>NC_082652.1:64865834-65536668 GCF_028023285.1 Balaenoptera ricei
AGCTGGAGTAGCAATTCTCATATCAGACAAAATAGAGTTTAAAATAAAGACTATTACAAGAGACGAAGAAGGACACTACATAATTACCAATGGATCAAACCAAGAAGAAGATATAACAATTGTACATATTTATACACCCAACAGAGGAGCACCTCAATACAAAAGGCATATGCTAACAGCCATAAAAGGGGAAATCAACAGTAACACAATAGTAGGAGACTTTAACACCCCACTTTCACCAACAGGCAGACACCCAAATTGAAAATAAATAAGGAAACACAAGTTTTAAATGACACATTAAACAAGACGAACTTAACTGATATTTGTAGGACATTACATCCCAAAACAACAGAATACACTTTCTTCTCAAGTGCTCATGAAACATACTCCAGGATAGATCATATCTTGGATCCCAAATCAAGCCTTGGTAAATTTAAGAAAATTGAAATTGTATCATGTATCTTTTCTGACCAAAACACTATGAGACTAGATATCAATTACAGGGAAAAAAAACTGTAAAAAGACAAACACATGGAGGGTAAACAATATGTCACTCAATAACGAAGAGATCACAGAAGAAAACAAAGAGGGAATCAAAAAAAAAAAAAAACCTAGAAACAAATGACAAGGAAAACACAATGTCCCAAAACCTATGGAACGTCACAAAAGCTGGTCTAAGAGAGAAGGTTAGAGCAATAAAATCCTACCTCAGGAAACAAGAAAAATCTCAAATAAACAACCTAACCTTACACCTAAAGCAATTAGAGAAAGAAGAAGAACAACAACAAAAAAAACCCAAAGTTAGCAGAAGGAAAGAAATCATAAAGATCAGATCAGAAATAAATGAAAAAGAAATGAAGAAAACAATAGCAAAGATCAGTAAAACTAAAAGTTGGTTCTTTGAGAAGATAAAAAGAAAATTGATAAACCATAAGCCAGACTCATCAAGAAAAAGAGGGAGAAAGCTCAAATCAATAGAAATAGAAATGAAAGAGGAGAAGTAACAACTGACACTGCAGAAAGACAAAGGATCATGAGAGATTACTACAAGCAACTATATGCCAATAAAAGGGACAACCTGGAAGAAATGGACAAATTTGTAGAAAAGCACAACATTCTGAGACTGAACCAGGAACAAACAGAAAATATGAACAGACCAATCACAAGCACTGAAATTGAAACTGTTATTAAAAATCGTCCAACAAACAGAAGCCCAGGAGCAGACAGCTTCACACGTGAATTCTATCAAACATTTAGGGAAGAGATAACACCTATCCTTCTCCAACTATTTCAAAATATAGCAGATGAAGGAACACTCCCAAACTCATTCTATGAGTCCACTATCACCCTGATCCTAAAACCAGACAAAGATGTCACAAAAAAAGAAAACCACAGGCCAATATCACTGATGAACATAGATGCAATAGTCCTCAACAAAATACCAGCAAAAAGAATCCAAAAGCACATTAAAAGTTTCATACACCATGATCAAGTGGAGTTTATCCCAGGAAGGCAAGCATTCTTCAATATACGCAAATCAATCAATTCGATACACCTTATTAAAAAACTGAAGCAGAAAAACCATATGATCATCTCAATAGATGCAGAAAAAGTTTTTGACAGTATTCAACCCATATTTATGATAAAAACTCTCCAGAAAGTAGGCATAGAGGGAACTTACCTCAACATAATAAAGGCCATATATGACAAACCCAGAGCCAACATTGTTCTCAATGGTGAAAAACTGAAACCATTTCCACTAAGAACAGGAGCAATGTTGTTCACTCTCACCACTATTATTCAACATAGTTTTCAAAATTGTAGCCTCAGTAATCAGAGAAGAATAAGAAATAAAAGGAATCCAAATCAGAAAAGAAGAAATAAAATTTTCACTGTTTGCAGATGACATGATACTATATATGGAGAATACTGAAGAGGTAACCAGAAAACTACTAGAGGTAAACAATGAATTTGGTAAAGTAGCAGAATGCAAAATTAATGCAGAGAAATCTCTTGCATTCCTATACACTAATGATGAAAACTCTGAGAGAGAAATTAAGGAAACACTCCCATTTACCATTGCAACAAACAGAATAAAAGACCTATGAATAAACCTACCTAGGAGACAAAAGAACTATATGCAGAAAACTAAAAGATACTGATGAAAGAAATTAAAAATGATACAAACAGATGGAGAGATATACCATGTTCGTGGATTGGAAGAATCAACATGTGAAAATGACTATACTACCCAAAGCAATCTACAGATTCAATGCAATCCCTATCAAACTACCAATGGCATTTTCACCAAACTAGAACAAAAAATTTCACAATTTGTATGGAAAAAGAAAAAACCTTGGATAGCCAAAGCAACCTTGGGAAAGGAAAATGGAGCTGGAGGAATCAGGCTCCCTGACTTCAGACTATACTACAAAGCTACAGTAGTCAAGACAGTATGGTACTGGCACAAAAACAGTAATATGGATCAATGGAACAGGAGAGAAAGCCCAGAAATACACCCATGCACATATGGTCACCTTATCTTTGATAAAGAAGGCAAGAATATACAATGGAGAAAACACAGCCTTTTTAATGAGAGGTGCTAGGAAAATTGGACAGCTATATGTAAAAGCATGAAATTAGAACACTCCCTAACACCATGCACAAAAGTAAACTCAAAATTGATTAAAGACCTAAATGTAAGGCCACACATTATAAAACTCTTAGATGAAAACCTAGGCAGAACACTATGACATAAATCACACCAAGATCATTTTTGGCTCACCTCCTAGAGAAATGGAAATAAAAACAAACAGTTGGGACCTAATGAAACTTAGAAGCTTTTGCACAGCAAAAGAAACCATAAACAGGATGAAAAGACAGCCCTCAGAATGGGAGAAAATATTTGCAAACAAAGCAACTGACAAAGGATTCATCTCCAAAGTTTACAAGCAGCTCATACAGTCAATATCAGTAAACAAACAATCCAAACATGGGCAGACCTATATAGACATTTCTCCAAAGAAGATATACAGATTGCCAACAAACACATGAAAGGATGCTCAAAATCACTAATCATTAGAGATATGCAAATCCAAACTACAATGAGGTATCACCTCACACCAGTCAGAATGGCCATTATCAAAAATCTACAAAAATAAATGCTGGAGAGGGTGTGGAGAAAAGGGATCCCTCTTGCACTTTTGGTGGGAATGTAAATTGGTAAAGCCACTATGGAGAACAGTATGGAGGTTCCTGAAAAACCTAAAAATAGCACTACCATATTACCCAGGAATGCCACTACTGGGCATATACCCTGAGAAAACCATAATTCAAAAAGTGTCATAGGGCTTCCCTGGTGGCGCAGCGGTTGAGAATCTGCCTGCCAATGCAGGGGACACGGGTTCGAGCCCTGGTCTGGGAAGATCCCGCATGCCGCGGTGCGGCTGGGCCTGTGAGCCAAAATTGCTGAGCCTGTGCGTCTGGAGCCTGTGCTCCACAGCAAGAGAGGCCGCGATGGTGAGAGGCCCGTGCACCGCGATGAAGAGTGGCCCCCGCTTGCCACAACTGGAGAAAGCCCTCGCACAGAAACGAAGACCCAACACAGCCATTAATACATAAATAAATAAATAAATAAATAAACAAACAAATAAATAAATAAATAAATAAAATAAAAAAAAAAAGAGGGTGACTTCTTAAAAAAAAAAAAAAAAAAGTGTCATGTACCAGAATGTTCATTGCAGCTCTATTTACAATATCCAGGACATGGAAGCAACCTAAGTGTCCATCGACAGATGAATGGATAAAGAAGATTTGGCACATATATACAATGAAATATTACTCAGCCATAAAAAGAAATGAAATTGAGTTACTTGTAGTGAGGTGGATGGACGTAGAGTCTGTCATACAGAGTGAAGTAAGTCAGAAAGAGAAAAACAAATACCGTATGCTAACACTTATTTATGGAATCTAAGAAAAAAAAAATCGTTCTGAAGAACCTAAGGGCAGGACAGGAATAAAGACGCAGATGTAGAGAATGGACTTGAGTACACGGGTAAGGGGAAGGGTAAGCTGTGATGAAGTGAGAGAGTGGCGTGGACATATATACACTACCAAATGTAAAATAGATAGCTAGTAGGAAGCAGCCACATAGCACTGGGAGATCAGCTCAGTGCTTTGTGTCCACCTAGAGGGGTGGGATAGGGAGGGTGGGAGGGAGATGCAAGAGGTGGAGAAATGGGAATAAATGTATATGTATAGCTGATTCACTTTGTTATACAGCAGAAACTAACACCCCATTGTAAAGCAGTTATACTGCAATAAAGATGTTTAAAAATAAATAAATAAATAAAATTTAAAAAATAATAAAAATGAATTATTGATACATGTCAAAAAAAAATAAAGAAAAGAAGGAAAGAAAATGAGATAGATAAAAGAAGAATGAGGTCAGCTTCCAAGCTCTATCTGTAGAGGATCACGGAAGAAGGGGGACAGACAAGAGGTGACTTTAAACAATAAATATAGTATTAAAATCAAATACCTGACAAAACTAATTGATAGTGACCAAAAGCATACCTGTGGTTGCCTGTGGCCAGGAGTGTGGAGGCAGTTGACTGCAAAGAGGCATATGGGAACTTTCTGGAGTGAGGGAAATATTTTGTATTTTGATTGTGGTGGTTACATGGGTGGCTACGTGTCTCAAAACTCATTCAATCATTACAATGAGTACATTTCATTGTATGTAAATTGTATCTCAATTAAACAGATTTTTTAAAAATTAAGAAAAGAAAAGAGTAATGCAGGGGCAGTGTCATCTTAAAGGCAAAATAACTATTCATTGGAGCCAACAGAAGAGAACAAAGAATAATAATATATTTCTATTTTTTCTACATTCTTTTAAGACCTATTACTTGAGTTACTTTGAAGCTATTTACAAAGTGTTTAAGTTATATATTTTGATGATGATGATCTCTATGGAAACTTACCATACATTTACACGACTGAGTTACAAAAATGACATGGAATGATAATAGTCACCAGTTCCCCCATTCAGAAATTGCAAACTGATAGATAATAAGCTACTTCTAGGCTACAGGCATCATTCCTTGGCACAAATATCACTTGTTTTTTAAAATTTTTAATATGAAACTCTCACCAACAATTAAAAACAATTAAAAATTAATAAAATCTCTATATGTAACTTCCCTTAAACAATCAGAAGTTGTCTCTGTCATGGACCAGCATTCTGGTGTGGCAGCAATCAGCTGCAGCTGAATCATAGTTGTCCCCTTGAAGAAGGCTCAACCTGGCCTGATTACTCGTTGGCATTACAGACCTAGTCCTGTAGGTATAATGATTTGCAAGCCTGTTACAGTGTAATGTGCATGTCTTACAGATGAAGAGCATCCTGGGACCCAGAGTGACAAAAGAGACTTGCTCAAAACCCATGGGTTACTAGAAACAGAAATGGCCTTGACCTCTAATCCCTCTACCAGATCACCCACTCTGCGATTTATGGAAGTAGGACATTGTACAATGTGGCATGCTAGAAAAGGTCCTAAAAGAGAAATAAATCTATTCTCGGGTCTACTGCTTATCTTTGGGTGGCCTTTGGCAAGTCTGCCCAATTTTTCTTTTTTTTTTTTTTCAAGATGTGAAGGAAAACGTTATTCAAGATGATTGCCATAGGGGAAAAAGGTTGAATTCAACTCCATGAAACAAAAGGCTGGAGACATTTGGAGTTCTGGGTGAGCCAATGGGAAAGTACTAGAGGACATTAGGGAGTAAGCTGGTCAATGTGATTAGGCTTTCAGGGTTTGCTAATTTGAGTTTAACAAAGTTAGGTCCCTACTCTCCCACAGAGACTGGGAGATAGAGGCACTGTCTTTCTTTCTTTCTTTTTTTTTTATTAACATCTTTATTGGAGTATAATTGCTTTACAACGGTGTGTTAGTTTCTGCTTTATAACGCAGTGAATCAGCTATACATATACATATATCCTCATATCTCTTCCCTCATGCATCTCCATCCCTTCCACCCTCCCTAACCACCCCTCTAGGTGGTCACCAAGCACTGAGCTGATCTCCCTGTGCTATGCGACTGCTTCCCACTAGCAATCTACTTTACATTTGGTAGTGTATATATGTAGATGCCACTCTCTCACTTTGTCCCAGCTTACCCTTCCCCCTCCCCATGTCCCCAAGCCCATTCTCTAGTAGATCTGCATCTTTATTCCCGTCCTGCTCCTAGGTTATTCATGACTTTTTTTTTTTTTTAGATTCCATATATTTCTGTTAGTATATGGTATTTATTTTTCTCTTTCTGCCTTACTTCACTGTGTATGACAGACTCTGGGTCCATCCACCTCACTACAAATAATTCAATTTCGTTTCTTTTTATGGTTGAGTAATATTCCATTGTAAATATGTGCCACATCTTCTTTATCCATTCATCTGTTGATGGACACTTAGGTTGCTTCCATGTCCTGGCTATTGTAAATAGAGCTGCAATGAACATTCTGGTGAATTATGGTTTTCTCAGGATATATGCCCAGTAGTGGGATTGCTGGATAATATGGTAGTTCTATTTTGAAAACCTTGTTAACAAACGAGGTTTTAAACGAACCTTGTTACTATTCTCCACAGTGGCTGTATCAATTTACATTTCCACCAAAAGTGCAAGAGGGATCCCTTTTCTCCACACCCTCTCCAGCATTTATTGTTTGTAGATATTTTGATGATGGTCATTCTGTCTGGTGTGAGGTGATACCTCATTATAGTTTTGATTTGCATTTCTCTAATGATTACTGATGTTGAGCATTCTTTCCTGGGTTTGATTGCAATCTGTATATCTTCTTTGGAGAAATGTCTATGTACGTCTTCTGCCCATTTTTGGATTGGGTTGTTTGTTTTCATGATATTGAGCTGCATGAACTGTTGTAAATTTTGGAGATTAATCCTTTGTCAGTTGCTTCATTTGCAAATATTTTCTCCCATTCTGAGGAATGTCTTTTTGTCTTGTTTATGGTTTCCTTTGCTATGCAAAAGCTTTTGAGTTTCATTAGGTCCCATTTGTTTATTTTTGTTTTTATTTCCATTTCTCTAGGAGGTGGGTCACAAAGGATCTTGCTGTGATTTATGGCATAGTGTTCTATGTTTTCCTCGAAGAGTTTGATAGTGTCTGGCCTTACATTTAGGTCTTTAATCCATTTTGAGTTTATTTTTGTGTATGGTGTCAGGGAGTGTTCTAATTTCATTCTTTTACACGTAGCTATCCAGTTTTCCCAGCACCGTGTATTGAAGAGGCTGTCTTTTCTCCATTGTATATTCTTGCCTCCTTTATCAAAGATAAGGTAATGATATGTGTGTGGATTTATCTCTGGGCTTTCTATCCTGTTCCATTGATCTATATTTCTATTTTTGTGCCAATACCATACTCTCTTGCTTACTGTAGCTTTGTAGTATAGTCTAAAGTCAGGGACCCTGATTCCTCCTGCTCCGTTTTTCTTTCTCAAGATTGCTTTGGCTATTCGGGGTCTTTTGTGTTTCCATACAAAAAAGTTTTTGTTCTAGTTCTGTGAAAAATGCCATTGGTAGTTTGATAGGGATTGCATTGAATCTGTAGATTGCTTTGGGTAGTATAGTCATTTTCACAATGTTGATTCTTACAATCAAAGAACATGGTATATCTCTCCATCTGCTTGTATCGTCTTTAATTCCTTGCATCAGTGTCTTATAGTTTTCTGCATTCAGATGTTTTGTCTCCTTACGTAGGTTTATTCCTAGGTATTTTATTCTTTTTGTTGCAATGGTAAAGGGGAGTGTTTCCTAAATTTCTCTTTCAGATTTTTCATCATTAGTGTATAGGAATGCAAGAGATTTCTGTGCATTAATTTTGTATCCTGCTACTTTACCAAATTCGTGATTAACTCTACTAGTTTTCTGGTAGCCTCTTTAGGATTCTCTATGTATAGTATCATGTCATCTGCAAACAGTGACAGCTTTACTTCTTCTTTTCCAATTTGGATTCCTTTTATTTCTTTTTCTTCTCTGATTGCTGTGGCTAAAACTTCCATAACAATGTGGAATAGTAGTGGTAAGAGTGGGAAACTTTGTCTTGCTCCTGATCTTACTGGAAATGGTTTCAGTTTATCACCACTGAGAACGATGTTGGCTGTGGTTTTGTCATATATCGCCTTTATTAGGTTGAGGTACGTTCCCTCTATGCCTACTTTCTGGAGGGTTTTTATCATAAATGTGTGTTGAGTTTTGTAAAAAGATTTTTCTGCATCTGTTGAGATTATCATATGGATTTTATCCTTCAATTTTTTAATATGGTGTATCACATTGATTAATTTGTGTCTAATTAAGAACCCTTGCATTCCTGGGATAAATCCCACCTGACCATGGTGTATGATCCTTTTAATGCACCGTTGGATTCTGTGTCAGTTGTTACTTCCCCTTTCACATTTCTAATTCTGTTGATTTGAGTCTTATCTCTTTTTATCTTTATGAGTCTGGCTAATGGTTTATCAATTTTGCTTATCTTCTCAAAGAACCATCTTTTAGTTTTATTGATCTTTGCTATTGTTTCCTTCATTTCTTTTTCATTTATTTCTGATCTGATCTTTATGATTTCTTTCCTTCTGGTGACTTTGGGGTTTTTTGTTCTTTTTCTAATTGCTTTAGGTCTAAGTTTAGGTTGTTTATTTTAGATGTTTCTTGTTTCTTAAGTTAGGATTATATTGCTATAAACTTCCATCTTAGAACTACCTTTACTGCATCCCATATATTTTGGGTCATCGTGTTTTAATTGTCATTTGTTTCTAGGTATTTTCTGATTTCTTCTGTAATTTCTTCAGTGACCTCTTGGTTATTAAGTAGTGTATTGTTTAGCCTCCATGTGTTTGTAATTTTTACAGATTTCTTCCAGTAATTGATGTCTATTCTCATAGCGTTGAGGTCGGAAAAGATACTTGATACAATTTCAATTTTCTTAAATTTACCAAAGCTTGTTTTGTGACCCAAGGTATGATCTATCCTGGAGAATGTTCCATGAGCACTTGAGAAGAAAGTGTATTCTGTTGTTTTTGGATGGAGTGTCCTATAAATATTAATTAAGTCCATCTTGTTTAATGTACCATTTAGAGCTTGTGTTTCCATATTCATTTTAATTTTAAATGATCTGTTCATTGGTGAAAGTGGGGTGTTAAAGTCCCCTACTATGATTGTGTTACTGTCAATTTCCCCTTTTATGGCTGTTAGCATTTGCCTTTTGTATTTAGGTGCTCCTCTGTTGGGTACATAAATATTTACAACTGTTATATCTTCTTCTTGGATTGATCCCTTGGTCATTATGTAGTGTCCTTCTTTGTCTCTTGTAATAGTCTTTGTTTTGAACTCTATTTTGTCTGATATGAGAATTGCTACTCCAGCTATCTTTTGATTTCCGTTTGCATGGAATATCTTTTTCCATCCAATCACTTTCAGTCTGTATGTGTCCCTAGGTCTGAAGTGGGTCTCTTTTAGACAGTATATATACAGGTCTTGCTTTTGTATCCATTCAGCCTATCTATGTCTTTTGGTTGGAGAATTTAAGCCATTTACATTTAAGATAATTATTCATATACATGTTCCTATTACCATTTTCTTAATTCTTTTGGGTATGTTATTGTAGGTCTTTTCCTTCTTTTGTGTTTCCTGCCTAGAGAAATTCCTTTAGCATTTGTTGTAAAGCTGGCCTGGTGGTGCTGAATTCTCTTAGCTTTTGCTTGTCTGTAAAGGTTTTACTTTCTCTATCAAATCTGAATGAGATCCTTGCTGAGTAGAGTAATCTTAGTTGTAGGGTTTTCCTTTTCATCACTTTAAATATGTCCTGCCACTCCCCTCTGGCTTGCAGAGTTTCTGCTGAAAGATCAGCTCTTACCCTTATGGGGATTTCCTTGTATGTTATTTGTTGTTTTTCCCTTGCTGCTTTTAATATTTTTTCTTTGTATTTAGTATTTGATAGTTTGATTAATATGTTTCTTGGCCTGTTTCTCCTTGGATATATCCTATATGGAACTCTCTGAACTTCCTGGACTTGTTTAACTATTTCCTTTCCCATATTAGGCAAATTTTCAAGTATAATCTCTTCAAATATTTTCTCATTCCCTTTCTTTTCCTCTTCTTCTACTTGGACCCCTATAATTCAAATGTTCGTGCATTTAATGTTGTCTCAGAGGTCTCTGAGACTGTCCTCAATTATTTTCATTCTTTTTTCTTTTTTCTGCTCTGCACTAGTTATTTCCACTATTTTATCCTCCAGGTCACTTATCCATTCTTCTGCCTCAGTTATTCTGCTATTGATTCCTTCTAGAGAATTTTGAGTTTCATTTAATGTGTAGTTCATCATTGTTTGTTTGCTGTTTAGTTCTTCTAGGTCCTTGTTAAACTTTTCTTGTATTTTCTCAATTCTATTTCCAAGATTTTGAATCATCTTTACTATCATTACTCTGAATTCTTTTTCAGGTAGACTGCCTATTTCCTCTTCCTTTGTTTGATCTGGTGGGTTTTTACCTTGCTCCTTCATCTGCTGCATATTTCTCTGTCTTCTCATTTTGCTTAACTTACTGTGTTGGGTTCCCCTTTTTGCAGGCTGCTGGTTCCTAGTTCCCATTGTTTTTGGTGTCTGCCCCCAGTGGGTAAGGTTCATTCAGTGGGTTGTGTAGGCTTCTTGGTGGAGGGGACTAGTGCCTGTGTTCTGGTGGATGAGGCTGGATCTTGTCTCTCTGGTGGGCAGGTCCACGTCTGGTGGTTTGTTTTTGGGTGTCTGTGACCTTCTTATGATTTTAGGCAGCCTTTCTGCTACTGGGTAGGGTTATGTTCCTGTCTTGCTAATTGTTTGGTATAGGGTGTCCAGCACTGTAATTTGCTGGTCGTTGAGTGAAGCTGGGTCTTGGTGTTGAGATGGAGATGTCTGGGAGATTTTCACCGTTTGATATTACATGGAGCTGGGAGGTCTCTGGTGGTCCAATGTCCTGAACTCGGCTCTCCCATCTTAGAGGCACAGGCCTGACATCAGCCAGAGCACCAAGACCCTGTCATCCACACGGCTCAGAATAAAAGGGAGAAATAAATAAATAAATAAATAAATAAATAAATAAGTAAGTAAAATAAAAGTTATTAAAATAAATATTTATTAAAAATTTAAAAAATTAAAAAGTAATAAAAAAGAGAAAGAAGAGAGCAACCAAACCAAAAAACAAATCCACCAATGATAACAAGCACTAAAAACTATACAAAAAGAAAAAAAAGCAGACAGTCAGAACCCTAGGACAAATTGCAAAAGCAAAGCAATACAGACAAAAATCACACAAAGAAGCATACACATACACACTCACAAAAAGAGAAAAAGGAAAAATATATATATATATCATTGCTCCCAAAGTCCACCGCCTCAACTTGGGATGATTCATTGTCTTTTCAGGTATTCCACAGATGCAGGGTACATCAAGTTGATTGTGGAGATTTAATCCACTGCTCCTGAGGCTGCTGGTAGAATTTTCCCTTTCTCTTCTTTCTTCACACAGCTTCTGGGGTTCAGCTTTGGATTTGGCCCCGCCTCTGTGTGTACGTCACCTGAGGACATCTGTTCTTCACTCAGACAGGACAGGATTAAAGTAGCAGCTGATCGGGGCCTCTGGCTCACTCAGGCCAGGGTGAGGGAGCAGTACATAATGCACGGCGATCCTGCGGTGGCAGAGACTGACATGATGTTGCAACAGCATGAGGTGCTCCGTGTGTTCTCCTGGGGAAGTTGTCCCTTGATCACGGGACCCTGGCGGTAGTGGGCTGCACAGCCTCCTGGGAGGGGAAGTGTGGATAGTGACCTGTGCTTGGACACAGGCTTCTTGGTGGCAGCAGCAGCAGCCTTAGCCTCTCATGCCCATCTCTGGAGCTCGTTTAAGTGGTGCTCTTAATCACCTCTCCTTGCGCACCAGGAACAAAGAGGCAAGAAAAAGTCTCTTGCCTCTTCGGCAGTTCCAGACTTTTTCCTGGACTCCCTCCAGGCTAGCTGTGGCACACTAGCCCCCTTCAGGCTGTGTTCACGCAGGCAACCCCAGTCCTCACCCTGGGATCCGACATCTGAAGACGGAGCCTCAGCTCCCAGTGCCCACACATCCCGGCGGGTGAGCAGACAAGCCTCTCGGGCTGGTGAGTGCTGGTCAGCACCAATCCTCTGTGCAGGAATCTCTCCGCTTTGTCCTCTGCACCCCTATTGCTGCACTCTTCTCCATGGCTCTGAAGCTTCCCCCTGCCACATGCCCGCTGTCTCCGCCAGTGAAGGGGCTTCCTAGTGTGTGGAAACTTTTCCTCCTTCACAGCTCCCTCCCACTGGTGCAGGTCCCATCCCTATTCTTTTGTCTCTGTTTTTTCTGTTTTTTTTTGCCCTACCCAGGTACGTGGGGAGTTTCTTGCCTTTTGGGAGGTCTGAGGTCTTCTGCCAGCGTTCAATAGGTGTTCTGCAGGAGTTGTTCCACATGTAGATGTATTTCTGATGCATTTGTGGGGAGGAAGGTGATCTCCACGTCTTACTCTTCCGCCGTCTTGAAGGTCTCCAAGTCTGCCCAATTTCTATGCAGCTATGGTAATGGCATATTCCCTGCTTACTTTGTAGGATTGCAGTTACAAAAGAAGAAAATATATTTTTAGTGTTCTCTAAAAATTAGGAAAACAATCATTTTTAAAAACTAAAATTAGCCAGAAGTCATGAGTTCTAGGCCCAGTTCCTCCACAAGCTAGTTGTATGAATTTTCACAAGTTTCTTAAACTCTCTGCTTTCAACTGCAAATATTATTTTATTTTCCATGATTTTTGCAAGGTTAATCTCATTCATCATTTTTAAAAATGTTTTTCTTGAACTAAAACCTTTATTATTTGGGCCAAACCCAGTGATGTATTAAATTAATAGAGAATGAAAGTAGACTATTGAGCTTGGTTTACTTTATGGGCATGCCAGAGGCACACAGAGATGTTGATAAGGTATCTTCATTTGAAACCTCAGCACCTCCTGCTTTGGCACAAAACAGATCTCATCAAGAGTAGAGACCCAGAGCAGAGCTCAGAGAGGAAAAGCAGAGGTATAAATGACTGGAGAATTGCTCCCAGGGTGCTGAGTCAGCCAAAACAGAGCCTCCTGCTGAGCTCAATGGATCTTTTCTCATTTGCCTGGAACATTGGCTGGAGGCTGCTTTGGCAGTGCCTGCTGGGAAGACAATTTTTAGTCCATTGATTCATTTGAGCTGGGCAGTTTGCCCCAGTACTTAGGCACTCAGACAAAAATACCCTTAATCGCTGGCAAACCCTGGGATGTAGAGAGGGCCAGTGGCTCAATCAGCACCCCAGGGCTGCCCAAGGGAGAAGGAGAGGCTAGAAACCCCGGGATGCCAGTCACTGAGTATTCACAGAAGTCAAGGCTTGGTTTTTCAAGCCAAAACTCTAAAGAATCCCTGATTTGGGGGTCAGGAACATCCTAACTAAAGAGCACTGCACTCTGTCCTTCACCTTCAGTCAAACCAAGAGCAGCTGGGGCACAGGTCCCCTCTGCATGTTCTCATGATCTATGCTGGTCTGACTGCTACCTCTCTCGGGGTATGCCTTCCCCAGGAAGCTTTCCCTGACCTCCCTCTTTCTCCTTGTTGGGATCAGACCCTATCCTGATCCTCTTCAAAACCTTGCCCACTTACCAGTATTTTATCACCATCACAGCAAATTATAACTGCCTCTTATTTATCTCCTCAATAAGACTCTTATATGAGACTGAGAACTTCTATTTAATTACTTATCTCTAGCACCTAGCATAGTCCCTAGCGTATTAAACATCCTTAAATCCTTAAGTGATTATAAAGAGAAGGAGGGAGGGAAAGAACAGAGGAGGGACAGAGGCAGAGGTGACTACCCTGATGAAGTAAGCCATGTGTTGACCAAGGAAGTAAAATGGTACATCCAAGTTGGTGACCAAAGTCTCTCAAAGCAGTGCTAACAGGAGAATCTGGTGTCTCAGTAGTTAATACAGTAAGTTGGATGAAAAACCAATTCTGGAACTGAGACTCAAAAGTCCTTAGTTTTACTTTTGACTCCACCACCACAGTAACTGCCTAATGCAGGGCCACACAACAACATGTGCTCAGCTTCGGCATCCTCATCTGTAAAGCCTTGGGATGCTTAGGTGAAATAATTAGTGTACAAGTATTTCAAAAATTTAAAGAGTCCTTTGAATGCAAAGGATTATTAAAGTCTCTATTAACACCATGAAAGAATTAGGACTACTTTCTCTCATCAATTAATGGTTCCTTTCTCTGTCCAAACCTGAGGCCATATGACTCCAATAGGAAAAAACTAAAAAGTATTATCTGCTCCGTTTATGAATTTGCCTTTTTTAAATTTATTTATTTAATTTATTTATTTTTGGCTGCATTGGGTCTTCGTTGCTGGGCATGGGCTTTCTCTAGCTGTGGCGAACAGGGGCTACTCTTCATTGTGGTGTTCAGGCTTCTCATTGCGGTGGCTTCTCTTGTTGCGGAGCACAGGCTCTAGGCATGTGGGTTTCAGTAGTTGTGGCTCACTGGCTCTAGAGCCAAGGCTCAGTAGTTGTGGTGCATGGGCTTAGTTGCTCCGCGGCATGTGAGATCTTCCTGGACCAGTGCTCAAACCCATGTCCCCTGCATTTTCAGGCAGATTCTTAACCACTGCGCCACCAGGGAAGCCCCTGAATATGTCTTTTTGTTGTAAGTAAAATTTCTTCATGAACTAAAAACTCCTGTAACACAGAGAATACACCATGTTTTAACAATAATGACAAGGATGCCTTAAGCAGATAGAACATCATAGAAAGTCCTCAAAACACTCATGTTGGATTTTTACAAGAATTTCTTCAGAAAGGCCAATCAGATAGGATAGCCCCAATTTACAGATGATCAAAGTGAGACTCATTGAAGTTAAGTGACTTGTTCAAGATTGTATACTTGGTAAGCAACTGGAAGAATGCTAAGCACAAGGTAAGTTCAAAACTATTTATAGAAATATAGTGCTGGAAAGATCTGAAAGGTAAACAAATCCAACTTCCTACATACTGCAGGAAACCCTTCTGACAGAAGGATATACCGAACAACTGACAATTACTTAAACATCCTTTATTTTCCAGAAACAAAACTTTTTTCCATTAATCTTTCAACTCAGGAGCCAGTTAGCTCATTGTATAAAATAGATAATAATTAACACATTTCATAGGTTTTTATAAAGATGAAATAGATAATGTGTGTAAATCACTTAGCAAAGACAATTTCTGGCACATAACAAGTACTCAGTAAAGGTTAGTTCTTATTACTCTTAGTACTATAATTTTCATTAGTCTACTTTTGTTTTGGTTTCTGGTTTGTTTGTTTTTCCTGGATCCTTTTTAGCCTCTTGCATCTTTTTGCTTCAGACTCTTTCACTGTTTCAGGTGAATAGAGGGAAATTCATTTTCATGATTCTCTAAATCATTCTCACTAGAGTTAAAATTGTTGGTCTTAATCTTTCTGTCTGCATCATAAAAACTTAAATATGTGATTAATTGACAACAGCTGGGTAAAAGAAAAAGGGTTCTGAGAAAGCTAGATTATTTTCTTCCTGAATCTGAAAGGAACCTATTTGGTAACTTTCCATTTCAACAGCATGGACCGTGTGGCATCCAGTCCTAAAATTGTAGATGAAATTCTTGTAAAATAAAGTTTTACGTGACAACTTGTCATTGCGTAGAAAACTCTGATTTAAAGCATATTACCTAAAGTGTCTTATTTATGTTAACAAACTCTTTAAGTGAGCGTGACCCAGAATGTGGGCAAGACCACCCATTGGAATGTGGAAAGAAACAATTGGAATTTCAACTTTTATATTAATGTAATATCTTCTATTTGAATACTTATCTTTGAAAGGTTTTTAATGTCCATAATATATTACGGCAGTTTCACATGTATAGAGTTTATTAGTAAATGTACATATTTTTGGGGTCCATGATCATAATTTTATAGTTAAGGCATGTAATCAAGAAGGTTTTGAAACCTTGTACAAAACTAGAGATTAGTAGGTGTTTAAAAAGTGGCTATGTAACAATCTTCACCACTATCCATGAAAGAAAAATAGAAAAGATATGCTCATTTATAAACTAATATTGTCATTTTATTATTTTGTCAATATGAATTTGAAATTTGATAAAATTGGTTCAGTTCCTTAAACCTCTACTCTCTACCTCTTTATAAAACCTAATTCATATTTACTGTGATCTCTGTACAAAGAATGTGTGGTGAGGAGAGAAGACGGCGGAAGAGTAAGACGCCGAGATCACCTTCCTTCCCACAGATACAGTAGAAATACATCTACACGTGGAACTGCTCCTACAGAACACCCACTGAACGCTGGCAGAAAACGTCAGACCTCCCAAAAGGCAAGAAACTCCCCCCGTACTTGGGTAGGGCAAAAGAAAAAAGAAATAACAGAGACAAAAGAATAGGGACGGCACCTGCACCAGTGGGAGGGAGCTGTGAAGGAGGAAAGATTTCCACGCACTAGGAAGCCCCTTCGCGGGCAGAGACTACGGGTGGCAGAGGGGGGAAGCTTCGGAGCCACGGAGGAGAGCGCAACCACAGGGGTGTGGAGGGCAAAGCGGAGAGATTCCCGCACTTCCCGCACGGAGGCTCAGCGCTGACCAGCACTCACCAGCCCGAGAGGCTTGTCTGCTCAGCCGCCGGGGCGGGCGGGGCTGGGAGCTGAGGCTCGGGCTTCGGTCGGATCGCAGGGAGAGGACTGGGGTTGGCGGCGTGAACACAGCCTGAAGGGGTTAGTGCACCACAGCTAGCCGGGAGGGAGTCCGGGAATAAGTCTGCAGCTGCCGAAGAGGCAAGAGACTTTTTCTTCCCTGTTTCCTGGTGCGCGAGGAGAGGGGATTCAGAGCGCTGCCTAAACGAACTCCAGAGACTGGCGCGAGCCGCGGCTATCAGCGCGGACCCCAGAGACGGGCATGAGACGCTGGGGCTGCTGCTGCCGCCTCCAAAAAGCCTGTGTGCGAGCACAGGTCACTCTCCACACCGCCCCTCCCGGGAGCCTGTGCAGCCCGCCACTGCCAGCATCCCGTGATCCAGGGACAACTTCCCCGGGAGAACGCACTGCGCGCCTCAGGCTGGTGCAACGTCACGCCGGCCTCTGACGCGGCAGGCTCGCCCCGCATCCTCTGTACCCCTCCCTCCCCGCGGACTGGGTGAGCCAGAGCCCCCGAAGCAGCTGCTCCTTTAACCCCGTCCTGTCTGGGCGGGGAACAGACGCCCTCAGACGACCTACATGCAGAGGCGGGTCCAAATCCAAAGCTGATCCCCAGGAGCTGTGCGAACAGAGACGAGGAGGGGAAATCTTTCCCAGCAGCCTCAGAAGCAGCAGATTAAAACTCCACAAACAACTTGATGTGCCTGCATCTGTTGAATAACTGAATAGACAACGAATCATCCCAAATTCAGGAGGTGGACTTTGGGAGCAGGATATATTAACTTTTCCCCTTTCCCTTTTTTTTTGTGAGTGTATATGTATATGCTTCTGGGGGAGATTTTGTCTGTATAGCTTTGCTTTATAATAGCTTTATTTTACTTCACTATATTATAGCCTCTTTCTTTCTTTCTTTCTATTTTTTCTCCCTTTTACTCTGAGCCGTGTGGACGAAAGGCTCTTGGTGCTTCAGCCAGGCATCAGGGCCGGACCTCGGAGGTGGGAGAGCCAACTTCAGGACACTGGTCCACAAGAGACCTCCCAGCTCCACGTAATACCAAACGGCAAAAATCTCTCAGAGATCTCCATCTCAACATCAAGACCCAGCATCACTCAATGACCAGCAAGCTACAGTGCTGAACACCCTATGCCAAACAACTAGCAAGACAGGAACACAGCCCCATCCATTAGAAGAGAGGCTGCCTAAAATCATAATAAGGCCACAGACACCCCAAAATACACCACCAGACGTGGACGTGCCCACCAGAAAGACAAGATCCAGCCTCATCCACCAGAGCTCAGGCACTAGTTCCCTCCACCAGGAAGCCTACACAACCCACTGAACCAACCTTAGCCACTGGGGACAGATACCAAAAACAACAGGAACTACGAACCTGCAACCTGTGATAAGGAGACCCCAAACACAGTAAGATAAGCAAAATGAGACGACAGAAAAACACACAGCAGATGAAGGAGCAGGGTCAGAACACACTAGACTTAACAAATGAAGAGGAAATAGGTAGTCTACCTGAAAAAGAATTCAGAATAATGATAGTAAGGATGATCCAAAATCTTGGAAATAGAATAGACAAAACGCAAGAAACATTTAACAAGGACGTAGAAGAACTAAAGAGGAACCAAGCAATGATGAAAAACACAATAAATGAAATTAAAAATACTCTAGATGGGATCAATAGCAGAATAACTGAGGCAGAAGAAAGGATAAGTGACCTGGAAGATAAAATGGTGGAAATAACTACTGCAGAGCAGGATAAAGAAAAAAGAATGAAAAGAACTGAGGACAGTCTCAGAGACCTCTGGGACAACATTAAACGCACCAACATTCAAATTATAGGGGTACCAGAAGAAGAAGAGAAAAAGAAAGGGACTGAGAAAATATTTGAAGAGATTATAGTTGAAAACTTCCCTAATATGGGAAAGGAAATAGTTAATCAAGTCCTGGAAGCACAGTGAGTCCCATACAGGATAAACCCAAGGAGAAACACGCCAAGACACATATTAATCAAACTGTCAAAAATTAAATATAAGGAAAACATATTAAAGGCAGCAAGGGAAAAAAAAACAAACAACACACAAGGGAATCCCCATAAGGTTAACATCTGATCTTTCAGCAGAAACTCTGCAAGCCAGAAGGGAGTGGCAGGATATACTTAAAGTGATGAAGGAGAAAAACCTACAACCAAGGTTACTCTACCCAGCAAGGATCTCATTCAGATGTGGTGGAGAAATTAAAACCTTTACAGAAAAGCAAAAGCTGAGAGAGTTCAGCACCACCAAACCAGCTTTACAACAAATGCTAAAGGAACTTCTCTAGGCCAGAAACACAAGAGAAGGAAAACACCTACAATAACAAACCCAAAACATTTAAGAAAATGGGAATAGGAACATACATATCGATAATTACCTTGAATGTAAATGGATTAAATGCTCCCACCAAAAGACACAGGCTGGCTGAATGGATACAAAAACAAGACCCATATATATGCTGTCTACAAGAGACCCACTTCAGACCTAGGGACACATACAGACTGAAAGTGAGGGGATGGAAAAAGATATTCCAGGCAAATGGAAATCAGAAGAAAGCTGGAGTAGCAATTCTCATATCAGACAAAATAGATTTAAAATCAAGACTATTACAAGAGACAAAGAAGGACACTATATAATGATCAAGGGATCGATCCAAGAGGAAGGTATAACAATTGTAAATATTTATGCACCCAACATAGGAGCACCTCAATACATAAGGCAAATATTAACAGCCATAAAAGGGGAAATCAACAGCAACACAATCATAGTAGGGGACTTTAACACCCCACTTTCACCAATGGACAGGTCATCCAAAATGAAAATAAATAAGGAAACACAAGCTTTAAATGATACATTAAACAAGATGGACTTAATTGATATTTATAGGACATTCCACCCAAAAACAACAAAATACACATTTTTCTCAAGTGCTCATGGAACATTCTCCAGTATAGATCATATCTTGGGTCACAAATCAAGCCTTGGTAAATTTAAGAAAATTGAAATCGTATCAAGTATCTTTTCCGACCACAACGCTATGAGACTAGATATCAATTACAGGAAAAGATCTGTAAAAAATACAAACACATGGAGGCTACACAATACACTACTTAATAACGAAGTGATCACTGAAGAAATCAAAGGGGAAATCAAAAAATACCTAGAAACAAATGACAATGGAGATACGACGACCTAAAACCTATGGGACGCAGCAAAAGCAGTGCTAAGAGGGAAGTTTATAGCAATACAAGCCTACCTCAAGAAACAGGAAACATCTCGAATAAACAACCTAACCTTGCAGCTAAAGCAATTAGAGAAAGAAGAACATAAAACCCCAAAGCTAGCAGAAGGAAAGAAATTATAAAGATCAGTTCAGAAATAAATGAAAAAGAAATGAAGGAAACAATAGCAAAAATCAATGAAACTAAAAGCTGGTTCTTTGAGAAGATAAACAAAATTGATAAACCATTAGCCAGACTCATCAAGAGAAAAAGGGAGAAGACTCAAATCAGTAGAATTAGAAATGAAAAAGGAGAAGTAACCACTGACACTGCAGAAATACAAAAGATAATGAGAGATTACTACAAGCAACTCTATGCCAATAAAATGGACAACCTGGAAGAAATGGACAGATTCTTAGAAATGCACAATCTGCCGAGACTGAACCAAGAAGAAATAGAAAATATGAACAGACCAATCACAAGCACTGAAATTGAAACTGTGATTAAAAACCTTCCAACAAACAAAAGCCCAGGACCAGATGGCTTCACAGGTGAATTCTATCAAACATTTAGAGAAGAGCTAACACCTATCCTTCTCAAACTCTTCCAAAATATTGCAGAGGGAGGAACACTCCCAAACTCATTCTACGAGGCCACCATCACCCTGATACCAAAACCAGACAAAGATGTCACAAAGAAAGAAAACTACAGGCCAATATCACTGATGAACATAGATGCAAAAATCCTCAACAAAATACTAGCAAACAGAATCCAACAGCACATTAAAAGGATCATACACCATGATCAAGTGGGGTTCATCCCAGGAATGCAAGGATTCTTCAATATACGCAAATCAATCAATGTGATACACCATATTAACAAATTGAAGGAGAAAAACCATATGATCATCTCAATAGATGCAGAGAAAGCTTTCGACAAAATTCAACACCCATTTATGATAAAAGCCCTGCAGAAAGTAGGCATAGAGGGAACTTTCCTCAACATAATAAAGGACATATATGACAAACCCACAGCCAACATTGTCCTCAATGGTGAAAAACTGAAACCATTTCCACTAAGATCAGGAACAAGGCAAGGTTGCCCACTCTCACCACTATTATTCAACATAGTTTTGGAAGTGTTAGCCACAGCAATCAGAGAAGACAAAGAAATAAAAGGAATCCAAATCGGAAAAGAAGAAGTAAAGCTGTCACTATTTGCAGATGACATGATACTATACATAGAGAATCCTAAAGATGCTACCAGAAAACTCCTAGAGCTAATCAATGAATTTGGTAAAGTAGCAGGATACAAAATTAATGCACAGAAATCTCTTGCATTTCTATACACTAATGACGAAAAATCTGAAAGTGAAATTAAGAAAACACTCCCGTTTACCATTGCAACAAAAAGAATAAAATATCTAGGAATAAACCTACCTAAGGAGACAAAAGACCTGTATGCAGAAAATTATAAGACACTGATGAAAGAAATTAAAGATGATACAAATAGATGGAGAGATATACCATGTTCTTGGATTGGAAGAATCAACATTGTGAAAATGACTCTAGTACCCAAAGCAATCTACAGATTCAATGCAATCCCTATCAAACTACCACTGGCATTTTTCACAGAAGTAGAACAAAAAATTTCACAATATGTATGGAAACACAAAAGACCCCGAATAGCCAAAGCAATCTTGAGAACGAAAAATGGAGCTGGGGGAATCAGGCTCCCTGACTTCAGACTATATTACAAAGCTTCAGTAATCAAGACAGTTTGGTACTGGCACAAAAACAGAAATATAGATCAATGGAACAGGATAGAAAGCCCAGAGATAAACCCACACACATATGGTCACCTTATCTTTGATAAAGGAGGCAAGCATATACAGTGGAGAAAAGACAGCCTCTTCAATAAGTGGTGCTGGGAAAATTGGACAGCTACATGTAAAAGTATGAAATTAGAACACTCCCTGACACCATGCACAAAAATAAACTCAAAATGGATTAAAGACCTAAGTGTAAGGCCAGACACTATCAAACTCTTAGAGGAAAACATAGGCAGAACACTCTATGACATACATCACAGCAAGATTCTTTTTGACCCAGCTCCCAGAGAAGTGGAAATAAGAACACAAATAAACAAATGGGACCTAATGAAACTTAAAAGCTTTTGCACAGCAAAGGAAACCATAAACAAGACCAAAAGACAACCCTCAGAATGGGAGAAAATATTGGCAAATGAAGCAACTGACAAAGGATTAATCTCCAAGATTTACAAGCAGCCCATGCAGCTCAATAACAAAAAAACGAAAAACCCAATCCAAAAATGGGCAGAAGACCTAAATAGACATTTCTCCAAAGAAGATATACAGATGACCTACAGACACATGAAAGAATGCTCAACATCATTAATCATTAGAGAAATGCAAATCAAAACTACAATGAGATATCATCTCACACCGGTCAGAATGGCCATCATCAAAAAATCTAGAAAAAATAAATGCTGGAGAGGGTGTGGAGGAAAGGGAACACTCTTGCACTGTTGGTGGGAATGTAAATTGATACAGCCACTATGGAGAACAGTATGGAGGTTCCTTAAAAAACTACAAATAGCACTACCATACGACCCAGCAATCCCACTACTGGGCATATACCCTGAGAAAACCATAGGTCAAAAAGAGTCATGTACCAAAATGTTCATTGCAGCTCTATTTACAATAGCCAGGACATGGAAGCAACCTAAGTGTCCATCATCAGATGAATGGATAAAGAAGATGTGGCACATATATACAATGGAATATTACTCAGCCATAAAAAGAAATGAAATGGAGGTATTTGGAATGAGGTGGATGGAGTTAGAGTCTGTCATACAGAGTGAAGTAAGTCAGAAAGAGAAAAACAAATACAG
This sequence comes from Balaenoptera ricei, assembly GCF_028023285.1. Taxonomy (NCBI): domain Eukaryota; kingdom Metazoa; phylum Chordata; class Mammalia; order Artiodactyla; family Balaenopteridae; genus Balaenoptera; species Balaenoptera ricei. The sequence goes on from NC_082652.1 coordinate 64,888,789, forward strand.
TATGCTAACACATATATACGAAATCTAAGGCAAAAAAAAAAAGGCCATGAAGAATCTAGTGGCAAGACGGGAATAAAGACACAGACCTACTAGAGAATGGACTTGAGCATATGGGGAGGGGGTGGGGTGAGATGTGACAGGGTAAGAGAGTGTCATGGACATATATACACTACCCAACGTAAAATAGATAACTAGTGGGAAGCAGCCACATAGCACAGGGAGATCAGCTCGGTGCTTTGTGACCACCTAGAGGGGTGGGATGGGGAGCCTGGGAGGGAGGGAGATGCAAGAGGGAAGAGAAATGGGAACATATTTTATATGTATAACTGATTCACTTTGTTATAAAGCAGAAGCTAACACACCATTGTAAGGCAATTATACTTCAATAAAGATGTTTACAAAATAATAATAATAACAAAACAAAACAAACAAACAAACAAAAAAGAATGTGTGGTATGCTACCAACTGTCAAAGGAAATATTCCTAAGGTTGATGGAAAAAAACAACCACAAATCCCACTGAAGATCTTGACATCCTTTATAGCAAATGGACCAAATATTAGCTACATCAGCCAACATTTTCACAAGTTTTCATGGAACAAACTGGGACAAATACCAAACGCCAAGCAACCAAGTTACCCCTCACTTCCTTTAGGCAGTGCTGTCATAAGCATTATTTTAGACCCCTCCCCTTCCCTCTAAAAATGTAGAAACAAACTGTGAAAGATGTCTTCTCCATGGTCCTCAGGGTTAGTTAATCTCTCTCAGAGATTGGTAGGTATTTGAGAGTCTTTCAGACAATTTTCTTTCTCATTTGCAGTTCTTTTTCCTCTCCTGGTGGTTTAGTGATGAAAGGTTATAGACTAAGTGTTTGTGCTTCCCCCTCAAATTCATTTGTTGAAACCTAACCCCCAATGTGCTGTTATTAGGAGGTGGGGACCTTTGAGAAGTGATTAGATCAAAAGAGTTGAACCCTCATGAATAGGATTAGTGACCATATAAAAGAGGCCCCAGAGAACTCCCTTGCCCTCCCACCATGTGAGGATACAGCAAGAAGCTGGCCAGCTATAAACCAGGAAAATAGCCCTCAGCAGACACTGAATTTGCCTGGCACCTTGATCTTGGACTTCCCAGTCTCCAGAACTGTGAGAAATAAATCTTTGTTGTTTAAGCTAACAAATGTATTTTTGTTATAGTACCTCATATGAACTAAGACAGGGAACATAGTGATTTAAGCGCCATAAATCTCTTCAAAGACACCTAGAAACATCAGAATCTTTCAAGATTACTTTGAAGAAATATATTTCCACTGTGACTCCATTCTAACAACTTCCCACCTAATTTCCTTAGGTGGCCCAGCAAGCCTGGCAACCTAAGTTATGGATCCTGCAAAACATACTCTTTCACAAATGAGTGTCCAAGGCAGTGTTTTCCAACCATATATTAGTCATAAACCTTGTAGGAGAAATCATTCTGAATGTTCATCAAAACATTTCTCTTGGGCTTCCCTGGTGGCGCAGTGGTTGAGAGTCTGCCTGCCAAGGCAGGGGACACGGGTTCGAGCCCTGGTCTGGGAAGATCCCACATGCTGTGGAGCAACTGGGCCCGTGAGCCACAGCTACTGAGCCTGCGCGTCTGGAGCCTGTGCTCCGCAACAAGAGAGGCCGCGATAGTGAGAGGCCCGCGCACCGCGATGAAGAGTGGTCTGCGCTTGCCACAACTAGAGAAAGCCCTCGCACAGAAACGAATACCCAACACAGCCAAAAAAAAAAAAATTAAAAAAAAAATTAAAAAAAAAACATTTCACTTTTCTGCTGGGCATCAAGAAAACTACATTTCTCAACTTTTTAAAATCTAGATGGCACTATGTGATGAGTTCTGCCCAATAGAATGTGCAGAAATGATGTAAACCACTTCCAGGCCAGCACCTAAAGTGTCCTATAGAATCATCCATATGGTATATCTTTTATCATTAGGTGGTGGTTGGATTCAAAGTGTCCAGTGGAAAGAGACCATGGGGAAAGACAGAACACTAAAAAAAAGAAACTGAGTCACAACTCATGAAATAAGAAACTGATAAGTTGGACTTCATTAAAATTAAAAACTTCTGCTCTGTAAAAGACACTGTTAGAGAATGAAGAGACAAGACACAGACTGGGAGAAAATATTTGCAAAATAAATGTCTGATGAAGGACTTATATCCAAAATATACAAAGAACCCTTAAAATCAACAACAGGAAAACAAACAGCCCAACTTTAAAAATGGACTAAAGATCTGAACAGACACCTCACCAAAAATGGCAAATAAATATATGAAAAGATGCTCGACATCATTTGACATTAGGGAATTTTAAATTAAAACAAAAATGAGATGAACATACCTATTAGAATGGTTAAAATTCAAAAAACTTTCACTGAGTTTCGGGGAGCTCAGAAAATGGTGACATCAGGCTCCAGATGCTGCTGCCCCAACCACTCTTCCCAAAAGAAGCCCCATCTTGAGGAATCTTGGAGCTCTACAGGGGCAGCATGAGAATCCTGGGAGGAGAAACACCTGGGTTCCTTCCTCTCTCCACCCGGACCCCTGACAACCCACTTATCTTTTTGCCATCTCCGTAGTTTTGTCCTCTCTGCAATGTCTTATGTGGTTGGGATCATATGATATGTGACCTTTTCAGATGACTTCTTTCAATTGGTAGTATGCATTTGGAGTTTCCTGCATGTCTCCTCGTGGCTAGGTAGCTCATTTCTTTTTGTCCCTGAATTGCATTCCATTGCCTGGATGCACCGCATTTCATGTATCTTCTCACCTGTTGAGGGGCATCTTGGTTGCTCCCATGTTTGGGTAATTACGAATAAAGCTGCTGTAAACATAAAAATATTTTTTTAACTGACAATACCAATTGCTGACAAGGATATAAAGCAACAGGAATTATCACTCATTGCTGGTTACAGCTACTTTGGAAGATATTGTGGCAACTTCTTACAAAGCTAAACCGAATTTTGCCATACGATCCAATAATTGCACTCCTAAGTATTTACCGAACTGAAAAATTATGTCCACACAAAAACGTGCACATGAATGTTTATAGCTCTATATTCCTAATTAACAAAAACTAGAGGTGTCCTATTTTTCACTAGGTAAATGGATAACTAAACTATGATACATCCATATAATGGAATGTTATTTGGTGATAAAGAAAAGATGTGATCTATGAAACTATGAGGAGATATGTTAATCTTGGATACATGTTGCCAGGTTAAAGAAAACAGTGTTGGGCGTGGGGGGATTGTATCACATTCCAGAAAATGTACCATATTCCAGAAAATGCAGAATTGATGGAATGGTAGAAAGATCAGTGGTTATGCAGGGAGAAAGTTTTGAATAAGAAAATCACCAGGGATATTTGGAGCCATTGAAACCATCCTATAATGTTATTGTAATGGTGGATACATGACACTATGAAGTTGTCAAAACTCATAGCCTTTTACAGAACAAGGAGTGAACCTCAAATTATGGAAATTTTTAAACATAATTTAGGAGGTCAAGGAATCTCAGGATGGAATGCAGGATGTGACAAAACAATCTAACGATATTACAAGTTCTGAAATAACCTTACAGAAGGGAACAGGGACAAAAAGTACTGACCCAAATAACTGGAAATGAGTAGAATCCATAAGGCTAAAGGCAAAAACAAACAAACAAAACTGACGTAAGTATTGAACTCTTGCTGATAAAGTTGTCTCCCCTGGGTTAACAATTCTGATACCACTAATACATAATGGTACAATTAAGAAAATAAATGACAGTTACAGGGAACAAGGTTTCTCATTGTTGGAGTCGGATATTACAAACAAACAAGGGGAGGAACCTAGAATGATGCATGTGGTAATGGATTAGAGTTGGAGACATCAGTATGCACTTATGTTTAGTCTAATACAGATACAGATGGCAACATATAGAAAAACTTATTCATTTATGTATATACACATACATTTCCTTGCTCTGTCAGCTGATTCTGTAGAAGCAGCACACCTAGCACCCAGATATTTTCTAATATCATTGCCCAGTAAAAGAAACCAGGGTCCCTTGGAGAAGTGGCTGATTCTAGGACTGGTGCAGGAAATACACAACATGAGTCTGGAGCATCTTGTAGTGCCAGTAAGGAAGTGTTCAGAAAAAAAGCACAATTACAGGAGTATAAATAAATAAATAAATAAATAAATAAATGAAAATAGGGGGAAAGAGACAAATCTCCCTTGTAGAAGAATTACAAATAGCTTGCATAGATACTGCACCCTCAAAAGAGGTAAAGCATAACTCACCACTCTTTAAGCATTTGGGCTGCACACAGAAACTTCCTTCCAAAGAGTACAGTAAGTACAGAAAGGGGGAAGGTGGCAAAGGAAGAGTAACTTTACAGTGGAGAAAGACAACAAACACTACCTCAGTCAAGTGATTAAGCATCACCACCAATGATAAACCATGTTGATGATTTCCCTTAATATGCTTCATTGAAAATGGCACTTTACATCTGTGATCTTCCTCCCAAATACCCACAACCCCGGTATATGAAGCAGAACACACTCTCCCAACCTCCCCAACTGAACAGGGCCAGTAACAAGTGAGAAGTCAATCTTTAAGCCACGGTGATTTTAGAGTTGTTTGTTACAGCAGTTAGAAAGACTGACTAACACAGATTTCTTTGAAAATATAATGGAAGACACATTCCCTCTTAACAGAATAATGCAAATATGTCCATACACACAAAAACTGGTGTACAGATTTAAGGAGCCCATTTGTAGATTTTCTCTGGGAGAAATCCTATAGCCAGTATCAACTCAGAGTCCTACCTATCCCTAGTGGTGCTTTGAAATCCTTCCACCATCACACCCTTTATTTTGAATAACTTTTATTTGGGGTTTGATTGATGTGATAAGTTTCCCTTTCATCATGGCCCAAATAATTTGAAATCCATGTTATCTATTGGTCTATAATTCCCAGGGGGACAGATGACTGAAGAATGACAGGCCTAGGTGTCTGTGGAGTCCAGTAATGCAGAAACTTTCTCTTTCTCACTGGGAACAACTGACTGAGCTCTTGGTGTTTTACTGGCTCCCCAGGACTGAGGACAGCTGACAGCTATGGAGTTTAACGGAACAGATTTTCTAGTTTCAACCATGTCAATAAAACATCATTTTCAATATGGTTTCTCTATCTGACCCTCTTCTATGTTTCTAGACCTGGGCACGTTTATGAAGTTGTATCTGATATTGAGAAGCAACTAAAAGCAACCACACTCCAACACTAATAGCACCATATGTAACCTTGATGTTGGCCCCTGACTTCACTCCCCCCACACTCCCCTTCACTCACTTTGCATTATAACCAATATCTGCTTCGCCACTTCCCTTATTCCCCTAGCTCCCCCAGGTTAACCTCTGGCATCTGGTGGTAAAAGCAGCATTGGTATCAATTGTATAATTTGGTTTCATTTTAAAAATTAATTTGTAGGGTGTAGTTTTGCAGTTTTCCCAGTGTGTAATTTTATTTAAATTATTTGTGGAAATAAAAATGTTTACTTATATATCTGCTTGTTTGTGAATTATTTAATTATTTACTGGCAATCTGAGCAGCCTTCTTAACCAGCAAACACAATGTGGCACTGCTGACACTTACAGCTAAATCACAATGGCCAGAAGCCCAGGTTTTCCCAGATTTCCTCTCCCTCAAGCAATTCTTAGAATCACCAAACAGGCTTATATCTATCAAGAGTCAGCCAGCCAAATTAAGGTCACCCACAGCTTCCAAGTTCCATTAGCTCCCCAGAGTGGCCTTTCAGCTCTGTTAAGCTCCTACACCTGATAAAGATGAGAACGTGCTCAACCCAAGGCTTCTGGACCTAGAACACACCTGCTGCACCTTCCAGTCAGAAACGCATGTGGCAACTCCTGTGACGGAAGATGACCCTTTCTACTTTATAGCCCTTCTGGAGATGGGGGCTGGGAAGGAGTAGGTACAAAATTAAGAGTCATGAACCCAAAAGTAAAAACTTTTAGTGATACAACCCTCAACTCATCTATACACCAACTTTTACACAGAGGACAAAGGCAAGGCCAAGACTCAGCTTCAGCTGCCCTGCTGTATTCAGAACTTCATTTCCCAAGACTTTTTCACAAAACGTTCCTCTGTTCCTCCATCCCTGTGTCTGATCATTCGTGTAAATGAACACATGGGAGAGAAGGGTCACTTTGTTTTTATCACCTTGTTTGCACCTAAGCCCTAGCATCAGTGCAGTCAAGGTAACTTGGTAAGTACTCCATTTGTTACATAGTAACAAATAATAGACACAAACTAGTTTACAATAATGAGACTTTCTTCAAGCTTACCAGGAAAATTACTTTTAGTATTTAGTCTTCCTTTATATTTTTATTCTCAGAAAAAGTGATACATATTTATGTATATACCTATGCTTAAAAATACCAATTAGCTCCCATACACTGAAGAAAAAATCATAATCCAAGTGGAAACAGAAGTCAGAAAGGAAAGGTTTTCTTCCCAGTTTGTTCATTGTTAAGAGTGTATTGTTTCTTCTGTCTTGATAAATAGAAAATTAGCTTTTTCTACATTACTGAATTCTAACCACAAACACTTTGCCTTGGCCACATAAATAGTCAATTTCTGAATTGGTATTACTGATACTACTAGTTTTATTTTTCAATGTCTGAAGGAAAAGCTGTGAACATGGTACAGAAATGACAATGTCTATTAATGCATTATAAAGAATATACATAAAGCAATTGTCAGATAAATGTTAGAATTTCATTCAACTCACACAAAACATTAAGCACAGAATATTGAGAGGTCAAGACTATTTTTGAATACTAAGATATAGAGCTTCTGAATTTAGTAATCACATTTTAATTCATAGTTGAAGAACAGTTAATAAGGTTGGGATATTTTATTAATCTACTTCTTGGTTTTGGTTAGCTTCCAAAATAATTTGAAAAACAATGTAGAAATTTGTACACACCTTAGGTTTTCTTTATCTATTCAATATTTACTTTGCAATGAAATGATAATAATAACTTGTATTTGTGTACTTCATAATTTTCAAAGCACTGTCAAATCCATTGTTTCACCTGACTTTCCAACATCCCTATAAGAAAGTAAGGCAAATTAACACCTGGTTTTATTTTATTTATTTATTTTTTTAATTAAACATCTTTATTGAAGTATAATTGCTTTACAATGGTGTGTTAGTTTCTGCTTTATAACAAAGTGAATCAGTTATACATATACATATGTTCCCATATCTCTTCCCTCTTGCATCTCCCTCCCTCCCACCCTCCCTATCCCACCCCTCTAGGTGGTCACAAAGCACTGAGCTGATCTCCCTGTGCTATGCGGCTGCTTCCCACTAGCTATCTACTTTACATTTGGTAGTAACACCTGGTTTTAAAATGAGGGAAAAGAAATATAGGCCAGACTCAGGATGCTTATTGAAATCAACACAAATAGAATATTGGAGTCTAGAAATCAGTTCTACAAAATCTCATTCAAAGTCTTTGTATACCTCATCTTGTCCAAATAAAATAAGTAAAAATTTGAATCTGTCTGTAGCCTCCTTTGGCAAATTAGTTATCATTCCTAAGCCTCAGCTTCCTCATCTATAAAATAAGAAAATTTCTCACAACTTCATTAATGCTTTTGTGAAGATTTATGTAAAAACGTGTATGTAAAATTACCAGACCTTGTGTAAGTGCTCCATAAATATTCATTCTTTTCCTCTCACTTTCATTATTTACAGAAAGACCCAATCACACCATCACAGTTCCTTTGAATATGAATCTCTGCAAAACCACAATCAGTATCCATCTGGAACTAGGAAGAGATTAAGTTAGGAAATCATATCAGGTGGGAAATTCAGTGGAGAGGGGCTGTCTGCTGGGCATTCTGACATCTCTGAACTGTCCTGCCCAACTTTATGAGACAGCTTGCCTCATTTACAGGTCTCTATGGGGCAGCCTGCCTCAAAAAATTCACCTCCTTCCATCCACATGGTCATGGATGTCCTTGGCATACATCATCCTAGTTGGCTCAATTAAAAAGCCCCTGGGCTTAACAGTATAGGAAGGGAATCATTTGGCTTTGGGTTGTACCCCACACAGCTAAGGAGCATTATTTTGACACTCTTCCAGCTGGAGTTCTCTGAGATTTCAAGGTGCCTTATGATCAGAGGAGTCAGTGTGGGAAAACAGTCAAGCACTGGAAAGGTTGAGGGAGACATGGGTCAGAACCTTAATCAACATCTAAGTGTTAACTCAATAAATGTTTTTCACAGATCTGAGCTTCCTATTCTTTGTGTACAAAACACAGAGGGTAGAGATGTAATTAGACCCATCTTTACAATCCTGTGAGTTTATCATGCAAAGCAGCCTTGTAGTTTTTCGTCCAAGGATGTCAAAAAACAAAACACACAGAATCCAGTAAAGGAATAAAAAGAACATGGGAAATCTAAGGCAGTAAAAGGATGAATGACATCTTATTTGTCAAAGAGTGAACCAGGGGCTGAAAGACTTGTCAACCTGCCAATAACAGGATTGGAAGAAACCCTAGATGAGATGGGTAAATTTGAGAGAGGGAGTAGGATAGGAAGTGTGGGAGAGAGAGGTGGAGGCAAGCAAAACTCCAAAGAAATTTGAGAGTGACCTAAGGAGACAGAACCAGGCTAGGAAGCTCCTTCTGTGGAAAAATGTGTTTTGGCCACAAGGAGAAAAAGGTTTCATCTGACCTGTTTATTCTAGGTCCCTCCTTCCTCCCAATCATCTTACCATTTGTTGTCAAGTTTTTCATCCTAATTCTATGAGGTACTGGCTGGGGGATCTTATTATGGGCTGTGTAAATGAGGTGTAATTTGACAGAGTCTCAAAAGATGAGTAGGAACTCATAGGTGGGGCTGAACTCCATATAACAGGAAGACAGAGGAGCATCTATTTTATGGAGCACGTCTTTTGTTGCAGATGCTCTGTTAGGTGCATTGCATGCATCTCATACAAACCACACAACACCACCAGGAAGTAATTATTATCCCCATCTTACAAATGAGGAAGAAGAGGCTCAGAGAGGCTAAGTAATTTGCCTGTGGTTACTCAGCTCCCAACTTTAAAACCTACACTAAGTGCATTATGCAATTTCCCCTTTCCCACTGTACCTCTCAACACATGCAAAATCACGGAGTTGCAAAAGAATAAAGTTTATTTAGAAAGCACTCTCTGCTTTCTCTGTAATCAGAGTAAGTACAGTTAAGTGGGATGTAACAATTGGAGATGTGGTTCAAAAGATAGGTTGAGGCCAGACTAGAAGTAGTCTTGAGAGTTTTAATGTAATCTTGTAGACAATGGGAGAACATTGAAGTTTTGAAGGGATGACAAAGAAGACGGACAAATTGACACCTAACTAGTATGGTCTCTGGCATAGTGCCTGGGAACGCCTCATGCCTCATTAAGTGTTTACATAATATTATCAGAATCATTTTTATTCTTGAGAAATATCATCATCTAGAACAGGTATAGGTCTTTCCAGGTTACCTCTGTTATCTGTGATTAAATTCCTCCTCTGTCACCAGGACATTAGGTCCAAAGGCTTACAGGTATCAAGCCCATCCCCCCAATCAAAGAGGGAAAGAATGCAGTTGCAAACACCCAGCTCATCTTACCTATCAGACTCCACTCAAGAGACTATACCCTTTAAATAATTATTCCTTGGTGAGGATCCCATCAGCAAGCCTCCACACCTAGTGGCACTCAGAGTTTTCATGTCCCTACTGGAATCTTGGATTCATGTTTCTTTCATGTTTTTTAAACCAACACCAGCTTGTTGTAAGTTCCATTTTTTCCATTGTGCTATATAGAGAATCAGAAGCTCATGTGTAAAAAAAAAAAAAAAAACAATAGTAGTAATTATGGATCTCTGCTCATATCTGGCTACCTGCCTGCTGTAACACACTCAGAATTTATCACTCTCATGTCACTCTACATTCAGCCTCTAGCAATTTGTCACAACTAACATGTAATTTTTTTTTTACCAGTTTATGGATCTAGCAGCTTCTGTTACAGGACATATTAAGAATGAACACAGAAGTAGAAGATGGTATTTAAAGCCAGACAGAAGAACCTAGAAGGGTAGAGGGTAATTTCTTCCTACCCAACAGCTGGGATGAGAATGGGATGCAACTTTATTGGCTGGACACTACTTGCCCCAAAGCTGTTGCAGTAAGAGATGCTGGGACACCTGACAGAAGCCAGCAGAAGGTGAGAATTCCTACCACATCAGTCAGTCTCCTGAATCTCTGCCTGCAGGGTCTGTTGGAAACAAGAGTGCTGTGTGGCTCACAGGGTCTTGGTGCTCCACCCATGTGTCAGGCCTAAGCCTCTGAGGTGGGAGAGTCAAGTACAGGACATTTGAACACCAGACACCTGGTGGCCCCACATAATATCAATCAGTAAGAGCTCTCCCAGAGATCTCTGTCTCAAAGCTAAGACCCAGCTCCACCAAACAGCCAGCAAGCTCTAGTTTTTGATGCCCCATGCCAAACAACTAGCAAGAGAGGAACAGAATCCCACCCATTAGCACAGAGGTTACCTAAAATCATACTAAGATCACAGACACCTCAAAAGACACCACCAGACGTGGCACCACCCACTAGAAAGACAACATGCAGTCCCACCCACCAGAACACAGGCACTAGTCCCTTCCACCAGGAATCCTAAACAACCCACAGAACCAAACTTACCCACTGGGGGCAGACACCAAAAACAATGGGAACTAGGAACCTGCAGCCGGCGAAAAGGACACCCCAAACAGAGTAAGTTAAGCAAAATGAGGAGACAGAGAAATATGCAGCAGATGAAGGAGCAAGGTAAAATCCCACCAGACCAAACAAATGAAGAGGCAGTCTACCTGAAAAACAATTCAGATTAATGATAATAAAGATGATCCAAAATCTTGGAAATAGAATGGAGAAAATACAAGAAACATTTAACAAGGACCTAGATGAACTAAAGGGCAAACAAACAACGATGAACAACACAATAAATGAAATTTAAAATTCTCAAGAAGGAATCAATAGCAGAATAACTGAGGCAGAAGAACAGATACGTGACCTGGAAGATAAAATAGTGGAAATAACTGCCACAGAGCAGAATAAAGAAAAAAGAATGAAAAGAATTGAGGACAGTCTCAGAGACCTCTGGGACAACATTCAACACACCAACATTTGAATTATAGGGGTCCCAGAAGAAGAGATAAAGAAAGGGTCTGAGAAAATATTTGAAGAGATTATACTCGAAAACTTCTCTAACATGGGAGAGGAAATAGTCAATCAAGTCCAGGAAGCACAGAAAATCCTATACAGGATAAATCCAAGGAGAAACATGCCAAGACACATATAAATCAAACGATCAAAAATTAAATACAAAGAAAAAATATTAAAAGCAGCAAGGGAAAAGCACCAAATAACATACAAGGGAACCCCCATAAGGTTAACAGCTGATCTTTCAGCAGAAACTCTGCAAGCCAGAACGGAGTGGCAGGACATAGTTAAAGTGATGAAAGGGAAAAACCTACAACCAAGATTACTCTGCCCAGAAAGGATCTCATTCAGATTCAACAGAGAAATGAAAATATTTACAGACAAGCAAAATCAAAGACAATTCAGCACCACCAAACCAGCTTTAGAACAAATGCTAAAGGAACTTCTCTAGGCAAGAAACACAAGAGAAGGAAAACACCTACAAAAACAAACCCAAAACAATTAAGAAAATGGTAATAGGAACATACATATCAATAATTAACTTAAACGTAAATGGCTTAAATGCTCCAACCAAAAGGCATAGACAGGTGGAATGGATACAAAAACAAATCCATATATGTGCTGTCTACAAGAGACTCACTTGAGACCTAGGGACACATAGAGACTGAAAGTGAGAGGATGGAGAAAGATATTCCATGCAAACGGAAATCAAAAGAAAGCTGGAGTAGCAATTCTCATATCAGACAAAATAGACTTTAAAACAAAGACTATTACAAGAGACAAAGAAGGACACTACATAATGATCAAGGGATCAATCCAAGAAGAAGACATAGCAGTTGTAAATATTTATGCACCCAACAGAGGATCACCTCAATATATAAGGCAAATGCTAACAGTCATAAAAGGGGAAATTGACAGTAACAAAATAATAGTAGGGGCCTTTAACACCCCACTTTCACCAACGGACAGATCATCCAAATTGAAAATAAATAAGGAAACACAAGCTTTAAATGACACATTAAACAAGATGGACTTAACTGATATTTATAGGACATTCCATCCCAAACAACAGAATACACTTTCTTCTCAAGTGCTCATGGAACATTCTCCAGGATAGAGCATATCTGGGTCACAAACTCAGCCTTGGTAAATTTAAGAAAATTGAAATTGTATCAAGTATCTGTTCGAACCACAGTGCTATGAGACTAGATATAAATTACAGGGAAAAAAACTGTAAAAAATACAAACACATGGAGGCTAAACAATATGCCATTCAATAACCAAGAGGCCACTGAAGAAATCAAAGAGGGAATCAAAAAATACTTAGAAACAAATGGCAAGGAAAACACGATGACCCAAAACCTATGGGCTGCAGCAAAAACTGTTCTAAGAGGGAAGGTTATAGCAAAACAATCCTCCCTCAAGAAACAAGAAACATCTCAAATAAGCAACCTAACCTTATATCTAAATCAGTTAGAGAAAGAAGAAAAAAAAAAAAAACCCAAAGTTAGCAGAAGGAAAGAAATCATAAAGATCAGATCAGAAATAAATGAAAAAGAAATGAAGGAAACAATAGCAAAGATCAGTAAAACTGAAACCTGGTTCTATGAGAAGATAAACAAAATTGAAAAACCATTAGCCAGACTCATCAATAAAAAAAGGAAGAAGACTCAAATCAACAGAATTAGAAATGAAAAAGGAGAAGTAACAACTGACACTGCAGAAATAAAAAAGATCATGAGGGATTACTACAAGCAACTATATGCCAATAAAATGGACAACCTGGAAGAAATGGACAAATTCTTAGAAAAGCACAACCTTCCAAGACTGAACCAGGAAGAAAAAGAAAATATGAACAGACCAATCACAAGCACTGAAATTGAAACTGTGATTAAAAATCTTCCAACAAACAAAAGCCCAGGACCAGATGGCTTCACAGGTGAATTCTATCAAACATTTAGGGAAGAGATAACACCTATCCTTCTCAAACTCTTCCAAAATATAACAGAGGGAAGAACATCCGCAACCTCATTCTACAAGGCCACCATCACCCTGATACCAAAACCAGACAAAGATGTCACACAAAAAAGAAAACCACAGGCCAATATCACTGATGAACGTAGATGCAAAAATCCTCAGCAAAATACTAGCACACAGAATCCAACAGCACACTAAAAGTGTCATACACCATGATCAAGTGGACTTAATCCCAGGAATGCAAGGATTCTTCAATATATGCAAATCAATCAATGTGATACAACATATTAACAAATTGAAGGATAAAAACCATATGATCATCTCAATTGATGCAGAAAATCTTTCAACAAAATCAACACCCATTTATGATAAAAACTCTCCAGAAAGTGGGAATAGAGGAAACCTACCTCAACATAATGAAGGCCATATATGACAAACCCACAGTCAACATCATTCTCAGTGGTGAAAAACTGAAACCATTTCCTCTAAGAACAGGAACAAGACAAGGTTGCCCACTGTCACATATATTATTATAATATATGTGATGTATTATAATTCATATATTATATGAATATATATAATTCATATATTACACATATGAATAACTATATTATTCAACATAGTTTTGGAAGTTTTAGCCACAGCAATCAAAGAAGAAAACGAAATAAAAGAATCCAAATTGGAAAAGAAGAAATAAAACTGTCACTGTTTGCAGATGACATGATACTATACATAGAGAATCCTAAAGAGGCTACCAGAAAACTACTAGAGCTAATCAATGAATTTGGTAAAGTAGAAGGATACAAATTAGTGCACAGAAATCTCTTGCATTCCTATACACCAAAAATGAAAAATCAGAAAGAGAAATTAAGGAAACAATCCCATTTACCATTGCAACAAAAAGAATAAAATACCTAGGAATAAACCTACCTAAGGAGACAAAAGACCTATATGCAGAAAACTATAAGACACTGATGAAAGGAATTAAAGATGATACAAACAGATGGAGATATATACTATGTTCTTTGATTGGAAGAATCAACATTGTGAAAATGACTATACTACCAAAAGCAATCTACAGATTCAGTGCAATCCTTACCAAACTACTAATGGCATTTTTCACAGAACTAGAACAAAAACTTTCACAATTTTTATGGAAACACAAAAGACCCCAAATAGCCAAAGCAATCTTGAGAAAGAAAAACGGAGCTGGAGGAATCAGGCTCCCAGACTTCAGACTATACTACAAAGCTACAGTAATCAAGACAGTATGTACTGGCACAAAAACAGAAAGATAGATCAATGGAACAGGAGAGAATGAGCAGAGATAAAACTATGCACATATGGTCACCTTATTTTTGATAAAGTAGGCAAGAATATACAATGGAGAAAGCACAGCCTTTTCAATAAGTTGTGCTGGGAAAACTGGACAGCTACATGTAAAAGAATGAAATTAGAACACTCCCTAATACCATACACAAAAATAAACTCAAAATGGATTAAAGACCTAAATATAAGGCCAGACACTATAAACTCTTAGAGGAAAATGTAGGCAGAACACTCTATGACATAAATAACAGCAAAATCCTTTTGGACCCACCTCCTAGAGAAATGGAAATAAAAACAAAACTAAACAAATGGGACCTAATGAAATGTAAAGGCTTTTGCAGAGCAAAGGAAACCATAAACAAGATGAAAAGACAACCCCCAGAATGGGAGAAAATATTTGCAAATGAAGCAACTGACAAAGGATTCATCTCCAAAATTTACAAGCAGCTCATGCAGCTCAAAATCAAAAAAACAAACAACCCAATCCAAAAATGGGCAGAAGACCTAAATAGACATTTCTCCAAAGAAGATATACAGTTTGCCAACAAACACATGAAAGGATGGTCAAAATCACTAATCATTAGAGAAATGAAAATCAAAACCACAATGAGGTATCGCCTCACACTGGTAAGAATGACCATCAACAAAAAATCTACAAACAATAAATGCTGGAGACGGTGTGGAGAAAAGGGAACCCTCTTGCTCCTTCGGTGGGAATGTAAATTAATACAGCCACTCTGGAGAACAGTATGGAGGTTCCTTAGAAAGCTAAAAATAGAACTACCATATGACCCAGCAATCCCACTACTAGGCATATGCCCTGAGAAAACCATAATTCAAAAACAGACATATACTACAATTTTCATTGCAGCACTATTTACAGTAGCCAGGACATGGAAGCAACCTACGTGTCCATCAACAGATGAATGGATAAAGAAGATGTGGTACATATATACAATGGAATATTGCTCAGCCATAAAAAGAAACGAAATTGAGTTATTTGTATTGAGGTGGATCAATCTAGAGTCTGTCATACAGAGTGAAGTAAGTCAGAAAGAGAAAAACAAATACCGTGTGCTAACACATATATATGGAATCTAAAAAAAAAAAAAAAGTTCTGATGAACCTAGGGGCAGGACAGGGATAAAAACGCAGATGTAGAGAATGGACTTGAGGACACGGGGAGGGGGAAGGGTAAGCTGGGACGAAGTGAGAGAGTGGCATGGACATATATACACTACCAAATGTAAAATAGATAGCTAGTGGGAAGCAGCCACATAGCACAGGGAGATCAGCTCGGTGTTTTGTGACCACCTAGAAGGTGGTATAGGGAAGGTGGGAGGGAGCCGCAAGAGGGAGGAGATATGGGAATATAAGTATACGTATAGCTGATTTCTTTGTTATACAGCAGAAACTAACATAACGTTGTAAAGCAATTATACTCCAATAAAGATGTTTAAAAAAAATAGTAATTATGGGACCACTGCCACATGACAGCAGCAATAACAGCTTTCAAAATCCTTTGAGTGTAAAAGTCTTACTTGTTTTATGAGCCGACACACGGAGCTAGTCTTAAAAATAAAAAATAAGAATGGTGTCTTGCAGTTCAGATTTCATAAGAAAAAAATTGCATCTTTAATTAAGATTTATGGGCCTCAGTAGAGCCCAGCAAGAGGAGAGAAATGGCTCAAGAGTGTAAAAACTAACAGTTTAAGTGGGAAAATATGATTAAGGGCTTTAAATTCCTCCTGCCTCTTTTGCAGAGCTTCCAGTGGCCCCAGGCAAAAGCCGGCACTTACTGTGTTTAAAATAACATTATTTTTGGCGTAAAATGTTTATGAATTAAGATGAAATTTGTACAAATATCAACCTTACTTGGAAGGCTTCTCTTACGAGAAACAATATTTAGCTTGGTGAAAAAATATTCCTTAAGAGAAAAAACATGCATATAAGTTTACATACAAGGGAACATGCATATAAATTGATATCTTGCCTGGTGTTGGTTTAGCACCTTTCAGTTGTCATCGTAGCATATGCTTGATCTCGCTGCATCTTCTTGAGAACCCTGAGAGGCAGTCACAGCAGATATTAGGATCTCTACTTTGAAGATGAGATTATTTTTCAAGAGGTTAGGTCACTTGTTCAAAGACTGGAAATGGACATAAATAAAAGTTTGATTCCAAATCCAGTGTTCACTCCACTATACCATAGAGCTGTTCCTCTAAGAGTTTATCTGTGCATGTTATTTATATGTCATGTACACATTTTTTAAAGTTTCATGAGAACATTTTTGAAAAGCATAAAGAATACACCCTAATATTATGTATTTCAACACTTTAAATATTCGAACTAAGCAATAAATATACCTTGTGCATTGATATTAAAATGTGGTTATAGAATAACATACAACTAATTTGATACAGAAAATGTAGTTCATCAAGTTTCAGCCTATGTCCTTCCTCAACACATTGTTTGAGAATCAGAGAAAATCATTCTAAAAATACTTATAGCTATTATTGCCCCGCCATCACAAAGACAATTAATTATCCAATTCTATGTTTGTTATTTTATCAACAAATTATTCTCTCTTCTTTCTCTACAAACAAAATGAAACATTTTCGAGAAAAGACTGTGTCATCATCTGCTATTACTCTAGCTGAAGTTGGGAATGCTGTCAATATTTGGTTTGTTGATTAAGTACGATTTTAAAATTACTTCCTTAATGCTTCAAGGCATGCCCTCTTGATCTCGTATTTTGATATTAATATAAAGCCCTTCCTTTCTTGATCACACAGCTTTAATTATCCATCACTCAATGCAACTTCTCAAATTCAAGTTCCAATCTGGTTCTAGCTCTACTACACACATGACCAACCTATTCTTTCCACTGAGAAGACGTAATGTCTGTGGATATACACATCCAGCACTAACTTTGATAACCTTCATTCTGCTCCAAAGACTCACAGATCTGGTAGTCACTCTTCCAACAACCTCAACTTTCCAGAAAGAGAAGGAAACCTAAAAAGTAGATGAAAAAGGCTTCCAAAGAGCATTCAGTATACTCATTATTCATAAAAGCAGTCCTTATGCTCTCCCTACTCTCTCTTGATGAATCACTTCCATGACTTTAGAAAATATTGTTATGAAGATGATTCCTAAATCAATGACTCTAGTCTCAAAACTGCTCCAAAACACCAGCCCTAAAGAGACATCTGCTTGAGAGACATTGTCACCTGTATATCTGAGCAGCAATGCAAGCTCATTATATCTAAAATTAAATTGATGATTGTGTCCCTAAGCTCTGCTTCCTTATGTCCTCTAACAGTACTTGCTTTACTCGTTCCAATTCCTTCACCTGGAATAACTACATTTCTATCTATATCCCTTCCATTTTTCAATGATAGCTTGAATCCCATCTCCTCAATGCAGACTCATAATCCCTCCTGCTAAAAACAATCTCACTCTTTTAAACTTGTAGAACCTATATTGTAATTCTAATAGTAACCCAAGTATCAAAGACTAGTGTCTGTGTGCTATCAACAGAAATGCCTTTCTTGAAATAAATTTGCTTCAGTTTCCTAAATAAAAAAGAAGTTTAAGGGGAGCTGTCTCTAAAGTGAGTTGTATAAGGTGATCAGTGAGAGACAGAAAGAAAACAGAATTTTTATTGAAATTCATCTTAAAATTAGGAAATTAATTTTATCAATATTTAATATACAAATTGCCTGCATTGAATCTTGTGTGAAAAGGTCTCATGTCCCATGCAACATACAGAAATCCTCAGGGAAAAGCAGAAATTTCTCAAAGCCAAAGGGTGGACAATGGGAGCCTTATTCTTCCATTTGTTTTCCAAGTAAGGTAATGTGTTACATTTTATTTGTGCCTAATTAAGTGGATTTGTGGGCGGTGTTGTCTATTTTTAACTACATTAACACCACAACAAAGCAATAGCTTAAAATATTCCTTTCAAACTTATTTGGAAAAAATGAAGTTAATAGCAGTAATAATATAAACATAAATGAATAATAAGAAAATGGCAGAGCTGAAGTACCTATGTGTAGTATAGATATAGAGATATAGAGATAATATAGCTCTTCATCAGGAATGTTATGAGACAAAACACTAGATTATATAATTAGATATTCTTATTCTACTGTACATAGTGTCTTGTGATATAGCTATTGATGGTTATGATGTCATGATATTTGGGGATACATTTTATAATATTGTATATTTTATCTTGCATTATTTGAAAATTATATTTTGGGGACTTTGCTGGTAGTCCAGTGGTTAAGAATCTACCTTCCAGTGCAGGGGACACAGGTTCTATCCCTGGGTGGGGAATGAAGATCCCACATGTCATGGGGTAACTAAGCCCATACACTGCAACTAGAGAACCCTCACTCTCTAGAGACCATGTGCCACAACTAGAGAGAAGCCCACGCACTCCAATGAAAGATTCCGCATGCTGCAATGAAGATCCCACGTGCTGCAACCAAGACCTGACCCAGCCAAATAATTAATTAAATAAATATTTTTTAAAAAAAAGAAAAAGAAAATTATATTTTGGTTATATTTTTAATGTTCATAATCGATCGGTACCATGATGTCTTTTTTAATTTATAAATAAATATATATTTATGTTTACAGGTGCTTTTTGTTTTGTTTCTTTTTACCAATAGAGATGTATAATGACATATTGGGCTGGCCAAAAAGTTCGTTCGGATTTTTCTGTAACCCGAAAATTTTTACACAAAAACATGAATGAACTTTTGGCCAACCCAATAATTCAGAGACCACTGCCCTGGAGACCTAATTCTTTCACCAAGGGTCTCTGGATAGTTCATTGGTGTAGAGGTGCTGGTCGTTATGGTACTGCCAAATCCCTGGTATCTCTCAGAGATGTAGGCTGATTGGGCAACCTAACACTGCTGGATCCAATCTAGTGCTTCCATCTACACCACTGCTGCCACTTGTACAGATCTCAGCTGTGTAAACATCCTATAGAAAATCTGGCAGGCCTACAACATGTTCAGCTGATATCCATATTTTCTCCAGAGTAACAAGGTCAGAAAGCATCAGGAAAGCCTAGAGCCAGAGCTTATCTTCAATAATTAGTCCTGCTCTTCATTTCATCAAAAATCCAGTATCTTGCCACCATCAACACTTCCTTAGCTCTGATAAATTTTCTCTCTTGAGACTTGTATACCGTCACTTTCCTCTAGCTATTATCAGGGCCACCTTAGACTACCAGACATTTTTTAATTAATATAAATTTGAAAGGAAGTGGTAGTACTTCTAATTCCTTTCTGCCAAGGGTCTTAGATGCCTCTTTATAGTTTCATGGATTCAAAACTGTGCAGGAGATCCCACAGGATCAGGGGTCAGATGGTCTGGATTCACCTCACAATTCCACCACTGACCTGCTGTGTTGACCTTGGGCAATCTACAAAGCCTTTCTGGCCTCAAATTCTTCCTTGCTAAAATGAAGAAGAAACTGAGGCACTGAAAATTCAATGAGCTAATTCTTAAAAATTCTTCGAATAGAATTATATTTCACATTACAGCACCTAATAAATGTTAGCGTTAAGAATTATCATTATTATCAATTTTCTATTTTCACCATGTGTTGTTCTCCATATTTACTTGCTTAAGGGATAAATTAAGAAATAGTTGGATGAATGAACTACGAATAATGAATAATGTGTTCTGCCTACTATATCATAATTGTTTTAGAAGTGTGAATTTCTTTCCTTAAATACAGTATAAGTTCCTCAATATTAAGATGGTTCCTAATTCATGCGTGTTCTCTACGGGGCCTCACCATGTTACACATTTTTTTCTTTTGCTTCTCAATAAATATGAAATAAACATACAAAAATAAGAGTATCTTTCAAGCAGCCAATGAATAATTTTTCTTGGTTGGCCTCGGATTTCCATGACTTTAACCAAGAAAAATGACAACTATGACAGGAGTCTGAAAATGACATGTTCCCTTCCCTCCTATGCAATTTTTAGATGTTTGTGTTATCTGTCTTCCCTCTGGAGTTGCCTGTATTCCTCCAATATATTTTTACACCTCAGGGAACTCCCAGGAATGACTTCAGAAGAGACCTTCTAGACCTGTACAGGCCCACCATTAGCATTTCCATCTGGCGAAACTCCTACTGTGTGGCCTCAATCTAAAAAGACAATAATCAGGAAACCTTCAGGTTTGAGCAGACCCCTAGAGATACTCTGGTACCAAGCTGAGAGTAACTGAAAAGGTGAAGACATTGCAAAGTATAGGAATGTTAAACACAACAGAAAAAAATGGCAAGAGAGGATGTGACCAAGATATTCAACATCATGATATGTTGCCTGAAAACTGATTGTTTCTTTTCTTGAAAATGTACTCATTCCATGAGATATGAAAGCACAGAGTGAAGTTAAGGCATGTATATTTAGAATGCACAGAGGAGAAATATGAAGTTCATAAATAGCCTCTGGAAAGCACACCTGATGCCTGACGAATGCATTAAAATATATGCCTGTATAGAATGCTTAAGCAGGTGTTATACTGTTAATAATGTATGCCACTAAGTAAAGATACTCAGGTATCCTAAGGTATACAATCTTGGAGACATCGATGAGGGATTTTTGGTCTCCATGTGTTCAAAGCCTCACATCTGTCTAGGTACATGTGCTGCTAACAGAAACACACTCTTTAAATATTTCAACTCGAGAGAAAGGTACCAAATGTCCATGCTGCCTGATTAGCCAAAGCCAGGAAAATGAACCAGTCATGTGGTTGTCCCACATGTTTGGTTTTTTTCTTGGAGCAGTTTGGCAACTGAAACTTTAGAAGTAATCAATCAGTTACTGTGTCAGTCAGAATGGATTAGTAGTGCTATAGTAACAAACACCCCCAAAATCTCACTATCTGAGAGCAACAAAGTTCCCTTTCTTGTTCATATTATTGATACATGTCCATCTTGGGTGGGCTGAGATCTCTACTCCACTACATGCTCAACTTCAGGCCCCAGGCTGACAGAGCAGCCACTACCTGGAAGCTGATAGCCACTGTAGCATTAGGAAAGTGTGCTCTGGGAGGTCTCATCACTACTTAAATGCTCTGGCCTGGAAGTGGCATACAACAATTCCTCTCACAACTCATTGGCCAGAATTAGAATTGGTCCAAATGTTAGAGACTCAGTAAGTTTAATTTTCCCATGTGCCTCAAAGGCAGAGAGACAGAAATAGTGTGAACAGCATTAAGAACTTCCTCAGCCAGCAAAGATGAACTAATATCCTATTGTGAACTTGAACATAGCACCAAGGGCGGGAGATGGGGGAGTATACAACCTAAACTTTGCCCTGCAACCTTTTCGGAGAAACAGATATCCAGAAAGACAACAAAAGTTAAATAGTAGTGAAGACCATTTACATTCACAGGGACTATGAAATCCCAAGTTCTAGAACACCAGAATAGCACATAATTTCCTCTTTAAAATGCTGTGAACTATAACTGAATATTTCAAATTACACCCTTCAGATCATTAATGGTTCCACATTCCACTCTTAAATTTATTCAAATTACTGTTTTTAAAAAATCATTATGTTATGGATTTTTTTCTATTCACTTCTAATAAGTAAAATTAAATACTTTCCATACAGAGACCATTTTACACATGCACACGCACATACACACACACACACCCTTCAGATTCCCTTGCATTCAACCTATTTTTCATTCAAAATTCACTTCTTTAAGTCTAAGAGAGATGAGGTGGTGATCTGCAGACACTCTTTTCCTAGGAGCATTGGTCGATTCTTACAACAGGAAAAAAGCAGAAATATTCAGGCTAGGCTTTACCTGCTCAGAAGACCACTACTGGGGACTGGTAACCAGTATATTTTGTGGTCTCATAGGACTAAGAGACTATATTAGAGATTTGAGAAAATTCATATGTGTCTGATTCCTCCATCAAGAGATTTGTCAAATTCTGAGAATGCACAGGGTGGAAAGTTAAAAGATAATCAGAAGGCTCTGAAAAGCAGGGCAGAACTGTTGATAGTATGGCAGTCCTAGGGACAGAAAGATTAGAGTTCAAGAGCCACCACTCGACTGAAAGTTCTCTAGGAATACACCAGATTGAGCCTTCCAAAATTGCAGCCCAGGGTCAATTGAACTCAGTCCCTGATTGGAATAAAGATAATCAGCCACCATTGAATGAGCCTAACAGAGGAAAGGGTGAATCCTCTCAGAAGAAGATATCTTCTTTCACTAACAATGTTTATATACAACATCAAGCATTCAATCAAAAATTACTAGGCGTGCTAAAAAGGAATGAGAAAGTTGAGAACAATGAGAAAAACGTAATAATAAACTGACAGTGATCTAGATTATGCTTCCGGAAAGAATAAAAACTTTGATGTTAAAATGATAAATGTGTTTTTAAGATAGTCAGAGATATAAATAAAATGGGTTACAAGTAGAAAATATCACCAGAACTTGTAAAAAAACAAAGAATCAATAGAAATTCCAGAACTTAAAATACTTGAAAATAAGAACCTGAGGGATAAGTTAAAACACCCATAATACACAGAACACTAGATTAGACAGATTATAGGTAGATGATCTATAGATACAGATACCTTGCAATCTAAAGCACAGGAAAAAATGGAATATTCAGAAAAGTGCAAAGACGCATACGAACACAAAAACAAATATAATTGGAGACACAGTAGTAAGAGAATGGGCAAAAAAATATTTGAAGGAATCATCAACTGAACTTCTATAGACTAGTGGCAAACAAATAAAAAATTTTAAATATGCCATTTAAAATTTATAATAGCATCAAAAACATCAAATACCTAATAATAAATCTAATAAAGCATATGTAAGAGATGAACACCAAAAACTGTATTATTGAGAGAAATAAAAGAAAAACTAAATAAATTTAAGAATATACCATGACCATGGATTGGAAAACTCAATATTGTAGAGACTAATTCTCCCCAATTAATAGAGATTCAAGTCAATCCAAATATAAATCACAACATGGGTATGTGTGAGTATAAATTGACAAGCTTGTTCTAATTTTATATGGTCATGCAAAAGGCTAAGAACAGCTCAGGTAATCTTGAAGAAGTATAAATCCTCTTCCTGGACGTCAGCTGAAAGTTTTATATTTCCAGATGGCAAAACTTATTATAATGTTTTAATACTTGAGAGAGTGTACTTTTGGCAAAAGTGTAGCAAAACAAACATAAAGGAGTAGAACAGAATGGAGAATCCAGAAACTGACCCATGCCTATAAAGTCATTTAATTTATGATAAAGATAACATTATAGTACCTTGGGAAAGAGATGGGCTTTTCAATAAATGGTGCTTGTGGAAAAAAAATATCATAAATAAAAAATCAGTTCCACATGGACTATATATCTAAATATGAACAGAAAACCAATCATTGCTTTAGAGGAAATCATAGGGGAATCTCTTTAAGATGAAGTAGGCAAAGACTGCTTAAACACAATACAAAAAGTGCTTTAATAAAAAGTGCTGAGGGGGGAGAGATAGATTGGGAGTTTGAGATTGACATTTTACATACTGCTATATTTAAAATAAAATGCCTTTCCATGAAAAAAAAGTGCTGATAAATTGGGCTTTATTAAATTTAAGAACTTCTGTTTACAAAAAGAAGCCAATAAGAGTTAAAAGGAAAACTGCAATGAGTGAGATGGTATTTGCAATACATGAATCCAAAAAAGACTCATGCCCAACATATATAAAGAACTCCAACAGGAAAGCCAACAGAAAAATGAGCAAAAGATTTGAAGAGGAACTTCTTGAAATCCAGAAGTCCAAAAGACAAATTAACGTATGAAAAGGTTCTCATGTTCATTAGTTATCAGGACAACGCAAATTAAAACCAAAATAATATACAATAGCACAGAATGGCTAAAATGAATGATGATGACTGGAACTTTCATATCCCAGTGATGAGAATGTGAATTATTAACAACCACTCTACCTGCTAGAGCTAAACATGTACATCCAGTTCAGAAAAAGAACACTCCTTGTTAAAAAAGTAAATTCACATTTTGAAAATGATTCATTTTAACACAAGACATTATCACAACAACTTAGCTGCTTTAGCACATGATCACCTAAAAAAATCCATATTTGTAGATGTATGAATCAAGTTCTCCGATGTCAGTTGAGCAAAAAAGCAACATTCTTAGTATTCATGTCTTTATCTCCCATACCACAAACATCCCTGGTCAAGATATCAGCCACCATTATAATGTGTGCTATTGACAGAAAAGATTTTCTTAACAGACTTCTCTGTCCCGGGAACATATGTCTGCAGTGGAAACATTTTTGCTTTTTAACATTGAACATAGTATACATTTCATCTGGAGTCTATGTGTCCCATCAATGTTTATGTCACAAACAGCTAAAACTGTCTACTTTATGATACCACCACAAATATCCATACTAATATTAATCTTCCAACAAAATTATTATACTTTATAGAGTATCATGGTAGTTATTTTTGTAAGTTTATCTTTTAAACAGCATAGATGTCTAAAAAGGATTAAAGACTTCAAGGTGTTAATGATCAGAGCTGATCATACCCTGATACCAATGAACAGTGGTGAGCAGTGACCATATAAACAATGCACGCTCATCTTCTGGGGCTCCCATCATTCTGCCTTATTGCTCTACACCCTCTTCCCACATCAACTTCCCACCCAAATTCTATAATCTTCTGGATTATAGACATTTATTAATTAATTAAACCACGGAAGCCATTGCTTTACCTGTAATACCAACAATATGAATTGAAGCTGCAGTTAACCACTGCAACCACTGGTGGCGCAGTGGTTAAGAATCCTCTTCTACCAAGAGAGGACTGAACTTTTCCAGAGTTTGCTTGGGTTATGGAAACTGATACTTATATTTGGGCAAAAAATTGTTTTTGCATGTAAGACAAATGTGGTTTAAGTATTGCTCTCTTCCTGTAACCTTTTTTTAAAATCTAAACACCCTTTAAAGGAATAATATACTCAGGTCTGAATACTTAATATCGGCTTATTATCAGATTGCTTTACTCTCAAAGGAAGGACAGCCTAAGACCACAAAACCATGAAAATGATATATGGGGATATATAAGGGGGTACAAAAATTGAAAAGTGGAGGGGTAATTTGGAAACACAAACATTATGTCCTTGAAAATTATCTCAGCAACAAAAAAAAAAAAGAAAGAAAGAAAAACGCAGATTGCTGTTCTCTGCTGTGGCTGCCCCTTGAACATAAGAAGGCTTCCCATGTGGCACTGGGGTTGACATCAAAACTATAATAAAAAGATACCGAATCCCTTTCTAAGCCAAACACTGACTGTTAGGCCCCAGGAGTTCAGAAAAGATGAGAGAAAGAGAAGCTTCTTCCTCCATTGAAGCTGGAGTTTACAGCAGCCAAAGTCATTTTAACCCATATTTGGCAAGGCAATCCAAAGATTGTATCCAATCCTGCAGCTAAACTAATCTCAACTTTCAGCACTGTCTGCAAACAGATTTAGGAGTTGCCAACTGCCCGATTCCACTGGCCTGGGAAACATTCTTTAAGCTGAGAGATGCTCTGTTCTTTACTTCAGTATTTTCTTGGGCTAGTAGGTGGAATAGATAACACCCATAGGACAGGATTTGAGAGGTGTCAAAATAGGCAGGTTCTCCCCTCTTTCATTAGAGGGGGTTTTGGAGAAAGTAAATTCTCTATTAAAAGGCAAATACAAAGATGAATAACACCTCCTTACCTGCCATTAACATCTTTTAATGAGTTAGTCAGTTCTGAATTTGGGGCCAGCAAGTGCACCCAGCCCTAAGTGACACACCCAAGGTTGATATTACTATAGATAGGGGAAAGAGAGTGTGTAAATTGTCTTCAAGGAGGAACAGAAACTCAGTGAAGCAAAGCAATTAGCTTAGTACTCCAGTCTCGGTACTCCACCTTTTGGGATAGACAACAATCAGATTAGGGGACAACAACAACAAAAAATCTGTGAGAGGAAAATTGTGAAGAATTCTGAATACTGGCCCTTTAAGACTGATAGAGGTGCATCCTTGAGGTAAGATAGAAGTCCTGCCCTAGGGAAAAATTGTCAAGAGAACTGTATCAGGGGGTGATCGCCAACACTAATTCACAGGACATTCTCCTTATAAGCTCCAGTCTATTTCTGGCCCCAGCAACCCCAGAAATGCCAATTCTTGTTGGAATTGTGGGTCTCTATTGTGCTAATTGGGGATCTGACCCTGACTTTTTTCCCCATCCTGCATTTTCTTTGCAGACTAAATCTTGGCATTTTGCCCAGGTTTCACTATCCAGGGTTTGCCACTTTCTATTTTTGGCTTTGCTAGTCCCATCCCCTGTGAAGCTCTCCATGAGTTCTGATGGGAATGCACCAGAGACCAACTTTGTTTGCCTCACAGTTGTCATGCCTCCACCAATTCTATGGGGTTATCTGGGGAGCTAGTGGGTTGGAGAAATGTGCTGGTGGTGACACCACATGTCTGATAGAGAAAGAGTTCCACAGTCTTCAGGATACCTTGAAAGGGCTAAAGAGGAAGGCACTTTAATGTAGGGACAGAGCTCTGTTACATCCACAGCAGCCCTGGACACCAGCAAACCCAAGTCAGAAGCCCTTGCCATCACACATCTCAAAGCTCATTAGCATTTTAAGGAGGCCTGGAAGCTTCACTCTCCCAGTTAAACATGATTTCAACTGACAGCTTAAGGGAATCAAGGTATGACCCTCCCTTTACTTACACATAAAGGAGAGATAAGCATAACAGTTACAAGCCCCAGTGCCCCTGAGGGAGGAAGGTCTGATTATCACAGGATAATCTTATCCCTTCAGGAGTAGTTGCCAAGCTCATGCAGCTGCTGCCCTCAGCTAGCCCCCTACTCAGAGGACTGTCTCATTTGTGGTGAGGGAGGGGGCAATTTTCAGGTCTGGGAATAATTTAGTGAGGTCTCAGGGTGGGAAGCGATTGCAGTTAAAGGCAGGGGTCAGCACACGGTTTTGAACCTCAGGATAATCCTTCAGAGGTTTTGAACTGACAGTGAATTTTCCTTTTACTTGAAGGGGAAAGGGAGAGTGTTTTCCCATGGAGAATGCCAAAGAGTGGAAAAGGAAAAACGTTGAGGCTCATACCAGGGGGGAAGGAGCAGGAACTGTGAACCGTCCATTGCTGAGTCTGAATATCCATCCCTCCGTGTGCACAGACCTGCAGCCATGCCACCCATCAGCACGCAGGAGGAGCAGCTGATGCCTTTGCCACAGGACTCCAGGAGGGAAACGTATCCCCGGCTACCCACTGGTCTGAGGTTTGAAAAATAAACTTCCTTATTATTTCAGCCTCAGTAAGGTTAGAAATCCTCATAAAACATTTTCTATAAAACAGATGAAAGAAGAAAAGCATTGAAACAGCTGTGTTGAAATAAAGATGGGTTTTACTAACTAACCTAAAGGCCAGTCATAAATGGGATTGTCGCTACTCTCTTTGCTCATCTACCTTCTATCTGGGGAGCGAGTGTGCTGAGTGGCCGCAAGCCCTGCAGACCACCAATCCAAAGCAGAGTTTGGTGGGCACTGCCACTGAGTATGGTGGGACCCACACCCTGCAGAACCTCAACCACTGGTATTACTGACCCAGAATGTGAACTTCCTGTGGTCTCCTCTGGCTGTGAGCAGACTGCACTTAAAATCTCTAGTTCCCTAGGAAAGGAAAGTAACGCATTATTTGCCCTGCAGAGTGTCTCCCTTTGGCTTTAAAGCATCTTAAATTGTCCTTTAAGTTGTCATTTTCACACCTCCTGGCAGTCCCTTTGATTTCTGCATTTGCGATCACTCCCCTAAAGCTACTTACTCCAAGTGGCTTGTCTGGAGCATATCCACTTGCCTGTCATTTGACTTCCTCACCTAGTATTCTAAGCTTATATCCAGGCTTATGGTCACTGACAGTCATCTGGGCTCAACAGATTTTACAATTATCCCTAAAGTCCATGTGTCTCAGTCCAAACTCTTTATAAATTGAGGGATGCCCCCCAATTTCTTATTGTTGCAAAGCAATAGCTATACTCATCCAACCTCTCTCTAGTACTCACTAAAAGGAAGCTTTCAGATCTGGATACTAATTATTATGGGAAGAGTTATCTTGAGGATATATGGACAATTGTTTCTTCCTCAGTGGTCTTTGTGCTTTGAAGATCCATCAGGCTGGTATGCATTGGAAGGGTTAGTGGAGGGAAGTGACATGAGGTTGTTATTAATCAGGTTTAGTCTGGGAAGCAGTATCATCACAAGTATCATGGAAAAAGAAATTTATTATAGGAATTAGACCTTATGTGACTGAGGGAGTCACAGGGGAAGTAAAGGTTTGGAGTGGAAGGATCAGAGAAAAGTCATTAACTAGCCATAGTGTGACTGAATGAATTGGAGCTTGCAGGAACATTTGGAAGATGGGAGCACCTAGCTGTTGTAGTCCAACTGTGGGGAGGGCTATAGAAGTCTGCAGAAGGTTTTTGGTTCTATGCATTTACCAGGAAATGTCAGGTAGCAGACCGTGGATGCTGCTGGTCATCAAGGCTACCAGTTGAGAAGATCAAGAACAAATTGGAACCCACCTCTTCCTTTGTGTCTCTCTCTCACCATGTCTCATTGATAAGGACCTTCAAAGCATAATGACTTCTGTTTCACATCTACCTCCTAAATCTCATGCAACTTCACTTTTGTATAACCCAACTCAGAAAGTATCAGGCATTCCCACAAGATTCTGGGAAATCTAATTTCCAATGTAACACAATTGGCAATAGACATCCAACATACTTATGCACAATCTGTAGCTATCCCATCACCACCATCGTCGAGGCAGAAAGTCATCTCTCCCATATCTCCATGGCCTACCCATATCTAAACACTCCATTTCCTTTTTGTGACTGATGTTTGTTTAAACCTGATTTCACCTTAGTTAAAGAAACATTAAGGGGCACAGAATGTGTGGGTATATGGTATAGTTTTCCCTGAGAGGTTCTTCTCTTGGTAGAGTCTGGTTACAGATATCTATGGAATATGCCCATAGAATATCCTATGAGATATGCCTATGGAATATGTCTCCCAGTATATCTTCAGCTGGCCTGATTCCCATCCTCTTGCTGGCACTTAAGTTTCCTGAATCTTTTCTCCTGAATCCCCTTAGTGAATCAAAAAGAGGTTTTTTAGAGGACTCTAGACTGGTTTCAAGTTTTAAACTGAGACAGAGTGAATTAACTGTTGTCTCTGCCAACAATTGCAAATGCCAAGGCTGGAATTCAGAAGCCAGTTATGATAAACTGAAATAAACTGAACTTTCTTGCTACAAAGTTCTAGCAGGTTCCATCCCTTTTCACTGTGACTTGCTCTAAAATGCAATTCTGCCCCATGGCTGCCCTCACTTCTTCATATCTGAATTATATCTCAGTTTTCATTGTTGTTATTTCCCAGTCCCTTTCCTTTTCTCCAACTCCCTCATCCTTTTCTTCTCCATTTTCTCAAATTTACTGTGAATGAATTTGCCCTTGAAAAGTTCATTGTGAAGTATGGACACAGTGTTTCTCAGTGTGATCAGTGAATTGCCTGTTACAGAAATGCCCAGGGTTTTATAAACAGATTCTAGGCCCTACTTCAAAGACACTAAATCGGAATCTATGTTGATGGGCCCATGAATTTGAATCTTTAACAAGTATTCTAAATAATTCTTATGCAAACCCAATATTTAAAAGTACTGCACTAAAGGCTTTAAGGAAACAATTTATTTTTGTTATTAATGGTTGGTCCCTGATACATAATCCTTATGCCACAAAAATATCATTTACCTTCCTTTTATTTAAATATCTCCTAATTGTATTTTTCAATATGTTTTGTTTTTGTTGAAAAGTCTTCAGCAATCAAGAGGAGGCCTAGCTTCCAAAGACCAGGGTCAGTTAGAACTGCCTGTTATTGGAAAGGAGTTGTTAGGACATAGCGATGGTGTGGGGATGGCAGGGGGATCCTCACTGATAGTCTTCGCTGGAGGAAAGCCTGGGCTTCACTCTCTTACCTTTTCCCTTTAAGATACTATTGGAGATCTTTATTATTTTCTGTTCTCTTTTAGTTGTTCAAGCTTCCTGAGTATCTTGGTCTGTTTAGGGTGCCATCAAAATACCACAGGCTGGGGGTTTAAATAACAGAAATTTCTTTCTCACAGTTCTGGAGGCTGCAAGGCACAGATCAAGGCCTGGAAGGGTTCAGTTTCTGATGAAGCCTCTTTTTCTGGCTTGTAGACAGCAACCTTCTCACTGCATCCTCACATGGCCTTTCCTCTTAGTGCACAGAGAGAGAGATGGAGCTCTTTCTTCTTATAGGGACACTAATCCTATCAGATTATACCTCATTTAACCTGAGTTACTTCTATTAAAGCCCACATCTCCAAACACAGTCACATTAGGGGATTAAGGATTCAACATACAAATTTAGGGGAGGCACAAACATATAGTCCATAACATTGAGGTTAATGCTGGGACTTTGGACCAAGTGTATGGCTCTCAGACCCAAAAGGGTCAAAAGATATCTTCAGAGGACCTTTGTGCATAAGCAAAAAAATGGATTAATCTAATGATAAATTTAGAACTTCCTTGTGAGAATACTGGTTAACAATGTGTCCATCACGACTTCATCTCACTATCAAATGCTCTTAAAATGATTCACCTGTAATCAGACATCTCACCATCTTATTATCCTGACAGAAGAAATTATTTGGCCATTATGTTTGGATATACAGTTTGTAAATGGCAGTTCTCTATCTTTTGTTCTTGGGCTTGCCCTCTCTCTTGAGCTGACAAGAACATCCACTGCAGGGTTTTTCAACCTATTGACATTTGGGGCTGGATAATTTTTTGTTGTGAGGGGCTATCCTTTGCGTTGTAGGATGTTTAGCGGGATCTTTGACCTCTACCCTCTAGATGCAGGTAACACTCTCCCAGTTGTTGCTACAAAAAATGTCTGCAGACGTTGCCAAATGCCCCTTTGAGGACAAAATTGAATGTGGTTGAGAACTGCTTAACCTAACCATCAGTTTCTTCATTTTATTCCCCTTTCTAGGGACTTGAGTACCCACTCAACTTACATTGAGCCAAACATAGTCTAATTCCCACTCTGTTTTTAACGTTGTTAGTACTCTAGGAAAAGTATAAATTTGTACCAGTCTTCTCCTAATGCCACAAGTGCATCCTGAGAGCCTCTGAGGCATCAGAGGGAAGGCACTCAGAGAGTTCTACAACCAATCACACAGCAATGCTGTGCACTCAGAGAAGTGACTTGTCTTTGAATATTTTCATTTATAAAATGAAAGGGATCTGATTAAGGTTTGTTAAGGTCCCTTGCAGCACTAATATTCTATGAAATATCCCAATTTCTGTGTAAAACATCAGCAGACATTAAAAACAATTATACTTCTGATTCACAGCCTGAATAATTTAGCCAGATCTGAGAGTCAAGTTTTGAGGATGCAAGAGCAATAAAAGACATAGCCCCTGCTCTTTTTTAAAAATTTTATTGGAGTATAGTTGATTTACAATGTGGTATTAGTTTCTGCTGTACAACAAAGTGAATCAGTTATGCGTATACATATATCAACTCTTTTTTTAGATTCTTTCTCCATATAGGTTATTACAGAGTATTGAGTAGAGTTCCCTGTGCTGTACAGTAGGTCCTTATTAGTTATCTATTTTATATATAGTAGTGTGTATATGTCAATCCCAATCTCCCAATTTATCCCTCCCTCCCCCTTACCTTACCCTGGTAACTATAAGTTTGTTTTCTACATCTGTAACTCTATTTTTGTTTTGTAGATAAGTTCATTTGTACCTTTTTTTTAGATTCCACATATAAACGATATCATATGATATTTGTCTTTGTCTGTCTGACTTACTTCACTTAGTATGACAATCTCTAGGTCCATCCATGTTGCTGCAAATGCCCCACTCTTTTAAGTAGGTTAGAGTATTGGTCAGGAGGTGCTTGGGTATTACAGATGGCAAAGTTCAGTAATACACAAACAGATGGACAAAGCAGAGAAGACTTCACAAAGGAGATGAAAATTAAGCGGTCTCAGAAAACTGTTAATAAGAGAAAAGAGTGCTTTGAGTTACTTGCATTGACTCTCAACCCTGACTGTATATTAGAATCACCTGGGGAGTTATTTATCTCCCTACCCCCTCAGGCTTCACCCTAAATCAATTAAATCCAATCTCTAGAGATGAGACCTGGGCACTGGCCTTTTTTTTCCAAAGTTGCCTAGGTGATTCTAATCTACATGTAGTGTTAAGAATAACCACTAAGCTAGGCAGAGCAAGACGAGCAAGGCTCTCCTTATTTTAATAACAGTTAGCACCTGTGAGGTCCTTTCATTCTCTTGGCATTTAACTTGAAACGCATATTAATTACTTACCATAAGAAAATCCCAAAAAGCCTTTCCTTGGCCCTCGACCTTAAGTAGGAGCATGAACACATGGGCGCTTTCTGTGTGCCTCTGCTGGTGAATGCTCACACCTGTTCCCCCCCCGCCCACCCACACAGCAGTTGGAATAAAAGCTCCTGCAGTGTGCTCCCACAACAGCCTGCACATACATAAATTGCAGGCACTTATCAAGCTGCAGGGCAATGAACCTCTTTCTCTTTACTTTCCCCCAACAGACGGTATAATAGTAAGAACAGTGCCCAGCACATTTTGAGTAGCTGAAAGAATGAATGAACAAATAAAAGAAATAAATTCAGCCAAGGATACCAACACAGTTTTGATATCTTCTGCATACTGGAGATGTACTCACAAATTCTATGATCTAGATCTGTCCTGGATAGCCCGATGATAACTTCTTGGCCTCTTACGTCTTTACTGTCTATATTGAACTTTCTCTGTCTCCTATGTTCACTTATGGAGTGTGCATGGAATTCTCAACCTTCCCAGGTCCTCTGGAAACACCCTTTTACCTGACCAGGCTGCCAAGTTAGGTTGCATATCAAGCAGAGTCTCCAAGCTGCCACCCATGCCCCAGAAAAATAACTGATCTGGAGAATCTATGTAGAATGCACTGACAGTATACTTAATCCGTAGATAACGTACTTAAGTTTTCACTTTGAAACAGTTTGCTCCAATATACAGACGGCTGCTATGCAAAATATAAAAACCAAGGTATTCCTGCTTATAATAGTTGTATGACTGCTTCATGTGCCCCATTCAGGCTTTTCTTTGCAAATATTCTACAACTTTCTACCTGGAAAAATAAGCCTTATCTTTCTCATGTCATCCAAATCATTCAATTTAGTAACTGACTCTGCCTAATCTTGTATTTTCTTTGGTCTAGTATATTATTCTTGTCTCCCCCCAAAATTATAAGTTCCTTGAAGACAGGGAGCCTTTCACTTCTCCTACACTCAGCATGGCAGCTAGAATGCAAACTCCGTGAAAAAGGGACTGTCTGTTTTATTCACTGCAAGGTCTTCATAGGTTTCTTTTAGCACTATCTAAAATGTGACAGAGAGCAAACAAACATTTGCTGTATGACGATAGTAGCATGAGGATATAGTTACACAGTTCTCGTAGCCAATCATGGATAAACCTCAAATTTAGGCTAAGTACGTACACCTTTGGGAAGGTTTTCCGGGTTTCTTTTCTACGCTTTTTCTTAACAGCCCAGTATCTGGTTTTCCTGGAATAAAATCTGGCTACATAAACTCATCCTCTACATTAGGCTGGCCTTACCCTACGAAGTATCACTTTGAGTGAGAGATCACAGCTCCAAAAGACACTTTCTTCCTTGCAGCTCAGTGAGGTCCACCACACTCTTTCATTGGCTCAACTCAGTTTTGGAGAGAAAACAATTTATATAGGTGCATGTATAACTAACAGGCCTCTGCTTGATCTCACAAGATGTCTGCATTTTCAAAGAACAGTTCTAAGCCCAAAATGAAATTTAAGAGATGAGAAAACTAGTAGTAAAGAATTGTAAACTTAATGACATTTTGGGATAGGGATGCTTTTTATTGGGAACTATCTTCTATTATGAATGAGAATGTGATTGTTTTAGTCCTAGCTGGGTAATCAAAGGCAATCACTTTTTCTAAATTTCAAACTTCTTATTGAAAAAGTGAGGGTATTGAGCCACACCATCAGTTGTCAAATTTCCAGTCTTCCATTTCTCTTCCCTGGGATGAGATGATACAGGGACAGCTAAAAGAGACAAGGTTAACTACAAGGAGTCATTGAATGCATATGTGTTCCCAAAAAACTGAATGAATGACATCTCAAGAGTGTATTTTAATGTATATAGATTCCATTATGATTAATTAAATACAAATTAATTTTAATAAAGCCTTACTAAATTTAGAGTATTTTCTATAAGGCATGTTCTCCCTCATAAGATGTAAACTATACAAGCAGACTCTCATATTCATCAATATTGGCAATCACTAGTCTAAAGAATCACTATA
Source organism: Balaenoptera ricei (assembly GCF_028023285.1). Lineage (NCBI taxonomy): Eukaryota > Metazoa > Chordata > Mammalia > Artiodactyla > Balaenopteridae > Balaenoptera > Balaenoptera ricei. Next base: position 64,923,958 of record NC_082652.1, read on the forward strand.
GATCCCTCCAGTTGTTTTAGGGAAGAAAGTAGGAGTTATTCTGCATATATAGGGTTTTATATAAGAATAAGGGGCTTAGTCAACTTTTAGAAGAGCTTGGAGAACAAAGGTCACTGAAGCCAAAGCCAATAATTCATAAGAGCTTGCCAGAAAGTCCCTTCAATCCACAAGAGCTTCCATGAAGCTCCCACCAATAATCTTAGTTTGCACCATTAATCAAAGTGGTTCTCCACAGCTCACCATAAAACTCCTGCATATTTCACATTTACTCACAGATCTAGCTGCAACAGCCTCCAGAGAATGGTAGCTTTGCCTTCATTTTGTCTTCTAAACCTTATGCAAGTGGCAAATGCTAAACTAAAACTATATATGAAAGGAGATCCTGGGAAATGTAGACTTTGGTTTTTCCTCTGCAATACAGAGGAGACCTTAGGAAGGTATGGTATTGATGCCAAGTTGACAATAGACAGTCTAGCAGAGACTACATCATTCTTCACCTCAGCATTCCTACACATGATTTACCCAATTCAACCTTCAAATAAGATATTAACATCATTTTGATCTGACATGGTGTAACTATACTCATTTTCTGCCCAAAAAGTAGACGTAAAGCCTTATGTGTCATTTTATCTTTCAGTAATGTCCTTCATTTTTAAGCTCAGACCAAATTTCCTTCGCTATCCTCTAACTTAAACCCTGAATAATATATTCACATATCTTTTATTAGAAATAGGAGATTCAGAAAGGAGAAGGGAAGAATTGGTCAATATGTAAAATACAAAAGAGCAAGGAAGAAAATATGCATAATTCCAAAGTTCTCATTTTTGCAACTTATCAGAGTTGCCAGAGTTGGCTTAATAATCTCCTTCTTATACCACACATTCCATGTTTCCTTTTTCCTCAATTGGTAATGAATCTTTACCTGGCAGGGTATTCCATGACTGTATGTCCCAAAATGGTGGTTTTGGAGGTACCTCTGAGGGCAGAAAAAGCAAATACAAATCTAAATTGTATATATTCTAGTGAAGATACACTGTTATTCTTTCTGTGGTAGAAGAGGTTCATTCTAATCACCTGTCTCCAAGTGACAGTCTCTTCTCCCAGAGAATGGTACCATATAAGGATTTCACTGTTGGTCTTTTCTATAGGCAGTTTTGACACTCAGCTCTGTGGTAGCCAGATCAGCCTTAATGAATAAAAGTCCATGTTGTTGAGCTCATGCATAACCCCCACCCCCCGCCACCATCAGGGACCCAGATTTTGTTTATGAAACCAATGAGCAATGACTGGGGTATCTGAGGAAAGAGGCTAAATAACATAAGCAGCACAGGTCTTCTTATCCACCTAACCTGTGAAAACCCCTTCAGCAGTAGTTACTCTTTGTTATGCATTTAACTGGACATAAATATCTCCATATTCTCTATATATTCTGTTAGGCCCTTCTACAAACTTCTCCAATAGACTGTTATTACCAGTGTTCTAATCGTGTTCCTACTACATCCATGACCATCTAGCCTAATCATCCCTGAATAAATGTGTACCCCTGGTCATCTTTCCTCCGAGAAAACTGGAAAAAGATGTGCATTATTCTAAGTTCTGTCCACTTAGATGAATTTCTCTTCAGCACTATCCTCAAATGCTCTCCTGAGAGGAGCCATTGTACTCAGTCATCCACTTTTTGGGTGATTCTACCATATTGTACAGAATTATCTTTAAAACAGGTTCATTGTTTTTCTTCCTTAGTCTTCTGGTAAGAGAGAACTTCCCACAGAGCCATACATGATGATTGAGGAAGAGGTATCATTGTAGCAAGAATAATAAGTGTCATGGAAATCTATACATGTGCTTAAAATTGGCAATGACACATTGAAATTCCTGCCGTTAACTGGTAGAATCTATTTTCCCATCTCTTTAATCTGGGCGGTCCTTATTATCCTTGTTATCAAATAGAATGTGGCAGAAGTAACTTGGCCTTCTGAACATTGGCCTCAAGAATCCTCACTGTTGGGAGGAGAGAAGATGGCGGAAGAGTAAGACGCGGAGATCACCTTCCTTCCCACAGATACAGTAGAAATACATCTACACGTGGAACTGCTCCCAGAGAACACCCACTGAACACCGGCAGAAAACGTCAGACCTCCCAAAAGGCAAGAAACTCCCCACGTACCTGGGTAGGGCAAAAGAAAAAAGAAATAACAGAGACAAAAGAATAGGGATGGGACCTGCACCAGTGGGAGGGAGCCGTGAAGGAGGAAAGGTTTCCACACACTAGGAAGCCCCTTCGTGGGCAGAGACTGCGGGTGGCAGAGGGGGGAAGCTTCAGAGCCACGGAGGAGAGCGCAGAGGGTGCGGAGGGCAAAGCGGAGAGATTCCCGCATGGAGGATCGGCGCCGAGCAGCACTCACCAGCCCAAGAGGCTTGTCTGATCACCTGCCGGGCCAGGCGGGGCTGGGAGTTAAGGCTCGGGCTTTGGTCAGATCGCAGGGAGAGGACTGGGGTTGAAGGCGTGAACACAGCCTGAAGGGGTTAGTGCACCACAGCTAGCCGGGAGGGAGTCCGGGAAAAAGTCTGCAGCTGCCGAAGAGGCAAGAGACTTTTTCTTCCCTCTTTGTTTCGCGGCGCGCAAGGAGAGGGGATTCAGAGCGCCGCCTAAACGAACTCCAGAGACGGGAGCAAGCCGCGGCGATCAGCGCGGGCCCCAGAGGCAGGCGTGAAATGCTAAGGCTGCTGCTGCTGCCACCAAAAAGCCTGTGTGCGAGCACAGGTCACTCTCCACACCGCCCCTCCCGGGAGCCGGTGCAGCCTGCCACTGCCAGGGTCCTGTGATCCGGGGACAACTTTCCCAGGAGAACGCACTGCGCGCCTCAGGCTGGTGCAACGTCACACTGCCCTCTGCCGCGGCAGGCTCGCCCCGCCTCCTCCGTACCCCTCCCTCCCCCCGGCCTGAGTGAACCAGAGCCCCCGAAGCAGCTGCTCTTTAACCCCGTTCTGTCTGGGTGGGGAACAGACGCCCTCAGGCGACCTACACGCAGAGGCGAGTCCAAATCCAAAGCTGAACCCCGGGAGCTGTGCGAACAAAGAAGAGAAAGGTAAATCTCTCCCAGCAGCCTCAGAAGCAGCGGATTAAAACTCCACAAACAACTTGATGTGCCTGCATCTGTTGAATACCTGAATAGACAACAAATCATCCCAATTTCAGGAGGTGGACTTTGGGAGCAGGATATATTAATTTTTCCCCTTTTCTTTTTTTTTGTGAGTATATATGTATATGCTTCTGGGTGAGATTTTGTCTGTATAGCTTTGCTTTATAATAGCTTTATTTTACTTCACTATATTATAGCCTCTTTCTTTCTTTCTTTCTTTCTATCTTTTCTCCCTTTTACTCTGAGCCATGTGGATGAAAGGCTCTTGGTGCTCCAGCCAGGCATCAGGGCTGTGCCTCTGAGGTGGGAGAGCCAACTTCAGGACACTGGTCCACAAGAGACCTCCCAGCTCCACGTAATACCAAATGGCAAAAATCTCTCAGAGATCTCCATCTCAACATCAAGACCCAGCTTCACTCAATGACCAGCAAGCTACAGTGCTGGACACCCTATGCCAAACAACTAGCAAGACAGGAACACAGCCCCATCCATTAGCAGAGAGGCTGCCTAAAATCATAATAAGGCCACAGACACCCCAAAATACACCACCAGACGTGGACGTGCCAACCAGAAAGACAAGATCCAGCCTCATCCACCAGAACTCAGGCACAAGTTCCCTCCACAAGGAAGCCTACACAACCCACTGAACCAACCTTAGCCACTGGGGACAGATACCAAAAATAATGGGAACTACGAACCTGCAGCCTGTGAAAAGGAGACCCCAAACACAGTAAGATAAGCAAAATGAGAAGACAAAAAAACACACAGCAGATGAAGGAGCAGGGTCAAAACACACCAGACCTAACAAATGAAGAGGAAATAGGTAGTCTACCTGAAAAAGAATTCAGAATAATGATAGTAAGGATGATCCAAAATCCTGGAAATAGAATAGACAACATGCAAAAAACATTTAACAAGGACCTAGAAGAACTAAAGAGGAACCAAGCAACGATGAAAAACACAATAAATGAATTTAAAAATACTCTAGATGGGATCAATAGCAGAATAACTGAGGCAGAAGAAAGGATAAGTGACCTGGAAGATAAAATGGTGGAAATAACTACTGCAGAGCAGGATAAAGAAAAAAGAATGAAAAGAACTGAGGACAGTCTCAGAGACCTCTGGGACAATATTAAACGCACCAACATTCGAATTATAGGGGTCCCAGAAGAAGAAGAGAAAAAGAAAGGGACTGTGAAAATATTTGAAGAGATTATAGTTGAAAACTTCCCTAATATGGGAAAGGAAATAGTTAATCAAGTCCTGGAAGCACAGAGAGTCCCATACAGGATAAACCCAAGGAGAAACACGCCAAGACAAATATTAATCAAACTGTCAAAAATTAAATATAAAGAAAACATATTAAAAGCAGCAAGGGAAAAGCAACAAATAACACACAAGGGAATCCCAATAAGGTTAACATCTGATCTTTCAGCAGAAACTCTGCAAGCCAGAAGAGAGTGGCAGGATATACTTAAAGTGATGAAGGAGAAAAACCTACAGCCAAGATTACTCTACCCAGCAAGGATCTCATTCAGATTTGATGGAGAAATTAAAACCTTTACAGAAAAGCAAAAGCTGAGAGAGTTCAGCACCACCAAACCAGCTTTACAACAAATGCTAAAGGAACTTCTCTAGGCAAGAAACACAAGAGAAGGAAAACACCTACAATAACAAACCCAAAACATTTAAGAAAATGGGAATAGGAACATACATATCGATAATTACCTTGAATGTAAATGGATTAAATGCTCCCACCAAAAGACACAGGCTGGCTGAATGGATACAAAAACAAGACCCATATATATGCTGTCTACAAGAGACCCACTTCAGACCTAGGGACACATACAGACTGAAAGTGAGGGGATGGAAAAAGATATTCCATGCAAATGGAAATCAAAAGAAAGCTGGAGTAGCAATTCTCATATCAGACAAAATAGACTTTAAAATAAAGACTATTACAAGAGACAAAGAAGGACACTATATAATGATCAAGGGATCGATCCAAGAGGAAGGTATAACAATTGTAAATACTTATGCACCCAACATAGGAGCACCTCAATACATAAGGCAAATACTAACAGCCATAAAAGGGGAAATCGACAGCAACACAATCATAGTAGGGGACTTTAACACCCCACTTTCACCAATGGACAGATCATCCTAACTGAAAACAAATAAGGAAACACAAGCTTTAAATGATACATTAAACAAGATGGACTTAATTGATATTTATAGGACATTCCACCCAAAAACAACAGAATACACATTTTTCGCAAGTGCTCATGGAACACTCTCCAGGATAGATCATATCTTGGGTCACAAATCAAGCCTTGGTAAATTTAAGAAAATTGAAATCATATCAAGTATCTTTTCCGACCACAACGCTATGAGACTAGATATCAATTACATTAAAAGATCTGTAAAAAATACAAACACATGGAGGCTACACAATACACTACTTAATAACAAAGTGATCACTGAAGAAATCAAAGGGGAAATCAAAAAATACCTAGAAACAAATGACAATGGAGATACGAAGACCCAAAACCTATGGGACGCAGCAAAAGCAGTGGTAAGAGGGAAGTTTATAGCAATACAAGCCTACCTCAAGAAACAGGAAACATCTCGAATAAACAACCTAACCTTGCACCTAAAGCAATTAGAGAATGAAGGCCAAAAAAACCCCAAAGCTAGCGGAAGGATAGAAATCATAAAGATCAGGTCAGAAATAAATGAAAAAGAAATGAAGGAAACAATAGCAAAAATCAATGAAACTAAAAGCTGGTTCTTTGAGAAGATAAACAAAATTGATAAACCATTAGCCAGACTCATCAAGAGAAAAAGGGAGAAGACTCAAATCAATAGAATTAGAAGTGAAAAAGGAGAAGTAACCACTGACACTGCAGAAATACAAAAGATAATGAGAGATTACTACAAGCAACTCTATGCGAATAAAATGGACAACCTGGAAGGAATGGACAGATTCTTAGAAATGCACAAACTGCCGAGACTAAACCAGGAAGAAATAGAAAATATGAACAGACCAATCACAAGCACTGAAATTGAAACTGTGATTAAAAACCTTCCAACAAACAAAAGCCCAGGACCAGATGGCTTCACAGGCAAATTCTATCAAACATTTAGAGAAGAGCTAACACCTATCCTTCTCAAACTCTTCCAAAATATTGCAGAGGGAGGAACACTCCCAAACTCATTCTACGAGGCCACCATCACCCTGATACCAAAACCAGACAAAGATGTCACAAAGAAAGAAAACTACAGGCCAATATCACTGATGAACATAGATGCAAAAATCCTCAACAAAATACTAGCAAACAGAATCCAACAGCACATTAAAAGGATCATACACCATGATCAAGTGGGGTTTATCCCAGGAATGCAAGGATTCTTCAATATACGCAAATCAATCAATGTGATACACCATATTAACAAATTGAAGGAGAAAAACCATATGATCATCTCAATAGATGCAGAGAAAGCTTTCTACACAATTCAACACCCATTTATGATAAAAGCCCTGCAGAAAGTAGGCATAGAGGGAACTTTCCTCAACATAATAAAGGCCATATATGACAAACCCACAGCCAACATTGTCCTCAATGGTGAAAAACTGAAACCATTTCCACTAAGATCAGGAACAAGACAAGGTTTCCCACTCTCGCCACTATTATTCAACATAGTTTTGGAAGTGTTAGCCACAGCAATCAGAGAAGACAAAGAAATAAAAGGAATCCAAATCGGAAAAGAAGAAGTAAAGCTGTCACTGTTTGCAGATGACATGATACTATAAATAGAGAATCCTAAAGATGCTACCAGAAAACTCCTAGAGCTAATCAATGAATTTGGTAAAGTAGCAGGATACAAAATTAATGCACAGAAATCTCTTGCATTTCTATACACTAATGATGAAAAATCTGAAAGTGAAATTAAGAAAACACTCCCGTTTACCATTGCAACAAAAAGAATAAAATATCTAGGAATAAACCTACCTAAGGAGACAAAAGACCTGTATGCAGAAAATTATAAGACACTGATGAAAGAAATTAAAGATGATACAAATAGATGGAGAGATATACCATGTTCCTGGATTGGAAGAATCAACATTGTGAAAATGACTCTACTACCCAAAGCCATCTACAGATTCAATGCAATCCCTAGCAAACTACCACTGGCATTTTTCACAGAACTAGAACAAAAAATTTCACAATTTGTATGGAAACACAAAAGACCCCGAATAGCCAAAGCAATCTTGAGAACGAAAAATGGAGCTGGGGGAATCAGGCTCCCTGACTTCAGACTATATTACAAAGCTACAGTAATCAAGACAGTTTGGTACTGGCACAAAAACAGAAATATAGATCAATGGAACAGGATAGAAAGCCCAGAGATAAACCCACGCACATATGGTCACTTTATCTTTGATAACAGAGGCAAGCATATACAGTGGAGAAAAGACAGCCTCTTCAATAAGTGGTGCTGGGAAAATTGGACAGCTACATGTAAAAGTATGAAATTAGAACACTCCCTGACACCATGCACAAAAATAAACTCAAAATGGATTAAAGACCTAAGTGTAAGGGCAGACACTATCAAACTCTTAGAGGAAAACATAGGCAGAACACTCTATGACATACATCACAGCAAGATTCTTTTTGACCCAGCTCCCAGAGAAATGGAAATAAGAACACAAATAAACAAATGGGACCTAATGAAACTTAAAAGCTTTTGCACAGCAAAGGAAACCATAAACAAGACCAAAAGACAACCACCAGAATGGGAGAAAATATTTACAAATGAAGCAACTGACAAAGGATTAATCTCCAAGATTTACAAGCAGCCCATGCAGCTCAATAACAAAAAAACGAACAACCCAATCCAAAAATGGGCAGAAGACCTAAATAGACATTTCTCCAAAGAAGATATACAGATTGCCAACAGACACATGAAAGAATGCTCAACATCCTTAATCATTAGAGAAATGTAAATCAAAACTACAATGAGATATCATCTCACACCAGTCAGAATGGCCATCATCAAAAAATCTAGAAACAATAAATGCTGGAGAGGGTGTGGAGGAAAGGGAAGCCTCTTGCACTGTTGGTGGGAATGTAAATTGATACAGCCACTATGGAGAACAGTATGAAGGTTCCTTAAAAAACTACAAATAGAACTACCATACGACCCAGCAATCCCACTACTGGGCATATACCCTGAGAAAACCATAGTTCAAAAAGAGTCATGTACCAAAATGTTCATTGCAGCTCTATTTACAATCGCCAGGACATGGAAGCAACCTAAATGTCCATTGACAGATGAATGGATAAAGAAGATATGGCACATATATACAATGGAATATTACTCAGCCATAAAAAGAAATGAAATGGAGGTATTTGGAATGAGGTGGATGGAGTTAGAGTCTGTCATACAGAGTGAAGTAAGTCAGAAAGAGAAAAACAAATACAGTATGCTAACACATATATACGAAATCTAAGGCAAAAAAAAAAAGGCCATGAAGAATCTAGTGGCAAGACGGGAATAAAGACACAGACCTACTGGAGAATGGACTTGAGGATATGGGGAGGGGGTGGGGTGAGATGTGACAGGGTGAGAGAGTGTCATGGACATATATCCACTACCAAATGTAAAATAGATTGCTAGTAGGAAGCAGCCGCATAGCACAGGGAGATCAGCTCGGTGCTCTGCGACCACCTAGAGGGGTGGGATGGGGAGGGTGAGAGCGAGGGAGATGCAAGAGGGAAGAGATATGGGAACATATTGTATATGTATAACTGATTCACTTTGTTATAAAGCAGAAGCTAACACACCATTGTAAGGCAATTATACTTCAATAAAGATGTTTAAAAAAAAAAAAAAAGAATCCTCACTCTTCCTATTCTTGCAATTCTTGGAATTCTGCAACCTCTTTGTGAAAAATCCTGGGCTAGCCTTCTGAACGTTGAGAGATACATAGTCCAGTCATTTTCATTGCCACCACTGATAGCCTGTCAACAGCCACACATGTAAATGAGGCCATCCTAGATCCTTCAGCAATCAGCTGATCTGCCAGGTAACAGCAGACACATGAGAAAACCCAGCAGAGATCAGCGAAACTGGCTCAGACCAGAAGAATGACCTAACTGACTCTTACATTGTGAGAATTATAAGATAAATGGTTGTATTTTAAGCTATTAAATTTTGGGGTGCTTGCTATGCAGCAAAAGTTAGCTGATATAGAGTCTTAGTCATGTGCTCATACACTTCAATTATGTATTCAGATCCTGATCAAGCCCAAGCTTGTATATCCCATTTCCATGGAGTGATAGAATGCTGCCAAGTATGCCCAGATTCATGACTTTGAGAATCACCTGTTACAGGTGGATATTTCATGTCATATAACAACTTGGTGTCCCAGAGTAAATGTTCATCTTTACCAGGGCCCTGTAGAAAGCAGAAGGTGCTTTTCAAAAGAACCATAGTTTTGTGCAAGAAACAGCATAGCTTTGCCCCCAAATCCTAAGAATCGGTGCTATGATTTTTCTGTTGGAATTATGAAGCATTCATTCCCTATCTTCTAAAGACACTTTGAGCACCATGAAATCTGCTTGGTCTGAAAGCTCAAGAAGCAGAGTACCTTATAATTTCTACAGAATTTACTTGGGCCCAACTCAAAACTGGCAACAGATAAATGGGTCAGGTTAGCATGCCCCCATATAGATAAGTTGTTTCTGGAATTCAAAGAGGCCCACAAATGCTGTGGCCTTTCTTAGAGGTAGTAGGTACAAGATGCAACAATTTGTTCCTCACCTTTGCAAGGAAATCTCAGTACTCCCCAGACAACTAAAAACTTCCTCAAGGTGGGAAATACCTGGATTTTTACTGAGCTTTTTTTTCACCTTCTGACTTTCATATGACTTACCAAGGCATCTAGTTTATTTGCAACATCTTGATCATCATTTCCAAGCAACATAATGTCATTGGTGTTATGCATTAGCCTCATGTCCTTTGTAATAGTGAGACAGTCAAGATCCCTATACGCTAAATTGTGATAGAGTCTGAAGTAAGATAGTGAATGTATACCGACTTCTATCCACACCAACTAAAAGCACACTGTTTATAGGATTTTATTTTTTTTGCTAACAGAAATAGAAGAGAAAAATAATTACCAGAGCAGTAGCTGGATAGCAGACATCAGGAGTTTAGTTGGTTTGTTCAATTAAAAACTAAACAAAAACAAAGCAAATCGAAAACTATATCTGAAATAGCATCTACATTTGGAGCTGACACCTGATTAAGTTCGCAAAAATTCACGTTTATTCTCCAAATTCCATCTGTATTTAGGAGAGGCCAGGTACACCTATTCCAATCTTTGATCATACCACTAATCTCTGTAATTTCCCCTAGTATGTTGTATTGGTTATGATTTTTTATTTTGGTGGAGATAAGCTATCAGTTGGTTCTTCTTATCACTGTAGCTATCTTTCCACAGGTCAGGAAGGATGTGGAGGATTTTGCCACTTCTTAAGTGTCTTTATTACAACCACTCATTCAGGAACTAAGAAATAACTACTGGAATTTTGTGTATCACGGAACCTTGTTTGAGATGGAACTTAGGCTAAAGCTCCATTCATCACTTGAACTTTATAAATTTCTATTCTACATTTGTAGAATAATGGACATTTTGAATCCTCTAGAATTAAGCATCAATTTGGATGTCAAATGATTACTCAGAATTCTACGTATAGAATACCTAGTGACTCTGTTGCAGAGTCACTCTTACGAATAACCTCAAGTCAGTCTGAGGAAGAACAGGAGAAAGATACATAATGTACATGTTGACAGTGGAGTAAAGTCCTCCTTTAATGTGGTCACAACTTTTCCTCTACTTAAGAATCTTGAGAGACTTCCCTTGTGGCGCAGTGGTTAGGAATCCACCTGTCAATGCAAGGGACACGGGTTCAAACCTTGGTCCGGGAAGATCCCACATGCCACGGAACAACTAACCCCATGTGCCACAACTACTGAGCCCACGTGCCACAACTACTGAAGCCCGTGCTCAGCAACAAGAGAAGCTGCCACAATGAGAAGCCCATGCACCACAACAAAGAGTAGCCCCTGTTCGCCACAACTAGAGAAAGCCCACCCACAGCAATGAAGACCCAACACAACCAAAAATAAATAAAAAATAAATAAATTTATATAAAAAAAATCTTGGATCTGTGAAATTAAGTCTGAGGACTGGGTCAGAAGCCATGACTTTCTATTGTGATTACTCCAATTTAACATTAAACTCTTTACTCCCTGGCCTAACACATATAATCTCATCCTACACATAAACCACTGTAAGTTGACAAAATATTATAATTATTTTTGGGTGTATGGTTCTTGCTTCTCAATCATAAGTTATGTTTTATTCCTATCCTCCTGGCTTTTACCAGGACTTAAGTCTAATTATGAGTCTCGAAGCAAAGAAAGGTAGCTTGTGGGTCTAGAAGAGAATCCATATTTCTTGCAAGGTGAATGCCTGAGTTGAAACCACTACAGGGTGGTAAGGCATCAAAACAGATGGTGCTGCTTCTGCTGGCACAGGAGGCCTGGTAAGTTTGGGATTTTCAAGGTACTTACATTCTTCGAAATCTGCCCAAATGTCTCCCTATGATTTTCAAGGTTCCACTCCTTTTTGGTTAATGCTCTAACTTTAATATAAGAGAACTAGTAGGCCTGTACATTCACTTTGAATTTCAGTTTACGCACCTTTGGGATTATACTTTTCTTTGGGTTTTTTAAATATTGGCCAGTGGATACAAGAAAAAAGGATTTTCTTCAAGATACTAATTAAAGTCATAGTGTCTGGTATTATTTCATTCCTTGAATAACTAATTTAAAATGCTTGCTTTCTTTTTTTAAGTTCTACATTGCTCTCAGAAATAGCTAGCCCCACTCCACATCCCTTGTACTCTTTCCACTGTAAAGTTTTATTACTACTACTACTATTGGTACTTTGCCTCCCAAAATCTTGCCTACTATAGATATACAAAGTCCAGAAAATTAGAGGTGATAATGTAAATAACTGTTTTGTTACTGCATACCATGGACTATCAGAGACCCATTTTGTACTGGCAGTGAAGTTATTACTGTCTTCAATCATAATTCTATTAGAGAATCAATTCGAAATTTCATCCTTAAAGTTCCATTGTCTCACAACCATTTGCAGGGTGAAAAATTAAAACCCTCTATTAGTTAGAGTTCGGTCAAGAAATAGAAACCCCTGTATTCCAAATGTAAAGAGCTTAAGTCAGGAAATAGGGGCTTCACTATTATAATAACTTGAAATCACAGGCTGGGGAAGCAGACACTAAAGATTTTACATCAAAGCAGAGAGTTTCAGGAGCTCTCTGGAAAGCTGTTTCAATTCTCAAAAATCCCTGAGAAGATTGTACCAAATCTCTCAGTTCTCATAGGTGAACCAAGTGGCTCTCACCAAGAAGTTACTGTGAATCACTCATCTGCCCATGAATTTGGCTGAAACTATCTCCAAAGGATAGTGACTTCTTATTCTTTTCCTGTTTCCAAATAACATGCAAATGTCTCTCACTGATAAACTCTAACTTGAAACCATAGAGAGAAGGGATTCTGGCAAAAGGAGTCTTTCCCTTCCTCTCTATAACGCAGAGGATACCATAGAAGGGAGTAGTAGTCATAACAAGTTTGCTGCAGATATAGTCCAGCATAATGATCTATCACTTTCTTGTGATATACCTTTAAATCTTGAGTTAGAAAATGAATCCTTATATCCTATAATTTCCACGGATGCTACCTCATCTGCCTAAACCTTACAGAGGCATCCCCACTAAAAATGGGAATTTTTCTCACAACTCACCCTGGCTACTTTCCTTTCCAGTCCAGCAGGGAAAAAAAAAAGTATCTCTCTTTTTTCTTAAAAAAGAGAGATTCTTTTAAAAAAAAAAAAAAGTGCTTCAATCATCCCAGGTGTTGGTGATGTTAATATTTCTATGAGTTTTTATTACTAACTTCAAACTGTAAACACACCCAGAGGTTGAAAACAGAAGCTAATTTTGGAACATGGTCAAATCACATGAGCACCTAGATTCAATTCAACTAGAGTTAAGATCTTATTTTATTTAAATAAAGTTAACCTAGCATGGGATATATGCTAAAAGATTAGACTTTTACAAATTAGATTTTCCAGCCAAGGTGTTCCAAGAGTTACAATGAAATGAATTGTCTTGATTCAGAACTTGCTAATAGATACCTCCCAATCTATCCAACGTTACTTTGAGATGTCCTTTAATTTTCCTTTTCCTGAGACAATATTTATCAGAGCATGTAAATAAGCCAGAGAAGAAGATTTTCACTTTAGAAACAGCAGAAGACAAGAGGACTAAGAGAAGACTGTTCACTTTTTTAAAAATATTTTGTTTCAAAAACATATATATATATATACAGCCTATTGAAGACAACAAAATAAACATAAACAACAGAAGAGATTTAGATTTGGGTTTGGCAAATGTTTTTCTTGTTTGTACCAATTCCAGTTAGTCAGTAGTGGTGGCTAAGAAAGCTACATTGAGAAGGATTCTGAGGCTAAGGCTTAGCTCAGGAAAAAGAAGAGAAAAGAAAAAAATAGGGCCACGATCAATTAGTAATGTCAGCCCATAGGCCCAGGAGAAGAGATGGTGACACTATATAGTTGCCATCTTTTGATTAATGTCATTAAAACCTTGCTAACCAATTATACTAACATACCTTATTTGGTCATACACCCTTCCCTAAATTAAGATTTTTGTATCATCCTCAAAAATCACCAGGGAAGAAAGCAGTCCAGGTATTATTATTTACATTTTTACAAAGATGAACTCTGAAGCTTAGAAATCTTCAAAGGTTGTTGAAGTGTGGATGACTTCGAATCATTACATCTAATAAACTAGTAAGTGGCAGAAGCCACACTAGAACACACTTCTCTGTGTCATGTATCCAAAGGTTTTTCAACACAGTCCACATAGTATGAGAATAAGTGGTCTACCTCTTATTGGAAGCAGAGGGAAAGTGTGAATGTAGCTCTTTAAGGTGTTATAACTAGTTCTCCATAGGCTAAGTTTGATAAATAAGACTGCATTTAGCATTACAAAGAAGACATTAGAGTATCATTGAGCCATTTCTTATGTCTACCCTTTAAGGCTAATGCAATGTTTCATGAAGACACACCTAACTAAAGTCTGAATGTGTAACTAGGTGACTAAGGGCCTTAGCTAGCTAAGGAGAAGAAGGGATTAATGAGGTGAAAGAGAAATAACCATGCTGACATAATTCACAGGGATGCAATTACCCAATTAACCATTGTAAAATACTTTGAAAGCAACGTATGGTATAAATGCTAACTAGTATTATTACCAAAGTTAATTTCATGTTGCTATCCCATGTATTCATCAGACATATCTTGCCCTGCCAGCCCACTCCTGTGAGACCGCATGTTAAAAACTCCAAAATAGTCACTATATCCACTTTCCCACACCTACTCTTATTCTCCTTGAATTCACATTCTCATTTTTTCTCACAGCCATGACTTCACACCAAACTCAATCATGAAAAAATCTTGGGTTCAGTTATTGGCACTCAACAAAATGTCATTAAACTACAATAGTTTCTCTCTTTCTTTATGATCAGCTTTCTTTTGTGGTTGTCTTACCTGAGCACAGTAGCCATGCCGTATGCCAAAGGCTACTCAAGAAATGCTAATAATACACTAACACCTCATAATTTGTCTAGTCCTTTTATTTCTACAAAGCATTCTCCAAGCTGTTCTGTCATAAAAACTGTGAGCAAGACAGGGCAGGGCTGATCACTGTGGACAGTTGAGTCAACCAACACATTAAGAGTTTAGGTGACTCCATCAAGTTCCTATTAATATGGGGATGGGGGATGGTTAAAATACTCAACTCCACAGTTACAGCAAATTAGCACAGTGCTGGATACATCATAGGTCCTCAATAACATCTGCTGAAATAATGCATGAATGAACAAAATAATGAAGAAATACAAGTGTGTATTGAACTTTCAGCCCAGTGCTCTTTGCACTTGTCACACTGATACCATAAGGACAAAGTTCTAGGAGTTGGGGTTTTGCCTAGAGAAAGAGTGCCAGGGTGAAGCGAGTTCTGCTCCCACTTCTCCAATAATCTTCTGAGTTGGGTAGGAGAAGGTGCCAACAGCAAGCTCTGTTCCTTTGAGATTAATGCCCTATATCTACAATCCTTCTGAGAAGGAGAATGGGGTTAGAAACTGACCATTTTTATCAAAGATCATTTATTGAGGGCCAATTATAATAACTACTACATTTGAAACTGCTTTCCCACCCATTAGTCCATTTGATCCTTCAAATAATGCTATGGAAGATATGTCACCATTACCTACATTTTGCAAATGAGTAAAATGTGCTAAAGGGAGGTTAGGTAATTTGCTCAGAGTTACCTAGCACATAAACAGATATGACCTGCAAACAGAACCTACCAATTTCAAAATTAGTATTCCTTCTACTACATTGCATTGTCTTCCAAAATAGGAGACTCATCTTTAGGACGAACAAGGGGAGCAATTTATGTCCATAGAGACAAGACTGAGGAATGGCAGGATCCTATTTGGAACTGCCAACCCAAAGGAATGAATTTTCCAGAAGCTTTCAATAAGAATTTGCTCATTCCCTCTTTCCTGCAATGGTAAGTGCTTAACTCTTTACTCTTGGGCTTGGAAGATGCTACAATATGATGATGAATGGGAATGAATGACTTCTAAAACTATTTACCTAATGTCTTCCTGCTTTCATAAATTCATCTGTTTCCATGGATGTTTTTTTTACATGAGACAAGGTGGGCCTCACCCTTCCAACTGCAAGTCAGAGGCATTGGAACAACATAAATATATCCTTGCTGTAGAGTGGTTACTAGTTTTAATTTTTGCCACATTTTTTTGTTATTGGTTGGTTTGAGTTTTGTTCTATTCTGCTGTTTAGTTTTCTAAAGGAGATCCTGCTGATCAGGCAGGCCTAATAAGTCTTTTCATTTGTAATTCAAAGAAGCTCCAACAACTGTTAAAGATCAGATTAAGGATGTTAGGCCCTTCCTTCCACTCCTCCCTCAAGGTTACTGTCCATTTAGGTTACAGAGGAAGGGGGAAGAAAGAATTCAGGTTTGAGAATCATCATTAGAAAAGAGACTAAGGATTGGCTACTAACCCATGGAAATAACTGGAAGCAAATAGACTTACCACAGAAAACTGTGACTATGTAAGAGTTAAAACAACACTTGAGCCCCCAAACCAGCACCAGCAGAAAATAGGTGACAAATGGTGGACAGCCCTCAAGGAGGACAAACTCCCCGACACCAACTTCCAATGTGTCCATAGGGAAAATGTTCAAAGAGTGTCCATGAAAAACAGTGCACAAAGGAATTTCTCCCAGAGTTATAATCAAGGTCTCATCCAGAACTTCCTCAGCTCCTCCCATAAAGAACCTTTCCAAGGGTCACCCAGCAGGATTTCATAATTGTTGAGGAACTTTGCTGATGAGAGTTTTTATAGCTGTTATCCTGTCCCTACTTTACAATGTAAACTGGGAGTGGGAAGGTGGGGTGGGGAGTTGTGGGGGTAGGGATGGGAGGGCAGAAAACTTGTCCTTAGAGTTCACAGGTCACCAGACCATAGGGAGTCACACAGGGACTATCCTCATGGATAGGACATGCATCGCCCAGAGTGCCTGAACATTGAGCTGGATGCACAGAATAGATGGGTCTTTGGGTTGTCTTCCATGGGGCAAGGACAAGTGTTCTATGGAGGAGTGAAGGGATATTTGATGCCCAGGGGAGTGAGCTGGTTGAGAGACTACTACTATTGTACATATTCTTTTCTTTCTGTGCTCACAGTGAGACTACATATTCCAGCCACTCTTGAAATCACACAGGGCCATGTTCCGAGCTCTGGTCAATAGAACAGAGTGATGTGAACCATGGCCTGATCAGGCCTATCTTGTGTCCCTTTTCCCCATCCACCAGCTATAAGTGAATGACTCTAGAGCAAAAGGATGGCAAAAACGCCAGATGAAAGGAATCTGGGTCTTGAAATCATCACATGGAAGACAGCCCACCAAACACTATGGTGAGAAGTCATTAACTTCTATTGTGTTATGCCACTAAGATTTTAAGGTGTTATTGTTTCGGAAGTTTGTGTCACCTAATGATACACAACTGTATTTTGAATTCTGGGGAAAGGGTTTGAATCTCATTCCTCTCTGTGTTTCCTGCAGCTCCTAACACAGCTCCTGATATACTTCTACATAGAGTAGGAGATGAAAAACATTTTTTTCAATAAATATACAAACAAATGAGTGAAGACAGCTACATCAGAATGTAGAAAGATAGAATTAGAAGTCCCCCAATCAAATCAAATAGGGAAGATTCCTTAGTTGTTTCATCTGGTAAAGAAAGATAGTACCTACTTTATAGGGATGAAAATAAAATTATATAATAGATGCAAAGTAGCACAATACTTAGAACAAAATGAGCATTTAATAATTAGTAGGCTATTTTATTATTAACTGTGAATTCTACACAGAGTGGTTTCTTGGTTACAACAAACCCTATCTCTGAGAACAGAGAGGAAGTAATTTTCTCAAAATTAAAACCTGTATCCAATCATGTTGTGTAACTCAAAGCCTCAAGCACAATCTTACACACAGAGTTGCAGGTAAAGTTGAATTGCATTCTGTGGAAAAGGAAGGGAAGGCGAAAAGTTATTTGAATTATATTAAGGAGAAACACAAATGTAAGAATGTAGATTAATAAATAATTCTATTGAAGATTTATTATTTCTGTGAAATATAGTGTTTGTGGTTTTGAATCAACATTGAGAAAATGTTTATTCTCATATAGATGTAAATTCACATTTTAGGGTTAATTGTCACAAACATAGCATAGGATTGCAAAAGGTCAGTATATTGCTGAAATGAAATCTCTTTAAGGGCTAGGATATAATAAAAATTTATGGAATGACTTTCATTCAAACCCCAAATTATTTGAGGATAAATATATATAGCAATCTTCTGATCATTTCAAACTTGGGAGTATTAGGAAGACATCTGAATGCCGTTAAGCCCCTATGAGACTTCCTTACAGGCATTTAGGTACAGTTAAGTATAGAAATAATTACTTTTTCTAATGTTTTCAGGTGATTCATGTTAGAAGCAGAATTTAGTTATGAGAGTTAGAGAAACAAATTTTACTAGCAATCTCTTGAAAATTCAGTCTCATAACTTCAAACTAAAACTACAATATAATAGTATATCAGAAAATGAATTTTGGCATCAAAGCTATGTGTACTTAAGTGTGCATTTGTTACCCATGGAATGGGATATGGTGCAACAGAATAGATCCAAAGAGAACTGCATGTCACCAAATGGGATTAAATGCTACTGATTTAAACAGAAATGTCAACTCTACATCTCCCTTCTATGAGGCACACTAGGGACTTCCAACCTCAACCTCATTTCCCTCTTTTGGGTAAATGAATGACCTGGGTGTCTCTGGGTGCTAAGAATGGGTTGCCTGGGCACATTTCCAAACACTCCACATTCTTTGGAGAGAATATATTATCATTTCTCAGTGTTGAACCTTGTCACTATTTCAGGTGAATCATGGGAGAAGAGAGTTGTGGGTAGACCTCATGTTTCATAAGCAGTCATAGCAGTGATGCAGGGTGGAGGTTGGGGCAGGGATCCAAGACCAGTAAAGCTAGGAAAGGTGGTGATGGAAGGACGATTTTGTCTTGGCTTATGGGAGGGTGTGCTGTCAAGGAAGTCTGGGCTACAAGGCTAAGTGCCAGCACACCAAGTTCTTTTCCTTGGCCTTACAAGGACACAAGCACAGAGTTGATGAGAACTTGCACCAAGGACCTAGTGAGAACATAGGCCATGCCCTCTGGACTGATTGCCTAGGACAGGTCATTGTGACAGGAACTCCAGTCCACCTGTAATTCCAGGATGTGGAGAGCCAAGGGAGCAGACAGCCTGGAGCACTGGGGATCTGATTAAACAGGTGACACTGGCAGATATTATATATGCAGGCAGCCAAAAGGCTGTGTTTCAGAATGTCAGTGGCAAAGCAACCAACAGGACTAAGCAGAATTGTCAAGGTCATGGAGGGTTAGTAAAAGTGGCCCTACTGAGCTGGAAATACCAAAGAAGGAATGATCCTGGAGAAATATTCTCTACCTCATTCTATACTTCTCTTGGAAGCTGATTTCTCTTGGCTTATTCATTCATCCATTCATTCATTTGTCATGAGGAAAATCAAATAGGATTAGAGGGCAATAGAGTCAGAGAACTGCTGTTTTACCTATGGTAGTCAGGGAAGGCTGCTCTGAGAAGGGATCATGTGGGCAGATCCTGAGGTGAGTGCACATTTGGGGAGAGAAGCCTTCCAGGCTGAGGGAACTAGTTGCAAAGGCCCTGGAAGAATGCGTATTTGGAGGAATACTTGCATGGAGACCAGTGTGGCTATAGTGAGGCCAGTGAGGAAAGAAGTGAGACATGGGGTCATGGAGGCTGGATCAGGTACTGCCTTGTGGATTATTTAAGCTTTGGGATGAGGGGGTTTGTTTGTTTTGGTGAGTGAGTTGAGAAGCCATTGGAGGGTTTTGAGCAAAGGTCTGACATGGTATGATTCGAGTTTTAAAATAATCGCTCTGATAGGCTCTGAGTGGGTGAGGGTAGAAGTAGGCAGATCTTTTGAGACACTGTGACAGAAATTCAGGGGTACCAGGTAGACGATCCTCTGTGACATCCTGAGACCCACACAGGAGTTCAGCTGCAATGGCAATGTACAGCTCCCACCCACACTCCTCCAGCCTCCCCACACAAGCACACCCAGCTCTGTTTCTCTGCCTGAGGATTTTCCTCTAGAGCTAGAGAAGTTTGCTCAAATTTCTGGTACCAACTACCAGAAATATGACACTCTGGGGCAATCCTCTACCAAGGAGAGTTAAATGCCTTGGTTTTCCAGTCCCTCAATGGGACAGCTCAGAAGTCCATTCACACAGAGCACAGTGGGATTGAGTCCCAGTCCACAAAGCAGTCAGCAGTGTATTAACGCACACTTTGCTGGCTTTTCTCCTTTACTGGACTTTCTGCTTCCTGGATCACCTCCCAAATCCAATTACTTGCCCTCTAGTTCTTATCTCTGCATCTACTTTCAGGAGGATCCAAGTGAATATGTCAAGTAAAAGGTGACAGTGGCTTGAACAAACGTGGTAGCTTGGGTGAGAAACTGTCAGATTATATTGAAGTTGAATAAATAATATGCATGTTTTGTAGAAACACAAAAAACAAAAGAGAAAAAAGTTATCTGTAATCCTACATTTAGAGGTACATGCTGTTTCAATATAAGTATTATTATATACTACTTAATATAAGTATTATTCCTGGAAGTTGATTCTGCTTGGATATTGGTGCACAAGTGTGTGTATGATTTTTATATTAAAAGAATTATACTACACATACTATATTGTGGTTGAGTTTTAACTTTATATGTTATGAACATCTTATGTTTCAGTAAATTCAGTGATTATATTTATAAATTCAAATACTTAAAGGTTCAATCTACATACCATATTCTACTCCACATAGCATACACTTCAAACCAATTCCCCGCTGCTGAATATCTAGTTTATTTCCAAATTCTCAGTACTATTAACAACACTTAAATAAACACCCTTGTATAAACATCTTTCAACATTTGTCTGATTATTTCTTTAGGATAAACTCCTGAAAATGAGGCTTCTCTGTCAAAGCATGGTTACAATTTTAAACTTTACATATTGTCAAATTCTGCCACAAGCTTTTACTAATATATATTCCTATGAGAGTGTGTTTCCCTTTAATCATGAGCAATATTCTAATGTTCATTTGGAGAAAGAGAGAGAGAGAGAATGTTTCTGGAGCACATCACAATATGTCAATGTTTCTATTAGACTTAACTGATCTTAATTTAATCTGATGCTTAATTTTTAGAACTAGATGATTTATTAGCATTTAATTAATTGAAAGATTCCATGCTGATGTATGAACACTCTAATATATAAACTATTTTAAAGAGCATTTTTTCTTAAAAATAAAACAAAAATACTACCCACTAGAAACTCTGCACTGTGTTCACATTGGAATCCATATTCCTAGTTCCCTCTATCTTTTTATAAAAGAAATAATGCATTTCTCATAAGCAGGTGATAGACCAAAGTGGCTTCCATAATTTTGAAGAGCAACAACAAAAATTTTCCAGAAGAGTATTAAATTCCACAAGAACAATGCACAAACCCTAATCTCAAAAAATCAAGCATTATCTTCATTTTCATCTTTGCCAATTCATTTGAGAAAAAAACAAAGTCTGGTATTTCATGTTGTTTTAATTCACATTTCTACAATAACTAATGAATATAAAATATAAATATTATATATATATACATATATAATGTGTTTGTACACGTACATACACAAGCATGCACATACACATACACTTTGTTTTATCCTTTGCTCCACTTCTGTTTACTGAGAGATAATCGACATGTAACATTGTGTAGATTTAAGGTGTACAACATGATAACTTGATACACATATATATTGTGAAATGATTCCTACAATAAGGTTAGTTAACAAATACATCTCAAATAATTACCATTTTTGTGTGTGTGGTGAGAACATTTAAGATCTACTCTCAACATCTTGCAAGTATATAATACAGTATTGTTAACTATAGTCACCCTGCTAAATATTAGATCCCCAGATCTTATTCATCTTATAAGTGGAAGTTTGTACCCTTTAACCAACATCTCCCCATTGGTCCCAACCCCTGGCCACCACCATCCTACTCTCTTTCTATTACTTTGTCTCTTCTTTTAAGGTCACATATTAGTGAGATCATACAGTATTTGTATTTCTCTGTCTGACTTATTTCACTTAGCACAATGCCCTCAAGGTCCATCCATGTTGTTGAAAATGGCAGGAATTTCTTCTTTTTTATGGCTGAATAATATTCCATTGTGTGTGTGTGTGTATGTATCCCACATTTTCTTTAGGTTGTTTTCATGTCTTAGCTATTGTGAATAACGCTGCAATGAATAACCACTATCTCTTCAAGATACTGATTTCATTTCTTTCAGATATATATCCAGAAGTAGGGTTGCTGAATCATACAGTAGCTTTTTAAAAAAATTTTGAGGAACCTCCATACTGTTTCCAAAGTGGTTGTACCAATTTACATTTCCACCAACAATGCAATAATGTTCCCTTTTCTCCACACCCTTGCCAACACTTCTCTTACTGTTTTGATAATAGCCATTCTAACAGGTGTGATATCTCATTGTGCTTTTCATTTGCATTTCCCTGATGATTAGTCACGTTGAGGATCTTTCATGTAACTTATTAGCCATTTGTATGTTTTCTTTTAAAAAATGTCTTTGGATCCTCAGTTCGTTTGTTTTATTACTTTTGAGTTATATGAGCTCCTTATATATTTTGGATATTAACCTGGTATCTGATATATGTTTTGCAAATATTTTCTCCCATTCTGTAGGTTGCCTTTTAATTTTACTAATTGTTTCTTTTGCTGTGCAAAAGCTTTTTACTTTGATATAATTCTACTTGTTTATTTTTACTTTTGTTTCTTGTGCTTTTGGTGTCATATTTAAAAAATGTTGCCAAGACCAATATTAAGGGGCTTCTTCCCTAAGTTTTCTTCTAGAATTTTTACTGTTTCATGTCTTACATTTAAGTTTTTAACCCATTTTGAGTCCATTTTTGTTGGTGATATAAATAGGGGTCCAATTTCACTCATTTGCATGTGAATATCCAGCTTACCCAGTACCATCTATTGAAAAGACTATCTTTTCCTTATTGAGTATTTTTGGTTTCCTCATCAAATATTAGTTAACCATGCATGCATGGGTTTATTTCTGGGCTCTCTGTTCCACTATTGCTCTATGTATCTGTTTTTATGACAGTACCATACTGTTTTGATTACTATAGCTTGAAATCAGGAGGTGTGATGCCTTCTAATTTGTTCTTCTTTCTCAAGATCACTTTGACTATTCTGGGTGTCCTGTTGTTCCATACAAATTTTAGGATTGTTTTTTCTATTTTTGTGGAAAATGCTGTTCAAATTTTGATAGAGATTGTGTTGAATCTATAGATGGTTTAGGATGGTATGGACATTTTAATGATATTAATTCTTCTGATCCACAAACACAGGATATTTTTCTATTTATTTGTGTCTTCAATTTTTTTTCATCAGTGTCTTAAAGTTTTCAGTGTACAGATCTTTCATCTCCTTAGTTAAGTTTATTTCTAAGTATTTTATTGTTTTTGGTGCTATTGTATATCAAATTGGTTTCTTTATTTCTCTTTCAGATATTTTATTGTTAGTGTATAAAAATGTAACTTACTTTTTACATTGACTTTGTATTCTGCAACTTCACTGAATTCACTTACCAGTTCTAACAATTTTTGTTGGAGCCTTTAGGGTTTTCTGTCTATAATATCGTGTAATTTGCAAACAGAGAACACTTTACTTTTTCCTTTCCAATCTGGATGCCTTTTATTTATTTATTTATTTTTCTTGCCTGATCGCTCTGGTTAGGACTTAGAGTATTATGTTGGATAGGAGTGGTAAGAGTGGGCAGCCTTGTCTTGTTCCTGATTTTAGAGGAAAAACCTTTAGCTTTTCACTGTTGAATGTGATATTCGCTGTGGGCTTGTCATTCATGGCCTTTATTATGTTGAGGTATGTTCCTTACATATTTAATTTGTTGAGAGCTTTTATCATGAAAAGGTGTTGAATATTGTCAAATGCTTTTTTGCATCTATTGAGAAGTTCATGTGACTTTTTATCCTTCATTCTATTAATGTGGTATATTACATTTACTGATTTATATATGTTGAACAATCTTTGCATCCTAGGGATAAATCCCACTTAATCATGGTGTATGATCCTTTTAATGTGGTACTAAATTCCTTTTGCTAGGATTTTGTTGAGAATTTTTGCATCTATATTCATCAGGGTTATTGATCTATAGTTTTCTTTTCTTGTAGTATCTTTATTTGGCATTGGTATCAGGGTAATGCTGGCCTCTAAAAATGAGTTTGGGAGCGTTCCCTTGTCTCAATTTTTTAGAAAAGTTTAAGAAGGATTGGTATTAATTTTTTTAAATGTTTGTTAAAATTCATCAGTGAAACCATATGCTCCTGGGCTTTTTTGTTATTGGAAGGATTTTGATTACTGATTCAATCTCCTTAGTTGTTAAGGAGTTGTTAATTGTTTGTTAAAATTTTCTATTTTTCATTATTCACTTTTGGTAGGTTGTATGTTTCTAGAAAATTTTTCATTTCTTCTAATTTATCCAGTTTTTGGCATATAATTGTTCATAGTAGCCTCTTATGATCCTTTATATTTCTGTGGTATCAGTCATAATGTCTCTTTTTTCATTTATAATTTTGTTTATTTGATTTCTTTCTCTTCTTTTCTTAGTCTAACTAAAATTTTGTCTATTTTCTTTATCTTTCGAAAAAATGAACTCAATTTCATTGAATTTTTTCTGTTGTCTTTCTAGTCTCTATTACACGTTTCTGCTTTGAACTTTAATATAATTTCTATTTTTTTGCTACTTTGGGCTTAGTTTGTTCTTCTTTTTCTAAACCCTTGAGGTGTAAAGTTAGGTTGTTTATTTGAGGTTTCTTCTTCTTAATGCAGGCATTTCTCTATAAACTTCCCTCTAAGAATGCTTTCAGCTGCATCCCATGAATTTTGGTACGTTGTGATTTTGTTTTCATTTGTCTCAAGACACTTTCTGATTTCCATTTTGATTTCTTTTTTGACTCATTGGTTGTTCAGGAGTGTGTTATTTAATTTCCACATATTTCTTTTCCTCTGTGAATTTTTCAGTTTTCTTCCTGTTATTGATTTCTAGTGTTATACCAATGGTCAGAAAATATACTAGATATTATTTCAATCTTCATAAAATTGTTAAGGCTTGTTCTGTGGCCCAACATATAATTCATCCTGGAGAATGTTCCATGTGTTTGTACTTGAGAAGAATGTGTGTTCTGCTACTGTTGGATGGGATATTCTGTATATGACTGTTAGATTAATTTAGTCTATAGTACATTCAAGTCCACTGTTTCCTTATAAATTTTCTGTCTGGATGATCTATCCAATGTTCAAAATGGGGTACTGAAATCCCCTAATGTTATTATTGTATTGCTGTCTATTTCTCCCTTCAGTTCTATTAATATTTGCTTTAAATATTTAGATGCTCCAATGGTGAGTGCATATATATTTACAATTATTATATCCTCTTGATTACTTGACCCCTTTATCACTATATAATGACCTTCCTTGTCTCTTGTGACCTACTTTTATTGAAAGTCTATTTCATATTATACAAGTATAGCCACTCCTGCTCTCTTTAGGTTACCATTTACATGGAATATTTTTTGCCACCCTTTCACTTTCAACCTCTGAGTGTCCTTAAGCTAAAGTGAGTCCCTTGTAGGCAGCATATTGTCAGATCTTGTTTGTTTATCCACTCACCCACTTTGTGTCTTTTGATTGGAGAATTTTGCCCTTTTCTATTTAAAGTGATTATTGATAAATGGGGACTTATTATTGCCATTTCATTCACTGTCTTTTGACTGTTGTTTTTTTGTTGCTGTTCTTTTCTTTTTCTCTTATTGTCTTTTTTTGTTATTTATTTTTTATAGTGACATGCTTTAATTCCTTTCTCTTTCTTTATTCTTTTACCTACTGTAGATAAACCCAAACAGGCTATTGCCAACTCTTCAGGGGTACAGAGCTGTTTCTGTGTAGCTGAGACCACAGTCAGCAAGTCAGCTGCCTTGTTGGGAGCCTGCCTTTTAAAAATAGCTCTTCTCAATCTTGGGCTGCACCAAAGTTTCACAGTCTCCCACCTGGATCATAAAGCTCACATGAAGACACATTTATCCATGAATGGATGCCAAATTATTGTTGTTGAGGAAAGGATATACATGAGGGATGTCTTATTCAGCCATGTTGCTAACTGCCTCTTTTCTTATAGATTTGCAATACCTTTTTCATAATAAGGTTATTAACTCTTATGTAAAAGAGAAAAAAGAAAACGAGCATGATATCTTAAAAATTGTGAAAACAAATAAAATAGCTGTTTTGTAAATATTTACCTCAGATAGTCATTTCTCTTAGCTTCCTTTCCTACAGAAAATTTTAATTGCTATGGTTAAAGGGATTGTCCTTCCAATCCCCAGTGGGCTCTACTTTTGGTATTATGCTGAGGAAGGACTTCTCTGTGATGAATTTTCTTCTAGTTTGTTTATGGATTCATTTTTTAGTATTTGAATTTCTAATCTAATCTAATTTCTAATCTGAAGTTTTATCATTGTTTTCCTAAATTGACAGCCACCAATGTAAGTGCCTTGTACTGTATTATGATAATAATAATACTAGCTTCCTTTATTTTTAGCATTTACTATGTGACAAATATTGTTCTAAATACATTTACACACATTAACTGATCCCTCTGATTCCATCTGATTTGAAAGTCTACTTTTACCATGGAGTAAATTATTTTATGTCTTGGATCTATTTCTACTATTGAAGTTAATCTCTAAAACAGATGTTCCACAGTCAGCCAGAAAGGGCTTCCCTACTCTGATCTCAACAGGGTGAGAGATCCATGCAGGGAAGGACACAGTTTAAAGCTCTTTGAGGCTACTTTTTTCACTCTCATCTGTATATCTTTTATCTGGGTTCATAATTGACAAGGTGTCATGTTTGATTTATTTTAGTTTGGTTAATTTTTTCTCCTTGGAAAAGTGATACATATTCTTAAGAAAGACAAGGTAAACCTAGTCAACTAGAAGACAGCTATAATTTCATCACTTTGAATATTTTGGAGCACTTCCAGCAGTCTTATTTTCCAGCATAGTTAGTGGAGGAAATGTGTTTTGCACCCTTGTGATTATGCCATATGTATGATTTTAATTTTTCCATGTAACATTACAATGCCAATATTTTCAAAGTTAGTGTAAAAGCTTTAAGATTAATGCTATTCTTCTAATGTAAATTACAGCTATTTTAATTTAACTAATTTGTTTATTATCCCAATGAACATTTAGCTTGTTATCTTTCTTTTTGCAAGTATATAATGCTGTATGAACATCTTTGTGCGTAAAAGTTTTTTGTATTTAAAATGATCTCAACAATATGTTTCCAGAAGTAACTGTATAGGGCCAAAATCCATGAACACTTTAAAAATACATGCTATAAAATTGATCTCCAAAGTATTATCCCAATATGCACTGTCTCCAACAATGTGTGATACTGCATCAGAAAGTTATGTCAATATTAAATATACTCTTCTTTGTCTCGGGTTATATCACTTGTGTTTTAGATCCATCAAGACCAATTACAGGCTGTCTGGTCTTTGGTCACAAATCTCACCCCTGATTTCAGTCTTTTTTTTTTTCTCCCATGAATTCAGAAAATCTGTCCTGGCTATATAGGAGATCAATTCCTGATGTGCAGCTTAAGTGAAAGGCTTGTATCCATAAATACAATGGTTTCTGTCATAAATCCAAGAATGATCTGCTTTGGAGTTCTGATCAAGCAAGCAGGGCTCCAGAGCTGAGGATTCAGATGCTGTCATATTGAGAGTATATTGTTTCCCAGAAATTAGGGAATAAGACTAGTCATGGCAAGGCTACAAGGCTGGGCTTCATTTCATGTGGGAGGACTATTTCTAGAGAAAAAACAGAATCCTGAAAGGATGATAGTATAGTGTTCAGAGAAAGAACCATGACTACAGAGTTGGGCCAATGTGGGAGAATAAGAAGCTGGTAATAGCAAGGCCAGGACTTGGGGAGGCACACTAACTGCTGAGTCTGTCTGGTAACAAAAGCTCTTATATTGGATCCTGGGGGGACTTCACTTAAAATCTCATCAGCTAGGGTCATTAATATACTTCTTCCTTCTACCATATTTATTTTGGAAACTTAAATGGAACTGAACCTACAAGTAAGAAAGCAGAAGTGAGCCCAGTTCTAAAGAGCTAGGAGAGGCTGCCTCAGGAAAAAAAGTCCAAAACATGCTCAATTTTCAACTGACTATAGGGCATCACACTCAAGATACCCCCTAACAAGTCTCTACAAATTGGAAAGAGTACTCAATACAGAGTCTGAGCCCAGATCCCCACTATTTCAGTGGCCTTGGTCAAATTGCTTAAGGACTCTGCCAAATTTTCTCAACTCCTGAGAGAGAGGACCATACTAGAATATTCATGAGAGCAGGAGTCCTCAACACCTGGGATGCTGACCTGTACTGGTCTGTGGCTTGTTAGGAACTGGGCCACACAGCAGGAGGTCAGCGATGGGGGAGCCAGCGAAGCTGCCTCTGCCACTCCCCATTGCTCCCCGTTGCTCGCATTACTGCCTGAACCATCCCTCCACTCCCCAACCCCAGCTGTGAAAAATTATCTTCCATGAAACCCGGTAGCTGGTGCCAAAAAGGTTGGGGGCCACTGCATTAGACAACAATGTGAAAATAAACTGGTACAGTCACAAAATGAAATACTGCTATATAACTGTGCAAATGAGTGGATCATAGACATATATCAAAACAATATAACATAAAAATATCAAAATAAAATAATGTCAATGAATCTAATTAGTATAAAATTGAGTGAAAAAAAGTTCCAGGGGATTACATGTGAATGATATACTATTTTTAAATGAAATTAAATATCAACAACAATGAAAGAATATATTCTAAACAATATACAGTTTTAGATACATACATATATAATAAAACTATATTTCAAAAGGAAGGAAATTATAACACAAAATTCAAGATAAATATTTTGGATGGGAGGGCAGAGTGTGTGAGGGAAGGAGGGGTCAACATAGGCAGATGACAATTTCTGATAATGTTCTAGTTCTCAGGTTGGATAGTAGGTTTATGGTGGTAATTATAAATTAATTAATAAGTAAATAAACAAATAACTAATCCAACAAATGCTATCCTACTATTTTTATTTATTCAGCAAGCATTTAATGGATATCTACTATTTGTCAGAGATACAGAAGAAAACAAAACAGAACTCATTCTTTTGGGAAATTGACATTCCTGTTTGGAAAATATGTATGTTAAATGAATAACAAGTGGATACATTATATAATGTCAGGTTGCCCTAGCTCCTATAAAGCAAAGTAAAGCAAGACAATGGGCTAGAGAGGGACAAGAAGCCAGTCTCAGATGGAGTGATCAGGGAAAGCCTCCTTAAGGAGGTTACCTTTAAGCAGAAATCTCAGTAAAGTGAAGGAGTGAATGTGAAGATCTGAGGGAAGTGTGTTCCAGGCAGAGGGAGCATCAAGGGCAAAGGCTCTGGGCCAGAAATGTGCTAAGCATCTTTGAAAAGCAGCAAAAGCACAACGTGGACAGAGTGAACAAAACAATAGGAAATAATTAAGAGGAAACCAGGACCAGCTCAGGAAGGGCCTCTAGGCTGTGGTGAGAACTTTGAATTTTATTTTAACTGTAATGGAAAACCGTTGGAAAGCTTTCAGCAGTAAATTGGTGAGAACTGCTTTACCTTTCAAAAGATCTTTCCAGCTACTGTATGGTGAATAGACTGTTGTGGGTCAAAATTGAGCAGACCAAATCTCTTCCACACACTGTTGTATGTAACTCCCTTCCTACCCTGACATGCTAATGACCAGATCACAAAATAAAATTGTTTGCAATATGTGTATAAACAAACTCACTTCCCCCACCATATACATGTATACATTTATAAAAACATATTTATATGAATTTTATGTGTATATTATAGCTTTGAGATAGATAATACACTGAAGATCTGGGAGCTGGTGACGTGATAAAACATTTAGCCTATAAGTATGTATGTCATGTTCTTCTAGTGTCAAAAGGATTTTAATAATACTTTATTCTACAAACAGAGCTATTGCCACATGAAAATATTTGACCAATGGAAGAAATGAACTTGTGAAATTAATGCATATTTTTGAAATACAATCTCCTTTTATTAACCAGGAGCCTCTGCATGAAGTGTGTCCTCTTGGTTAATCAAATACAACATCAACTTTGTGAATAGGTATGTGGACAAAAACACAACTCATAAATAGGTTAATATTTTTTTCTCTGTGGTGGACAGACCTGTCTTGAGCCATGAAATGAGACCAGGTCCTAAGTCTCTCAAGGTTTTTCCCATGGGTTGTACCTCACTTGAGTGAGAATTTATTTAAGGATGTGGGACATGAGCTCTTGTGAACAAGGAAAGTTTCTGGATTTGTAGATCATCCTTGGAAATCACTACATCACAGTATTACACAAATCTACAAATTATTTCTAAGACTTCATTTTCCAGGGTTATTTCTCTCAATGTGGGAAGTCTCATGAGCAATTCAAGTGTTCTATTATCTTCCAGAAAATAGTCCCATGTATGTCAGGAATATTCTTGTCTTCTAATCTTTCTACTCACTCCTTGGGATGACTTGCTGCATTCTTTACAGGGATCCCATGTTTAGAATCCAGATAAAGGTCCCTTGCAGACTTCTCATTCTCAAAGACGAACTAAAGTCCTACTAATCCCAGGGGACTTCTCTTAAACTCCTCAGAAGTAGTCACTTGTGCTATGCAATCTTACATTTAATTACACAATATTCTTTCACGCTGGCATAGGGTGAAAGTTTTAGTCCTAGTTTGATGTTAAATTACTATGTATTGGGTTGGCCAAAAAGTTAGTTCGGGTTTTCCATAACATCTTATGGAAAAACCCAAACAAACTTTTTGGCCAACCCAATATTTTCTACATTTTTTTTTTTTTAATTTCACCAGATTCCTAGGAAAGTGCTAAGCACGCATAAGATATTTAATAAAGCATCTGGATTAGAAAAACATATATATATATACATAAATATATACATTTATACATAAATGCATACATATATAATATATTTGATTAAAAGAGTATACTACCTGCCTGTGAAGTACTTTGGAAATTGTAGAATCTACACATGTGTAATGCATTGTTACCAATATTAATATTAACTAGAATTAAAGCTACTACTAATAACTCATTCTAATTAATGAATGGCAGCAAAGGAAGATGGGACACCAAATGAGCAGTCAGGCACATTCTTAGAATTTAGGAGGCAAGGGCTCTGCATTACTAGAGAATGGAGTAGTCACATTGACCTGAGCGTCTGAGACCCCTCCAGGAGACCTGGCCTCTCGGTTCTGCTGAGCCTCCTCCGTGGAAGGATGGCTTCCTTCCTAGAGGGGAAACTCTGTCCTTTGGCAAGATTGGACTGTGCATGTTTTCTTTAGCTGTGAATGTTCATTACTTGTATTTGTACCTGAGCCTGTATTTACGGATAATCTATTGAGGGAGGAAATATGGCTCAGGTGAGTGGGAGTGACAGGGCTGTATTTAATGGCTACAGCAAATAACCTTCTAACGGCTGAAAGAGTGTCATATCTCACTGTTATGATGTCTTCAAAAGGTGATATTTCTGGCTGTGTCATCATAGCTGTGAAAAGCATTTTCTCAGCATCTAAAAGAATGAGAAGGCCGTGGGGTGATGGAAGTGCCCTCCAGACAGGTTGGTATTAATCACACCACCCCAGCCTCAAATTTTGTCTACTGTTAAGGAGTAGTATTTAGAGTGGGGGGTGGGGTGGGAAAGACACAGACTTCCCAGCCTTCAAGGTGGGTGGTTCAGGGCTATGCAACTGTGATAGGGGCATGCCTTGGGAAAATAGATTAGGAGAGCTGGTTATCTGTAGTTGTCCCCACTCTCCTTTTGCACAGTCTTTCTCTAGCAAAGCCCAGAGTTCCATGTCTATCACCTCATCCCACCTTATGTTTCTAATCCACTAGTAAATGTAAAGTGAGTTCTTCTCAATATACTTGGAATGATGCTGGGTGTTATAAGGCTACAGGAATTATAACACAGAGCTCTAAGCTTTTGCCTCAGGTGATACTTCCTCTGGAGGCAAAAATCGTTTAGAAGTACATATTTTACTTACACTGTAAGCTTCTGCAAAAGTACTCACTGCATGATATAACTCTGCATTTATTTTCTTTATTTTAATATAAACGGTTGACCTGGGGGGTTGTAGAATAATACAATAGGATTGTAGAATCCTACAATTGTAGGATTCTACAATCCTATTGTAGAATAGGATTACTTAGGACTACAAGTTCTCCTTCTACCTCCACCAGTGCTGTTCCTGAAAACATATCCCCTTCCTCTCCACCTGCTGCAAGCCAGACCTAACTCAATCAAACTTCCTTCGTGGATCTAGTCTATGTTACCCTCTACCTTTCTTTACACTTTTTGTTCATAGTATTTTAGCATGGTCTAGTCTCAAGTTTTTGACCTAGAACTTAGCCCTATACTGGTAAAAAAGTGTCTTGTTCACTGATTATTTCATGTAGTTTAGCCCTGAAAACCTATAGGAGGAAAGAAGTACCATACATTTCTTTGTATTTCATGATATTTAGCCCAGATTTGGCACAGCCAAACCCTCTTGGTATGTAAAATTTGATCTCCTGTTGCAGCCCTAAATTTCCTGCTTTCTTAACCACACTCTGAACCTAACTAACCATCTCACTATAATAATAATAACTATTATTATATATCAATATAGACAAAGAAGCTTTTATTATCCACATGTACCACAAATAAGGAAACTGAGTCTCAGGATAATGTTTTCTATTCAAAGCCACATACAGCACACAAGAAAATGTTTTTTCAGTACACCATTTTATTTTTTCTTATGAAAATATAAAACATTATCACAAGGGGATTAGGAAAAGGATGTGGATAACATCATGCAGTTAATTTCCAAACTGTAATATCATCTCATTGCATTAATCACAGAGAAAAGGTCTTAAACAGGAAAGGGTAGAGTTTAGGAAAGTGTCCAGCATACAGAGCACATTCAATGAATGTTTGCTATTATATGGTATGTGTTATTATTATGCTATATGTTTAGTATATCAGAATCATCTGGGAAACTTTTTTTTCTAAATCCACAAAACTTCCTCACAAGTATGTATTCAAATAAATTGGGGATGGGGGAAAGCCATAGAGATGTGCAAGAACACTTGGAATAAGTCCCCAGATGATTCTACCCTCCCAGTCACCATTTCCCACATACACACATACAACCCCACCATCAATTCAAGGAATCTGTAGGTTATGGATCTGTACTCTATTGTTGAAGTGGAATTCAATTAACAAACATGAGTTGATTGTTCATTATTATTTTGTTTGTATGATGATGATAACAACAATAAAGGTGACTTGTCACTTTCCATCATAAACAGGCTTCCTGATCCTGGTCCTATAATTTCTGCGGTTAGCAGTCACAACAGTGGCATGAATATTTGCAGAGTGACTGGGGACTCCACATAATAAAGGAGGAATGCTGACCCACAAGAACATAGCCACATGTCATCCACAAAATATGTGATGCAGAGGGTGCACTGGCAGTTTGATTGCTGCTTGTTTGGAAAATATGGCAGAATTTCTTGTGGTTCTATTGCTGAGAAGAGTTGTAGTTGTCCCAAGTGGATGGCAGCAAAGTTTTGAGGGCAAGCTCCCTCATCACACTTGCGTATCTATAAACAAAAGCTCAGCAGGAATTAAGATCTCTATTCCATGGCTCCAAAAGCGGGTATCATTTACCAAGTTACACACACAACAACTGAAGTGTTTCCCCTTAAGGCAATTTGCAACTTGCAAAAGTGACTGTTCAGCTCTTGGATATCCCAAAATCTAAACAAATAGGAATAACTCGAGTTGAGAGCCTGGTGGAAAATATTACAGGTTATGCTCTATGCATGCATAAGCCTTAAATCAAAGGCAGGACAGGTAACTTGGTTCTGTTTGTTTACGGGAGTTTCCATGAGCACATAAGAACAATATCCCATTTATTGTGCAGCTTTCTTGTTTTGAGTTAATTTAGATGTTTTTATTCATCTTAGCCCAGACTCTTCTGTTAGAGTTTCTATTTCTAACAAACATTTAGGTACTGAATACAGTGAAACTTTAGCTATTCGTGAAAAAACACAGGGAATAAATAATTAAAGACAATTGAGTTTTCTACATAAGCAGGTGTTTAAGCATCAACATTAATTTTTATTTTAACTATTTTTAATGGAAGTCTTTATTCTTCCTTACCTTGTCAAACCTGTTGCATAAATACTTGCTATGGATCTGGCCTGAAACAGCAAGGTCTTCACAACTTATTGGGGTATGTAGATATGTATTCCTAGTTAAAAAAAAAACTCTCAGATGTTATGCTCTTAAGTTGTTGTGTTTGTTTTATTTAGCTGTCGTCTCGGACCATGGTCCATCACTTTCACTGGGCAGCAAATATGACTCTGTCAGTCCCTTCTCTAATTCTGTTCTTAGCACTGCCCTGAAATCCAAGCCAAATCAGCTCTACAGGGGGCTTTCAGAGAGCTCTTCTAAGAGTCAAATGCTCAAACGTTCATACAGATATTTGCAGAATCTGTTTTGCTACTGAGAGCTATTGTTTGCTTCTTTCTTTTTCTGTGTTCTGATGGTAAGTGAGATTGGAGAGAGTGAAATTTCAGGGAGGTGAAATGTTACTAACCTCTTTAGACCGCGTTTATTTTGCAAATAACTATGGGCTTTGTAGAATTTTCACAATGACAATATAGAAATCATCTAATAATAGCTACCCTCTGTGACAAATCTACCAATGCCAGCTCTTTAACCTGAATGATCTTAATGGATACTCACTACGGCTACTATGGATATTACTACTATGACCATCCTTAATAGCAGTAACTGAAGTTTTAGAAGTAAAGATATTCATCCAAGAACACAAAGCTTGTTAGTGGCAGAAATGAGATTTGAACCCAAATGTGGCTTGTCTCTAAGGTATGTGTTATTTCCATTATAGACAGCCAGTAATAGAGAACATTTTAAACTGTGGCAAGATTATTCTGGGATTATTATATTTTCCAATTTCTTTGCCAAACTTCTTTTAAATATTGTACTTTCAGAACATGTGGTTAATAACTCTTCTAGGTGTATTTTTTAAAACTGCCAAACAAAGTTGTTATTAATCTGAAACTACTGAAAATAGCCATAATGAAGAATTTCTTCACATCAGGAAATAGAACAAAGTGGCATAGGTTACTGGGGAGAATACTGGATTCCTCTCATGGAATCCCCTCATGGATTTCTCTCTACGTCTCTCTCTCTCTCTCTCTCTCTCTCGTTCTATTTTTTTTTTTATTTAATTATGAATAGGTAATGAATTCACATGGTTCAAAATAATTATTTTAGGAACATGTGTAGAGTCAAAAATCTCACTTTCTTATCCTCCTTTAGCCTCATACTCACTAATCTCCATCCCCATAAGCCACTGACAAGCTTGTATATCTTCCAGTATTTATTTAGGTCTATATAAGTATTTTATTTTTGAAAGTTAACATAATATTTACTCTTTGATTTTTTCACCTAACAATATACCTCTTTCTAGTTTTGTGTATTCTATCATATGATTGTACCACAGCTCATTTGAGCAGTCTCCCACTGATGGACCTTTGGGTTGTTTCCATTTGTTTACTTTTACGAATATTTCTGAATGAATAATTTTGGATGAAAGTCATTACACTTGTGCAAGTTATAGTATCGATTCTCATAAAAGAAAATCTGGGTAAAAAGGATATACACTTATAATTTTGGGTATTTTTGACTTACTCTCCAAAAGGCATGTGCTAATTTGCCCTTCCATCATGAATGAGAGTGACTGTTGCCCCATAACCCTGGAATAGAATATAGTATCAAACTTTTGAATTTTTGCCTATCTGATAGGTGAAGAATAACATCTCAGTGAAATTTAAATTTGCGTTTCTCTTATTATGAGGGATGTAGAGAGAATCTTTATGTATATGTAAAAGGTGTTTATGTTTCTTTTATTGTGAACTGTCTGTTCATTTGCTTTTCCCACTTCCCTATCAGGTTATTGGTCTATGATACAAATCACCAAATACTTTGTTCTAGTCTGTCATTTTGCCTTTTGACTTGCTTATGGTAGGGTTTTGTTTTGCTTTGGTTTTTGCTGCTCAGAAATCTTTTTTTTTTTTTTTCAACATAGTCATTTCTATTAATCCTCTTTTTTATGATTTCTGGATTTTAAGTCATGTTTAGATGGATTACTTTGGCACTTTAGACAAGGCTCTGTATTTGACGGTGTCTAATTTATGCCATGGTATAAAGCACGTTAGAATAGGACTCAGCAGGCTCTGGTGCTAGGCTGCTCGATGCTTATCACTGGATAAATATTGTCAAGTTATGCAACCCATTTGGATACCACCTTCTTGTTTTCTGAATAGTGTAGGCAGTACATATTTTGGAAGCACAAATAGCTTCATAATTGAATAGCCAAATTGATCCTTCTTAATTGATTGAGAATAAAAAAGCCCAATCAATTTAACTGTGTATTTGTCAGCTTGGGCTGCCATAACAGAATACCATAGACTGGGTGGCTTAAACAACAGAAATTCATTTTCTCACAGCACTGGAGGCTGGAAAGCCCAAGATCGAGGTGTCAGCCAATTTGGTTCATGGTGAGAGCTCTCTTCTTGACTTGTAGATGGCTACCTTCCAGGTCTCTCTCTCCTCCTCTTCTTATAAGGCCACCAATCTTATCAGATTAGGGCCATACCCTTCTGACTTCATTTAACCTTAATCACCTCCTAAAAGTCCTACCTCTAAATATAGTCACATTAGGGATTAGGGCTTCAACATATGAATATTTGAGGTATGCAGTTTAGTCCATAGCAAACTGAATAAAGAAAGTAACCAAATTTGCAGTGCAGAAGCAAAATTTCTTCAGATATGGATCAAATACTGAGACATCAATCATTCAAAAGCATTAGAATGACAATATCAGGGCAATAAAGAGTAAGCACCAAAGTTGGAATCATGAGGCCCTATTTTAATTAACATTTGTTTTGTTTTGGTTTGCTTTCCTTTTTTAAGACAGAGTACAAATGAGGAGAATGGAGAGTGGGAAAGAAGAGCATCTTTAAAAGAGTCTGATGGAAGCTTTGGCATAAGCATCACAATCAGACATAATGCCATGCACCTGCTCAGCTCTGTGCCAGGCGAAGATGCTAAAAAAGCCTGGCCCATCACAATTTCAGGCTGTCTTCCATCCCTGGAATCAGCTCACCTCCCAGCAGTCCCCAATTCCAGAGACTCAGCTTTCAATCCATGTGATACGCAGAAGAGCCAAATCTACAAGTACAGTAAAAATATTATGAGGCCTTCCATTGGCAAAATGCAAATATAAAAATGTAATAACATACCCTCATCCACTAATTTTATAATTCTTTTGAGACAAGCTGTAAAGTTTTTTCGCCTGGTTTTATTTCTCTTTCTTTATATACACACATAATGTTTCCCATTGTATTCTTTATGTTTACAGTTAGTCTCTTTGCTCCATTACTTTCCTAAATCAGATGGAAATCACTTGCAGTGTTTCCAGGACTAAACAGGAGTAAGAATGGGGAAAAGTGGCAGATTGGACACAAGGGATGGCCCTAAAACAAGTTGGTTTTACGTGCTCTCTCCTTCAGAGGCTTTGTTGATCTGACTGATCTTAATTGATCTGATTAGACTGTACAATGACCAGTCCGTTGATTAATGTACTGTCCACTTATACAGCACTTTAGCTTTCAGAGGATTGCAACATTCATAACCTAATTTGATCCTGACAGTAAGTTGAGTCATTAAGTGGGCAAGAATTTTATCCTCATTTTGTAGATAACTGTGGACCTGAGAGGTTCTAGATATTTGGTGTCCAAGCTACACATCCTGGCTTAATTGATCATTTTGGCTTGGGCTGCCTGGATTCAGCCTGACGCTGGCTGAAGTAACATGGTTGACCAAATCATTTCCAGTCAGAAACTCACAGCCTCACGCAATTGTTGCAGAAGGGAAAAAAGAGCTTTGGATCCATGTAGATAGCTACATTAATCGTGTCTGATCAAATGTATTTATTACCAGAATTATCTGATCAAAGCGGTTCAGACAACGTATGTCTGCACGGAGCAAAAAGATAGTGAGGAACTGAATCAGTTAACTATAGATTTCTGGTTAAGGGTCCTACTTGCTTTGAATCACTAAAACTTGGCCAAGATTCAGCTTTAACCTATGGATGTAGGGGTATTCTCCCGGGAAAAAAAATGTTCTATGAACAGCCTTTTAATTAAATAACCATGATTGTATTACAGATGCTGCTAGAGAAGGTGGAATGAAGGAGTCACACTAAAGTGGGAGTGTATCCAAGGGTGAAAAGTAGGCTCAAGGGTGAAGGTGAACTAATACACATGCACATGTCGCAGAGGCAAACAAACAAATGTGACTATAATATAAAGCTATAGGGCAGTAGAGCCTACATAGGCTGTAGCCATACCTGTGACAGTTACTCTGTTCCTCCTCTCAACCACAAAAGGTCAGACATGGAATCATAGCAACTCAACATTTAAAATTCCTAGAGTATAGTTAATACCTTTCCTGTGATATTTGTCACGTTATACATACTTTAGAGAATTTGAAAAGTATAAAGAAAAAAGGAGCATTTGTCCATATTCCTGCCACCCATAATTAACCACTAACATGGTATCTTTAGGGTCCGTTCCTCCAGAAACTTGTTGCCTTATGCTGATACTGGCTCCTTCACATGTTCCACTGCAGAGACTCACCTGGGACTGAGCTCCAAAACCCAGATGCCTTCCTTCCCTCCCTCCTTCATCTCATCATGCCAACTTTGCATCCTGCTTCTTTCCCTCCATGCTTGACCTCCAGATTTCCAAGGATACAGGCCCCTAATCTGATAAAAAATTTGTGCCAATGTGCTAATTAATGGATGTTACTGTGCAAATAACCTCACCCTTTAGTCTCTCCTGGGTGATCTGTGTATTTTAGCTGTGAGATGCCTTCTGGAGGCTCTGAGGCTTGACTCAAATAGGTCATTATGGAGGCCAAGAGGAAGCTCTTTGAGGGAGCCTGCATATCACACTGAACAGACAACCACTTATTGCAACTAACACTGAATCAGCTCATTGGCCAGACAGTGACAAGCAGAGATAAGAGTCCTGAGATCCAACCCAAGCTAGCTATTGAGAGGTTCTGGATAAAGCTGGGTTCTAGGTACTCAGAAGGTGGGAGAAGGCAGGCAAACATTAGGCAAGTTATGAAAGTAGCACAACAGTCCTGGCCTTCTCTGAGCTTCATTTTTGCAAGGAGGAAATGGTAACAGCTAAATTAGGTCAGTCTGCTGCAGTGGCTTTAACAAAATAACAAAGGCAATAGCTTGCTGTGCAAAGAATTATAGGACACATGAAACCTCATGAGACCATCTACTCCATCCCTCACTAAGCTGAAGCTCAGATGTGCCCAGAGAGACATCTGTCTTCACCACAATACTGAGTTTAAAGATGATGATGTTCCATCCTCAGAATTGGTGAAAACTCCCTGACATCATCACCAGTACTTTTTCATATTCCTGGCTGATAGGTTGATGACAGAATGAACAGATAGCCCTATACCTGCTCTAAATGGCTTTGGTTGAGATTTGGACATTGTAATGGGCTTCGAAATGAACAATGTGTTTCAATGAGATACCACTTCACACCTTTCAGAATGACTATTATCAAAAGTCTATAAATAACAAATGTTGACAAGGATGTGGAAAAAAAGGAACCCTAGTGCACTGTATATGGAAATATAAATTAGTTCAGTCACTGTGGAAAACAGTATGGAGGCTTATCAACAAACTTAAAACAGAACTACCATATGACCCAGCAATTCCACTTTGGAAAAAAAAAAAATGAAAACACTAATTCAAAAAGATACATGCACCCCAATATTCATAGAAGCTTTATTTACAATAGCTAAGATATGAAAGCAACCTAAGTGTCCATCAAAAGATGAATGGATAAAGAAGATGTGGTGTATATATATACACCACAATACATAATACACAATGGAGTATTACTCAGACATACAAAAGAATGAAATTCTGCCCTTTGCAAAAACATGGATGGATCTAGAGGGTATTATGTTAGTGAAATGTCAGACAGAGAAAGACAAATAGCCTATGTTATGAGATATATATATATATTCCAAAAAATAAAACAAACAAATGTATGTAATGAAACAGAAACACACTCACAGATATAAAGAACAACCTAATGGTTACCAGTTGGGAGAGGGAAGCAGGGAGGAGCAAGATAAGGTAGGGGAATAAGAGATACAAACTACTATGTATAAATTAAATAAACAATAAGGATATATTGTACAGCACAGGGAAATACAGCCATTAGTTTATAATAACTTTAAATGGAGTACAATCTATAAGAATATTGGATTACTGTATTGTATACCTGATACTAATATAATATTGTAAATCAACTATACTTCAATAAAAATAATAATAATACTCATCAGAAAAAATAAATGAACAGTGTGTTAGATAT
This sequence comes from Balaenoptera ricei, assembly GCF_028023285.1. Taxonomy (NCBI): domain Eukaryota; kingdom Metazoa; phylum Chordata; class Mammalia; order Artiodactyla; family Balaenopteridae; genus Balaenoptera; species Balaenoptera ricei. The sequence goes on from NC_082652.1 coordinate 64,964,781, forward strand.
GTTTTGCCTATACTTTATTATTTAAGCTTCATAACAATGATGAAGGCAGATTTTTTTAACACCTTTACTAGAGTATAATTGCTTTACAATGGCGTGTTAATTTCTGCTTTATAACAAAGTGAATCAGCTATACATATACATATATCCCCATATCTCTTCCCTCTTGCGTCTCCCTCCCACCCTCCATATCCCACCCTACTAGGTGGTCACAAAGCACCAAGCTGATCTCCCTGTGCTATGCGGCTGCTTCCCACTAGCTATCTATTTTACATTTGAGTGTATATATTTCCATGCCACTCTCTCACTTTGTCCCAGCTTACACTTCCCCCTCCCCATGTCCTCAAGTCCATTATCTACCTCTGCGTCTTTATTCCTGTCCTGCCCCTAGGTTCTTCAGAACCTTTTTTTTTTTTTTTTTAGATTCCATATATATGTGTTAGTGTATGGTATTTGTTTTTCTTTTTTTTTTAATGTTTATTTTTTATTTATTTATTTTTTCTTATTAGTCATCCATTTTATGCACATCACTGTATACACGTCAATCCCAATCTCCCAATTCATCACACCACCACCACCACCCCCTGCTGCTTTCCCCCCTTGGTGTCCATATATTTTTTCTCTACTTCTGTGTCTCAGTTTCTGCTCTGCAAACCGGTTCATCTGTACCATTTTCTACGTTCCACATATATGCGTTAATATACAATATTTGTTTTTCTCTTTCTGACTTACTTCACTCTGTATGACAGTCTCTAGGTCCATCCACCTCACTACAAATAACTCAGTTTCGTTTCTTTTTATGGCTGAGTAATATTCCATTGGATATTTGTGCTACATCTTCTTTATCCATTCATCTGTCAATAGACACTTATGTTGCTTCCATGTCTTGGCTACTGTAAATAGAGCTGCAATGAACATAGTGGTACATGACTCTTTTTGAACTATGGTTTTCTCAGGGTATATGCCCAGTAGTGGGATTGCTGGGTCATATGGTAGTTCTATTTTTAGTTCTTTAAGGAACCTCCATACTGTTCTCCATAGTGGCTGTATCAATTTACATTCCCACCAACAGTGCAAGAGGGTTTCCTTTTCTCCACACCCTCTCCAGCATTCATTGTTTGTAGATATTTTTATGATGGCCATTCTGACTGGTGTGAGGTGATACCTCACTGTAGCTTTGATTTGCATTTCTCTAGTGATTAGTGATGCTGAGCATCCTTTCATGTGTTTGCTGGCAATCTGTGTTTGTTTGGAGAAATGTCTATTTAGGTCTTCTAACCATTTTTGGACTGGGTTGTTTGTTTTTTTGATATTGAGCTGCATGAGCAGCTTGTAAATTTTTGAGATTAATGCTTTGTCAGTTGCTTCATTTGTAAATATTTTCTCCCACTCTGAGGGTTGTCTTTTCCTCTTGTTTATGGTTTCCTTTGCTGTGCAAAAGCTTTTAAGTTTTAATAGGTCTCATTTGTTTATTTTTGTTTTCATTTCCATTTCTCTAGGAGGTGGGTCAAAAAGGATCTTGCTGAGATTTATCTCATAGAGTGTTCTGCCTATGTTTTCCTCTAAGAGTTTTATAGTGTCTGGCTTTACATTTAAGTCTTTAATCCATTTGAGTTTATTTTTGTGGATGGTGTTAGGGAATGTTCTAATTTCATTATTTTACATATAGCTGTCCAGTTTTCCCAGCACCACTTATTGAAGAAGCTGTGTTTTCTCCATTGTATATTTTTGCCTCCTTTATCAAAATAAGGTGACCATATGTGCGTGGATTTACCTCTGGGATTTCTACCCTGTTCCATTGATCTATATTTCTGTTTTTGTGTCAGTACCATAATGTCTTGATTACTGTAGCTTTGTAGTATAGTCTGAAGTCTGGGAGCCTGATTCCTCCAGCTCCGTTTTTCTTTCTCAAGATTGCTTTGGCTAGTTGGGGTCTTTTGTGTTTCCATACATAAAATTTTTGTTCCAGTTCTGTGAAAAATGCCATTGGTAGTTTGGTAGGGACTGCATTGAATCTATAGATTGCTTTGGGTCGTATAGTCATTTTCACAATATTGAATCCTCCAATCCAAGAACATGGTATATCTCTCCATCTGTTTGAATCATCTTTAATTTCTTTCATCAGTGTCTTATAGTTTTCTGCATACAGGTCTTTTGTCTCCCTAGGTAGGTTTATTCCTAGGTGTTTTATTCTTTATATTGCAGTGGTAAATGGGAGTGTTTCCTTAATTTCTCTGTCAGATTTTTCATCATTAGTGTATAGGAATGCAAGAGATTTCTGTGCATTAATTTTGTATCCTGCTACTTTACCAAATTCATTGATTAGCTCTAGTAGTTTTCTGGTAACATCTTTAGGATTCTCTATACATAGTATCATGTCATCTGCAAACAGTGAGAGCTTTACTTCTTCTTTTCCAATTTGGATTCCTTTTATTTCTTTTTCTTCTCTGATTGGTGTGGCTAAAACTTCCAAAACTATGTTGAATAATAGTGGCAAGAGTGGACAACATTGTCTTGTTCCTGATCTTAGAGGAAATGGTTTCAGTTTTTCACCATTGAGAACAATATTGGCTGTGGGTTTGTCATATATGGTCTTTATTATGTTGAGATAAGTTCCCTCTATGCCTACTCTCTGGAGGGTTTTTCTCATAAATCGGTGTTGAATTTTGTCAAAAGCTTTTTCTGTATCTATTGAGGTGATCATATGGTTTTTATCCTTCAGTTTGTTAATATGGTGTGTCACATTGATTGATTTGCATATATTGAAGAATCCTTGCATTCCCGGGAGAAACCACACTGGATCATGGAGTATGATCCTTTTAATGTGCTGTTGGATCTGTTTGCTAGTATTTTGTTGAGGATTTTTACATCTATGTTCATCAGTGATATTGGTCTGTAGTTTTCTTTCTTTGTGATATCTTTATCTGGTTTTGGTATCAGGGTAATGGTGGCCTCATAGCATGAATTTGGGAGTGTTCCTCCCTCTGTTATATTTTGGAAGAGTTTGAGAAGGATAGGTTTTAGCTCTTCTCTAAATGTTTGATAGAATTCACCTGTGAAGCCATCTGGTCCTGGGCTTTTATTTGTTGGAAGATTTTTAATCACAGTCTCAATTTCAGTGCTTGTGATTGGTCTGTTTATATTTCCTGTTTGTTCCTGGTTCAGTCTCGGAAGGTTGTGCCTTTGTAAGAATTTGACCATTTCTTCCAGGTTGTCCATTTTATTGGCATATAGTTGCTTGTAGTAATCTCTCATGGTCCTTTGTATTTCTGCCATGTCAGTTGTTACTTCTCCTTTTTCATTTCTAATTCTATTGTTTTGAGCTTTCTCCCTTCAGATTTTTTTTTATAGAAAGTAAAACTGAATCTCAAAAATGTTAAGTAATGGACCCACAGCCATGCAACTAGTAGAAGGTCAGAGACAAAATATAATTTTGGACCTGTACAGTCCTGAAGAACTTCTTTCTATTTTTCCAGTTTTCCATGAGATTCAGATATATCTAGGGAAATTCACAGATGTTTTCCTTTAGGTCAGTCTCTATAAAGATCATATTATACATATGATTTTCACCCAAAGACTGAAGACAACACATGGATAGAATGGCAATTCATCATTACCTTCAATTCTTCAATTCACTCTCAGAATTTCTCCCCTCATCTTACTCTATTTATTCTTTAAAATACCTGTGCATTTAAAGCATAAAATGTAAATTTTGTGAAGGTTCAGCACAAACTCCAAGTTCCCCCTCACTTTCAGTAACTACTTAGGTTCCACTCAAGACCTTCTGAGTGTTTTTCTTAAATGACAAACCCAAGTCAGCCAAGAGTCTCCATAGGTCTTTTGCCCTGTTCAGGACCATGACTGGATCAGTTCCAATCATTGTTTGTCTTCCTATAAACTAATGCAAATCAGTGTTTCCTGATTGGTGAGGTCAGATGCCTAAGTTTTAGCTAGCCCCACTTTTACCCCTTCTCCTTCTACCCCAATATGGTTTTCCCAAGGAGTCTCCCTGAGGAGAATGCTATCAAAGCATAAGAAAGGTGCTTCTGAGTTGGGGCTCCAGAAACTGTTCCAAGAAATACTTCCACACAATTACCTTCCCTACTAAGCAGAGTAGGGCAAGGCTGGTGCTCTGCTACTGCCACTGCAGGGGACATGTATACAGGGCAGTCATTAATAATCTAAGATGGATTAATTAATACAAGTATTAGTTTTACCTCGAAAAACAGAGTACTTTGAGCTCATGGAACATAACAGAAAGTAGGAGAATATTAACTTAATAAAGAAGCTGGGAAAGGGTGTGGGATGGGAGAAGGTGCAATGGTAACGCCCCAGTTCTAGCAGTTTTAGGAGTTCTCAAGAGGGGGTCTCATGTTGCCTAAAAATCTTCTTTTCAATTTTACCTAGAACCTTAAAGATTAACTCATTATTTGCACCACAGAAACTTTGTCATAAGAGATAAGTCTTCAGCTAACTATTGGTTATCTGTACCCTAGAACTAAAATTTGGTGACAATATCTTAACACAATTAAATCAGTTTACGGAGAGTTGTTTCATTTGATGAGCGACATAGTTTGAGCTAGGAAGTGTCCTTTAATAATATAAATTCTGCCTTGTTAAAGAACAATTCAAAAGTAAGAAATGTGTACTGACTTTGGAATTCAAGGACAACAAAATTTTACTTCTGTCTAAAGTAGTCTTTAAAATACTGAGAAGTCATTATTATTATACTATGAGAGTACTGAGGGACAGGAATATTAGCATGACATCCTGATGAAGAGGCCTGATTGGTTAGGTAACTGAGTAAAGTGAACCCTAAACTAACAGAAACTGCAAGACAGTAGTTTCTCCATGTAAAATCAAAATCTGGGTAGGTGATTCTGACTGGTATAGTGTTCCAGTATATGTGTATAACCTGGTATAGTGTCAGGCTTCTACCTTGTTGCTTTATAGTGCATAGTCTCATCCTCATGGTCCAAGACAGCAGCACCTGCATTCTAGGTATTAGAATAGGGAAAAGGAATGTCAGGAAAAACATTTCACATGCCTCTATTACTTTCATCACACTGGCCACACCCGGAAGCAAAAGTAGCTGGAAGTAATATCTTTATTCCTAGTGTTCATCAAAAATGTGGAGATTCTATTATTTGGGGGACTAATGAATGAATTGATTTTAGGACTAGCAGTATCTACTACAAGTCTTATAAAGAATTAGGCAACAAAGAATGAGAAGCCATCAGAGCTCCATGTGTGCACATGGTTGTGTGGGAGGGTATGCATATTGTTTGTATTTCCTGTGGCATCTTGTATTAAATGTCTCCTGACTGAAGGGATTTCCTGTTAGAGACAAGACATGTATGTGAAGAAAAATGCCTAGAGAAATAGGTAGGAAATGAGTCAATAAGTGATTAAAATGGAAAATGCAATGGTTCTTCAGAGCTAAAGGCTTCAGTGGAAGATTTCCGGGAGGAGCTGAGGCCGGGGCAAAGCCCAAAAGAAAGCTGATGCTCATAGGCAGAGAAGAGGACGAAAAGACTGGGGAAGAGACATACAATAAACAACGGCACTGAAAGGAAGGTTGGGCTTCAATATCCCTGTTGCATTGCATAAGACAGCCATTTTCCATCTTTAGTTCCTGTCTTTTCTAAAACGTCTTTATTTATTTATTATTTTTTAAGTTTATAAAATTATTATTTTAATCTCCAAGACCTTAAGCTTTCTGTAATGTGTAGAGAATATAAAATGATACAAAGTTATCAAATATTTATTTAATACAAATATTTATTCAATGCCCAACCTGCACCTAATACCATGTTAAGATTCATGGCTCCATTCATAATCCTCCCTCTAAGAATCACGCAAATTATTCAAATGAAGATCTTAAGGGAATATATAAAATTACAAGATGTTTAGTTTATAAAATCAGATAAAATAAAAATAGGAATGAACTGAGATATGTGGCCTAAACAAAATCAAAATTGATAATAAATCTGAATTAACCAGGTAATAGAAAAGGGAGGGTTATTAGGTTAAAAAATAATAATAAAAGCTAGATTAATTTAGAATTATCTCCTCTTGCCTTTGTCTCTGATGAGAAAAGATTCCCTTCTTTCCTTTCTCCTCCTTTCTTTTATTTCTTCCTTTTTACTTTCTCTATATAAGCATTACCATTAGACTATAAATTTGGGAAAAGCCAGGATTATATCTATCTTCTTTGTTGCTCTACTTTCAGTGTTCAGCTGAAACTATATATATTTATATGTATATATATATATGGATTGAAGAATATTATTTATGAATAAAATACCCAGGAATAAACTTAACCAAAGAGTCAAAAGACCTATACTCTGAAAACTATAAAACGTTGATAAAGGAAATTGAAGGTGATTCAAAGAAATGGAAAGATATCCCAAGCTCTTTGATCAGAAGGATCAGTATTATTAAAATGGCCAAACTATCCAAAGCAATCTACAGATTTAATGCAATTCTTTTCAAACTACAGAACAATTTTCACAGAAATAGAACAAATAATCCTAAAATTTATATGGAACCACAAAAGACCCCAAATTGCCAAAGCAATCCTGAGGAAAAAAAGAACAAAGCTGGAGGTATAGCCATCCCAGATTTCGGACTATACTACAAAGCTACAGTAATCAAATACAGACACATAAACCAATGGAACAGAATAGAGAGCCCAGAAATAAACCTCCACACCTACCTTCAATTAATCTATGACAAAGGATGCAAGAATATACAATGGAGAAAAGAGAATCTCTTCAACAAGGGATGCGGGGAAAGAAGGACAGCTACATGTAAAACAATTAAAACATAAACTCGAAATAGTTTAAAGACCTGAATGTAAGACACAGTACCATAAACTCTTAGAAGAGAACATAGGTGAAACACTCCTTGACATAAATTGTAGCAATATTTTCTGAGATCAGGCTCCCAAGGCAAAAGAAATAAAAGCAAAAATAAACAAATGGGACCTAATCAAACTTAAAAGCTTTTGCACACCAAAGGAAACCATCAACAAAATGAAAAGACAACTTATGGAATAGAAGAAAATATTTGCAAATGATACAACCAATAAGAGATTAATATCCAAAATATACAACCATCTCATTCAACTCAATATCAAAAACAACAAACAACCCAATCAAAAAAATGTGCAGAAGAACTGAACAGACATTTGTCTGAAGAAGACATACAGATGACAAACAGGCACAGGAAAAGATGCTCAACATCACTAATTATTAGAGAAATGCAAATCAAAACCACAATAAGGTATCACCTCACACCTGTCAGAATGACTATAATCAAAAAATCTACAAATAATACGTGTTGGAGAAGATGTGGAGGAAAGGGAATTCTCGTATACCATTGGTGGGAATGTAAATTGGTGCAGCTACTATGGAAAACAGTATTGACATTCCTCAGAAAGCTAAAAATAAAATTACCATATGATCCAGCAATCACACTTTTGCTTATATATGCACAGAAAATAAAAACAGTAATTCAAAAAGATACATGCACCCCAATGTTCATAGCAGCACTATCCACAATAACCAAGACATGGAAGCAACCCAAGTGCCCATCAACAGACAGTTGGCTTAAGAAGATGTGAGATAGATATGTGTGTGTGTGTGTGTGTGTGTGTGTGTGTGTGTGTGTGTATAATGGAATATTATTCAGCCATAAAAAAGAATGAAATATTGCCATTTGAAGCAACATGGATGGACCTAAGGAATATTACGCTTAGTGAAATAAGTCAGACAGAGAAAGACATATACTATATGATATTACTTAAATGTGGCATCTAAAAAATAATATGAATGAATGTATATACAAAGCAGAAACAGACTCACAGACATAAAAAACTTACGGTTACCAAAAGGGAAAGGGAAGGGGGAGGTACAAATTAGGAGTATGGTATTAACAGATACAGACTACTATACATAAAATAGATAAGCATCAAGGATTTACTGTATAGCACAGGAAATTATATCCAATATTTTGTGATAACCTATAATGGAACATAATCTGCAAAAAAACTGAATCCCTACGCTGTACACTTGAAACTAACACAATATTGTAAATCAACTATATTTCAATTTTAAAAAAGAATATTATTTATGTAACACACATAAATACAAACCCAAATATATATAATTGACAATAAGCTCATCAACAAATTTTTTTGCAAAAGCCAAAGCTTTTTGTTTCAATTTAAAAAATGACTCAAAGCATCTCAGAAATGCATGCATGCATACAGGTCAATAGTAAGAAATCTGAGGTATATATTACCTAGCAAAATTATTTCAAATTTTTGAATCATGAGCCTACATGCGAGTGTATAAGAGGCTACTTAACCCTTTTCAAAATGCAAATATAATTTACTATATATTTGTTGTCTTTTTCTATTAATTTCCGCTATGATTATTTTTTAATCTTTATTATTTCCTTTCTCCTACTAGTATTGGCTTATTTTGCTGTGCTTTTTCCTAACTTTTATAGCTGCATAATGGGATTGTGATCTTTCAGGCTCTGCTGTTTTCTACTACATACATTTAGGACTATAAATTGCACTCCATGCATGTCTTTAGCTGCATTCCGAAAGTTTCAATATGGTGCATTTTAGTTATTATTTAGCTCTAAGCTATCACTGTGATTTTTTTCTTTGAGCTATTTAGAAGTATATTGTTTAATTTCCAAACATATGGGATTTTATGTTATTTCTGGGCTATCTCTTTTTTCTTAATTTCTAGTTAATTCCATTTTGTCATAGATCATTCTCTGAACTGTAGAATGTTTTAATCCTTTGAAAAATGTTAAATCACTGCTATATAGTTCATGTTCCAGGCATATCTTTTCTGTATTTTTATTAGTCTATGCTTTAGTCTGGATCCCTTTTGTTGACCTAACTTCCAGTTTACCATTCCTCTCTTAAATTGTATCTAGTTGGCCTTTAAACCCATTTATAGAGAACTTACTTTCTGTTTCTGAGTTCTCTTCTTCTAGAATTTCTGTTTCTTTTTTCAGTGAAAAGTATGGATCTGGTGAAATTCTGCAACTTTTCTTTTTTTTTCTTAATATGCTAATCACAATTATTTTATAGTCCATGTCTGATAATTCCAAATCTGGATCAACTTTTATTCAGTTTTAATTGTCTATTTTTTCTTTTCTCCATCTCCTTGAATGCCTGCTAACTTTTGATTGATGCCACATCTGGCATGTGTATAAAGATTATGGAAGTTCTAATTCATGTTATTTTCCTCCAGAGAGAATGTTCTTTTGATTCTTACAGGCTGCTCACTTTAATTTAATCAGATATTGAATTAATTTGGAGCTGGGCTTCTAATATTGTAAGGCCTAGTATTTTTTTAGTTTACCCTTACTCCTAAAATGAGAGCCTTCTAGGATTCCAAATGAAAGCGTGGGACTATTTACCAGAATCCATCCTTCTCAGTGGGGCCTGAATTGGAATATTTTTATTCCCATGCTACATATTCCTTAGGAATCATCACATTCTGTGAGAGGAAAATAAGTACAAGAGCTTACCTCTCTGTGTTGTACTTCTCTCTGTGACTCTGGCTCCTCAAGTCCTGGCTGCCTTGGAAGTCCTAAACTCCTCTTTTTGTCTCCCAGCCTCGTGACATACTCAGACCCTACTCAGCTTTTCTGCTTTTTAGTTACTCCTTTCTGCTTGGTTGCTCGGACTCTTACTCCATGTAGGGCTTCTGAATCAGCAAATGTCTTGAGGGAACAAAGCAGTGCAGAGTATCTGGCTTTCCTCAACACCTTTTCCTTCTTTTGGGGATCATGACACTTCAGGTTTTGGCTTCCTTAGATGCCATCAAATGCCTTCAAACAGATGTGCTTTGTTCTTAGAGGGTGGGTAGGTATGATACAAGCCACTTCATTAGAGCCAGAAGTAGAAGTCTATTTATCTCTCCACATAACCAAAAGCCTACTGTAAGTCAGTGTAAATCATAATCTTAAGCTCTGCTTAGCCAGTGGAGACATGTAGAAGGGTAGAGAGAGCTTGGGAATATCATTACGAGAGTAGAGGGGATAAAAATTGGGAGGAGCCTGGCTGGAGGTTGCAAATCATCTGATATCTACCACTGTAGAAAATGATTAAGCTAGCCATTGCCTTCCCTGGCCAAAGCTCTTGACTGTTCTGAGCTGACGTGCTCTTCGTCTCTGGGCTTCTCCTTCCTACCTCTGCAAGGTCAGAGTCTCCTAACTCAGTATACATGGGCAGGTAGAACGCCATGTTTCTGGCAGCCCCTCTTTAGGGTGGTAAGGACTAGGCAGACAAGTATTTTAACCAGGCACTGTAGAAAGGGATTGGTGATAAATACAGAAAATAACCCATGCAGAAGATTGTGGGGCAGTGGTGGTGGTGGTAGGTATCAGTTGTTGAGGAGGAGTTGCAGCAAGAGAGAAATCTATGGTAAGGAAAGTCTCTAGCAGTAGTTGCTATTCAATTAATACTTTGACAATGCTGAAGTAAAATGCTTGTTTCTCTTCCTGATTCACTTAAAATCCACTGGCAAAACAGAACACTTGTATTCATACTAATTCATACTAATCCATATTCAATTAGATAATAATTCTAATTTTTTCTAAGTTAGCAAATTTTAAAAATTTACTCTTGAAACCAACTAACTAAAAGCTAGACCCTGGGTAGAAGCTGTTTCCTAATATAAATGAAATTGTATTTACAACATATAAGGACATTTTTAACAACATCTCTCACTCTGCCACCTCAGTTCTTCTGCTGGTATCTTCCTCACCTTTCCATAATAGACAGATTGATTTCTACATAAAAGTTCAACCACTGCAGTCTCTCTATTCTCTTCTTTAACCTATAGGGCGATTCTTAGAATCCAATCATTGTGCAAGTAATGTTGGGGCCGCCTGACATGATCTGATGCTGAATATTTGATTTCCTCCCAGGATAGTCTATTCCTGTACTAATACTTGACAGGACTCACTGCCCATTCTGACTACCAGAGTCCCTCCATTTGAGTTTCAGAGCCAGAGATACTTTCTTGGGCATCACCACTCTACAGTGGGTTCAGAAGACTCCACTTTAGCTTTAATCTCTATATGACTACCATTTCTAATGAACTGGTTTGATCTGGGTCCCTTTCTTACTCTGACAATCTCCTCTTTCTCCCAAGCCATGAACAGATCTCGCAGATGTTACCTGCAGAGTTCTGCTGCCCTGGATTCACATTCATCATGCTCTGCCTACCTGTTGGCACACCCACAACTTTATCTTTGACCCTTTATAGAAGTTGTGACTAAACATTTATATCTCTGTTGGACGCTTGCCCTGCCTATATGGCTGATCCACTGCTTTCAGGGGGCTTCCCCCCCAAAGTCTGCCACACCTTCTGAACAGATATGACACTAAGCTCTGACCCTTTTCACACCTATCCTGGCACAACTAATAAATATATGAATCTTTAGATAAGAAATAGAAGTGCTTTTTATCAGTCTTGTGTCTGAACTAGCGAAAATGCTTAGTCACCACTTTCACAAGGAGGCACCCTTATTTAAAGAACAGCATTATATAAACAAGCCAATGCTTATCTTATGCACTAAGGTTAAACAAAATTAAATTTTATTAATTTGCTCATTTCATTTATCCTTTGTTCTTTCAAACTTGAGTATATTAGTTTGAGATAATAGTATTATGTGTCACAACTCTGCAACTATATACAGGTTGCTCCCATGGTTAAAGCGTTAGATACAGATAGTAATAATCTCCAAAGGATGGTATATCACCATAAGCAGAATTTTGAGTTACCTGAAGAAATGATAGTTCATACAGAAGACAGAGAAAGATAATCTAACACTACTATATGTAAAATTGACAAACAAGGACCTACTGTATAGAAGAGGGAACGATATTCAATATCTTGTAATAACCTATAACAGAAAAGAATCTGAAAAAGAATATATATATATGAATCACTTTGCTGTACACCTGAAACTAACACCTAACACAACATTGTAAACCAATTATACTTCAATTTTTAAAAAAAAGATAATCTAGGTGGGTAAGATAAGTGGAAACTATTCCCATCTGCCTATTTGCCATCCCGTTAACCACTGTGCTTAGTATTTTATACACATTATCTTATTGTCTAGAGAGAAGGAATTGACTGTTGAGAAACTGAGAACTAGGATGGAACTACAAATACACACACAAATAATTTAATTGATTGTAGAAAGTCTTAGGGCCCGATGGACATTCATCCTGCATGCCAGTTTCTTCTAATTTTAAATAGCAGATGATACAGATTGATTACAGACAATATAATCAAATATGGGTACCCAAATATTGTCTACAAGGGAAATCATTTACTTATAATACTATGTGAGATGTTCAGAAAATGATTGCCTTGGTAAAATTAACTGAGGATCTGGATAAGCAAAGTTGTAAGTTATTGTACTTGGTCACCATTTCTGATTGAACTTAGATTCATCTTGAATCAACTTCTCTGCAGACCTGAAACTAAAGCTTGTGAGTTCCTGTCTAGATTGAGAGTGCCTCCCATGCTGAGATGGTATACTACCCTTCTTTATACATCTCATAGTGCTTATCATTATGCCCTACACCCAGTGGCTTGCAAGATGGATGGATGAATCCTATATCTTTCAATATGAATATATGACATTAAAATAATTGATTTTGCTTTACCAACTGTTTTCAGAAATATCCGACATGCAAGTTCATACTTACAGCTTATTCTTTACGTCTCTAAATATTTTTTTCTTCTACTTTCCTCTAATATGTCTTCTTACTCTCAATTATTACAAGACAAAAATTAGAGTAATTGCTGAGAGAATATCAGTCTAACCATGAAGAATTCAACCCTATTTTCTTTCCTCTGGGCTACAATTTGGAGTAAAAATGGACAATCACAAAAATATATGCCAAATTATTTTCTCAAAGAGAACATGCCCAAATCTCCCTATTTTGGAGGTTCATGGGTATGCCCATTTGGTGAACCTCCTAATTCTTTGTTCTCTTTTTTCCTAGTCTGAGTTGGTCTGCAGAGGGTACAGCTAAAGCCCAGGCAGCTGAGTATAATGGGAAGGGCTCTGGAATTGCCAGTCCACTGTGCTGGTTTCTAAATCTGGCTTTGTCACCTGCATGGAAATTTGGGAAATTTATCAGTTTATCTTTCTGGTTCTCAATTTTGTCTCATCTCTAAAATGAATTTCTTGGTCCAAATGATCCCTAAAGGACCTGCCAGCTCTATAATTCAAAGTTTTAATGTTACTATGATTTTTTTTATTAAGAAGGCTGAAATCAACAAGCTCATTCAATACATTCTAAAGAGGTGATTTAAGGAACATCCAGGTGCCTCTGTGCTGCTTCCTGGCTACGCAGTATTGCAATAGAGCAGCTGTATGGGTCTGTGAATAAGAGGGTGGGCTCTGGACTCAGACTACTGAGCTTCAAAGCCCAGTTCCACAAACTAGTGCTGTAACTTTTTTTTTTTTTTTTAACATCTTTATTGGAGTATAATTGCTTTAAAATGGTGTGTTAGTTTCTGCTAGTGCTGTAACTTTGAGCACTTTGTTTCAGCTTCCTTAGCTGGTTCCATTTCATGGCCCTTGTGCTGAATCATTTGCAACTGGGTTTGAACCAAAGCCATTTTGAAGATCTGTCTAGTGTCAAGATCCAGAGCACTATATTTGATAGGTGTACTGACATTAATAGCTTAACTATCAAGGGGCAAAGAGGGATTCTGTGGATTCCAACTCAAGTATAGAATGAACCCATTGGTGAAGAAGCATGGCTCAAATTAATGTTTACCCAAGCTGTCCTCCCCATATGAGCATTAGGTCTTTCTAATGTTCGTATGACGTTGGTCAAGCCAGGAGACAACTCCAAACAGCAATAATGAGCTGACACTTCCACCTGCTTATAATTTATCACATGGTAAAACTGAGCTACCCATACTGAACTACCCAGCTTCCTCTTGATCTATGTCCTATTTTTTTTTTTCAGGCAGTTCAAGTTGACTGTAAAGGTTTCTATTTTAACTGTAGCTTACTTGGATTTCTTTTTCTTTTCAACTCTTAGTTTCATAGCATCATGTGGGTAGACAGCACTTTAAAGATCATCTCACCTAATCTCTTTCCTATGAGGGAATCCCTTCTGCAACTTCACATTTGTCAGTAGCAGGCACAGTTTGTATTATCTCTTGTATTTTTAATTTACTAATTCACATGTAATCTTGTCTGCCAAAATTTGATTGCAGGCTGCATGAGGTCAGGGAAAAGCTTCGTACAGAAGATTCTCCTGCTATTAGTAGATAGAGTTGGCCTTGGGCAAGAGGTTAAGAATGAGTCAATTTAGTCTTCAGGTTCAACCACTAAGAAATGAAGAGGCTGGAATGACAGTCGGGTTCTAACATTGCCTGGGTCTCTTTTGCTAGGCTGAAATTTCTCAAGGTAAAGGACATATCTTAATAGTTTTTGTATGCCTAGTACAAAGTACAGGTCAAACACAGTAGGTTCTCTATGAAAGTTTATTGACAAAAAACTATGCTATGTATCTTCTGTACTTTTTTATAGTATCTAGCATAATCTTGGCTACATACGTCTTTTCATACATTATCTCATTTAACTGCACTTAATCCTCACTAAAACCCTAAAGATTTGATGCTACTAGGAGTAGGCATATTTTTCAGATGAAGAAGATCAAGTCTTCTAGAAGTAGAAGATCAAGAAGAAGATCAAGGTTACTAGAAGTAGCCTGTCTAGTTTTTCTCAGAGTGAGTCAAACCCAAGCCTGTCTAACCTCAAAGCTCAAGTTCTTCCCATGTTGCAAGATGACCTTGGTGCTGGAAACCTAAGTTTTCTGAGAGTTTTAGCTCTTCATTCTAAATATTCCTGGAGTTCAAGTCCAGCCCAGACCCCATCATAGATACATTCCCTATAGTCCTCCTGAAGAAATGCTTAAGGCTGCAGAGGCATGTGTGTGCCAGCCCCTTGGCCACAGTCATGGGTCCCAGGAATGTCCCTTTGATGCACTGGGAGGCAATCAGATATTTTTCTATGAGGATATGGAATCACAGAAAGGATGGCAGGTGAGGGTTTTCATGGAGGATAGGGTAAACTAAAGTCAGATAAATGCCAAAGTTGTGAAGGAGCAAAACGAAGCATCTTGCAGAGAGAATTTGTCTCTGAAAGGATAAAACAGATAGATAAAAAGAGGCACAGACAAGAGACAGTGTGACCCTGGAGAGGGAGAGAGAGAGGAGCTGCCTGGCAACTTCCCAGTTCCCACAAGGCCTGGTATACTTCCTATTTTTGCCTTCCATGAGGTTTCTCTTTAGCCTTTCAATAAATTCCCTTCAATATAAACAAGCCATCCTTACAACACATTTCTGTGCATACCTCTGTCTGTTTTGGCCCAAGTAGGTGGATTTTTAGGGGCAATGAAGAGCCTACATCCCCTGTGGTATTCCTCCCAGATCTCCTTTCGGCTCCTGTGCCATACACAGTGATATCAACATAAATTCCTTATAGCTGGGCTCCTAAGGCTCAGTTAAGAATTGGGAACATTCCAAATCTTGCTGCAGATGTGGGGCACTCTGAAATCACAGTGAAAAAAATGTGCCAGGGAGCCAGAAAACCCAGAAGAATGCTCCTTCCCCCACATTTCAAGTAGTGAAAGCTGGTCTCTTGGAGCATCTGCAGAAAGAACCACATGATAAGAAATCTTCGTGTAGTGAATTTCTTGCAACCAGGAAGGCAAGGATTCCAAAACTGCAATCCAGTCATTGTCAGACCTGGAATTCCCTTCCTGGGACAATTACATTTTGTTCCTGCTTAACTCCTTGTTGCTTAGCAACCACAGTAGCATAAGGGGAAGCCACTGGAGAGAAGAGCCCTTTCCAAAGTGGGGCTGGGGTGGGAGTAATCAGGAGTAGAAATTGCCTTCTCACTTCCTAGAAGAGAGAAAAATACATTGTGATCCTCAGAGGGGGTAGAATTAGGCTGCATCCAGAGGCAGTCATTTAAATGTCCACATCATATTTAATTATCAAAACCAGTATTTGAACAGAATTATTTAACTTGCAATGTAACTTTATATCTGATATTTCCTGTAAGACTCATGATGATTGATACCTTAGGATAAGATTATGGTTCTCAGTTTATACATGAAGAAACTAAGGTAGAGGGGGCTGAAATAATGTCTTCAGCTTCACCCAGCCAGTTAACGGCAGAACAGGACTAGAGTCCAAGTTTACCAGTTTCTATCTCTCCACTGTAGCTTTTATTGATTGATTGATTCCTTTTTTCATTTTTCATGATATAAAACCAATGTTAATCTAATATACATGGATAAGCCTGATGGTGTTAAAATATTAGAATTTTTAAATAACTATTGCTCCAAACTCACCCCATACCCTTCACTGTATCATCATCCTTCCCTCCTGAACCTCGAAAGGGTCCAAAAACTAAGGATATATCAACTGGCTGAGCAAGGCCATGTGTCAGTATATGTTCTGACCAATTAGCTCCATGTCATATTGACTGTTAAATATTTTTGACATTCCATGAACTCTTACTGGACGTATACTGGGCTCCAGGTACAATTTTATTCAGTGACGATACAGAGGTATAATGCAAAGCCCTTGACCTCAAGCAGTTCACAGATTGTGGTTGGGGGAAGTGAAAAATAAGGGTATACAATCTTTTCCTGAACACTTCTCATGGCACGGAGCTCATTTCTATTTAAGATGATCTGTTCTCTTAGGTCCAATCATGGAATCATCTTACGTTCCATTATATTGAGCTGAGATTTGCCTCCTCATTACCTGAGCTGATTGGTGCTTGCTATGCCCTATAGAGCAGAGTCAAACAAACTAATTCTTATTTTCCCAAAATGTCTTTCTTACATTTAAGGACAGCTTTCACATCCCACTCTGACTGTTCCCAATATGTTCTCACTGTCCTATTGGGACTCTCTTGTGTCCCGGAGTCAAAAATGGAGAGAATTCTACAGCTGGCTTGGTCCTCAGAAGACTTTAAGATACCCTTCCTTTTTCAAAAGTGGGATCCTAGAGTCAGAAAGATGAGAGGACTTTCCAAATAAGCTTAGAAGTTAGTCTCCTTAACAATTTGGTCTGTGGTCTTTTCATTACATCATTGGAACATACTCCCAATCTTTACATTTCCAGAATTGCCCCCAAACTCCAAAAATCACTACAATTCACTGTGGCTGTCACCTCCGTTGGTTAGGTACAACTTCTTTAATGCTACCTAACCTAAGAGGATAGGAGCTTTCTAAGTATCCTGATCACATTGTGGGGCATGCCCTTTCTATTGGGTCAGTGATTATCAATGCTGGTTGCATATTAGAAGCACCCAGGGCATTTATTATTATTAAGACCAATTAAATCAATATGGGTCTCAAGCATCAGTAATTCCCTCAGGTAATTCTGGTTCACAGTAAGTGTTGAGAAGCACTACATTAGATAATACTACTTCATTTTCTAAAAAGGTGAGAATCAATACAGTATTTGAACTGAAGAAGGGAAGATGACTGGCTCTGAGGATTTGATTATACAATTTGATCTCAACTTCTTACAAAGGAATAATGGATGCGTTTGACTCATTTCTTTCTACCTTTAGTTTCAGAGATGTGAAAATGACATGACCAACCTTTGTACTTTGAACTACACATTGCTTGTATATATGCCTTTTATCTAGCTCTCAAGCCATGTAGGGACATGATTAACTTGCAGCTCCTTGCCGTATCTCTGGTGTGGAGCCTGGAGTGAGGGGGTACTATTACGGTCATTTTACCAGTTAGTCACAGGGATGCCTAAAGCATAGAGCAACAGCCCAGCTGGCAGCAAGTCAGTTATTTGGTGATATCAGGGGGACATTTATTCTTGCCTATATTTATTGACATTGCGTGTGCAAGGAACAGCCCTGTCCTCAAAACTTTTATCTTTGGTTGGAAAAACAGGTTATAGGGGAAAAAAAGGTATATGTGTAAAAAGTGGAAAAAGAAATGTGGATGTTAAATAGAGATTGGGTTGGCCAAAAAGTTCGTGTGTTTTTTTTCCATAAGATGGCTCTAGTAGCACTTAGTTGTCATGAACTTCGTTTGAAACAATTTTGTTAGATTGTATTGTGACAACTGTCATATCAGCATGCATTTAATAAAAACTTATCAAAATTGGTGAATTTCTGTGTAGCCATTTTAATATTGAAGATGGAAGAAAAAAGCAACATTTCGGCATATTATGCTTTATTATTTCAAGAAAGGAAAAAACGCAACAGAAACGCAAAAAAAAAAGATTTGTGCAGTGTATGGAGAAGGTGCTGTGACTGATCAAACATGTCAAAAGTGGTTTGTGAAGTTTCGTGTTGGAGATTTCTCGCTGGACGATGTTCCACGGTCAGGTAGACGAGTTGAAGTTGATAGCGATCAAATTGAGACATTAATTGAGAACAGTCAATGTTATACCACGCAGGAGATAGCTCACATACTCAAAATATCCAAATCAAGCGTTGAAAATCATTTGCATCAGCTTGGTTATGTTAATCGCTTTGATGTTTGGGTTCCACATTAGTTAAGTGAAAAAAACCTTCTTGACCGTGTTTCCACATACGAATCTCTACTTAAACATAATGAAAACATTCCATTTTTAAAACAAATTGTGATGGGCGATGAAAAGTGGTTACTGTACAATAATGTGGAATGGAATAGATCGTGGGGTAAGTGAAATGAACCACCACCAACCACACCACAGGCCAGTCTTCATTCAAAGAAAGTGGTGTTGTGTATATGGTCGGATTGGAAGGGAGTCCTCTATTATGAGCTCCTTCCAGAAAACCAAACAATTAATTCCAACAAGTACTGCTCCCATTTAGACCAACTGAAAGCAGCACTGGATGAAAGGCGTCCAGAATTAGTCAACAGAAAACATATAATCTTCCATCAGGATAATGCAAAGACCACATGTTTCTTTGATGACCAGGAAAAAACTGTTACAACTTGGCTGGGAAGTTCTGATTCATCTGCCATATTCACCAGACATTGTACCTTCGGATTTCCATTTATTTTGATCTTTACAAAATTCTTTTAATGGAAGAAATTTCAATTTCCTGGAAGATTGTAAAAGGCACCTGGAAGAGTTCTTTGCTCAGAAAGATAAAAAGGTTTGGGAAGATGGAATTATGAAGTTGCCTGAAAAATGGCAGAAGGTAGTGGAACAAAGTGGCGAATACGTTGTTCAATAAAGTTCTTGGTGAAAATGAAAAGTGTGTCTTTTATTTTTACTTTAAAACAGAAGGAAATTTTTGGCCAACCCAACCCGTAATAAATGTGCAGCAATTCTCAAGAAGATATGGTTTATGACTTCACCCTTCTACTATTTCTGCATCTGTGCTCTGTGTACTTTGTAAACATCTCCTTTCTGATATTTCCATATATTAGATGTAGTTAGAAGTTTGCATGTCAGTCTCTCCCACTGGGTTGTGAATTCTGAGTTTGAATCTCTAGTTGCTACCATCTTGTCTGGTATAATTCATGCTACATAATTATTTGCTGAGTGACTGCAAGATGCTGACATTGGAGACTGTAGGACTAAGAGATGTGTGTTGTGTGTATTCCCATCAGCTGCTCAGATTGCCCCTTTATTTTCTCAAGGATCCTGGGGCATTGGGAATAGGTATCTTAAAATTGCATGGCACTAATTTTCAGACCAACTTCTTTACCAGTTTCGGACTTTCTGTGTTTTAGGATCTGGTTCTCAGATAACCAAAAAGTGGCCTACTAGGGAAAGAAGATAAGAACTCCTGTGATATTTAGCTAGGATTTGAATACAGGTCCCATTCCATCAATAAACATATTGTCCAGGGGTGTGGCTTTAGTTTTTTCAGGAATCCCTTATTATTATATACAAAAATTATATTATTATATTATTAATGTTATTATATGCTTAAAATTTAAAATATATCCAAAATACAGTATATGTAATGCATATTAGTATATGTAGATGTACACATATATATGTGCATATGTATGTGTGCTTTATATATAGCTATATAAAACAAAGAGTGAGAAGACCCCCCTTTCCTTCCCCTCCTCCCACCCTCATGATCAAAAAATGGGCTACATGTATGGAAGGAACATTGACTGAGAAGTCACAGGACATAGAGTCTGTTTATGGCTTTGCCTTAACTTAATGACTTGGAGCAGTCCACTGCATCTCTGTCTCTGTTTCCTCAATTTTAAGATGATGGGGTTTGACAAGGTGATCTCTCAGGTAAACGTTTACTGCACCATAATGCTGTAGACTTACCATTTATTATAGTGAATTTTTAATATGCCATGTGCTCTCTGAGCTGCTCTTCAAAGAAACACAACAACACAGGATGGAAGACCCTGTAAATATGCTAAGGTTAAGAAGGGAAGGGACTTGGGCAACAAGCTTTAGTTCTGGCTCAGATGACACCAGCCAGCCAAATGCTCATGGGCAAACCCTTCTGATTTCTGGAGCTCAGTTTCTCCATCTGGAAAGTGTAGGCAAAAACCCACATGCTATCTTAGTCCTCTGGGGGCTTTGGTATAGGATTTCAGAAATCTAGGTACAGAAGGAATCAGGCAAGGTCATCTGATTGCACAGAATCTTTGTTTTTGACATCAAAATTTGTGCCTAGATCTTTATTTCTATTATCAGTTCATATGCCCTGCTGAGTTTTTTTCTAATTAAACATTACCTTCTCACTAATAAAAACAATACTCCAGTATAGGGGTAACAGAAGACCTATTGAAACATTGCTCTAACAGAGGTCTTGCAGTGATGAGTAATAGAGGAAACGTTTTTGGCCAATCAGAACATTTCTCTGAAAAAAAGAAGACAGCAAGGGCACTTTGGTCAGAGGGCAGTGATCTGTTCAGAATCAGACTGAAGCTGATCCAGGGACATGGACCAGGATGGGAGTTACGGGGTCCTCAGAGCCAGTCTCCGTTGCTGTACTTCATTACATAGTTCCTGTGAAAAAGAGTGATGAGAGTGAAGAAGCTCGGTGACAGAATTCATACGAGCAGGCGACCCAGGTCTTCAGTGGCTGATGTGCTTGGTGGGAGTCATTCCCAATCACTACCAAATCATTCCTCAATCCAAAGTCCCAGAACTCTCAATATAAAAGTGGTAAGCAGGAGTTCTCCCACAATCCAAGTTTTGAGTAAACTCTACACAAGGTCTTTAAGCAAAACCACTTGCAAACCTTCCTGAATCTCTATCTGTCCTATAATGTAGACACACCCCTGAGGGGTTACATTCCTCAGTTGCCTGGGGTTGCAACTGAGTGGCCTGAATAGGTCCACTTTTGCAGCCCCAATACAAATAGTCAAAGAGATTAAAATACCACCATATTTTGTATGAACTGAAGACATTCCACCTTATTCTTTTCACCATCTTTAATAGAGAATTGCATGCCAACGTCATCTCTCAGTGTCTTTCCCCTCATCAGCTGTCGAATTTTTGTGAATAACGAGAAAATGCACATAAGCATCTGAATGCATACATGTCGCTTAACAAAAATATAACCCCCTGAAATGTAATTACCAGGTTAAAAAAATGCACCCAGTTTCAGAGCCTATCACATCTCGCGCCTCGGCGCGCAGTTCCCCCAACACTGCTCCTGTTGTGTCAGATAGTGGCAGTGTTGAGCCCGGGAGCCGGTGCCGAGCCCGCGGCGGTCCCCGCGGTAGCCCAGTCTCCGCGGCGGACTCCGGCGCGCAGAGCCACTGGGCCTCGAGGGCGTAGGGTAGCGGGAGGGGCGCGAGGGCGGCGAGGGGTCCCCGGTCCGCCTCCACGAAGTGTTTTCCTTCTCCCCGGGCACAAGCCCCACTCCCTCCAATTGATCGAAATTCACAGAAATTCACTGCAGGAGGGTGAAGGGAGAGGTCGCTCGCCGGTTACTGGCTGTGCCTCCCCCGGCTCAAGTCGGGGAAGCGGCCCCCGATCGGTTGGGCGAGCGGTGTGGGTTCCCGCACCCCCTCCGAGGCAGATCGTGGGGCGGCTGTCCCCGTTCGGCTCCGCCGCGCTGCCGCTCCGATCCTCCCCCTCCCCCGCCCGCGCCCTCCCCCTTCCTTTCACTAGGACTCCAGGACTCGGGAGAGGGCGCGGGAGGCAGCCACTCGGGCCCGACCCCACTCCAGCGCTCGCCGGGGACGCGGGCGGGTGGCGAGGGGACGCGGCGGGGGCGCGGGGCGGGCGCGGCCATGGAGCGGCGGCGGCGGCGGCGGCGGCAGCACTAGCGACCGCGGGCGGACAAGCTGGCGAGCTGGGCCGCCCGGCGCCGCGGACCGAACTGCACAGCTCAGCAAAAGCGCCCTCGCCCTCCGCGCGCCGCCTCCTGCGAGCCCGAACCCGGCAACATTTTTTAAGGCTCCAATCCATCCTTTGAAGAAAAGAAAAAAAAAAAATAGCATTGATTGGAGAGACTGGGATATATATAATTTGGGGGGGTGGGGGGGCTCCTGCTAAAATTAGCCAGGCCCGCGGCGCGCGGTGTGCGAGTGTGTGCGTGCGGGCGTGTGTGTGTGTGAATGTGATTACTCCAGGACTCCTCGGGCTCCGGAGACGCCATTTTCCCCCTTGATATCTCTCTCCGTAAATCGGTGGCGCGGCGCAGGCGGCCGCGCCGGGCGGGAAGCGCGGGGCCGGCCGGGGCGCCCGCCGCTCGCCTCCGCCTCCGGGCGCCCGGGGGCCCCGGCGCCCCCCGAGCGAGGGTGGCCAGCCCGCGGCTCGCCGTGTGACAGATGCTCATCGCCATGGAGTTGCCGCAGCAGCACCTTCGGGGGCTCGGGCGAGCGACGGGAGCCGGGATCTGAGCGAGCGCCGGGGCCAGCGGAGCCGGAGTCGCCGGGACGTGGGTGAGCACGCGCGGCGACCTTGGCCCGGGAGCCCGGCGCCCAGCCTCCAGCCACGCCGCGGGCCGCCGCACGCTCGGGGTCGGGGGCGGTGTGTGTTCCCTGCATGAAAAAGTTAAAGCTGCCTCGCCGGGGCTTTGACTTTGCACCGATGGGAAGGGGGAGACCGGGCCGAAGGGGCGGGATGCCGGTCCCGGCGAGGCTGCCGGGGATGGGCGCGATTACGGCCCGCCGGCGGTGGGCAGAGATGCTGGCTCATTTGAAGTGACTCGTTGGTGGCGGCGAGGGTGGCAGCGCCGGGCTGGAGGTCTGGGACCTTATTGAGTTTGGCCTAATCTGATCCCCCCCCCCCCGCGCCCCCCGACTCCGGCCTTCTGCCTCCCCACGCCTTTTGCACCCTCCCTCCGTCCGGCCGCTGACTGCCTGCCGGGGCTGGCGGGTTTGGCGTTGGCGGAGTGGACTAGAGAGGGGGAGGGGGGAGGGAAAGGGGTGGGAAGGCGGCAGGATATTTTTTTCTCTCCCTCTTTGTAACTTGCAGGTTAAGTGGAGCTAGAGAGCTACATTGTATCTAGTTAGATTTTTTTTTTGGGGGGGGGGGGGAATGTATCAGAATCTAACGTGTCGTTAATAGAAAGAAGAACAGGGAAGAAGTGGTCCAGCCGGCGAAGGTTGGTGTGTGCTTGCGTCGTGGCTCTGTTAGTCTTTTTCTTAAAATCTTAATCAATGGATCTGAGTCTCTTTCTCGTGCTCTCCGGTTTTGGGACTCTGAAAAGACAGGAATTCCCTTAAAAGCAGACGAATGCCTTTTTTGAAAGCACGCATTGTGTGTGTTTCTAGAGGAGCCGTGGTCTTGGGAATTAACGACAGGCTTCCCCGTTCGGTGGTTTCCAGTGGGAAATAACTCCTGAAAGGGAACACTTCAGTATCGATTTATTGTTTTTGTCTTTCAAACGATTATCTCTTTGACTAAAATACTGTAGGAGAAGTTCCACAGAGACAAAGTCAGGTAAACTGGACTGGGCAGATCTTTAGCAAGATGGTGATAACGCTGATGCTGTTTTTGGTGTCTATTTGTGATGGAAGCATTGTTGAGTAATAGCAATTTCTGATCGGTAGAGCATGCTGGCTCTACAAAAATAAGGAACTACCGAAATGCTGTCTTCCAGTCCCCGTCCCCTACAGGCTGCACACACCCCTCCTCTCACAACCCACACCAGTTACAATTCTGAAATAGGATCCAACTGGAAGTATTTTCTTTGGAGATCGGAAAGTTAGGCAGTTGGAAGTATGAGATGAGGCTAGAGGTACTGGGAGTGTGGGGAGCGGGTTCTTATTGCCCCTTGATGCTGCATTTCTTCTTTATGTGTGTCTCTGTGGGTTCTGAGGGTGTGTATGTTGGTCTAGGAGGACTGTTCAGGGAAGGATTTCCGATTCGTTTCCGCTTCAAATAAACTGTCCTGATAATCTCATGGTTGACATCTAATGCTAAAAGGCCAATTTGTGTTTCTCTATATCCCTGCAGAAGCTCTCCTCCGAAAGGGCAGTTTATTTTGGAATTCTACCACAGCTACTTTTCCTTCCAAGCCTCCCCGTCCCCTTCACCACTATCCACACCTTTTTTCCTAAAGTTAGTTGGAGTCTATGGTCTTTATGGAGATATTAATATTACTTATTTTCCTCTTACATTATTTGTTATTCTCTTCCTTTTCATTCCTTTACTCTTCATCCTGTTTTTCTTCTTTTTCTGTAGTTTTATGCAAAAACTAACTTCATAAAGTCGCTATTGCCAAAACTATCTGGCAGTCCTGCCCCATCTTTTACCCTCCTGTAGTTTACACAGGTAAATCAGATGTGCCCTTCCCAATCCATCCTTATCCTCAAAACGTGTGTGTGTGTGTGTACGTGTGCACACGCACGCTCGTGTGTTTTGGAGGGGCTGGAGTCGTTTAGGAAAGAAGGACGTGGAGAGGAGAGGAAGGGTGTTGTTCTATGCAGGCCACATCTGCAACACTGGGGCCAGACCAGGATGGTCTGGGAGAGTTATCCTCACACACCCCAGTTGGATGTTGTCTGGCTGGGATGGGGAGGCGGAGCCAGCTGTCCAGGGGCCTGTGAGGGAGGATAAAGTTTGTAGCACTTTAAAATGTAGCCAGTTTACAATCCCAGGTCACTCCCTCCCCTTTCTCCTGCTTTCCGTGGTTTCTGCCATCCCAAGACTAGTGCAGGGAGGCGTGATCTCTTTTGCCCTGACTTGGAAGTCCCAGGTTTCAGTTAAGCTGAAGATGCAGTATTTTCCTCTGTACTTAATTGCTTTGCCTGCTACCAAAGAAGGGCTTCAGGACAAATCAGAAGAGTATGGTTAAACACAGAGTATTTGCAAACTCCAGGGTATGTAGCCTGAGAATATAGGAGACCAGGTACTCAGAAAGTGCTGCTTTGCACACCATCTCCCCTCCCCCGTTAAGGAAATAAAAGTCTTAGTCTTTGGGAGTTGAATTGGTGTTAGAGCTGGGCTCTGGGAGCTGCTAGCCACTATAGTAACCTGAGCGGGGCTGGGGGGAGGAGGTGGTGAGTGAATGCTATTGGGAGCCAGAGGAGGGAAACAGACTTGTCTCCCTTAGCAGGGAAAATAGATGTGTCATTGGAATAAACAAATTGGAGGTGGGGGATGGGATGGCTTGTAGTGAACATAAGGAGGAGTGGCTGAGAGGCAGTGATGTGGTTCGGAAGGGGGCCACTTATAGCTTGGGAGAAAATAGCAACTGCCTTATATATTCACGAATGGGCTAGGCAAGTGAAGGAGTGTAATCCAATCTTTCGTATGTTAACATCAGAACATCCCATAGGAAGGCACTGCTGGCAGGCCCAGTTCTGGACTTCACACAGAGGAGGCCTAGGGATGTACCTGAGTGAACCAAGGAGCCCCTTTGGTGCCACGAGGGCTTCTGGTTCTGTGAGTGCATTATTCATGGCAAGCTAGTTTGTAAATCACCTGACCTAAATGAGGGCTGGGGGCAAAGAGAGAACAGTGCTTGGAATCTTTGTAGAAAGTTTACTTGAAAATGGTCAGTGGGGAGAGGCAGGAGTTTGCTGAAGAAGAAATAAATAGGTAGGCACTTTCCCCTGGATTCTTGATTCCATTTCTGCTGTTATCTTGACTTTCAATTCCATTAGGAGCAGAATCAATACTTCTCTGGCACAAAAAAATGTATCTCTAGGAGGGCAGAGTTCTTTCAACCTGGTCATTATTTTTAGTTGTACTTTAGTCTCTGCTCTGAAGCTTCTATACGATATGCAAAAGGAGGAAGATGAGAGGTGGCTGACTGGCTGGAACATCCTTTCTGAAATCTTGTAGAGACACTGAAACTTGGCTGGGCCTCAGCCGCCCAGAATGCCAGTTTTTCCCTTGAAGACTTGAAGTTTTAATTGAAACCAGATAGCTATCAAGAGTGGACCTGGCCAAACAAAACCTTGTTTTCTTCACTGCTCAGGAATGGGAAATAAATAATTTTTTGCTGATGGCATTTCAAGTTGCTTCAGTTTTGCTCCTGCCAGAAGAATGGGGTAAATTATTATTAACACATTAACATTGTAAGAAGTTGCAGTGCCTTAAAAAATGAGATAATGCTACCAAGTTTGCTCAGAGACCCACTGTGTGGGAGAGGTCTATTTGGGGGTGGAGGTGGAGACAAGAGGCTGCTCTTGTCCTGGACGGGTGGCAGCACTGCCCTGAGAAAAGGAGGCTCATAGAGTCCTGGCCACATGTCACTGTGCTTGGTCCTTGGGTTCCTGTGAAGAAGTGAGCAAAACAGTCCAATTCCATTGCTATCCTATGGTATATTGTGAAACCTGGTGAGCTTCCCAAAATGTTTTGGGTCAGGATTGAATAAGGAATACAGCCATCAGACCTATTGCCATAGGTGTGAGCGTCATTTAGGGTTGTTTCTAAATGAAACCCTGGTGTTTCACAAACTCTCCATGAAGTTGCAGACACTTTGGACAGCCAAAGGCTTGATAAGTGCAGAAAAGTAAACACCAAGATGCCCGCAGAGTGTACTACTTCATGAATGCAGGGGAAAGATGCCAACTTATATTCTTGTTTGGCTTTAAGTATTTATTTCTGTTTTCACTTAGCCTACTACTAGATTCTTATGCCTCCTTAGACATACCAGGTAGGGGCGATAGGAAGTTTTGGGGGAAACTGGTGACCTTAGATAACCGAGTCCAACTTAGTGGCCCTTACATTTCACATCTGGAATTTTCAGAGTCAGGTCAGAACAGCTTCCCTTTCAGAGTTGGTTTTTTACCCCCTTAGAGAGTACCATCTAAGGTTGAGGAAACATTATTTTTTTAATGGCCTTTGGTTTGGAAACCTGCAGTTGACTTCCTATCCAGTTCAGAGCAAATAATGCCAGGGTCAAATGGAGAATGTGAGCAGCCCTGAAGTCCACAGGATCTCTTGGGAGGAAGCAGCTACCCCTCCCCAGGAGCTAATGATGGACTGTGATCTGCAGATACATGAGAAATAATTACAGGCAAAGCCAGCTGAGCTAACCCCCAGGCAGGCAGAGGCTTCCACCTTTCCAAGCGCTGGGAAGGGAGAGGGGATGAATGGAGAGCAGATAAGAGTTTCAGAACTTTGCCAGCTTGGAAAAATGTTTCTTTGACCCAACTTATCTTTTCCTATCAAAACATACTCCTTTTTATATGCATGGCACTTTTTTCTTTTCAAAAACATCTTTATACCACATCTGCCCCCTTGATTTTCTAAGGAGGGAGGCTTAGTAAGCATTTTATCCCCTTTCAGAAGATGAGGCCATTGATGTGCTGACTTGCTGAAATGACACAAGTTGGTGGCCCACATGGGACCAGATGGCTCTGTTAAAGTGTGAAGAGCATCACACCTGAAGTGACAAGATCTGCTTTGGATTCTGTCCCTACTATTTCCCAGCTAAATGTCCCTGGAAAGTTATTTAACCTCTTTGAGCCTCAGTAAACTAATCAGTAAAATAGGGATAAAATATGCTTACCCTGCCTACTACATAGGGGTTCTGCGGATTAAATAATACCAGCTAATTTCAGTAATTGAACTCTGAGAGGATTTCCACACTGCCTCCTGGAAACTGATGTCTGGGATTATTGTCACCATCGCTTGGAGATTAATAACCTCTTGGTATGACCAGAAATGCCTGTAGAGGCCCCTTGTGTTCTAAGACAGTCAGGGAATAGTTGTTTTGTGCTCCTGAGTTGACCAAAGGGGAAAAAAAAGTGTGTACAGTATATGTATTTTAAATCAGTTGAATTGTTGGACGCCTACTTTGCCTATACATCTGAGACTCAGAGTCTCAGATAGTATCCAATTCTGACTCAAGGATGTATTGGTGCTCAGGAAATGCTCTTCGAGTTAAGAATGAGAAGGAGAAAGAAAAAGACATGGAGACACACAGAGAGGAGAGGTAATGGGTGGCGAGTGCGAGGGGGAGAGTTTTCATCAGGGAGCCACAGTGGCTGAGAAAAGATATTCAAGACAGAATTTGTACCCTCTCTAAAGAACAGAACTGAGAGCAAGATTGCATCTGTCCCGACAAACCCAGCAAGTTCTCTCGAATCAGGGAAGTTCTTCACAGTCCATTTGCTGTCTGACTTTTCTGTATTTCTCCTCTTTCTCTTTCCCACGATTCCTGGCTCGCCCTGTCCAGCAGCCTGTACCAGGCACCTTGCAACACTCTCGGGTGAACCCCGTTTTATGCAGCACACACAGGCCTCTGCTCCCATCAGACTGATTTCCTTGCTGACCCTGGGCACTATGTACACTTGTCCACCTCCACACCTCTGCTCCTTCTGTATCAACGACTCCTCTCTGAAAGGTGTCCCTATTGGTCCCTTTTAGCCGAAGTGTCTACCTCTTCGGACACCTGACCAGCTCTTAGCTCTTCACTGCCTTCTCCGGGGCACTTCAGGACTAAAGTACTTGCCGGGCATCTGGCTCGTGCTGCTTTGCTGTTCGTTGCCACTCACCTCTCCAGGCTGTGAGTCCTTGAAGGATGGGGCCAAGTTTGCCCCACAAAGCCTTACTTATGAATGATTTCTGTTGCATGAATGAATCACAGAATTTATGCAGAGATAGAATATTAAAAGTGGATGTTGTTTAAGATACACTAAAGCTCTGCACGGTGAAGCAACACAACGAGGACCTCTTAGACAAAGTGAATAATAAATACTTAGGTCAACGGCTTTTTATATTTTTGGCGATCTTTCAGGGGCAATCGCCCACTCTCAGTTTCTCCCTCAAAGCCTAAGAGTTAATAATGTTTTACTTCACGTTACATCCTATCAGTCACTGATTCACTCATTCATTCAATCATCAAAATATTTATTAAGTACCTACTGGAGCCTCCTCGCCACTCTTGCACACATAGCTCTTGACTTTCTCTGAAAATTCCAATTGCATTTTTTGTCCACCACAGTCATTTTGGCACTTAACCATGCAATCTTCTTTGTTACTTAAGTCCAAGTGCTTCCCATTCCTCGGTGGCTGAGTGCTCCTGGCTGCAGTGGAAAAGAAGGCTGAGCAGAGAAATGCGCTCAGAGGGGAAAGTTCCAGGGACAGGCTTCTGAGAGGCAGGCTGCAGGCTGGGCTGGCTTCCCGTCAGCACATGGTACAGGACAAGCTGCACTGCCTTTCTGCTCCTTAGCTTGAGCCACGGTAAAGAGAAAGAGTTTGGATTGATGTGGAGGGAGGGCCCCTTCTGAAATTCTGTGACTCTATAGGTAGACGTGTCCTGGGAATTTTAAAGGTTTCTTAAAGCTCAGAACTCCTGGCACCCCAACAACTGTTCACACCGCTCCCACTGAGGATCAGTGATCTTTGCTAAGTGTTTGCTGTGGATGAGAGTTACCTTCAGAAGGGGAACTGGGACCAGGAGAAACTCCCTAGTGAGCACCAAAGAGCCAGACTTGGGGACACAGAAAGGAGAGGAGGGGATGGTGAGCTAAGTGTGAAGAAGTACGGTAGTGAATAATGTGGAAGGAAGAAAAGGATTGATCCTCTACATCTTTTGAAAACTGGCCCCCTTTGGTGAAATGACTGAGTTGAGACAACGGGAATGAAGCCGACAAAGACGACTTCTGGAAAATCTAGACTATATTCCCTGTCTGGGCTTTGCTACTGCTTTCTGTGCCCAGTAGGCATTTGGAATCTCTGCCATGGTTACTTTCGGACCTCACGGATCTCGGGGGCTAGGCATTGTTTTCTTGTGTAGATTCTGTTGGGCATGAAGGCTAGGGCTGTGCTCCCGGGATGTCTGCTCAGTCCCCACAGCAGAGTCTGCCCTTTCATGGCCTGTGTTCAGTGACAATTAGTGAGTTGGTTTGTATGCATTTTGAGATGAAAGCGAGTGACCCGCAGTTTGTCCAAAGCCAGAGGCCTCTGAGATTAGGGTTGGGGTGGAATCAGGAAAGCTGGGTTTTGACCTGAGTTCAGGGTGCATTCTGAGTCACCTAGGAGCACACTGCTTGAGTATTTAGGAAGAGCAAGGTTCTACAATCATCTACTGAGATGCTGCAATTACTTTTACTCTAGGACTTGGAATAGAAAAAAAAAAAAAGGCAAGGAACTCAATTAGCCTAACTCCGTAAAAAGCAATTTCTTCTTTATTCCTTTTATCTGCCAAAGATTGAGAGTTCTGTCAGTGGAAAGAAACTGCTTGGGGTTTGAACTTGGGCCTGGAAAGATGTAGTTGCTGGAGATTCTGAATTTGATGAATCCAATGCAGTAGCCTGAGAACTCTCATTAGAGGCAATTGGGGCACAGTTGTTGTGCTTGTAGCAAAATGATGAAATCTGGGTGGCAAGTCCCTTGCAGTTGTTGGGTGGTATGTCTGTGACCTGTTGTTATTCGAGCAATGATAGCTTTGATTTTTTTTTTTTAAAGTATTGATTCATAATGGTGACTAAAAAGGATGATTTGATGTGAAAGCCCTGTGGGCCTTCTCTCTGTTCATTATTTTGTACTCCAGAGCTTGATTACAGTCGGGTTTTGGATCCACATATGTTTATTAAGGTCTCAGCATTGCAATTTGTTCCATTGTTCTTGGCACTGTTGGGTGAGAAAAGTCTGGTATGAGACATGGCTTTTGCCCTTGGAGAATGGACAGTATATCTGGAGAGACAGGCTTAGCTCAAATGGAAAGCATCAGTCTGAAGCCAAAGTGGGAGCATGATCTACGTGGAATTATGCTATTTGGTTGATCAGGGATAAAGTGCAGTCAGGGAAGGCTTCAAGGAGGATGTGTGGTTTTGGGTTTGATGGTGGAACTGAAACAAGGGGACATTCTTGGTGGGTACAGTAGCAGAGATGGGACAAAGTTTGAATGTGAATTTGGAATTGCCACAAGGAAACGAATGCTAATCATGAACATGTACTGCATCTGGTAGGAGCAGGGAGGCCTTGATGCAGAATGTCCAGCTGGATGATATTGAGGCACAGGTCACTCATAGCAGGCATCTTGCTGGTCTGAGGTTTCCTGACAGCAGTGGGAAGGACAAAACTCAGGGCTGTCTAAGTTGGGCCCAATCTTAGCTGTCCAGAGTTTTCATTCAAACGCATCAACTTTTCAACCTTCTGATTCAGCAAACTTGGTTTGCTCATTTACATTTAAACGTGAGTATGATAGACTCTGATGGTGCTGTGGGGACCTCAAGAAATAGATAAGAGGTTGTCTCTGTTCTCAATCTGATGGAAGACTCCATAAGAACTCATGAAAACCAGTGGAGGAGCAGCAACAGAGGACAGTCATGTAGGGCTCTGTGGAGTGTCAGTCAGCAAAACAGATGGGATGCGGTCCTGTGAGGAATAGGCCAAGGCTACATTTCCCCTGAGCTGAGATGGGAGCCGTGACTGGAGTTTTCAGAATGTGAGGAGAGTAGGTGTGAGGAGCACTTCCACGCATGCCACACATGAGAGAATCCTGACGTCTGACTGTCCTGCCCACTACTAGTCCTGTCAGCCACCAACTCTTCAGTCTGGAGTCCAAAAGAGGCACCTTTAGGACAAAAATAAAACTACATATAAACATTCAGAATGGGGATCAGCCACTCTGGAAAACAAAAAAGCTCTGTGATACAGGTACTCATTTCCAGGAGTTTAAAGCATAATTGGAGATTCAAGTTTCAAGTAACAATGCAGTATTTAAATGACCATGCACGAAAGCTGAAGGAGAAATATCACAAAGGACAGGAAATGGAGCCAGTATCTGTTTACTCTCTGGTATGCCTAGCATCTCCTTTGTGGCAGAAGCACAAACATGAAAGTGTCAGATTACACTTTACATTCAAATGACAATAAGCAAAGCGATTGCTGAATCGGATGGTTGAGAAGTCAAGGAATTTGAATTAAAACTGAACAGGTAGTGGGGTCAAAATTAAAGGACCTTGAAAGAATGACTAGGGAATTTATTATCTGTTTGATTATTCAGTTTAGCTGCATTGCCCTCAGATAAGTCTACCATTTTCATCCCAGTTTACACGTGGTATGGTGGAGGATCAGAGTTTAAGTGACTACTAATGCTGGGTATTTAAAGACTGGTGACATTATGGTTCAATGGAAAGCAAATGACAGTTGGAGTCAGACAGAACTACCTCTGTGATTTCAACAAGTATCTCAATTTCAGTTTTTTTATCTGTAAAATGGGTACATCTCAGGGTTAAATCAAAGAATAAACTTAAAGCACTTATTATATACTATTTCCCTCTTCAAAGTTAGGATCATTTTCTTTACCATGTGGATCTTCTTTAATATACTTGGACAAGAAATATTATGATCACAGTTATTTCTTACAGGCCAACCCTACATATTTAACCTATTTAGGTGCTATCCTGCATATATTATTTACTTTTTTCCTTGGAAGAGTCTGTGAAGAGATTAGGAGGCCGATGAGAAAACTGATGCCCAGAGAATTTAAGTGATGTGGCAAGTCAGATGGCAAACTGGTTTTAGAGCTCCTATGTATAGAAGTAGCTAGGAGCATTTGGCCAAAAGCTGGCATCACTTTGTGTTTTAGAGACATCATGATCTAAAAGTAAAAGCCCAGACTTTGGAATCATATAAGCCTGAATTTGATTGTGGCTCTGGCACAGGTAGCGTGTGCCCTTGAGCAAATTATTTGCCTTCCTGGACATTTACATTTACATTTCCACATCTTTAAAATGAG
Source organism: Balaenoptera ricei (assembly GCF_028023285.1). Taxonomy (NCBI): domain Eukaryota; kingdom Metazoa; phylum Chordata; class Mammalia; order Artiodactyla; family Balaenopteridae; genus Balaenoptera; species Balaenoptera ricei. Next base: position 64,997,931 of record NC_082652.1, read on the forward strand.
GATGGGTCTTCTGCATCACAGGGCTGTTGTTTGGATTAAATTGATAATGGCTGTAGAGGCCATTTGTTGTATTTAACCCCCTCTCGCACTACAAGTGTGTGCTTTTCTTGACTGCGTGGAGAAATGCAGACAACAGGTAATACGCCAAGACCAGAGCTCCACCTGTAAACTTGAGGATTGGCCTAGCCAGTGCGGTGGAGACCTCTCCCCGGGGCCGAAGACCCAGGGCTCGTGCTGTTGTGTTGTGCTCTTGGTTCCCAGAGGAGGCGCTGTTTTTGCAGCTAGAACTGGAACTGTTGGTTAACAGCGTGCTCTCGGCCTCAGGCCTCGCGTGTTTGATTCTGCTTCTCTCCCTGTCATGGAGATCCCTGAGCACAGGGACTGATTCTTCTTAGTTTTATGTTAGGTTCAGCCAAGCAGACCTGCAGAACCAGTAAAACCTATGCAGAGGTGTAAAGTACCAGCTCTGTCTTTGAAGGGCTTCTGGTCGTCAAGTTGAGGAGAGAGGGCTCAGCACCTGAGAAGGTCAGAGCTGGAGGGCCACAGAGTTCACCTCCTCACCTCCCGTGTTCTACAAATGAGGACGGGGAGACCCAGGGAGAAAAAAGAACATGCCTAAGTCCACCCAGCTCTGAATGGCAGAGCAGGGAATTGAGTCTGGAATTCGTGGCTGAACTAAGTCTTATTTCCTCCACAAGACAAACTGGGTAGAAGAAGAAAGCAATAGTCAAACAACATCAAAACACTCACGTTAGTAGGTACAAATTAAACTACTTGTTTGTGCTTCCCATTGTAAAGGGAGATGGAGGGGGTTGGTCTCCAACGCCCAGCTCTCGGGCTTTACTTGGGATCTGCAAAGAGAAGGCAACATTTAGCCAAAAGCCAGTGTGGGTGACACAGACTACAGGAGTAAATGAAATTTACCAAAAGTTTTGAATGCCCACTAAGGTGATCCCAACATGATCTTTCATAAATATCTTATTTAATCTTCAATTACTTCTCAAAACAACCCTTGAGGTAGGATTATTACCCAATTTCCAAATGAAACTTGAACAGTTTATATGTAATTTCCAAGAACACAACTACTAAATGGAAAAGAGAGGTTAAGTAATCTAAACCTGTTACATCAAATCAGTGCTACTTCCATTCTTCTTTTCAAGGGGAAACATGGCTTGGACACTTGCTGTTGGACACTTACTGAGTATGTTCACGGTCCTCTGAACTGTGGTAGAGACCCACTTAAAACCCAGCCGTTAACACTGCAATACAGTTTGCCAAATGCTTTGATAGCAGAATGCCCAGGGAAGTGAGAGCAAGACCACCAGTGAGTGTGAGTGTGAGTGTGTATAAGTGTGTGTGTGTATATATGTGTACACACAAGGGGAAAGGAGGAGAAAAGGAAGGCCCAGCCAGTCTTCATGAAGGAAGTGAAACTTGACCCAATTCTTGAAGGATGACTTAGAGGTAACCAGGTGGAGAAAGAAGAAAGGATGGGCCAGCCAGAAGAATTAGAGAATTATATGAAGTTAAGCAAATCAGTGGGATTTGGGGGAGCTGCCACTCAAGAGATGCTGCTGGGGAATGTGGTGGGTGTAGGACTCAGGGAACGCTGCTTGGAGGCGGTGAACTGTGACCAGGGATGTACCACACAGGTATGTAATACAAAAAAGCCACTGAGTCTGCTCTTCATTCTCTGCTGGAGACCACTGGTGTGTTTGCAGGGTCAGAGAGCTGTGTGCAGAGCTGCCTTTGCCCTCACTGATTGAGAGCTGGTAAGGGTTGGGTTGCTTGATCACTTTATTGGTGTTTATGGAGCTTTTACTCTGTGTGCTTCTGCAGCATGTGGACTTTCAGAGACACAACACTCAGAGTCATGGGCATCTGAGTCAAATGGCACCTGGCAGGTCTTTGACACAGCCTCTCACTCAGCATTCACACAGTGAATAATTTGGATCCATGGATCAGGAGCTGTGCCGGGCCCTGGGGGTTCCATGGTTAGCTAAACAAACACAGCATGTATCCTCAAGGGCTTCCCATTTAGTGGGGCAGGCAGAGTTGAAACCAAGAGTGGCACAAGTATTAATTATAAAATATAGTAAGTGCTAGGAAAGAAAAGCTCTATGCTCTAATGGCACAAAACAGGGAGTCCTGATGTGGTTTGTGAAGCTCAGGAAGTACCCTTTGACCTGGGCCTGAGTAATGAAGAGGTGTTAACTTGAGGGAGCCGAAGAGGATCCCAGACACATATAAAGTCCCCCAAGAGGAAAAGGCCACTTCTGACTCCCCACCTAAATACCTCAGAAGACATATAGGAAGATGAACGCTCAACCACCCCAAAGCCAAAATCAGACAGATGGTCGGTCTCTTGCCAGAATTTGAGAAGGGATTTCTTATAACCGTAGCCAATGAGCCTAAGTTGAAGATGCAGTTGCTTTGCTATCTGTTGTCAGGTAGGCTCACACTCCATCCTTTTACACAGTTTGTCCCCCTAAGATCAGAAACTCACAATTTCTGTCAATAAGAAAAATAGGCAGTCATCAGATCTACTGCACGGACAACTTTAATAAAACAACCAAAGACTGTCTTCTCCCTAACATCATTATACATATTCTCAAAGTCTACAGCTTTCAGAGAACAAACGGGCAAGACTGGAGGAGGGAGGTTTGGGAGGAGTTTTTGACTTCTGGGCAGAGATGTTTCCTCAAGGAAAGTTCTGAGGTAGACATAAAGAGTCTATGTGACAGTGCACATTGTGGATTTCAGCTGCTCAGAGTTGCAAAGAATCTGACAGGAGAATCCCCTTTTAGTCACACAAAATAGTAGTAGGTAGATGTCTGCTATCAGTTGTGTAAATGCTTAACACCCTGTTCTCTTGATTTTTTCTAAGCCCTGATTTGTTAAGTTTGCTGATTCTTGTGGTGTAAACACTCCTACCACAGCCAATTTTCAAGCTATCAACCTGACACCACAGAAAGTGGAGCTGGGATGAGACTCACATGGGTGGGCTCTCACGAGCCCCAACATACCACTGTTACTGTTCACTAGGAACTGAGGTGACCAGATCACTGATAATAGTGATAGCTCTGAGAGGAGGACTTGACTGACTTCAGGATGGATGGAAGGTAGAGTCAAAAGCAGTCTAGTGCTTTCTCTGTAGACAAGACTACCCTGCATGGCTTTTTCCTCAGAGCATGAGTGAAGAGAACCAATCAAACACAAGACCTTAGGCGAGAAACACTCAGAACAAGGAAAAAAGAACAGTATTGTGATAGTATTTACTACAATAGCAAAATAAGAATTTTAGATAGCCGCCAGACATCTGCAACAGGAAGAGGCATGACCCCTGGTGGAAAAGGAACATAAAGTAACAAGGAGAGAGCGTGCTGAGATGAAAAAGCATCAGAATTAACAGCAAGAAGGATGAATAAAGTTAGATTCCAGGGATACAAAATATGCAATTGCAAAATTAAACATCCACAGTGAAGTCAATAAAGGCAAAGGGAGGATGGAAGACAGAATTAAATTGGTGTTATGGACCTTAGATTAAGGAATGCTCTCCCACAATGCAAAAAACAGAGAGAGAGAAAATGAGAGAAATGGAGAACAGAGATGAGAATTCTAAACTGAGGTTACAGGAAAAAATTAGAAGCCAGAACCACTGAATAGAAGAAATAACTAAAGGAATAATTGAAGGGAACGGTTCTGAACTAGAAATAACCTGCACTACAGATCCAAAAGGCGCACTATGTTCCAGGAAAAATAAAAGAAGTGAGATCCACACTACTCATTTTGTCATTAATAAAATGCTATTACAATGAAAAAAAAAATCTGCAATTAGAAAAGCATAAAACAAGTTACCGACAAAGGAAACAAAACCAGGCTGGCTTCCATTTTCTCTTCTGTTACTGCAAATGCTAGAAGACATTCTACAGAGTTTTGAGGGGAAAAGTTTCTGACCTGAGGATTGTATAGGCAGCTCAGTGTCTTCTACATGTAAAGATGAAAGAAGTGTCCAGCCTTATGGGATCTGCAGAGTAAGGAGCCGAGGTAGGACTGAGGATGAGGAGTTCCGGGGGGAGTTTGGGAAAGGTCAGGACTGAGGCAGCAAACTCTTCCTATATTTGTCATTGTTTGCCTTTAAGACCTTATGAGGTGCATGTGCTATTAAAAAAAAATTTACAAGAAGCATATAGTTCCATTAGAAAAAAAAAAAAAAAGAGATAAAAACTATAACCTAATGAGGAAGATCAGGAAGACATTTTTTCTCATTTCACTGATGAGACACCTAGGCTGAAAGAGGGCTTATGAGGGCTCCTAAGTGGCAGAACTAGGTCCAGAATCCGTATCTTTTGACTCCTGTTATATATGCCAAGGGCTGTACCAGTTCCACCATGTTGACACTTTGGAAAGCAGTGGTCAGGGTGATGATGGCCTGAGTGTGCCCTGGAAGCAAAGCAAATGGGAGAGGTGGGTGATGCTGGGAAGCCCAGCCTGAGCTAGTTTGTTTATTTATTAATTCAGTCAACCAACATTCCTTGAGTGCCCATTATGCACTGGGCACTGTGCTAGGCATTGGGATTGCGTAGATGAATAAAATGCCACTGATGTCTGGTCTTAAGAGACTAAAAGTAAAACTGTAAGGGAGAATTCCCCTTAAACATAGAGCAGTAGTGCTCTTTGGTCAAGTCAGTTGGTAAGGGTAAACACATAGGCAAAGCCTAAGTCCATCAGAACTGCCTGGAGGCCTTGGTACCAGCCAGAGTGCTGGGCCCCACCCTTGGAGCCATAGGTGGGGCTTGAGAATTTGCATTTCCACCAAGTTTCAGGATTAGTAAGAGTTCCCTCAAGGTTGCAGGTAACGAATGTGTTCTAGACTAGGAAAAATACTTCCCTTTTGTAGATCATGGAGGAGAGAGGATGTACTTACTCCCTGGGACTCATTTGGGTCATGAAGCACATGGAGTCAAGCAAGATTCCCCTGGGCCCTCAGACAAATAATTCTGTAGACTCACACTACCCACTTTGGAGTGTCCCATAGGTCTGTGGCTGTGCAGGGTATAATCACACAGTCTTGAGTATGGAACAGACCTTGGTCCTGCTCAGTTCATTGCTGGGATAAGTATGGAGTAAAGGACTCAGAGTGACTTGTCTAGCATCTCACTGTCGGTGAAAGGCAGGCCTAGTCTTGGGACTGCTCTCTCAGTGTTCTTTCCCAAGCACATCACAGCCCCTCTCCTCTCCCCTCTATTCTCCTGGAACCTGCTGAATGGTCATTTCCTAAGCAAGCGTTATTGTTCCTATGGTGCTTCTCTCATTCCAAGTCCTGCAAACAGCCACAGAAGGGTTAACTTTTGTTGGCCTGAAAGCCTGAGCCAGTACAGAGTGTCCATTGTGTGCTGCCCCCTCTGGAGTCATTGCTGGCTGCTGGAATGTGACAAGGCAAACCGTTTTCACCTTGCTCTTGTTTTCACCCTCCTCTGTGAGTGCGTTGAGTGAACGTGTGCGTGTACTCACAGGACACGTTGGCAGTAGTGCCACAAGAGGACTCACAGTGGTCTCTCCGATGCACCAAAAAATGGAACTGTGAATTTGGGGTGGTAGGTACGTGCTGGGAGAAGGCAAAAGGAGAACAACAGCTTTGTGTGCTTGTGAAGTAAACAAACGGGTTATGTTTCTTTGCTCTTTACTTTTGAAAGTGTCTCTCTTGCATGTGGCCATGAGGGGCATAGACAGTGAACTACGCAGGGGCCGCCTGCCTGGGTGGAGCTACAGTTGGAGTAGTTTGAACCACAGGACTTTGATGAGCTGTCAGGGGCTAATTCATTTTCATTCAGAAAGAACTCCATGAAGTCCTCCATGTGCCCCATCCTGCACTGGGTGCTGAAGCAAATGTAAGTGTTGTACAGCTACAGTTGGTCTCAGCTTGAGACTGAATTGCAATAGAGTAAGGAAAATCAGAGTTGTGTACTGGAAACAATGAGAAGACAATGTATGACTAGTATTTAGTTGCAAGCTCTACAGCTGCGAGCAGTGTTAAGTCAGGCCAGGGAGTGAGTGCTGTGGTCCAGAGTTTGCAGTATGTTGCCATGGAGAAGTGAAGACTTGGGCATGACCTTGAAATGTGGGAAGGCTTGGGATCTGTTTGTTCATTTGCTCATTCATTCCTTCATGCAACAAACATTTGGAGAACACCAGTTGTATGGCAGGCATCACCTGCATGGTTGGAAGAGGATATAAGAAAATATCAAGGCAGAAAGAACTCTGTGTGTGTGTGTAATGCCACTGTGGAGACTGGTTTGACTTGAATAGGGAATGCAACTTGTTGGCTAATGAGCCCTAAGACTGAATTCTTAAGGTAAACCAGTAGGGAAAGTCTGGAATTGATGTGTTCCTGGATGGGATTATTTGAAACTGCATTACTGTTTCATCTCTAGTTTTTTTTTTTTTTTTTTTCAGGTTTTCTTATATGAAGTATTTTTTTAAAATTTATTTATTTATTTATTTATTTATTTATGGCTGTGTTGGGTCTTCGTTTCTGTGCGAGGGCTTTCCCTAGTTGCGGCAAGCGGGGGCCACTCTTCATCGTGGTGCGCGGGCCTCTCACTATCACGGCCTCTCTTGTTGAGGAGCACAGGCTCCAGACGCGCAGGCTCAGCAGTTGTGGCTCACGGGCCCAGCCGCTCCGTGGCATGTGGGATCCTCCCAGACCAGGGCTCGAACCCGTGTCCCCTGCATTGGCAGGCGGACTCTCAACCACTGTGCCAACAGGGAAGCCCTCATCTCTAGTTTTTTTTTTTTTTTTTAATTTTATTTATTTATTTATTTATTTATTTATTTATGGCTGTCTTGGGTCTTCGCCTCTGTGCGAGGGCCCTCCCCAGCTGCGGCGAGCGGGGGTCACTCTTCATCGCGGTGCGCGGGCCCCTCACTATCGCGGCCTCTCCTGTTGCGGAGCACAGGCTCCAGACGCGCAGGCTCAGCAACTGTGGCTCACGGGCCCAGCCGCTCCGCGGCACGTGGGATCCTCCCAGACCAGGGCTCGAACCCGTGTCCCCTGCACTGGCAGGCAGACCCCCAACCACTGCGCCACCAGGGAAGCCCTAATCTCTAGTTTTTATACTTGCGCTGCCCTGGTTTGGTCCTCATGCAACAAGAATTGAATTTCAGCCGAGCCTCTTTATGGTCCCCCTGCCTCTAATATCAGGTTCCCTTAATTCATTCCTCACACTACATGCCAGAATTATCTTTCTAAAGCATAGCTTTAATAATACCCCTTCCCTACTGACATCCCCTACTTAAATGGCTTCCCATTACCTTTAAGATAAAATCCAGCTCATTAGCGTGCCATTCAGGGATGTCCATGATCTGGCTGTAACCTTTTATCTCCAGCTATACCTCTTACCGGTCACCACATTGTACCACAACTCCTAGCCAAACCTCAGCTTTCTCTTTCCTGAACATAACCCTGTGTGCTCCTGCCCAGCCTTACCTCATGCTGTTCCTTCTGTCTGCCATGTCTTCCTTCCCACTCCACTTATTGAAGCCCCTCAAGGTCAGAGCCGTATCCTATGCTCTCTTGAGGACTTCCTGTGTAGTTTCCTATCTATCAGTCTACACCTTGCTCAAGTGGAAAACCCTTTCTCTTCCCTTTGTTTCTATCCCTTATTATAGGACATATAAAAATATCTGTTTTGTTTTTCAAATCTGTCTTCAAGAGTGTAACCTCTTTGAGGAAAGAGATTGTATTTAAATTGTGTATCTTAGGATCTTGACTTGAGGAGAACTGAAAAAAAAATTGTTGAATATTCATTTTTTGTGGATCTCTTACTATTTGAGTTTCAAGTTTTGGAACTTTGTCTTCTATATTAATTAGTTAATGATTTATACTACTAAATATAAGAAACTCTGAAGTGAGTCATTTTTTAAAGGGAAGATACTTTCTCAATATAGATAATTTATCCACTTTGTACTCCTATCTGTTCCTCTAAAGTTTAGATTTTACCTTCTTTTCTCTCATCACAGAACCTGCAATAGCTATTGACCTACTCTGGTTCAAAGGTCCAAATAGATTTAGTTTAGGAAATTTTATGGAGAATATGCCTCAGCTTTTGCTCTGACCAAAGGACGCTTTACAGGTAGGTACCAGGGAATTAAAATGTAACACTGGAGATTCCTGCCAGAGGGAGTAAACCACTGAACACTGTTGCCATAAGAAACATGGCTACCAATTTGTATGGTTTTTTGCTCAGTGGAGGTAAATAGGGACAGGTTCTCAGGCATCTTGATGCCTCCAACAGCAGTGTGTTACCTGACACTAGTAAGAGAGGCCTCAATGAATGTTGACTTGAATATGACTTTTTAAAAACTATGTAAGGTTTTGGGCAGGTAGGCAGATCAGTCTAGATGAGACAACAATCTCACAAGTAAAGGAAGCATAGTGTCATCTGGTCTAACTGCCCTCCTCTGCTCCTCTGCTCCTAAGTGGGGACTTGGTCCCTTTTGTGGCATGGGGCACAGGTGGCAGTCCAGTGTTTGCTTGACGACTTTGGGCAGGATGCTCATGCTCTCACCAGGCAGCCACTTCTCTTGCAGAAGTGCTGCATTCATTGGGTTTTCCCCTAAGTGGAAGCAGTTGTAAATGTGTCTTTCTGTGGGGCTGAGCAGTTCCCAGGAGCTGAGTATGTTCCTGGGCTTCTCTGGGGAGCAGGGTCCATGTTAAAGCCCTGCTGCCTTGCTGACTGGCTTCCTCACAGGGCGTCAGCTGAAAATGTACTGATTCCAGAGGGAGGAAGTACCCGCTCGGTTTCCAGTTCTTGGCTGTTCTGAATGTATGTTGCATTTTTGGCATTTTCTGGTGGGCACATTTGCTGGTCAGTTCCTTAAATTGATGGGTTCAAAGGTAGCAGCCTAAGGTATGCTGTAATGCCTTCTGCTGAGTGTTCAGCCATTTGGAAGGCTTGGATGTAATCTTACCTACAGCCAGGGGTAGAAGGAGATGATGTCTTGAAGTTGAGGGCGGCCCCAGGGCTTGAGGTTTTCTCTTGAGAATGAGCATTTGGGCTTTCTTTTGAGCTTTAAAAATGATGAGTATGAAATTGGGAATAATGGGACATGGAGTGAATAAGGGTGAAGGATAGTTTAGCTGATCCTATGATGGTTTGGTGAGGAGGAAGGCAGAATAAAAAATCCTGGGGGGATTCCTGGCACTTCCAGAGGCCTGTGAAATGCTCCCTCTCTCCCCTCTCTTTTTTGTTGTCATGTAGACATAATGCCACTTTATTTAAGGTCTAGGAAGGGAATTAAAACTGTCTCGGGTGACTATTTTTATCTAAATGATTGATAATGATTAAATAACTTTTGTGTTGGAAACATTTTTAGCATTTGTTTTGCATTAATCACAGCATTAGAAGTAATTGCTCACTGAACTTTTTTTGTTTTCCTTTTACAAGCCTTCACCTAAGCTTTGCATTTATTTATTTTAAGAAATAAAGACAAGACTTGCATGATTAAAATAATTCATAATGAAAGATAATAAAGGAAGAATGGTCCAGAAGTTCTTCTTCTGAGGGGATGGAGAGCTTGGCCCAGGCAGCCCAGGGTTGTGTTCAGCTTTGCAGACTGTTCTTCACGTGTGAGAGGGAAGTTGTGCAAGAAGCCAGCCAGATGCAGTTTTCACAGACCTGAGCATCAGCACTTAGACTTCCTTTCATCATGGCTGGCCTTGATGGTGACTCAGCCAGCTGTGGCTTTAGTATAAGAAGCATCTAGCTTGTTACTGGACTGGAGGACTCACCTCTCTTATCTTTATTCTTGGGCCCACAACCATAAAAATTAATAACAATTCAATGAAAGCCTGTGTGTGTGCGTGTGTTTCCCCCTCTGCTCCAATATAATGTAATTTGGGGATGTGAACTTTCTGGTTTGACTTCTTTCCAATCATTTTTTTCTGATGCCATAGATAAGTGAGGTAGGATGGGGCTTCTGGAACTTAGTTTGAGTTACCTTTGAGGTCATTTTCCTTCCTGCCATGGCTAATTATCTCTCTGCTTCTCAGTTGCAGATCTGATCCCTTCTGAACAACCTCACCGTGTCTCCATCCCTGGGACTCTGAACCCAGCAGCTGGACCACTTTCTCCTTGGAATTTTGGGTGCCCTTTCTTCTCACCTTTCCCTTTTCCCTTTTCCCCGTCCCCCTCCTGAGAACTCGTGGAGACTGTAGGATTGTCATGGAGTCCAGGGAAGTCTTAAGCAGTTCCCGGCAAAGGGGGAGCGAGTCGGAATTCCTGCCGGTCTCCTCAGCCAAGCCCTTGACTGCTCCTGGCTGTGCAGGGGAACCTTTGCTCTCTGCTCCGGAGACTGGGAAGGGGATCCCAGTAGGCGGAGAACGCATGGAGCCAGAGGAGGAGGATGAACTGGGCTCAGGACGGGATGTGGATTCCAACTCCAATGCAGACAGTGAGAAATGGGTGGCAGGAGATGGTCTGGAAGAACAGGAGTTTTCTATCAAGGAGGCAAACTTCACAGAGGGGAGCCTGAAGCTGAAGATTCAGACCACGAAGCGGGCTAAGAAACCCCCAAAGAATCTGGAGAACTATATATGCCCACCCGAGATCAAGATCACCATCAAGCAGTCTGGGGACCAGAAGGTGTCCCGTGCTGGGAAAAATAGCAAAGCCACAAAGGAGGAGGAAAGAAGCCACTCCAAAAAGAAGGTAGGGATCCCTGTTGACTAGGTTTTTTCTGTTTGTTTTTGCCATTTTATCCTCAACATTTAAGGGTCTATTTGCTTATTACTTAATTATTTATAAATTACTAATCTCCTTGATGGAATACTTAGGACCTGCAGAATAAATGTCTCTGATATCTTGGTATAGTGTCCAATTTATTATTATGGATACTATCGACCAAAAACAAAACAAAACAAAGCAAAAAAGAAACTACTAGAATTATAATCCTGGAAGTTCCTATTTATTGTGTAGCAGCCAGTTGGCTGGGTCAGATCTGGCTAAGCTGTGACAAAATTTGAGGGTGTTTTTTGGTTTTTTTGCTTTAATATTTGCATTTGTTCTCACAGTCAAGAGTAGGATGTTGAAAATTTTGGTCAATCAGAACAGTCAAGAACAGTTATAACGTCCTTTTGGTTTCAATCACTGCTGTAAATCTTTCTACAATAGACAAATCACTTACTTGACTGAGGAAGCCCCGTCTTTGTAGTAAATGCGGCTCTTCTAGGGCTGAGAGATCATTATCCTGGAAGCCAGTGGTGAGCTTTAGAGCTGGAGCTGGAGAAAGGGAAGGGGTAGGGGACTGACATGAAGATTTATCTAACAAACTGTAGACTTTTAGGACTGAGTGTTGAATGAACTTGGTACATGGTCATTTTCCTCATAAAAGTCAATGTGGGTGTGGAAAGCAGCTCTCTAGGTGATTTAGTGATGTTCTTTGGTTGGGAATGTATGGATCTAGGTTTCATTGTATTTATTTTGTGTCACAGAGGGTTACAGAGACCTCCCTTTCTGGGAGGGGTGTGACACTCAGCTGTGATAGCAGAGGGCTGCCCTAGTCCAGAAGTTTTTGTTTCCAACAATCTCTGGGTCTTGTGAACAGCTCTGAAAGGAGCCCTCTTGCTGACAGAGTTTTGCAGTTCTAGGTAGTAGATGTTAACCAGAGTCTTTGTAACTCTCTCCCCCACATCGTAATTATTTGGATTCTGGACATGATGGAAGATAAAATGGTCTATATGAATGAACCTCTCTCCTTTATACCCCAGAGATAATCTGTAGTGTTTCTGTTGACAGTGGTTTTTGAACTTTGGGATAGTCATTTTCAATAAAGCTGCTAAGAATCATGTTGTTTCTTTAGTGTAGGGCTTGTGCCCTTCCTTATGCTAGGCATTTTGGCTGATTTGTCGAAGTTAAAATCCAAAAACTTGGACTAGAAGAGACTTTTCTGAGTGACCAACACCCCCAGTTTGCTGAGACTATCCTGGTTTTTAAACAGAAAGTCCTGCATCCAGGTTCAGTCCTGGGCAAGCCAAGGCAGTTGACCATTTTACTTTAACATTGGGAACATAAAGGAATCTTTAGAAATTGGTGTGTTTTTACATAGCATAGAGGTAGTGCTTTCCCCTCTCCCCTCCCCATTTACAGCTTTGCGATGCTTTCTGGGTTGTCTGTCATAAAACCAAGGATTATCTAGATGCACATGGAAACTTTTGAGGTTTTTGCAAGCAGATGCAAAGAAATGCACGCAGGCTCAGAAAGTTAGCCTTTGCTTTGGAGTCGGGTCTCTTCAGCTTTGAAAATGAGTATCTTTGTCTGTGGCCACTGAGATGGCACAAAGAGTGTTGTTGGATTTTTGTGTGGGTGAGCAGTCTTGAAAACTGTGGTAACAATTTCCCCTCCATCCCCATCACTGCCAGAATTTGAGTAGCAGCCCACAGTTTTGGGTGTGCAAACCCAAATTCACTATCCTAGAAAGAGAGTAAGTTGTCCTGATCAGTACTACTTTCCTAAGGCCATAAGATTGTTCCCAAATATAGGCTTCTGTCTATTGGAATGCCCCAGAATAAAACTCTGGAATTTGTGACATGGGGATGATTTCAAAGCTGAAATGTGCAATGGACCTCTACTGTCATATCTGAAATTCTCAGGCTGGTCATTCTCACCCAAAAAGTTGGATGCCCTTTTGTGCTTTATTGGAAAGAAAGAAGAAATCGCTTCTTTGAATACGTGACTTACCAAGTATGCATTTCTAAGCCTGAGCAATTGGAGGGGAAAGAAAGGAAGGAGAAAGGCTGAAATTCAATGTACAGTGCTGTGTTATGCTGGCACTGTAATGGGAATATCTATGAACATTTTAAATTGTTAGAAGCTTGCTTCATTTTGTATTCCTTTATCCTTCCTACGTTATGCCTAGAGCTGATTCTTTCCAGAGATGAACGAATAAAGTTAACGGTACTGGGTCTTAATCATTTGATAGATGATAGGAAGTTCTCTGATCTCTATTGGATTAGAATGTGAACTTTATTACTCTTCAAGTGCCTGTTGTTTTGCAAACAAGGAGTAAGCAAAAGCTGGAGCTGAGGTGGAGAGGTGGAAACCTTGCTTACCATTTGTATAGAAAAGTTCAGTGGAATGAGCTTGCAGAATTTATTTATTTGTATGAATGGGAAGTACATGATCAGTAATTTGAGATAGGGAAAAGGATGAGGATGGCATTTTGTAAACATCAGATCAGTGTCTCACTCTAAAATCTAGTCTTCTGGATTTTTTATCTTGAGGCAAGTTGCTCACTGAAAAGTGTACATGGAGTGGCCCCTGGGACTCAGGTCCTTTGCTAAGAGCTTGGAAAAAGGCTCTGTTGAGCTGTTCCTTGAGCAGGTGGAGATGCCTACTTGGGTATCACCTGATCATATATGCTGACTTAGAGCAGGTTTGGCAAACTATAGTCCGTGGGCAAAATCCAGCCCCCCGCCTGTTTTTATACAGCCCACAAGCAAAGAATGGTTGGGAAAAAATCAAAAAGAGAATAATATTTTGTAAGATGGGAAAATTATATGAAATTCAAATTTCACTGTCCATAAATACAGTTTTATTGGAATGGAGCCACATCTATTTATTTACATTTCGGCTATGGCTGCTTTTGCACTTAGACAGCAGAGTTGAGTAGTTGTGACAGAGAGTGTATGGCCCTCAGAGCTTAAACTATCTGCTATCTAGTTCTGACCAAAAACACTTGTTGACCCGTGACTTAGGGGAAGGACAGTGAGTTTTAGGATAACAAGGATTTTGTTTTATTTCATTTTGTTTTGAACGATTCAGCCTCCAAACCTGGAGGCTGGGGAAAAATGAACGTTAATCATTATGTGCTTTTTTGTGTTGTTTTATGTTTTTGTTTGTTTTACTTTTGCAGACCAATCAATTTTGTTCAAGTCATTGTTTGACAGCCTTTGGCAAAGACAGCTTATATTGGACCCCAAATGATTTGCTTTTTCATTGTTTTTTTGTAAAAAGAACGTTCTGTAGGATAATTATGGCATTCCTTACATATCACAGCTAGTTTTCTGCTACTTCTATCTGTACATGTTCTACTGCTGTGGGGTGAGGAGATGTATGTGTGATATGCTTAAGAGCTTTATTCCACATTTCAAACCTAGGCCCAATCCTCCAAACTGGAGAGTTGTTACAGATTTTCAGGTAACAGGGCCACTTCAGTAGTAGGATGTTAGGAGGGACCCATGAAAATACCACTTCATTGGCTCAAGGATGCGTGGACTCTTCTAACCAGCGGACAGGTCACCTCCCTTCCATGTAAGCTTAGGATGGCACTTGAGATGCTGTCTGGAAGAGGGTTTATGATGAACTGATTTATGTGAGGTATAAGAGCAGCATTTGGTAAGAAGTGGAGGCTGAAAAGAGAGCTCAGAACATATTTTAGGGCCTCAGAATTGTCCTTTGGGCAGGTCCTGAGTTGCAGATGGATGATCCTATAAATGCACCCTGCTGTTTATCACAGCACCCATGTTGTTGCATCTTAGACTGACTCAGGTAAGTGGTATAATAACTTAAGCTTCCTCTACTTTCCTTCTAGGTTACTCAATAAAAACAATAGAGAACATGAGAATGAGTCTCTAGAAGCAAGTTCAGGTGTAACATGTGAACTTAAAATGTTCCAGCAGTGACAGGTTGTTGTTGTTGTTGTTGTTTTTAACATCTTTATTGGAGTATAATTGCTTTACAATGGTGTGTTAGTTTCTGCTTTATAACAAAGTGAATCAGCTATACATATACATATATCCCCATATCTCCTCCCTCTTGTGTCTCCCTCCCATTCTCCCTATCCCACCCCTCTAGGTGGTCACAAAGCACCGAGCTGATCTCCCTGTGCTATGCGGCTGCTTCCCACTAGCTATCTATTTTACATTTGAGTGTATATATTTCCATGCCACTCTCTCACTTTGTCCCAGCTTACCCTTTCCCCTCTCCATGTCCTCAAGTCCATTCTCTACGTCTGCGTCTTTATTCCTGTCCTGCCCCTAGGTTCTTCAGAACTATTTTTTTCTTTTTTTAGATTCCATATATACGTGTTAACATACTGTATTTTAAGAGGCTCTCAGCTGGACAGAGTTTAGCAGCTCTCCTCTTTCTGAGGACTTTCTGTGGGTGTCAGGACACCCACCAGGTTCAACGGCATGAGAAGGAGAGGGTGTTCTGAGACAAGCACTGTGCAGTGATCCAGGGTAGAAAATGTGGTGTGGTTATCTGCACCAACTGGCTTTGTGACTCTGGATCTGGAATATAACCTTGCTGAAGCCCTGGTTTCCTCATCTGCCGAATAGAGATGCTAGTTTCCACAAGATATAACCCAATGTAAGATTTTAGGAAAAAATGGGTAATTTACAGACCACACGTCATAGTAATAGTTCCGATTTATTGAGCCATGTGGCAGACCCTCAGCTAGCTCTTTTATCTGTATTCACTTTCTCTATTAGTCCTTATTGCAGTCCAGTCAGACAGATGGTATTTATTTACAGATGAGGAAATTGAGGCTCAGTGGCTTCAGATAAGCAGGAGCAGAGTTGGCCTTTGAAGTCAGTTCTTCTAGACTGTTTGGCCGATGCTGGAGTCCAGGCCTCAAGTGCCCACACGGGAAAGGGCTGCTGGGAGATGAGGATCCAGCATGAGGGCATTTCTCTCCCACTTTCCCACATTGGCGAGGATGGCAGGATCATAACCTGGCATGCTGTCTTAAATTCCAAGTGTTTCAAAGCCTCATGAGTTAGAGTCTTATTTTTTCCTTTATTGTGCTTATGGATTGTTATTTGCTTCTCTTTTGTTTCTTTAGACTTAATGTTCCCCTTCCCCCAGCTTCATCAGGAGAACCTATTTTCTCTAGCAGCAGGGACTTCAACCTCATATTCCTCAGGGCCTGCGATGGTCCTAGGAGCATGTTCAGGACTCCTTCTTAGTAACCCCATGTGGAACATCATCATATGTGTATGGAAAGACCCTATATTCTCTTTTGAGCACTCATAACCCTCTCCTGGGAAGTCTAATAGGTCACAAATTCATGTACTCATACTTCAAATAGCACCTTCCTCGTGTCAAACACACAAAGTATGGGAGAGAAAAAAGGCTTTTTAGGTGATGTAGATGGGAAGCTAGTCTGGCATCAGATTGCAGAGAGTAATGAATATCAAATAAATAAATGGGTTTGCATTTAATTCTATAAGTAATGGAAGTGCTCAGCAGGCTTTGAATTGGGGAAAGGAAGGGTTGGGGGTCCAGGGAACATGATGAAAGTGATGTAGGGAAGAGAAGCATAAAAGGAGAGTCTTGGTAGTACAGTTGTCAGTAAGGAGGGCTGCACCAGGGTTCTCCATTTCCCCTGTAGACTGCTGAGATGCACATTTCTCTCCTGACACTCTATGGGTTGTAGCAGTTTGGAGGGGCTGCAGGAGGGAGGGCATGTTGGGCAGGGGATGAAAGGTCACTCAGATTGCTGTACCTCTGGTGCTGCACCCATCGCCATCTCCTCATCCACTCTGATGGGTGGCCCTGAGCATCCAACAGAGAGCCTTCCACCCTCCTTAGGGTTCAGGCGTCCCTCCCTCGCCATCATTTGTGCAACCCCTTCTCTGGTCACTCCGAGGTGCATTGCTTGGCTGAGGGCTTGCCCTCCCATCCTCAGGGTATGTGAATGTGGTGCCTTGAACTCCTGGGAGTATATGAGCTTCCTCCCCGACAACGCCCTCAACCTGGCTGGGAGAGCAGGTCTGGACAGCATTTCTTCACAAGAAGCTGAATTTCTCCTCTCATTTAATTTTATATTTTCTTTCTATAGATTTTTTTTAAAGCAGCACATTCCTATTTATTCATCAGAGTGCCTGAAAATTTTGTTTCCTGATAGGTTTCTCTATAGTTATTTTAGAGCTAAAAACCTTTTCCATAAAGTAATTGTATCTACCGAGCAACAGGTTACATTTGACATCTGGAGTTGGTGTTCGGGAAAGAACACTGGACTTGGGGACAGGAGCCCTAGGTGCCAGCTCTGCCTCTGTTATTAACAGCTTCAATAAGAATGCTTTACCTTCCTGGATCTCAGTTTTTTCATGTTAAAAAAAAAAAGGAAAGAAAAAGAAAACAAACAGCTTTTGACCTTTGAAGCCTTATTTCTCTTCCAAAAACTGGAAACTTCAAGAGTCATTCTGTTAGATGAGGCAAGACTTTCTCTTTAAGAAAACTAGTTACTATAAACAAAATTTTTGACCTCTCTTCGGGACCCACTGTTCTGTTATCAGATTGTTTCCTTTTTGCCCCAGTGTCAAAAGGCCTAAAATCGTGGGAGCAAATGTCAGAGTTGAGCTTAAAAAGTAGTGAGATTTATCAGACTTGCATTCCATGAAGATATTCTGGGAATGTTTGGTTCCCCTCTTCCCTCCTTGTGTGCTTCTTGTTTTCTTCCTGTGTTTGGGATTCTCTGGGGGTTTAAAGCACCGTGCTGGCTCTTTTCCTCTTGGTACTTAGTTTCATTTTGGACTTCAACAAGGAACAGCCTTTGGTGAACTCCGTGCCATTGAAGATAAACCTGTCAGAGTAAAAGCAAGAAAATTGTGTTCTCATCTGATGGAGACTCATTCATTCCCTGAACTGTTCAGGTAAGAAATAAGGGATCTGTTAGAAAGAGTGCCTGTCCTGAGAGTGGATTTGAACTCAGATCCCCTGATTCTAGACCAGGTTCTCTGCAGAGAACCTGCACTAGAACCTGGGCTCCCTATAACCTTAAGCAAGTTACTTAATCCCTTGAAACAGTTTCCTAACTGTGTGAAAACCAGGGATAATAGTAGCACCTCTTTGCTGGTGTCTTGTGGAGATGAAAGTGCCTGGTGCGCTTAGCACAGCACCTCACTCAGTGTGCATCACCTTTCTTCCTGTTCTGCTTCTCTCTCTTCCAGGTCACCCACAGGACCCTCCTCAGTACAGGCACAGCTAGGTACACAGTGACCTGCAGTTTTACCGGGTGCCTAGGAGGCGTGGGCTGTCTAAGAAGCCATGTGTTTCTTTAGGCCGATCCTGTTTTAATAAATACCGCTCGTGGCTATGTTGAATTGTGTTGGGTGGGTGGTGGTGCCAGTGTCTTATTTCCGATGCCTGCACAAGCATCTACTAATAAAGCATGCCACTAATGCTTTTTTTTTTTTTTTTTTTGGTGGTGAGAATTGGTATGGGATTTATTTAGAGATGATTCAAAGGTCTTTTATCTCTGTGGTCACTTATCTGCCAAACCAGGATTGCTGCTAAGCTCAAAGCATGACTCAAAATGAAACTTTCGAAGCAGAGTCATAAGAACGGCAAAGTGGGGTTCAGCTCGTGCTTCCTTGCACCCCTGCCACGCTCCCAGCATTTGCAGAGTCACCCGCCCTTCTCCATCATCCCAATTCTACATCCTTGAAAAGTCCTCTCTTAAGGCATTTCCAGTTGACCTTCACTTGCATTGCCTTTTTTTAATTTTTAATAAAAGGCAAGAGAAATGATCCTGTTTTGCCCTTCTCTACCCCATCCTTTGGGTCTTCTGATTCCTGCAACTTTAAGTGAAAAACATCCCACCTTCAAAGCACTATGATGCAGGACATCCCAGGATGTCCCTCTCCTGCCTTTCTTGTTCATGAGACATGAGTCACTTTGGTCAGGAAGTCGCTGGGTCTGGTTAAGGGCTGCCTAGGCAGAGAACATGGGGATGTGGCAGTGAGGTTCTCAGAGCCTGGGCCCCAGGCATTGGTTCAGGCTCCTGACTGCCTTACGTACAGAAATCAAACACATGAGGCAGTGAAGGCTTGTGTTATAGGGGTTTGGCTTATCCACAATAAGCTAAAAATTCGTGTTAGAATTTTCACATGGCCAAGTTACTTTGGGGAAATGGTTTCAACTCATTTGGTCCTCAGGGTGACTTGACTTGGAAGGTGGCATTAAGGCTCTGCTCCCTGCATGCCCACAAGAGGAACCAGTGGCCAGAGGGAGAGGCTGCCAGTGGGGAAGGCAGAAGCTCAGTAGAGCCAGGTTCCCAGGAGGTGTGCAGATAGACACAGCATGCAGACACCCACATGGACCAGCAGTTGTGTGCAGTGTGTGCAGGAGTCTGAATTATGTGCTGTCTGGTGAAGCCGCAGCCCTTGGTGCAAGCTGAGGCCGCTGTCAGAGCGTGTCCGAACACGGACAGCCAGCCCAATCCCTGTCTTGAGGGCAGGTTTGGGTGACATAACTTCTAGGGCTCCTTCCCACCTTCCATAGTATTCCATTGGATCTTGGCCTATGAAGGCAGGGGGCCTCCGTCTGTAACTGGAGTGTGCCTTTGCCTCTGAAGTCCCAGGTTTGTTTTTTTTTCTTGCCTGCCCCTCCCTCCTCAGACTAACTTCCCTCACCTCCCCACCAGCCTCTGACCCCACCAGGGGAAAGAGTAGAGGCCTTTATTGACTCTGAAAAATCCAAGCAGTTCCCATCTTGGTACCTGGCCCTTGAGGCCATTTGATAATCATCATTAGTATCAAATGTGGGTTGCTTCAGTGTGTTTTTCTAGACCTTGTTTGTGGTGTTTTTCCCACAGTGTCTTCTTCGGCCCTCACAAGTTTCTAGCCAGTTTCACAGTTGGTGGGGGGGGATTGGCAGAGATGGAGCAGAGGGGGTAGAGAATTCTTGAAGGGACACAGACAGACAGCAGTTCTGTCCTTCAAGGTGGACCACCATGCCTTGCCAATAAGAAGTAATCATTTGCAGATATGAATGTGCCCGGGAACGTGGGCAGCCTTTCATGCCAGGCCAGTTAGTTCATTTGTTTAGTGCTGTGAATGAGAAGCCATTCACAGCACTAAACAAATCGGGGGTTTCAGCATTGTTCACAACAGACTGTATCCCTGGAGAACAGCCTTAAAGGAGTTGATCATGGGTGTGGTTAAAGGAGATCTATTTGTAGCATACAGTGGGAGTCTCTGTGATTTCTCCATCCTTGTCCTTTCAGGGGAGCAAGAGGTGGACACGGATTTATTTGGCTGTGCGGCTCTTTCTTGCACCATCAGGTTCCTGAACTTCCCAGTCTTCCCACTGGATTACTGCCACTGAGTAAATGGCAGGGCAGCGTCATGCTGGGATATGGGTGCAGTTGGGTCATGAAGGAAGGCAAGATTAGGAGATCCAGAAAGGGTCTGAGAACCAGGAGTTAAATCTGACACAGGCTAGAATCTGGCACCAGGTCAGGAGGCAGGCGAAGGCCAACCACAGAAACTATGTGTCAAAAGGAAAGAATGGGTCCACAGTTGGGTCACACTTCCAGCATCATGGACTTCACTGAGAGTCAGAAGAGCCTCTGAATATTTCCATTTCAGCATCCCTCATAAACAAACAGAAGACACCTTCCAAAATCCCTCATGGACAGTTATTTGGCTGCTGCTCAATGGCCCTCAGGGAGGAAGCTCGCTGCTACCTCTTGAGGCAGCTCTGGTTTTAGTAAAGCTCTTTCTTATGTTGCACTAAAATCATTCTTTTAAAAGCCTAAATATTTCCAGTTCCTGAAACTGTTCCTGGGATTCCATGGTTTCCTGATGCCAAAGCACCTTGGTTCCTATGCCAGGAATGCTAGTTTGTCAGTGTCCTTCCTAAAAGGCATCCGTGGGGAGGGCTCACAGAGCAGAGGACAAAACTGGAAGGTGGTCTGGGGCTACAGGGGACTGTGCCCTCCTCCACTCTAAGCATAGTATCTCTATTAACAGGACCCCAGGCTATATCAGCTTTCTGGCAGCTTCATCATTGTTAGTGTGTACTGAGCTCAAGGTCAAGGAGACTCCAATTTAATATTGCCTTCTGCTACTTTTGCTGGTCCAAATCATCACATCCTACATACAATGGACTCTGGGCCAAAGTGCAGGTGTTTGCATTATCCTTCTTATCATTTCTTTGTGCATAGTTATAGGCAGGGATCTGAGTCAAATATTAGTCAGATGGTCTAGTTAGGGTCTGTGGACTACACAGAAAGCACAGAAATAGGGCAACTGAAATGTAGATGCCCTCTCGCTCAGAGCTCCTCTCCTGTGCTTTCGTACTGGGGTATCTCTAGATGGTTCTCCACCATCTGTGAACCTGGTTTCTCATTTACATAGTGGCCTTTTTGGATCTAACTAAAAAAGTTTTAGAAGTGTGTTATCAAAGGTAAAGTATTTTCTTCTCGGTTACGGTGTAAGCTCTCTGAGGACAGAAGTTGCGTCTTTTATTTCCTGGCCTGGGTGTTAAACAAGTTCTTGTTAGCTCTGTGCCAATGAAGGTAGCTCTATGGAAAAAAACTCTCTTTTCTATCAGAACAGCCTCTGCCTAGTCAGCCCTGTATATTTTGCATTGGTTTTTTAGAAACATCTGAAACTTTTCATCATGCTGCCTTTTCTGTGCTCCCATCCAGATATACCGTAGCAGAGCTAAAGCATCTAAATTCCACATGAATCTACAGAGCTGTATGGTGTGTTCAGCATAAATGCTGTGTGGGGTATAGACAGTTCTTATTAGGAAGAATTGATCTCAGAGCATTTAGGGAAAAACACAGGACAGTACAACATACTGTCAAAATGAATGTTTCAGTTAGTGCATAGTGTGGAAAATTGGTAGCAACCATCACGTCTGCCCAGTACCTTTACAAAGGGTTTGCATCGTCCAACTGTGACCTCTTTGGTTTGTTTTTGGGATAGTTCCATGAAGCAGCTGTTATTCCTCCCTGTTTTAAAGACTGAGGGAGGGACTTTGAGGGTTTTTAATCTGGCTTGCCCTAGGTTACAACTAATTACCAGGGGAGAGGGAGTGGAGAGACTCAAGCCCTCATCAGACCCTTGGTCTCTTGGTTTCTAGCAGTAGGACGCCATCGTTGAATGGTGCACTTTAGCTGGTCCTGCTGGTACCTCCTCAAGGAGAGAATAGTTGAGTCCTATGCAGCTCACCTAATTGCTCCTCCTGCATGTTCCCAGTCTAGGCTGTGGGTGAACCTGGGCATTGTAGCTTCATCCCAGAGACCCACAGCTCCTTTCTTGGATGGCCCACAGCCACCTCGCCGCTGGAGAACATTCCTCATCAGGGCATGGCAGCAGTGAGACATGGTGAGAAGTGATAGCTGGCAGTACATGCAGCACAGAGCTATGGATAATAGGCTCACTGAGACTTAATCTAGAAGCTGTTTACAAAAGTATTCTTAGGTGTCCTGGTTTGGACTGAAAATGTGGAATTCAGCAAAGGACCTGTCCAAAACAAGATTCCATGAGTCCTGTCTGGCCTGGGACTTGAGGGGAGGGTGACCACTCCATGCTGGGGGTTCTGGTTTTGAGTCCTTCTGCTTTTAGCAAGTGAATCTCTGTTTTCTCATATTTAACAGGGGATTAACACCGTGTCTCTTCCTTACACATTACTTTGAAGATAATCTGAGCGCACGGTTGTAAAGTGGTTCTGAAATGTTAAAAGTGCAATGGAAATATAAGGTGTTTTTCTGTAGAACTACCCTATAGTAGATTCTTAACAAACTGTAGTCTCTAATTAAACTTTTCCAGGCTTCCTCTAATATCCCTAGGCTCTCTCTTCCCCAGCTTTGGATAAAGCCCCCAGACGTGGCTGTGATCAACAGCAGCTGCAGGTTGGATGTGATCAGCGGCCTAGTCCAGATCACCACCACATGGTGTAATTGCCCTTTGTGAAATTCTGGGGCGAGAGGTCAGCCTTCTTTACCCATCTTTGTCACTTCTCAGTCATCTGTATCCTGGTGGCAGTTGGGTTATCCCGGCATCCTTCCCCTACCCCCACCTCCCTGCCCCACCCCCCTCTCTTGGAGCCCAGGAAAAAACCATCTGCTGAGTTGGCTTTCAGAAGATTTTTTTTTAAATACCAATTTCCCTTTGTTCCAAGGCAACCTCCAATCAGAGCTGGGGTCTGCTGGGTTTGGCGAGAGGCTGGTATTGTGTTTCGTGCTCCCGGAGGAAAGGTTGTCCACTTGCTTTTCTTTTTGATTCGATTCCCTGCCATTCTGCAGGAGAGTCAGAAGTTGCAGCTGCCGCTGTCAGCTGTAAATGGGGGACCCCCTTGTTTAAGAACCTCATGTTAATCCTTTGGCAGGGGGTGGAAAAAATAAAAACAAAAACAAATACAAAACCAAAAAATTAAAACCATCACTAAGAAAAGTATTTCTTCCTGTTCCCACCTCGTTTTGTAAGTCACACAAAATCTTACTGGTTGCTTAAGCTTAGGCCTTGCTGTCCTTGGATGTTTGCTTGGAGATCCTTTGGTGTACAGCCTCTTACGTTTCCTCATTTCCTGCTGAAGAATATGAACTGTGCATCAGAGGCAGAGGAGAGTCATTCTTTTATGGAAAACTTGAACCACAGGGAAAAGCAACTGGCCATGCAGGCTGCTTTCCTGAGCAGAGCCACAGCCACCGCTTTGTTGCTGAGCGCAGCCGGGAACATTGCCAAGCACTCGACACACACTGTCTACTAAATCCGCCCCACCACGGCAATGGAGATGTTATTACCCCTATTTTACAGTTGTATGCACTGAGGTGCAGAAAACCTCCAGTGCCTTGCCTCAGTCTCAGGGTCGGGAAGGTGGGATCCCAGCGTGTCCACCCTCTGAGCCCTGAGGCAGCTCCTCACTCAGGACTCGGGGGGTTGAGCCCAAGCCCAAGGTTCTAAGCCTGCCCTCCTGAAGACCCACAAGCAGGTGCCTTCTCAATGTTTCCATTTCTCTGTAAACTGGGACCAGAATAGCTAGATGCCTGAGAACCCAGAGGGACAGTTTGGTCAAATCTTGTGAAAGTTTTATAAGCTCTTCTATTCCTGAACCTTGTGCATTTGTCCTCTTTTCCTGTCATGTTCCACAAAATAAGTGAAAATCATCTCAGCAGGTTCAGGAGGTGCTCTGAGATATCTTCTCAAGTGGTCCTGCAACGTTGTGAGCAGAGCACCCTGCTGGCCTCCGGCTTTGCACGCCCAGCCCTCGCTTGCTACACACACTCCCAACCTTCACTCATGGGCTTTCCTGGGTGAGAGCCTTTAACAAACCAAAGGGTATGTTTTGCTCCTCTATGGTGGTGAGCGGAGAGGTCAAGGAATGAACACATGATGAATTCCGTAAATTGGTGAAAACCCATAAAATCCATAAAGCTGTTTTTAAACATGCTATCTCCTCCATCCTCTCACTGTTAGGCTGGAATTATGACACGGAGCATCGGGGGACTGGAGGATCCCCCTAGAGTGGAACATAAAATAAAACAAACAAACACAACAGAAAGAGAGAGAGGCCAATGGTTTCTCTTTTGCTTCCTCCTAAGGATATAGAATTTTCCTAGATAACTTACAATGCATGTGTGTCTGTATTTATTTTACTATCTTAAAATACATTGTAGGTGCCTATTAATGTGAATTGTAAGAAATATGGTGACTTGACTTAGCAATGTACTCAGCTTTGCTCCTGAAACTCTCCGATAAAGTCCTTGTTCAAAACCTTACTATGTGAACTGAACTAATTTTTACTAACTGATCTCTCCTTCACTTTCTAATACAATCCAAGAGTAAAAACAAATTGCCTGAAGCAATTCAGAGAGAGAGAGCAAGAGAAGACAGCATATAGACACATTGGACTAGGTGAGAGAGGTTTTAAGTGCTGGTATCCGTAAGCTGGGTGGTAGCGGGTACAGGGGCAGTGGGCCAGGGACCAAGAAGAATGGTCCCTACTTTCAGCTCTGCCAGCTGACTCAGGCTGCACTTTGGGTTAGCCAGCCTCCCTCTCTAGCTCTGTTTTACCTGAGGCTGCAGATCCCAGAGGTGTGAGAGCAGAACAGGAGGAACTAGTAAAAGGAGAATGTTGACTTCAGAACAGTGGGCTCTGCTGGACCCGAGAAAGATGGCCCAACAAAGAGTCGTAGAGCTGAGCTGAGCAGCACTTGGGTACCCCTGCTGATGCTAACTGTCCCGTTCACAGTGCTCCCTTTCTTCTGCATCACTGAGTCATTCATTCATTTATACACTCATTTAGTAAAAGGTATTTTCTTCAATCCCTATGTGTTGCATGCCAGGCACTATCATGGAGTTATAACTGGGCATTATTCTTAAGTGGGGTAATGTTGTCTGTCTGATTTGCAGGCTACCTCAAAGTAGGAACTGAGACAGAAAAGCTTCTTCATAACACCTCAACTAGGAAGAAGGATGTCAGAATTCGCAAAAAAAATTACCTTGTAGTTGACTGGTTGATTTGACTGAGTGATAGGGACAGTCCCTGGCTAATTAAAAAGAAAGACGAGAAGTACCTTGAAGCAGAACAAGATGAGACGTGAGTTGAAGGCATCCATTCTGTGAAACACATGTGGTTTATGGTACTGATGTATTTAATCAGTGGGATGTCCTTGAGATTTCCAGCATAGAAAGAAGAAGAGAGAAAAGCAAGGTTGGCTGAAAACCTGAAAAATCATGTCACACATTTTGTTAGAGGGAGCAGAATCCAGAAAATAGTGGAGGAGATGGAAGTAGAAAAGTAGAAATCTCCGGTTACTGGGGCAAATCAGGTGCAAGGGTGGAGGCCATGTGAGAGCTGGCCCCTGCAAAGGGAGGGAGGGAAGTTTGGCATCTGAAAGAAAAGGTGGGGTGGGGGGCAGAGAATTCACTCATGCTTATGGGCTGGGGGAAGGGCTGCCTCTGAAAGGCTCTCTCAGTCCAGGCAACCAGTGCAGAGGAGGGATGGAAGAACTGGTGAGAAAGCGGGCACTCCTGGATGAGCTTGGCCTTTGGTCCTGGACCCTCTCAAAGGTACTTACTGCTCCACCCGAGGTACCAGTGGCTTTCTACTAGTGAGGAAGCCACTGCTCACAGCCCCTTGGGGGCAGCCGTGCAGGTGGGCCTGAGAGGAGCCCCCACGGGCTGGACCAGCTGTGCCCCCTCCACCTCTAGGGAGGAGCAGGTGCTGATCTTCTGGATGCCTGGCTTTCCTTCTGGCTTCATTCCTAAATGACAGCTGACCTTTGCTCCCGATATTAGGCCTGCAGCAGAGCCCTCTCCGTCTGGCCCTGACTGCTGTGCAGCAGTGGCTGCTTCTGCTCATCTCATTTAACACAGGGAGACAGCTGCTGGCCCTTGGAGCTCTTCTTTCTCCGAAGAGGACAGCCCGGCTATGGGGGTCAGCCTGCGGGCAGTGGAGGCAAAGAGATGGAGAGGAAGACATATATTTAGGAGATGATCCAAGTCAAATCTAGAGAATATCAGAGAAGGACGTACAGTCACATACATCCTTCTGTCATCGTGTTTTCTCTGATGAGCTCTGTCTGAGGAGCCCTGAGAAGGTGGTGTGGTTTGGTGTGTGCCTTAGAGAGTATTTGGTGTTAGGTGCACATACATGTATGTGTGTGTGTCTGGCCTCTGGGAAGATAGATATTGTATATGATGCAATAGAGCCCTGACTGAGAAGCAGGAGATTAGTCTCTGCTCCTGACCACCTGGGTTTCCTCACTGCCTCTTGTTCTCAGGAGTCACATCTTGAAATGAAGGCAATGAAGCAGAATACACAGAAGTCTTTTCCAATTGTGATATTCCAATAAGTCCCCATATAAATACTGATTCGTATAACTAGGAGGCATATTAATATATGGACTTGATTTGACCTAATTATTAATATAATAACATGCATAGTTTTGTTAAATAGCTGCCTATAAGTATAAAATACATATTTATTTGAAAAAAGAGTATAGACGTATTCTGCTACACTTGATATGAATGATGACTAAGAATGAAAATCCGGGCAGGTGAAAGGATACAGAGCCATCACTCCAGGTATATACGGACTTGTTTGGCCTTCAAAGAAGCCTCCAAGCTTCACCTTTTGTTGGGGAGGTTAGGCCCAAGTGTGGTGGTCATCTTGTGCCAGATGCTGGGGTGTGTGAAGAATCCAGAGAAGGATGAAGGAAGAGAGGAGGCTTGAATGGGCCTTGAGGGCAGCAGAGGATGTAGGCAGGAGGAAAAAGTGGCCAGGGCATTGTTTGAACCATTGTCCAGGAGGCAGGATGCTCACTGTCTGCCTTGAATCCGTTGGGCTGACCTGCAAGGTTTACCTGGAAATCTGGAGTGCAGGAAAGCCTTGGGAGAGCAGATAGGGAGATCCGACTTCTTCCTGAGCGCGTCAAGAAAGATATGTTGCCACCCGGTCCCAAGTTGGGGAGAAGAGAATGGGGGAGTCTGCAGAGAGCTGCTTTAAGAAATCAAAATACAGCAGCAATGGAGGGAAGCAAGCCCAGAGTGGACAAGAAACAGAGGTCTACTGCAGCCCCCAGTGAACAGAGGAAGTGCCCTTGGTTTTTGCTATCACCCTGAAGAGGCCTAAGGAGCCTTCAGGCAGGTACAAAGGAACAGCCTCCGACATTTTGATTCCTGTGAGTTAGAGAAGCTCAGTCATTTTCTTAAGAATCCATTGATTGTGTGTTAGGGACACTTATGAAAAGCTGATTAGAAAGTGCCTGGAGTGAAGAAGAGCTTAAGGTGTCCACAAAGTTTCCAAATCCAGTATTTTGCTGTGGAGTTTTGTTTCCAGCTGTCTGTTTCACTGTTTTGTTTTCTGCTATACTTCGTACCCATTCCTCTGCTACTACTGAGTTCTCCAGCTCAGTATAGGACTCAGTAAATATCTGCTTTTCCACCCCTTCTCCAAACAGCTGAAATGGGAGAGAAAAGCCAGCATATGTTTGCTTCCACCATCATTTCCTCTCAAACCTTTTTTAACTCCTTTAGGTGTGATCTACCCATACACAGTGAGGAAGAACAAATTGCGCTTTTTGTGTGTTAGAAAGGAACAAAAATGCATATGGCCATGATGGGGAATTTCCCCCACCCTCAGAAGGTGGGGGGGAACAGGGCAGTGGTGTGAAAGAATGAATTAGTTATGGCAAATCTTGTTAGTGTCCATTGTAAGGAGAGAAGCTAAGCCATCTGTGGCCACTTGCAAAATTGTTCCTTGTTTGTTCAGGCTCCCCACCGAAGCAAATCTTTGTGGCTTCTTCTAATTTGTGTACTGTCACTTGTTTGCCAACTGGAGGGTGTCTGGACATGTGTATGTGAGAGGGCGTCTGAGTGGACATGTATGTATGTGTTGGTATGCTGTAGAAATAGATGTCTGGGGGTCTGGCTTTGATGGGGCTCTGGGCTTAGGAGGAGAGGGAGGAATCCTGGGAGAGCCTATCTATGTCATTTTGGGACATTCCTCATCAATATCTCCAATTGCCTTCTTGTGCTCCTATCCTTCACTTCTCCTCTGAGTCTCCTGCTGCCCTAATTTCTCTCCCATCTTTGCTTCAGCTTCAGTTCTTAATTGGTGGTGTGTGTTCTGAAAGAGGTAGAACACGTTTAGGGCAGTTTACATCCTAGTTAAAAGCTAAGAGAGGTATGTGCCACCAGTGTGACCAAATAGTTCTATGTCAAAGATACTGTTGTTGCACCTCCGTTCATTCTACAAGTGTTTACAGTGAGCCTACTGGAGACAAGTGGTGTACCGGATGCTGTAGGGATCTAAAGGCTTCGTGACCTCCATTACCCTTGTCTTCAGGGAGCTTCCATGGAGTGGAAGTGATACATGATGAGCAACACATGCTCTGTGGATGGGATGAACTAAGTTCTGGAGGAGGGATTGGTTATCATCGTCCATTGACCACCAAAGGCTTTGCTCCTGAGGGAGTGTGGAAGACAGAAGATTGTGTAGGGTGTGTGGTCAGGAGGGCTCTCATGCTAGACTTCTGGGATGTCCAGGCTGGCATCCTAGGGAAAATGGTAAACACAAATCTACAAGAATTAAAAAGCGAAAATGCTCCTTTTGCTTATCATCAGGCCATCCTACGGGAAGGTTGATATAATAGGATAAAAATCTGGGAAAAAATCTGGAGTTCTTCTGTGTTTATGTCTAAAAGCACCAGTAACTTATTCTCTCTATGATGTTGTGAAACTGCACCTTAATTTCCCTTTTGTAAAAAAAAGGACATCCTGCTTTTTCCCTCTCTTCCTCTTACTTTCCTTTATACTGGGCAAACTCTGGCTATAAAGAAAGTTGGTGCTTTCATCTCTTCAGAAGACCCTTTTTTTATGCTGTAGGGGGCATTCTCCATAGCCATCTGAGTGGGCCAGACTGCTTCCCAGTGCTTGATGGATACACGTAAAGAATATTAAAGCTGAAAGAGACCTTGAAGATCATCAGAGCAATCTTCCCTTTACAGATGAGGATAGAGTCCAAATCAGGATGTTTCATGATTTGTCCAGGATCACATGGCCAATCAATGAAAGTCTGGAAAAAAAATCCTTTTTAATCCTCACAATGCTGGGTGCTAAAGAAGAGACAGGACACTCTATTACTGTGGCCATTCATTGCCACTGCACCGGAGTCTCCCTGCCTATTTGCTTGGCCCGTCTTATTACAGTTTGGCACTTCTCTCTTGAATCCTCCTGAACTGACATGGCTCTGTCTAGGAGGATCAGATAAAGGGAGCCTTTATTTCCTAGCTGCCCTGTACATGCAGCATTCAGAGAAGAGGGGCTAGAAATGGGGGTGGGGAGGGGAGAAAACATTCGTCTTTTAATACTGGCCTGACATGAAAGCCTCACTGACAGGCACTTTGAGAACCCAGCTAAATAATGGTCACAACCAAGACAAAACATAAAACTGACCCACTAGTTATGCGGTTACTTAAACATGATTTACCCTTCATTATGCTGGCTGGGACCTGGGGATCTCATTTCTAATGAACCAAGAGACGGTACAATTAATTACATTAGAAGGAGTGCTATTAGACAGCAGACTGGTCATTGCAAAAGAAAAGGTCCTTAAATATTCCCCACCTTCCCCCAAAACTTGCAGAAATACACAGGAATAGCACAGGTCACATATTGGTGGACACAGACAAGAACGGGAAAATGGTGACTGCTAGTGGTCCCAAAATGGGATGTGGGATGGGGGGTGATTAGCTAGAACCAGAGAAGTTGCAGTGATTGGGAGAAGGAGGGGCAGGGGTTTAGAAGGGAATTGTTATGTGATTTGGCCAAATGTGAAAAGTCCACCAGGAGCTCTGCATCCTCAGTGCCCTGGTGGACCTGATCTGCATCTTATGTGTACATCTGACAGCCAACCCTGAGCCTCTAATTGCAGTGACCTGCCCACTTGAGGTAGTTAGGATTTGGAAGTGGCTGGACTAGAAAAAAGGCACTGAAGGCTGGGAGGCCACATTTAGGCCAGTGAGAATGGGAGCCCAGTTACAGGAAGAGTCCCATCCACCATGATGTGCTAATGTGTCTGATCATCTTTTGATCACGCAAGCGGATCGCAGAAGCTCTCCTTTGACTCCGATTGCTTTAGGGGTGTTGTCATATCTCCCTTTGGTTGAACATAGTAGTCAGAGAAGTCAGCTCTGCAGTGGAGTGTCTGAGCTGGAAAGATGAGAAGGTAAAGCCTGGAAGATTTGAAGAGGGCAGGGCCAAAGGTTAAAGGAGAAAGGTTAACAGCAGGCAAAGACCCAGGATTGAAATATTTGCTGAAGGCTGACAGGCAACAGAATAGAGGCAGACGAGTGGCAAATTCCTGTTTTCTTCTCTAAATGAGAAAATATTTTGAGTGGTATTCAGTCAGACTGCATAATGCATTGAGGTGGGGGCCGGAGATGGAGAGAGAACATGAATGAGAGAGAATATTAAATAACCCAGGGAGCCAAAGTGACTACAGAGTTCAAGGAGCTGTGTAAGCGTCATCCTCCTTTGCCTCCTTATTTGGGCAGCTCAGCATTCATTTCTTCACTCACTGGTCCAGCACGTGGTCATGAGGACCTGCCGTATCCGGGCAAGGGGTTAATAGCTGCCCATAGGAATTAGCATCAGACAAATGAAAAAGAGGCCAGTCCTTCCTCTCAAAGGCACGCAGGTGCATGAACGGTGATTCCAATGCAAGCTGCAACTTTTGGTTTAATGCTGTTAAGGTTGTTTTCTTTTAAAACCTGAATCTTACAGTCATCTGTGTCTGCTCACAGTTTAGTGAATACTTTTATATAATCTTGCATCTAAGAGAGAATATAAAGTGATTTCATCTACCCTAGTGCTCAGGCTATCCCAGGGTGTTGTTTCCAAGCGGGGTTACCCTGCACTGCTCGGGGAATTGTGCAGCAGGGCTGGGGCGCCGTATGTGCAGGTGGGAGAGTCTGGGTGTGGGGAAGTGGTTAGGAAGTAAAACAGTTGTTTGTTGTACACAAACAAACAGCTCAGTCAGAGCCAGCTCTCCTCCTCCTTGCTCGGCCCTGCCTGCTCTTGCTTGTGAGGATGGCTGTGGTGCTCAGGAGTGCAGGTTCATTTAGGTTTCTAGACTGATGGTGAGCAGCACTGGTGGTTTATTCACTGGGATATTTATGAATGACAAGAATGTAGAGCTGGGAAGGCTGTGAGGGTCATATCACAGAGGGCAATCCGCAGAAGTTAAGTGACATCCCCACGGTGCCTGTGAGGTTGTGGCAGAGCTGGGACCCAGCCTTAGCCCCCTGACTCCCCAGCCAACTTTGGGTTCACTGCCACCTCTTCCAGGAAGTGATGACTCAGAGTATTTCCATCAGCATCTCTTACCGCTACCCCTCCTCCATTTTCTTCCTACAGCCACCAAGCCAATAATAGACCAAAGCAGTTTCAATTTTAGGCAGTTTCCTTTTTTACTTAGAACTCTATGTTTAGAAAGGGTGCTGGGGTAGTGATGATAGCTGGGGGTGGGAGGGAGGTGTGAGAAACTTCAAAGGGGGTGGGTTTCTCCTGGTTCTCAGGTAACCTGGAGGAAATCAGAACTGGGTGCTTTCATGGAACCTTGAGTAGGTCTCTGAAAGATTCCTTCCCCTCTGAAGTTTTTCTGGCTTTTTAGTTCAGGAGGGAATTTCCCTCCTGTCAATTCTGGGACCATCCTAAAGCTTCATAAAATTCTTATGTAAGTTTTAAACTTTAAAAACTAACTAGTGTGAATTATTACAAAGTACTTTGTAAGTGACATTTCAAGCTTTTGGATTTTAGTTCATTCCAATAGTCCTAGATGCATATTATTTTCTTTTCGAGGAAGGTAGAAACTTTGCTTTATTGTAGGGCCTAAAATTGGAAATTACTGAAAGAGATTATGAATAAGCTAATAATAATTGCTGTCTCTTAAGTTCTGTATATTAGGCACTGATGCAAATTTATATGTAATCCTCCCAGCAGCTCTAAGAGGTAAGTCTTATTATTCCCAATTTGCTGATGAGTACACTGTGGCTTTGGGAAGTTAGATAGCTTGCCAAATGGCACATAGCAAGTGTATATGGGTGTGAGTATTTGAAGTCAGGTCAGTCTGATTTTAAAGTTCATATTCTTAATCATGAGGCTATATGGGCCTCGCATTTGCAGTTTAGAGGTCATAATATTACATCAATATGTAATAATATTGCTTTTAAATTTCATGACATGCTTGCTTCCCAATGAACTATACTTGGAAGTTTATTAAATTTTTAAGGTATACAAAGATTTCCTGAAGGCCTTGTTTTAACAAATGCCTCAAACCACACAATGGTGTGCTTCGTTCCGTAATTCATTTTTGGAATAATATGTGAAGAAGAGCCCAAGATGAAAGGACCTAACTAAATTGTTGTATGACAGCCATGTTCCCACTCTGGTTTCTGCTTTCACATTCTGCGGTCAACTGTGGAGATAAATCCCTTTGCTACTGATCTTACTGAGGAGGAAGGGGTGTGAAGGTGATGGCTATCAAAGGATCTTGGAAAGTTGAAAGCATTATCCAAATGCAAGAATAGAACATGTTAACAGATTTTTTTTTTTTTTGTAACAGTCTAAACATGTTTCAGTCTCACTTTTCAGATCTTAAATGAAGTCTATTTAGTTTGGGTTGCTCAGTGTTTTAGCTCTCAGGAAGCGTTATACACATTTGACTCAAATATTTAGTCAGGATGTATATAGGCATGTGTGTGTTTTTGTGTGTATATATTTTGATTCCTAAACAAAAACAAGCTTTTAATTTGTTTTACTGTCAGTGTTCTCATTCCTGTCACCCACTTTGGGGTAGAGATTATGATGAATGCTATCTGTTGAGGTTCCTATCTTCAAGGGCCTTATCATCATTTCCTTTTCATTTGAAAGTCTTTAAGGATTTGTTGCTGAATGTCTTATGTGTCCCATGAAGATGCATTTAGATGAGAAACTTGCTGTTCTAGAGGCAGCCTAGGCACTGAATGGCCAGAATCTCCTTTGAGTTGAGGAGAGTGGATAGTTGGCAGACACTATCTTTGTATGAGCTCTGTTGGTGGTTGCCAACTATATGACTTGAGGTATCCAGAATGTTCCCTCCAACCCTAATGAGAACAAGAATCATTTAAGCAACCCCTACTGTATCTTCACTAAGCTCTCAAAACACCTTAAATGTGAAATCTTGACCACCTTCATAAAATTGGATTCTTACAGGTGAAATGGACCCATGCTGGTATTCCTGACAGACACTTAGCTGCCCTTGTCTGTGCTTTGTGAGTGGCCTTTCCAGTGTTGGATAGTTCTGGGCTTAGATGATTTTTCCCATTTTGGGTTAAAGTATTCCTCTTTGTAACCCTGCCTTTTAATCCTAGCTAACCCTAAAACAGAAACTATGCTAGAGAGTTGGTGACACTTTTCTAAGACCCTAAACTGAAACCCAGATCACTTGTATCTGGTAACAAAAGAGACTTGATTTGGGGGGAGATCCTTAGAAGTACCATTCATGCATTTCCTCATTTGTCCTGTTGCCACTTATGAAGTCCAGTCTACAGAATGAATGAAGGCTATCTCGGGAAGAAATCAGAGTCTTCTCTTCTCTCATTCAAGGCTCATTACTTAGGAATATGCTGATTCTGAGAGACTGAATCATGCACCTCTTCTGCGTTGTGATCACATTAGCACAGCTTGGCTACCTTATTCAAACTCTGGTGTTATAACGTCTGATTTATTCCAGATAGCAGGGCAGTCAGGGGATAGGGAGAAGTAGAAGCCTTTGGGATGTTTAGTGGCTGTTCACTATTAGAAACTTGAGTTTCTCAGAATTGGTCATCTCTCTGGATATCAACATTTCTCTGTGCTAAATTTATTTGCAATCTATTAAAAATCACAGAAGGTATGCATACTTGAAAAGTGCACTGTTTTAAGTACAAGTAATCAAATTTAAGGTGCATCTGGGTACCTGTTATTAATGTCCCATAGTGATGATTTATTTATTCCACTAACAATGAATGAGTTTGGATTCTGAGGCAGTCATTGCACTCAGTATTAAGCATATAAAATCAAATAAGACATGCCATCTTCCTTCAAGAATCACACAAACTTTCATAAGTCATAGCAATATTTTTTTGGATCTGTCTCCTAAAGCAAAGGAAATAAAAGCAAAAATAAACAAATGGGACCTACTTAAAAGTTTTTGCATAGCAAAGGAACCCATCAACAAAATGAAAAGACAGCCTACTGAGTAAGAGAAAATATTTGCAAATGATATGACTGTCAAGGGGTTAATATCCAAAATATATGAGCAGTTCATACAACTCAACATCAAACAAGCAAACAAACCAATTAAAAAATGGGCAGAAGACCTGAATATACATTTTTCCAGACATACAGATGGCCAACAGGCATATGAAAAGATGCTCAACATCATTAATCATCAGAGAAATGCCAATTAAAACCACAATGAGATATCACCTCACACTGGTCAGAATGGATATCATCAAAAAGAACACAAATAACAAATGTTGGCAAGGATGTGGAGAAAAGGGTACCCTTGGACACTGTTGGTGGGAATGTAAATTGGTGCAGCCACTGTAGGAAACAGTATGGAGGTTTCTCAAAAAACTAAACATACAGCTACCGTATGACCCAGCAATTCCACTGCTGGGCATATATCCGAATAAAACTAAAACACTAATTCAAAAGGATAGATGTACCCCAATGTTCATAGCAACGTTATTTACAATTGCCAAGAAATGGAAGCAATCTAAGTGTCTATTAACAGATGAATGGATAAAGAAGATGTGTTATATATATACAATGGACTATTACTCAGCCATAAAAAGAATGAAATTTTGCCATTCATTTTTGCAACAATATGGATGAACTTGGAGGGTATTATGCTAAGTGAAATAAGTCAGACAGAGAAAGACAAATACTGTATGATATCACATATATGTGGGATCTTAAAAATACAACAAACTAGTGAGTATAACAAAAAAGAAACAGACTTACAGAAGTAAAGAACAAACTAGTGGTTACCAGTGGGGAGAGGGAAGGGGGGAGGGGCAAGAATAGGGGTAGG
This sequence comes from Balaenoptera ricei, assembly GCF_028023285.1. Classification (NCBI taxonomy): domain Eukaryota; kingdom Metazoa; phylum Chordata; class Mammalia; order Artiodactyla; family Balaenopteridae; genus Balaenoptera; species Balaenoptera ricei. The sequence goes on from NC_082652.1 coordinate 65,033,297, forward strand.
AGATTAAGCAGTACAAACTGTGTGTAAAATAAACTACAAGAATATATTGTACAACACAGGGAATATAACTTATATAATTATATAATATATAATATAATTATATAACTTATATAATTATATATAAAACATATAATTATATAATATATAATATAATTTATAATAACTATAAATGGAAAATAACCTTTAAAAATTGTAAATCACTGTGTTGTACACCTGAAACTTATATAACATTGTACATCAACCATACGTCAATAAAAATGAAAAGAATCACACAAATTTGAGTGAGACAGGCTAATAAAGTGAAAATTATCAAATAATATACTAAATGCAGTGAACAGAAAGCTTCAGGGATGGAAGGGGAGGGAACCCTTGGAGCAAGTTTTGAGGGACAAGAGGAATAGGTTGGACTAAGGTGGAGAATGGACATTCCACAAAGAAAGAATGGCCTGGACAAAGGTCTGGGTGGTAAAACACAGGTTTGATGAGAGGAAATACAAGTAGTTCTGCTCAAATTAATGACACAAAGAGTGTGTTGGGAGCAGTGATGAAGGTTGAGCAGTGGGAAGAATGCAGATAGGAACTAATATTTGTTGCATCCTTATTAAGTGTTGGCTAGAGTTCTAAGCCCTTCACCTGTTTACCTAATATAATCCCCATAAAAGCCTATGAGATAACTACTATTCTTATCCCCACTTTACAAATGAAGAAACCGAGGCACAGAAACACTGAGCCATTTGTCTGTCACACAACTAGGAAGAGATGGGACTTCCCTGGTGACGCAGTGGTTAATAATCAGCCTGCCAATGCAGGGGACATGGGTTCGAGCCCTGGTCTGGGAAGATCCCATATGCCGCGGAGCAACTAAGCTCATGCACCACAACTACTGAGCCTGCACTCTAGAGCCCGCGAGCCACAACTACTGAGCCTGCGTGCCACAACTACTGAAGCCCGCATGCTTAGAGCCCATGCTCCGCAACTAGATAAGCCACGGCAATGAGAAGCCCGCGCACTGCAAGGAAGAGTAGTCCCCACTCGCTGCAACTAGAGAAAGCCTGCTAGCCACAACTAGAGAAAGCCCGCGCACAGCAACAAAGACCCAACACAGCCAAAAATAAATAAATAAATTTATTTTAAAAATTCTATTAAAAAAAAAAAAAAAAAAGAACTAGGAAGAGGTGGAGGTTAGAATTGATCCCATGAAGCCTGGCTCTAGAGCTCACTTTGGATCACTGTTCTTGGGCCTTGTGTACAAGGAGGTTGAACCTTATCCTGAAAATTATGATTTATTTTAGACATAGGAATTACACAGACAGAATTATGTTCTGGAAAGGTCACATGGAGGGTCATGTGGAGAGCAGATCATAGGGGAGAGAGGTTGGAGGCCTTTAACATAATCTAGGTGAGAAGTGATAAAAACCTGAAGCACACTGGTGACAGGGGATGTCATCAGAAGTAGATTGATTCAAAAGGCATTAAGCAAGTAGAATCTGTTTGACTCTGGCTAATGGGATTAAGTTGTTGAATGAGAAGGTGGAATTTATCTCCTAGGTAAATGGATATCACCATTCATAAAGAAGAGCTGGTTAGGGAAAAGAATGCTAAGGTATGTGATTCCTGTTGAGTTTCCAGTCTCAAGGGAAATCATGGGTGTGGTTTAATTTGCCTGGGGTAACTTGTAGAGTCTGAGGGCTGTGGAAAGACCTTGGGGATTACAGGCACTTAGGAGATAGGCAGAAGAAAAATTTTTGCAAAGAGTGATGGGGCCAGAGTAGAAGAAATCCCAAGAGCCCCAGAAGTGTATGCTTTATGTAGCACAGGCTTTGGCAACATTGCTCACTGTGACTTTCGGGAGAGTGTTTCCAGTGAAGTTGTGGGATCAGAAGCCTGTGAAGAAGGGATGCAGAAACTGTAGTGTAGTCCAATCTTTCCAGAAGCCTGCTGGTGAAGTGAAGTGCAGCTATGCATCCATGTGAGTCAATTCTTGAAAACACATCATGGAACATTTGCAGAAACCTGAAGTAGTGAGCCTGGGACATAACCTGCCCTTGGTGTACGGGCAGTACTGAATTTCAGTCCCTAGACAGCAGATATTGAATAGGACTTCCTTTATTGTGTTCAGGTCTGGGCCTGGTACTGTGGAATGTGAAGGGAAATTATATAACATAGGTTCTGCCCTCAAACAATTTTTATTCCAGATGTAGGGAGAAGACAAACATGGGAAACTAAGAGGAAAGATAAGAGAAGCTGTCAATCAATAGGCTGTCAGAGATTGCTGGAGTCCTTGAGGATGCAAGGAGTGAACTCCATCCTGAATGATGGAGCCAGGGAGAATCTGGGGAGCACAGTGTGAGCTTGGATGTGGAAACGTGCAAAGGGCCTGGGGGAGGAAGGCAGTGAGGAGCCCAGCTCATGCCTCTCACACTCAGGGTTTTCTTTTCTCCAGTTGTCTCCTTGACTGTATGCCTTTTCCGAACCTCCTTTTTTGGAACTTGCCACGTGCTCACAACCTGTGTTGCTTGGTCTCTGCATCCAAGAGGCTCTCATGTATCACTTCTGCCTACCAAGGGGAGGGCATTTAACATCTGCTACCTGTCTTGCCTCTATTCTTTTTAAGGCTCTCAACCGATTCTTTTCCCTTCAGTATTGCCCAGAGGTCCAAGAGGGACACCAAGGGAGCAATGAGAAAGCTGTGGTTGGGGCTGGGGGAGGAGAAGGCTCAGATAGTCCCAGGAGTTTTGGACGGTTGGATCATGCTGGGAGCCCTTTATGCAGGAGACAGAAGTTGTTCTCATTGTCTAACTGCTGCATAACAAACCACCCTGAAACTCAGTGGCATTAAAACTACAGCCATTTTATTATGGTCTCCATGTTGTGGATGAGCATAGTGTGGATGGCTTACTTCCGCTCTTCAGTGGTCTGGAACTCATCTGGAATGGCTGGGACAGCATGAGTTTGACAGACTTGTGACTAGCTATTGGCTGGGTCTCTCTCTTCTCTGTGTCGTGTCTGCTGGGGATGTCTGGTGCTCAGGCTGAGATGCCTGGAGCAGCTGGGGCTGTCTGGGTGCTGCTGTCTCCACACAACCTCTCAACATGGCTGACTCGAGTTTCCTCACAGCATGTCAGGCTCACTATCGTTGGATTCTTCCCCGATGTCCTTCCAAGAGAATTGGGTGGGAGCTTCAAGAGTTCTTATATACTAGTCTCAAAATTAACAAATGTCACTTCTGCTACATTCTATTGGTCAAGCAAGTCACTAAGGCCAACCCAGCTTGTTAGGCTTTGTCAAAGCCCTGCTTTTTCTACATGGCCACAGGAGAGAAAGGAACCACTTGTTTAAGTGATATCTTCCTGACAGAAAATAGGATCCACAGAGAAGTTTTTGAGATTGTCACAATCCTTGTGGGGAAGGCCCTTGTCCAGTGGCTTCAAGAGCCCTGAATTAGGAGCCAGGAGACCTGGGTTCTGGCTCTGGCTTTATCTCCATCTAACCAACCTTAGAATAACTTTAACCTGTGAATTAAAATCCTGGTCATATTGGTTTTATATTTTACTCTACTAGACCAAGTCCCCGGGTTGAATGGAGTTACAGTGATTGTAGAAGATAGAGAAACTCTCTCTCTAATGCATTCGCGTGCACACGCGCATGCACACACACACACACCCCAGGCACACACAAATTCTTATATTCTCTACAAACTGGAAAAAGGGTTGAAACTGAGTGTAATCAGGCAGACCTTGGTCTAGTTCCTGTTTCTGCCACTTTGTAAACACATGGCCTCCCAACCTCATTTTCCTCATCTGTCAAATGGGGATAATACTACTTACCTGGTCAATGTGTCACCAATATGAAATAAAATCTTCTATGTCTGTTTAGACTCATAGATTCTTATAGAATCATCATTGTCATTCTGATTTCTTGCCCTAATAAGAGTTGGAATTTCCATAACGTCTGGCTGGACTACTTTTCCTCTTCCTTATGCCATGTCCGATCCAGTTTTGACATGTTTTCTTTATCACTAAATACCAGTGGCTGGGGTGTGTGTGCATGTGTGTATTTGTGAGGTTTGCATTCTCAGGTTTTGTGCTGGGACTGTCTAGATCTACTTGATGAATGATGTGCTGTGTGAGTGTGCATATGTGCTGGACATGCATGGAGGATTTAGATTCAGAACTGACCTAAGAAACCTAATTACCACTCAAGTAGATGATCACATATCCTCATTATGAGAACTGAATTGGTTGAAATTCATATCTAAATATGATCTTCTTGGAATTTACCTTACTGCTCCTTGAAGATGAGCAGGACTCTGAGATTCTATTTTCTTTAACATGCTGCAACTTGACTGCAGGGGCTGTCCGCCCTATAGCCCCTGCTGTCTTCTGCATGTACGGTCACAGACTTCTCCCTGAGCAGGCATCCAGTGAAGGAGGAAACCCAAAGCCTGTGTCAGGACAGATAAATAAGTAAAGATGTTTGTCAAAATGCATGGAGTGCTATTCTCACCCTGTACCTTTGACAGGAGCAACCATATTGAATGTTGCATTTATTTAGACCCTTACTGCTAAGGATAAAGTACTCTGTAAACATGTCCTGCTTAGCCCTCACTGCATGTACTGCTGCCTTTCCGAGGTCTTTAATTCAGTGAAATAAATTACTTTAAAAAGAAGTGCTGTGCAGCCTCTTAGAACAGTAAACAAGAACACTTCAGGTCTTTTTAGGAACCTGAAGCCAAAGGCTGGTTTGTTGTTTTGGTCTCCAGGAAGAGCTGGTACAGAAGGAGGTATTGACCTCGCTGCTTTGGCTGGCACCCACCAGGTCCCTTCCTGGCGCTCACATTCCCCAGGCATGTAACTTAACACCTGTCCTTCTCCCGGCAAACAGAACTCACAGTGATGGCTGAGCCCCCTCCTGAGCAGGCCCTCCCAGCAGCTCAGCACCCTTTCACCTATGATTTCAAATCCTGACAAACCAGAATCAGAGAATACATTTCCCCTCAGGATTCTGATATTAGGCCAAGAAAATATTTAATCAAAAAACAACTCCCAGGGGGAGGTCCCGGGATCGGTACATCCCTCCATTTCTGTTTCCAGATATAGATGAAGAAAAAAAGGTGTAGGGGTTGTAGAGCCCTTTAAGACTAGCGAGTAGCTTACCTCTCTGCTGGAGATGGGCATGTGGTCTGAAAGGTGTCCTCTCTTACTGTTTCAATGCCTGCCCATATGAGCTACAGCATCACCCCTCCTATTTCCATCTGACATAGCCAAGCTGAATCTCTGGTAAGTAAATAATTAATATGGAAGTTGGGGATGTCAGTGGAAAAGTCAGCTGTGATGGGCTCAGATAACAAGTCCCAAAAGTGATAGCCACTCTGGCCTCTGAGAGGACCTGTCGGCTCTATAAGACCCAGACAGCCCTGTCTTCGGGCCTGTCTCTCCACATTAAAGTCAAGGGCCTATATCTCTCCATCGTTGAATCACATCTTTGTCCCCAAATGCTTGTACACACTGGGCTGACTGGTGTTTTCTTTCCTAAATCCACCAGGCCCATGCAAGTCTGCGTGACTCATGACAGAGAAGAGTCTCAGTTCCAATATCTCTGTGGGTTTAGGGAGGGGTCAGGCTGTGAATAAACCATTACGTGGCTGATTCTACATCCTTCTCTTTTACCACAAAAACCTCAATTTCCCTTTTTGTGGAAAACAAAACCCTCTTTCATTGCCCCATCAACAGGACTGTGGCCTTTGAATTACAAGCTGTCCTCAGGAAATTTTGAAGATTAATCGGCTTTTGGATGGACTCGCTGGGACAACACCTGCCCCCTGTCCACTGGAGAGTAAGGAGTCTCCACTTCCATCCTCTGTGACCTCTGTGCCAACTTCACGTGTAGATGAGGAAATTGATCAGTCTGTGAATGATTTGCGAATCCACAGATGTGTGGCTGAGAAGCCCTGAGGGCATACACCGCAGATTAGCTGGGTCGGAGCTCCTTTACTCCCACCACAGTTCAAGGCCTCCATGGAGCTGGGGGAAGGAGTGAGTAAGGATGGCACCACAAATCGCAGATCGCTGCAAATGGGGTCAAGAGCAGAGACTGAAAATCAGAGGACCTCTTGAGGCCTACTCCAGTGGGCTTTCCAGAACACAGGATGAGATCATTTCTAGAAGGATATTAAAGAACAAGATCAGACACCAACATTATAAAAATTTGTAAACTGTAAATGTGATATAAGGGTAAGATGTGATACTTATTGCTAGAGAGAGTTTCTTCACCCTTTCATGCATCTGGATTTATTTGTGAACTATTAATTAACTCCCTACTCTGTGCTGGTTTTAGCTTCTTCCCTTGGCCTTCCCAAAGACTGAGTGTACATCCTGCTAGCCGGCTGCTATTTGAGCTCTTTTATGTACTTTGGGAGTGTATATGGATTGACCTAGGCCCTTGTAAATGCCATTGCTCTTACAAGACATAAAAAGACAGTCAAATAACTTAGTATGGCATTCAAAGAGGCTTCCAGTTTCACCCAAACTTCTATTTAAAGGCTTGTCTCTCACCACTTTCTGAGTGGTCTGTTCATTCCCTGGCCATTTCCCTCTTCCATTCTTCTCTTCACATTACTGTGACAGTGTATGCCTTCCTCTCTCTCCCTCATGTGGCCAATAGTCACCTTTCCATGAAAAGTCCCCTCCTTCCTGATTCCTCAGCACGCACCTTCCTTTTCCCAAACTCCTAGCATACCTATTGCCAATGTCAATTATTTAGTGGCAAAATGTGTCCCCATTGTCACATTTCTTCTTTTGAACTATTTAAATTTTATTTGTTTGTTTACTTTTTATGTTGCTTTCTCCCATTTAGATTAGGAAATCTCTTTTGGGGTTAAAGGATTTAATTTATTAGCATTCCCCACAGCACTTAGCATAGCACCTGGTACATAGTAAGTACTCAATAAGTATTAACTGACCCTATATGATTAACTTCTGGACAGTATAAAATTATTATATTCCATTCCTGCGTGTAAGGAATTTTGCTGTACAATAAGTAAGAGGAGATGAGGTTACCTGTAAGTCCACATAGAAATCTTTGTAGAGATATTCATTAATTCAATATTGTGGAGTTAGATAATCAAAGCTAAATTACTCAATATTTGTTGGATAAGAGCATCCAGAGAAAGGGGATTTGGTACAGGGGCAAAGGATTTAGTTGAAATGTGCTTAAAGATTAACCTGTGGAAGACTGATTGTGAGTTCAAGTCAAGAGGGATTATAGGTTGAATATGGACATCAGGGTTATCTGTCGTAGTGGGGAGCTGAATTCAGCAGTGCCCCTCCCCAAGCATTCTGTAGTTTCCTTTGGAGAATGTTCTTCCTTTGTGGAAAATGAAGAGTATAATTAATTGCAAGAGAAAATGTTGTAATTCAGGAACATGACACAATAGTGACAACTCTTTTATAAATTGACTCATATTCTTCTCATAACCCACAGTGCTTTTAGAACAAGTTGCAGACCCACAAGTGCTGACCAGGAATTTGTTGATTGATTCACTGCCATCATGATTCTGTTTCTCATAGAGATTGCTTGGTTTGCAGTTCTTTGAAGGGGTGACATTGCTGGAAATGACAGGACTAGCGTGACTGAGAGATTTATCTGGAACTGTCTTATAAAGCCTTCTCTGACCTCCTTTGTGCCCTTGGCAAACTTGGCCACTCTGTTCTCTGTACTCCCTCTCTTCCTTCTACACACGTGGTTGCCCTCCCTCTCCAGTTGTCTCCTTAATTATATCTCCAGTGTCCAGCACAGGGCCTGACACATAATAGACACTTAAACCTTTATAAACGAATGAATGGTTAATGAATTAATGAGTGGATATTGAGCTCTAGGAGCTCAGATGGCAGTTCAGGTTGGGAAGGAGGGGCAAATTTGGTTGCAAGTCTGGCAAGTTGCTTGGTGAGTACTGGTCAGCAGGCCTGGCTTGCTGGAATTCTGTGTTGAGTTTATCTGGGTCAGACCTGGTCTTCCCTGAGTATGTAACCTTAGAAAAGTCACTTCTCTGTTCCCAACTTTTGTCTGTAGGATGAGTGCATGGACTGCATGATCTCAGACTTAAAGCTGGGAATTTCCAAGGATAGAATGTGTTGCCATTGAAATCAGTGAGTTTCCAGTTGCCGGAGGTGTTTTGTAGCAGGAATTCTGTGCCTCAGAAGTGTGGTATTGTTAGATGACCATGAGGTCCTTTCCAGCCCGAGACTCCGATGTGATAACTTTCAGCTGGTTTGAATTGCATCAGCATGGGCCAAACTGATGTCAGGGAGGGAGAGGGATTACATTTTTTGCTGTGTACCACTCACAAGTGAATTAATTACCTGCCATGGCTATTTTGATAGAGACAGTGTCATCCCCCTTGTCCACCGCTTTTTGAATCCTCTTTTTTCAGGACTGTTAGTTGTTGGGCATCTGTATATCCAGAAGCACACACAGCTCCACGTGTTCACATGCTTGTGCCCTTTCTCTTATTCCTTTGACAGACTGGCACCTGGAGTCCCTTCGGACTGGCCATGCTAACTGCTATTGAAACTGGGGACTGAGGTGCCCCACACTAGCTGTGTCCCTCTGCAGAAGGCTCAGTTACTGGGGTCTCCAGTGCCACTTAATGATTTAGTTGCCCTTGTTTGGAGAGTGACATTCACTCTGTAGTCACATGTGTCGTGTTGATTTCTTTTCATTCACTCTGCAATCCTGTCTAGTGTCTACGCTGCCAGAGATCTTTATCAACATTAAAATGCTTCTGAAGCTTCATAGTCCTAAGAGAAAATTGTGACGTCATTTACATTTCACTTGATTTTATTTTCCTGAAACCATAGGAGGACAAATTTTCACGTTAAAAAAATATTTGTGTTTGTAAGGAGAACATACATAGGAGCATGTGCACACTTACAAACACATACACACACATAGACACAGAGTCACAACTTCTGTATTAGTTTCCCATTGCTGCTCTAACAAATTACCACACATTTAGCCACCCAAAACAAAACAAATTTATTACCTTAGAGTTCTGGAGATCAGAAGTCTGAAACGGGTCTCCCTGGGCTAAAATCAAGGTGTTGGCAGAGCTACATTCCTTCTGAAGGCTCTAGGGGAGGATGTTTTTATTTCCCAGCTTCTAGAAGCTGTTGGCATTCCTTGGCTAATGGCTCCATTCATCTATCTTCAAAGCCAGCAATGTCAGTTGGAATCTTTTTCACACCGATATCTCTCTGATAGTACCTTCCTCTTTCACTTTTAAGGAGCTTTTCGAGATTATATTGAGCCTACCTAGTTAATCCAAGACACTCTCCCTATTTTAAGGTCAGCTGATTAACAACCTTAATTATATCTGCAATGTTAATTGCCCTTTGCCATGTAACATAACATACAGGTTCTGGAGATTAGGACATGGGGCGTCTTTGGGGGTCCATTCATTATTCTGCCTACCACACCTTATTATAGTAGTGATAATAACTTGGATTAACAAAACATCAAAAAACAATCTTACCTTGCCTTTCCCTCCTTGATCTGTTACTATACCCCCAAGCACAATCCTTTACACTAGGAAATGAAAATAATTGCTTTTTGTTTAAACAGATTTGCTATAATTTGTAGAACTGTTGGAGTCATAACATTTTTAAGATATGTTTTATTAATAAGATATTTGTATAGTTGTGAAAGAGTCTAACTAAATATTTTCATTCATCAGAGGTTCTGGAAAATCTGTTTTTCATTGTCAGTGATATCTGATTTTGGATTCAGGTCCTTCACATTTGAAGTACTCTGAAAAGGATAATTTGGTTTTGTTATTTAATTGAATGCGTACAGGATACAGAAGAGGTTGGCAGTGTGTTCATTAAATTTACAAAATCAGTATATTAGGTTATAGTCCAGTAAGTGCACACTCTTGGCAGGTGTCTGAAGCCCAGGTAGGAGCAATTCTGGTTTCTGGGCAATGACTTGACTCTCATAGAGTTGCAGGTGCACACATGGGGAGTGGGGAGATGCCTGGTGACCTTCCATGATGATCAGAAGAATAGAGTCTGAAGAATAGACTTTGGTCAGAAAAATAAGACATCTGCCTGGAGTTGCTTTGGAACACCAGAGGATGAGGTACACCTATTTACTGAGAGTTGTCACAGTTCCCTGGAACTTGTCTTCCCAATCCCTGTCAGGAACCCTCCCAAAAGACTTGCCAAGGTTAAGCATTTATAGGTTTTGCTGGCCTTGAGTCTGGAGGTGTTGAAGTTTTGATTATTATTCCAGAGTGGGGATTGTGACGATGGGACTCCAAGGATTCAACGGTAGAGTTACATCGACTCCTTTTGGCATTTTGAAGTGAGAATAGGCATGTGCTTAATGTTCTGCTGTCAGCTTAGAAAGGTGTACATCAAAACTACAATGAGGTATCATGGTACACCAGTCAGAATGGCCATCATTAAAAAGTCTACAAATAACAAATGCTGGAGAAGGTGTGAAGAAAAAGGAACCCTTCTACACTGTTGGGGGGAATGTAAATTGGTACAGCCACTATGGAGAATAGTATGGAGGTTCCTTAAAAAAATAAAAATAGAGTTACCATCTGATCCTGCAATCCCACTCCCAGGCATATATCTAGAGAAAAAACAGAAAACTCTAATTCAAAAAGATACATGCACCCCAGTGTTCATAGCAGCACTATTTACAATAGCCAAGACATGGAAGCAACATAAATGTTCATCAATAGACGAATGGATAAAGAAGATATGGTGTATACACACACACACACACACACACACACACACACAATGGAATATTACTCAGCCATAAAAAAGAATGAAATAATGTCATTTGCAGCAACATGGATGGACCTAGAGATTATCATACTGAGTGAAGCAAGTCAGACAGAGAAAGGCAAATATATGGTATCACTTTATATGTGGAATCTAAAAAAATGATACAATGATACTTATTCACAAAACAGCAAGAGATTCACAGACATAGAAAACAAACTTATGGTTACCAAAGGTGATAGCAGGGAGGGGTGGGGGAGAGATAAGTTAGGAGTTTGGGATTAACATATACATACTACTATATATAAACTAGATAAACAACAAGGACCTTCTGTATAGCACAGGGAACTATATTCAATATCTTGTAATAACCTATAATGGAATAGAATCTGAAAAAGAATGTGTGTGTGTGTGTATGTGTGTATGTGTGTATATATATATATATATATACACACATACACACATACACACACACACACACAACTGAATCACTTTGCTGTACACCTGAAACTAACACAATATTGTAAATTAACTATACTTCAATAGAAAATGGTTAAAAAAAAACAAACAAAAAAACCCAAAAAGCTTTTTGGGTGTAGATCACTGCACACACACACACACAAAAATAAAGGTTGTACATTTCACCTTTACACTAATGGCCACATTATACATTTTATACACTGTGGCCATTACAGCAGGAAAGGAAACAGCAAGAAACCTGGTGATCAACACTTGTGATCAATTACTTCATTTCCTCATGTTTGGAATGGAAATAATGATTCCTGCCCAACTTATCTCAAGAATTAATATAGAGACTGCATATAATGTGAATGTACTTTGAAAGTGTCAAGTATTAAATTTCCAATACTTCAAAAGAAAGTGGAACATAAAGGGAAGGGTAGAGTTGAGATGACCCAGGTCAACTCTGTGATCCTGTTTTTCACTATGTCTCCCATGGGCACTGGAAAAGGATAGATTGTCTTTGTTTCGAGTTACAAATCCTGCACATTAATTGATGTTTCATTAATTGGTGGAGCATCATTCCTGGGATGGAGTTTGAGGAGTGTAGGATGGAGGGCATATATGTTTGGGATAGAGTGAGCTAAAGTTGTATGATCCATTATCAGTTTAATTAATCCTCGTTTTTTTTTTTTAATATTTTATTTATTTATTTATTTATTTATGGCTGTGTTGGGTCCTCGTTTCTGTGTGAGGGCTTTCTCCAGTTGCGGCAAGCGGGGGCCATTCTTTATCGCAGTGCGCGGGCCTCTCACTATCGCGGCCTCTCTTGTTGCGGAGCACAGGCTCCAGACGCGCAGGCTCAGCAATTGTGGCTCACGGGCCCAGTCGCTCCGCGACACGCGGGATCCTCCCAGACCAGGGCTCGAACCTGTGTCCCCTGCATTGGCAGGCAGACTCTCAACCACTGCGCCACCAGGGAAGCCCAATCCTCGTTTTTAATCGTTTTAAGTTTAGTGTTTTATCTCAAGTGACATTCTACATTCACAAAACTTTATTGGATGGTTCTATAGGTGAATGAAACCTGTACTTGGATAAATTGGAACTTACATCTTGATTTGTCTTTATTCTTGTAAATGTGGAGCCCTATTGTATCTTGGAGTACAGGCTAGTAGATTCTAAGATCATAGAATGTTAGAGATTGGAGTGACTTCAAAATCATCTGGCCTAGAGGGTTTTTTTAAAAGAAAAAAAAACAGTATGGCAAAAATTGGGCATCACTCAATGTAATATAATATTTTCATTTAACCAGTGAATATTTTTGAGTACCTGTTCTGTGCCAGGCCTTAAGCTAAGTGCTAAGTACACCAAGATGACAGACTCAGTGCCTGCCTGTAAGGAGTTCTTGGTCCGTAGAGGAGATGGGTATTAAACAGTTAGTGTTCAGTGCTCTTGCTGGGTCTGGCTGATAGGAGGATATACAGGATAAACAAACAACAAATAGGAAATGTCCCTGAGATTGCCTGAGGGTGTGGGCTGGGGCAGTAAAAAAAAAAAGCTAAGTATTTTCTATCTCTTTCTCTAGATAAATAAAATAAGACTAGGTCCATAAGAGACTAACTCTTACTGCCTGACCGATCAGGACCTCTTTTCCTTTTCCTCCGTCAGCCTATGATCCTGAAAGCCTAAGATCTATTTTTTACCATCATCCTTCTTATTGTTATTATTTATGACGGTCATTGTTTTAACTGCTCCAAGGAGATAATTGCCTTAGTTGCTAAGGCAACCCAACATATTGGGTATAAGAGCAGCCAGCAGAAAGGGTTTGCCAAATTGCAGGGCTGGGTGGGAGGTGTGGGGTGGGAGAGCAAGGAGCTCAGCTGTGGAGCTTGAAAATAGCCATGTTCAAATTATCTCTGCATTTCTTCCACTGAGGAGCGTGAAGCCACTTGGAATCCGGTGCCTGCCAGCTCCTCGGCTACCCCTGACGCTTCCTGTTTTCAAACCAGCTAGTGCACTCTCTCTCTCACCAACTCTCAGTGCTCAGCCCAGGCTTCTTGGGTCTGGTTCCCAGACTCACGACTCCTATCTGCTGCTATTCAGCCCTGGAGATGTTCTTGTCCTTTATTTCTGGGGCCTGCAAGGGTGGAGATGTAAGTGGTGTAGCACCCCTCTCTAGGCACTGCACATTGCCCATTTCAAACAGATCATAATCCTTGGTGGTCTCGCTCAAGGCTGTAGTCTCCTCCCTAACTTCGGGAAGAAAGTATGGACTGATCACAATGAACTTTTCCATTTTAATTTTTGAAGATTGGAACGTCTTGGGAGGTCAGCTTGACTGCCCCCATTAAGTAGGTAAATTGAAGCTGAGGGAGAAGGCATGCAGACCTGGTGATGCAACAAAAGTGGCTGATGTAGGCCTTGAACCTCAGACTTCTTTCACCCTATGCTTAATCAGTGCCATTGGCTTTTGTCCTTGGTTACTGACTATCTTAGTCTGAGGTCTTCTGTGTCCTCTAGTTAGCTTGTTTTCTGTCTCCTGCCCCCTGGTCCTTATGCCAAGATGGGGAGTGGTCCAGAGGGAATACTGGGGCAAGAAGCTGCAGGAGACAAGTGTATCTCATTGGCTAGCTTTCCTTGGCAACATTTGGCCATCCAGAAGGAGCTATTGCCATGAAATAGGATAATGGGCATGGGAAAGGGCAAGATGACAAAAGAAGCCCTCACCAGAAGATTTGAGTGGGTGTTAGTGACTTCTTTCAGCACCTCCTTTCTCCTCTTCTTTCCTGCTCACCAAGCACACACTGAGCCCCAGGGTATCTGTGGGGAGGGCCAACTTGCCTCTGTGTCCTTAGCAGCCTCCAGGGTGTCTCGCTAAGTGTGTCCCGGCGCCCTCTGCTAGAGAGCAGCCTCAGAGTTGATCTATCTGAGCAGGTTAAATAAACAGGTCTGTGTTTGGGTTAATTATCACTGGTTCTGTTGCTCTCCATTACTGCTCCATCCGGGCCTCTGGCCAAGGAGCAGATGGGAGAGGCTGCATCATCACCCCTGCCTCCTCATTGTGTCTGGCTCTCCCTCCTTCTCTCTCTCTCTCCCTCTCTCCCCCTCTCCCTCTTTCCCTCTTTCTCTCTCTCCCTTCCTTACCCTTCCTCATTTTCCTCCTTTTTCCCCCCGCCTCCCTGCCCTCCCCCTGCCCTCCGCCTGCTTCCCTGCTTTCCTCCCCTCTTCCCGCCCCCCCCCCCCCTTTTTGCTCTTTCTCTCCCTCTCTTTCTCTTTTTGGCTGAGCAAATAGGCCAGATGGCGGTGAGGGGAACAGACAACAAGTGAGGCATGGCATATGGGGAGCTTGTTTAATTTCAGCTCCTGTAGGGAAGTAGATTGGAGGAGGTGAGCTACAAAAGCAGAAAATGGAAAGGGGAAGGGTAAAAAAAAAACAACAAAAAAAACCACAACTGACCCTTCCAAGAGGGAAATTGGATTCAATTTACTATTGTTGGCCAGTGGAAGCCGTTGAGAATGAAGTGAATCTAAAGCAGAAAGTACCCTTTTTGCATCTTGAAGGTTCAGCCCCCTCCTCCAGTTATCCCACCTCGTACCATATTGTCCAGGGTTCTAGCTCTGAGAGGATGGTCTGAGAGGGGCAGTGGAAGGTGGGCAGGATTTCTTATATGACGTGGTAAATGGCTGTCTGTTCATGTATCAATTCCAGGAAGAAGTTTGGCCAGTAATTTAGTGAGAGAAAAATAGAGGTATCTGTGGCTAAAATAAGGGGTTGAGGGAAGACTGGCCCAAGTTAGCCCAGTTCCAGCTTCTGAGAGCTTCTTGCACAGAGTTTCCTGTGCCTTCTTGGTTTGATTCAGCTCTCTCCTGGGCAGCTGCCCACCTAACCACGCCTTGTCCTGCAGACCCTGGCCACTGCCTGTGCTGACATAGAAAAGCCAAGGCAGGAGGGCGGAGGGAGATTTAGGGACCAGATGAATGGCTTCCAGCATACGCCCTTTGTTTTCAAAGTTTATTTAACCTTCATGGTAGCCACCTAGAAAGTCAAATTTAAGGCAGCTTTACCTGGAGTTTCGGGAGAGATTCTGGCCACAGCACATATAATGGCCCACGCCTTGGTCACTCCAGTGCATGCATTCCCACAGATCAGTCAAATGTACTCTGCTACCCGTAGCAGGGTTTCACTTAGCCATTGCTGGGGCGCCTTACTCTGTAGGTGCAGGTTGAATTCGGCCATCCAGGGGAGACTGTGGCCCAGCGTAGCGCTGGGTTGCTGGCACCGTGATCTCCGCCTTGGTCTCCGGGACTGGGAGAGACCTAGGAGCCTTAACAATGACCCTCGGGGTACAATCCGGGCTCATCTGCTGGAGCGGCAGCCTGCCCCCCTTCCCTGCAGGACTTTCCCCAGCTCCACCAGGCAACCCGCTCTGCAGCTGATAACCGGATTAGGCAGCAGAATGGGGCAGATGAGCACCTCCAGGGGCCCTGCCTGGCCAGGCGTGGGGGCTGCCACTGTCAACACCCTAAGCCCCCGCCTCGGGCAGGGTATTTGCATGTGTGTGCGGCCTGCGCCCCGAGCCACTGGGAAAAGTGGGCGGAGGAGGTTCACACGGGCCAGGGCTGCACAAAGCCTGAGGCCAAGCGGCGCAGTGGCCCTGGCTGGCGAGTGTCATGCCCGGGGTCCCAAAGGTGGCTGGGCGCCTGTGCCCGGGTGGGTGGGAGCCAGCACAGTCACCGCGCGCCGCCTCCTCCCCAGCCTCCTCTGAAAAACTCTTCTTTCGTGCTTGCTTTCAGGGGCAGGCCGGCGGTTTGATCTCCCCTGAATGCTGTCCCCTCGTTTGAGCCTTCGATTCTGGGAAGATTCAGGGCATTGTCCAGGGTGGCGGGATGTCGGATTGATTTCGGGGCCTTTGTGTGGACGTGGGGCTCCTGAATGAAGCTGTTATGCGCGTCTGGGGCTGGCGGGCAGGCTGTCCGGCTGCAAGCTGGGCCTCCCTTTGTTGTGGGGGCCTCATTGAGTCCAAGGAAGAGGCTCATTTCAGGGTGATTTACTACCACCCAAACACCAGCTGTCTGCTGTTCTGCTGCGCGCCCTACCCGGCCCCCTCTTGGGGGGAATCTCTTCCCCTTCTGAAGTTTTCAGAGTCCCCACCCTTTTCTTTAATCATTGGGTTACATTCATATTCATATGTGTGTACATGTGTTAATATTATATATTTGTGTAAGTATAAATGCATGTATGTACATGGATATGGATATGGATATATACATACACATTCTCTTTTCGTTTGTTTTTTAATAGAGGGCCCTGGGCAGAGGCAGGGGCAGGTGAGAAAACTGCTGTGTTGGGAACTGTGTCACCAGGGTTTGGATCTCAGCTCTGTCCCTCATTAGTTGTCTGACCTTGGGCAAGTCACTCAATCTCTCAAAGCCTCAGTTTTTTCATTGGAAAAAAATGAGAACATTCTCTTTTGATAGGAAGAAACTTCTCAATTATTTCTTGAAACATTAATGTTTTTAAAGCTATGAGAGAAAAGAGTGCGTTGTATTACTCTAACATTTTTGTAAAGCCATTGTTCAGTGGGAAATAAAGCCACAAGGCAACGGGAGGAGGGAGTCGCATTAAAGGCGAAGACCTCTCCACCTTTCTAGGTGACGTGCCAGGTGCAGAGGGAGCAGCCTCCAGACTTGGCCCACCCTAGGGTCTCAGAGTCAAGGGCCACTAAGTAGGGGCCACAATCTGTTGGAAGTGCTAAATGAACATCAAAGAGGGGCACAGGAGGAAGCCTTGGGGGTCAGGGAAGCTCCTGGAGGAGGTGATGCAGGATTATTTTGAAGTTCAGGGTGGTCTGTAAGAGAAAGGGCTGGGAGAATTTTTCCAGGGAGCTTGAGCGGCTAGCATAGTGGTGGCCATCCCTCTCTGGACAGCCGTCCCTGATCTCGAAGGCTCACCTGCACCGAGGAGCAAAGAGAGGGTTTGAATGGAGGTGGAGGACATGGTCAGACATGCAGGGTAAGAGGGGTGGGTCTGCCATTTCCGTTTTGGGTGGTTTGAGGTCTAGGGGTTGTCAGTCAGCCAGAAGACCATTTAGAAGGCAACTCTAAATAGTTCCAACAAGAATAGAGATTAAGCTTTGGTGCTTCGTGGGAGCGCTGACCAAGGTGGAAGGGAAGGACATTTATGACGTGCAGCTGACCTCAAGACCGGTTAGATGTAGGGAGGTGGAAAGAAAGGCATGGATCTGTGATATACACATTTCTGTAAAATAGGGCAAAAATTGTACAAAATTCATAGCATTGCTAGCCTGGCACATAATAAACACTCAATAAATGTCATCTGTAATGATGATGATGAAGACTGCTGTTTTAGGTGACCAAGTGAGTAGTTGCCTCCAGGTCGTGTCCTCAAATGGGGAAAGCAGGAAAAGGAACAGAATGGGGGTGAAGGTGGGAGGGGTAGGAAGAGCAGGATGATAAGTTTTGGCACAGTTAAGTCCTCATAGATGTTGTCTAATGTAATTTCTTTGGGAGCAGGATCTGGTAGGAATTCTCTCATGGTTCCCCCATAATGTCTAGCTCAGTGCTCACAATAGGCAAGGCACTTAATAGATAATCAATTAACTTATAAATTAATGTGTTTTCTGAGTCTTAACAATCAGGAACTATTAGCTTAGAAATAATCATTTATTTTGCAGATATTAAAGAGTACCAATTAATGCCACACACTGAGGACACAGTGAGGAACAAGCTGGCAAGTTATGTGCCCACATGGAGATTGTTGTCTGGTGTGGTCCTAAGGATGACAGAAAAGCTACATGCTCATGTGATTGGAGAGGATTATAAATGTTGTTCCTGGGTGTCTAAGCATTACCTTAGGGTAGGGGTGAGGAGCAGATAGAGGATGCCATGGATGCATAAAGCATCTAAGTTGTGCTGAAATATCCTCATGTTTTTATCTAGTGCCTAAGGTCCAGAGACAGATCTTGGCACAGTGGTTAGTCACAATTGAGCCCCAGCCTTAGCTGTGGTCTAAGCTGTGCTCCTCGAGCTTAGGTAAGCAGTGTGTGGGTGGGGCTACCCGGTTCCTGGTGACTACAGAATCAGCCACAGGGACTCTGATTGCCTCTCCATGCAGATGGTGACCTGGACTGTGTCTCTCCCCTGCTTCCTTTCGGGGGTATCTTCATGACCATGGGGGATTTTGCTGTTGGTTTCTTCTTTGTGTGGGTTGACAATTTCATGAGCTTTTTAAACTTTAAATTTAGAAAAACTATAGGCTCACACTTCTGGGACTTGCTCCAGGAGGTGTTACAGCAAGTGTTAGAGTCTCTCAGTATTCCAGAAAAGGGAATTGAAAAGAGCCTTAGAAATCCTTGGAAGAAAAAAAAAAAAAAAAAAAAATCCTCCTTTTACTGAGAATGAAAATAACTCTAGAAAGGAGAGGTGCTGGCTGAAGCCACACAGCTAGAAAATGGCTGGGAGGAGATTTCACCCAGACATCCTGGCTTCCTAGTCTATAGCTTGCTGTACTTTTTATGTAGTGCTTTGTATTGCCATTCATGGGTGAGATTAAGTAAGTTAATGGCCCTCTCTGTTTCTTACTATCCTTATGAGAAAAAGGAGAGTATTGGACTAGGTCAGCATTTTACAATATGTGGTCTCTGGAACACACTTATTCAGAACATTAAGAGGTGTTAGAGGCCAAAAAAGATTCCATGGGCAAAGAAAGATTGGGAAACACCTGGTTAAACAAAGCTAAACAGATGTTTTTGCAGTAGGACATCTCAAAGCCTTTAATATGTTAATAAGCATCATGGATCTGCAATGTGGTTGAGTTTATGGTGTTTCACAAATTAATTAGATCACAAGCTGATGCCTACTAGACCAGCTATCCCTGGACCACTCCCAGCTCTAATTCTTGTGTAGAGATAGCCTCTCTGAGACTTTGTAAAGATGTTGCACTGATTCTTGTGCCTCGGGAGGCTGGATGGGTTGGGAGACACAAGGAAAAGACTCTGGAAAAGGAAGCTTTGTGAAACATCAATTCCATTAAGTGTCACTGCCCCCGCCCCCAAGAGAGAGGAAGGAAAGAAGGAAGGGAGGCCATTCCACTAGCATGAAGAGGGACATGAATATCTTTCTCTGAGTTAGGATAAAAATGATCTCTTTGTTTCTTCATTTATCAGGAAGAACAAAGTTTGGAAATGTAGGACTACAAAAGCAAAGGGGAAGAGGAGAATAAACAAGAACACTTGTTTACTTTTCCAGAGGAGGAGGGGGAGGAGGGCAAACAAGGGGGATATCATAGCTTTGTAGTTTTATTAGCTTTTGGTTCATTGCTTTTATAAGAAGGTTCCTGATCTGGTCAAACCTCTAGTAGTTCAGGAGTCCATTCTTTTGCAGAAGGTCGATTGAGGGTTCGAACAGTCTAAGTCTGTTCAAAATACCCCTCAGGAGGAAGATGGTCTGTGTGGGCATCACATGCGTGTTCACGCATGCACCCAAATGAGCGATGCAGGTAGAGGGAACTGTGTCCAGTGCGCATTTAGCTTCTACCTAATTGGGTTGGTATTCCTGGACCTTGGATCCAGACATAAAGATCAGCCTCTGATAAGCTGCTCTTGGCAACTTAGACTGTGTCTGTTATTTATTGGGCAACACAGGATGGATCATGCAACAAGACATATTTGTATGCTCTGCCTGGGCATGTGGGAGGACACACAAGTAGATACAGACTGGTAAAGAAAGGTGTCTCCAGAGACTGCGGTGGAACCCTCCTCTAGCTCTCCTCACCGTCAGTATTCTCTCATTCGGTCCATGGCCACTGAGGCTTTCTTGTTTGTCAGCAGAGTATTTTCCGGGGTAGTTGTTATGGAGAGAAAGGGGATGAACTTAAGGAGAATTGTCATGGTGATGCACTGCTACAGAGCAGCAACCTTAGAATCTCCAAGCTTCCTTCCTTTATCCATCATTGGAAGCAGCATTCCCCTGGGGCAGGCACTTAATAATACTCATGACCTCCTCTACAGCACTTATAAGATGTTATCATTTAGTTCTGTTTCAGTTATTACCCCTCTCTGAGGAGGTAAGTGTAATTGGACCCATTTTATAGAAGAGAAAGTGAGGCTCAAGAGACAAATGTTACTCTGGGTTTCAGAGAGAGAAATTGCAATGGAGCCAGTGTGTGCTTCCAATTCTAAAATCTTATGATGCTGTGGGAAAGAAATGACCAAGGATTAAGCCCCCTCACTATCCCACATACCCAAATCTCTGGCTGCTCTCTGCTTTTCTCATCCTTTTTCAGGAGAGAAGGAACAATTAGGGAAGCAGTTTCCTCTTTTAGCAAGAACGTGTAGTGGATCTATGCTCTCCATGAGATCTTTGCCAGACAAGTGAAGGAGGACGGATATACAATGTGTGAGTCCTTTTCTAAAAGAGCTTGCAGTTTGTTGAGGAATAAGGACATACATATGAAAAGTGAAGTACATCATCAAATCTAAGATGCCACAGACTCTAAGACAATTTCAGAGATGTTAGAAATGAAAAACTGTGCATTTTATTTTTATTTTATTTTATTTTTTTTCACACAGACACACTGTATTTTATTTTTACAAGAGATAAATAAACTGACACCAAGCATTGTAATTGGATGACCGCAACAATGATTGCAATTACCAAACATGAAACACAAACTGTGCATTTTACAATCAATGGGAGATGGTAGTAATACAAAGGTAAATAAAAACAAAAGTTGGTTATCCAGAGTTGTCATAAACCATATGTGTTCATTCACCAGTTGCTTCCATTGATATGCCAATGTGTGATGAAGTAGCCAAGACATGGTACAGACATGCGTTGCTCTGAGCTCACAGTAAGGCAGGAGGCCTGGGTGCCAGTAGGGTGGGCTAGTAAGGGGAGGATTCATGGATGATGTGAGACTGAGTAAGGACTTGAAGAACAGGGCAGATTTCAAATGAGTAGAGGGGAGGAAGGTGTGGTGAGGAATGTTCAGCTCTGGGGGTAAATTGCCAAAGAGGATCATGGAGACACTAATTTATTCATAGGTGAATTAAAATATTGGTGTCTTAGCTCGGGCTGCTATAGCAAAATACCATAGACTGGGTGGCTTAAGCAACAGACATTTATCTCTCACAGATCTGGAGGCTGAGGAGTCCAATATCAAGGTGGCAGTAGAATCAGTTCCGGGTAAGGGCCCACTTCATGGCTTCCTTCTCCCTGTATCCTCACGTGGCAGAGAGAGAAACTCTAGCGTCTCTTCCTTTTCTTGTAAGGGCACTAATCCCCATGGGAGTTTCATGACCTCATCTAAGCCTAATTACCTTGCAAAGGGTCCATCTGCAAATATCATCACATTGGGGGTTAGGGCTTCAATACATGAATTTTGGGAGGACACAAACATTCAGTCCATAACAATTGGGAAACTATTTAAATTAGGTTTGGCTCCTGGAACTTAAAACAGTAGACAGGCTTGGAGAACTTTTGAGGATCTGAATAAGGTAGCATTATCAGGTGGCTGTTTTGAGGGGCAATCTGAGTCTGCCTTTAATCAAACTAAATGTCACTGGAATTCTTCTGGGTTTTACATCTCAGTTCTATACAACTGTCACAGCGTTCTGCTCTCTGGAGTATATAAGGGGAGGGGAACACGTGTCCTCTGCTCTTAGGAGGCTCAGCAAGGGCATACAAAATTTAAAGTTATGAAAGATTGTAAGAATAAGAACAGTAAGACGGAAGGTGTGTGAGATACTGACAGTCTGTTATAAAGGTGAAAAGATAAGAAATTAGTGTGGGCTAGTTGAGTAGGACAAGGCTTCTTGGGGTGGGTGGGATTTATGCTGAACCTTTAAGACGGCAGGGCTTACGGAGTGGGGCAGATGGAGTGGGAAAGGGCATAAGCAATGCAGACATGAAGGAGCTGGATATTTGGGAGCCATTGAGAGGTATGGCCAGGTGAGCATCATTCCAGCATTTATCTAGCTCATGCAGGACATGACAAAGGGAGACAAGGAACATACCTTTCATATCAGCATCAGCACTGTTCTCCATATCTATGGGGAGGAAGGTGGAGGGAAGTTTACAAACTTAAACTTACAAGTTGTAAAAATTCGTAGCCGCAAGAATTTGAGAGAGCTTGAAATGGAGAGAAAGTGAAGGAGGGAACCTATTGGAAAGGAAAGGGCAAGGCGTTCGGATTTGGACTGGTGTGCATTCTTTGCCTTCTATGCCCCTTCCTCTTTTTCTACCACTGTTTCGGCAATTAATCTTATAAGATGGTAGCCTCTATTTAATTACTGTTTATAGTTATTGCTATTTGATTTATTTCTAACTTGTTTTATTTATTGTTACTTGATTCATTTCTCCTCTCTCCAATTATAATGCCAGGTCCTTGAAAGCAGGAACTGGTTTTTTTGTATCTCTCAAAGCGTTGGGATATGTTTTCTTTTTCTTGGTAAATACTTAATAATGTTGACTTCAATACTTTTGTGAAATAGGGTGCAATTTTTAAATAAAAGAAAAAAGAAAACAATTGTATACAAAGAGTAGAGGAAGAACAGTCCATGCTTGTTTATTTGATTTATATTTATTTGGTGGATTACCCTCCCAGTCCAGTTGACTTACCAGTTATACTCTGAGACACTTGAGGACCCCAGTGGCACTTGAATGCTGGTATCATTGGAACATTGACTGGTGGTCTGTGCTTGGGTGGGCTCAGGATTATCTTCTTCATGGACAGAGAGCCTGGACAAAGAGCCTCTGGTATCATGAGATGCAAAGTGCATGTGTTATGCTGAGAGACATAGGCAAGCAAAAGGAATGCTTCTGAAGAATGTGGCAGCTCTTGCGGCATTATCTAAATGGAATGATGGGGCTTCCCTGGTGGTGCAGTGGTTGGGAGTCTGCCTGCCAAGGCAGGGGACACGGGTTCGGGCCCTGGTCTGGGAAGATCCCACATGCCACGGAGCAACTAGGCCTGTGAGCCACAATTACTGAGCCTGCGCGTCTGGAGCCTGTGCTCCGCAACAAGAGAGGCCGCGATAGTGAGAGGCCCACGCACCGCGATGAAGAGTGGCCCCCACTTGCCGCAACTAGAGAAAGCCCTCGCACAGAAACGAAGACCCAACACAGCCATAAATAAATAAATTAATTAAATGGAATGATGGTGGGTACTTTGAGTCTTTACTTGTGTAGAGATTGCAGTCCAATAGTGGTGACTGTAGAGTTGTATGACTATCTGTTGCTGTCTTTATGTCGCCTCACCTGTTAAAATGACTACGACTAACACATTTTATATATTACTTTAAGGGCCATGTGGGTGTCATGAGAACTCTATGTAACTGGGAGCTAAAAAGCAGAGAAATACTTAATAAAAATTAACATTTACAGAGAAGGTTTGTTACAAAGCTAGATAGAGAAGCATCACAGAGTTATAACACTGGTCCGTGGAGTTTTTAACCTAGGGTCCAAGGTTGCTATAGAATCTCTATAGGTGGTCTTCATGTTTTCCTCTAACCTTCTGAAATTGGATGCACAGTTTTGCCTGTATGTGCATTTAAGCATTTTCTGGGAAGAGAGTTGACGGCTTTCATCAGATTCTCAAGATCATCTGTAACCCAGAGAAGTTAGGAACTACTACAGATAGAAATTTCTCAGATCTGCAGGTGAGGAAACCAAGGTTTAGAGAGGGTTACTGACTTTCCCAGGTCACTCAGAGCTGGGACAATTATGCATGTTCTAGTCTTAGAGCATAGCATTCTCTCTAGTATTCCTCTCTGACAGAGCAAGAAGTCACCTTTGCCTGTGGATTATTTCCAAAATCCTACTGAGAAGGATGAGCCACTAAAAAGAGATTAGCGATTGATTTCCTGCCAGGCCTCTAATCCACAAGGCTACTCTTGTGTTGGAACCAAGGTGAACCAGCCACAGGCTCACCACAGAAGAATAAGAATTTTGTGCAGTGAATCATAGAACCCCAGAAGGATAATCTGAATCTGATTAGGTCCTGGAAGGCAGGTGTGAAAATGTTCCTCCCCCCTCAGTGAACATCCATTTAAGCAGCCTTACCTCCAGAGATGGGGTCCTAAGAATAGGGAATGAACACATGGTCTGACTTGCTTAATGTCATAGAACTGCCTTTGCATAGCTTTTGAAAGTCTTGTATGTTAGAACCAGTGCTACCTCAGAAATTATAGGAACAAACCATTAATGAGCCCTTCCAGGTCATTGCTTCAGTCTCCCATACCCAAGGAAGTCCCTTCCTCAAATCCCTGACGGATGGGCCTTTGTCTCTCTACCCCATGACTGGTGTGACCATGAATGATCCAGACAGAAATGTTTTAGATTAGCGTGAGATTTGTGTTGGAGACAAGGCATGCAGTGTGGCAAGGCACATGTCCTGGTTGGAAGTCAGGGTCAAGTGTCTGGGGAAAAAATAGTGGAACATAAGGATGGGGTGTGGTGGACCAGAGAGAGGGAGCTGAGGGTGGAAGGAAGGAGAGTCAAATCATAGTCATGAATGGGAAGGAAGTCAGGAATCTGGGATAGATAGTATGAAGAAGCATGGCAGAACTCCTGGAGAAAATCTGAGGCCATCCCACTTAATTAAAGCAGACAAAGTCTGGTTAGAGGTGGCTGTTCAGAGAATGCTGGACATCTGGCTTCCCACCATTTGTGGGCAGCTCAGATTTTTAGAAAGTTATTTCTTTTATTGCACTGAAACATTTTCTTCTTGCATTCCCCATAGATCGGCCCCGTGCAGTTTCTTAAAACCCTCCAAACTAGGTCCTTCCTTTCTCCCACAGGAGAGCTTCTCCTCTATTTGGAGACAGTTGTGGTGCAACGTTTTAGTCTTCTCTATCCTTAACAACTGTAGTTTCTCCAGTTTCCAGTCACTCTGCAGGTTGTTCCTTGTAATGCTTCTTGAGTAAGAGGTACTCCCTCTATGAACGTCTTATTTAAATATAACTCAAATACATATGAATAAAGTGGATTCCATTCCTCCAGCTGTAGTCTGATTAGTACAGAAAAAAGTGGGATCTATGTTGTGTATTTTAGTAACCACCTTGATTCCTTATGATGTGCTAACTTAAACCTAACTAGCTTTATCAATGATAAGTCGATTTTGGGTCAGCATCCCAGCCTACTGAGATAATTTCAGATTTTTTTGTTCATTGTTTTGGTTATTCCTTTCCATTTTATGTCATCAGTGGAGTTGACTTTTAAAAAAAGCATTTTATGACTTAATTTAAGAAGTTGATGGAGATATTGAATAGAACAGGGTTAAGTTAAGAAATTCTGGGCATTATGGTAGAGAAGTTCCTTTATGTCTGTGCTCTTGACCTCTTGAATTGAGCACCACACACTTATAGCAACCCACAGTGGAACATGTAGATACCCAGCCCAAGGCATGGGACACCGTGTCAAGAGTTTATCTAGACCCAGTCAGCCCCATCAATGTGAACTTTGTCACCGTGGTTCTCCTTGGCTCTCCATCCCCTGTTGGACTCTGCATTTCAGCTTCCTGCAACTGTTGCTGGCCCTAATGACTGATTTTGGATATGTTTTTCCTGTTCAAACTTGAAATGCTCCCTCAGGTTTGATTCTGGAATTTACTATGATCAAACCCCAACGTAGGGGGTAAAAGGCACTCCTTCTTCAGCCTGCTGTTGATTGAGAGTGTGATCAAAAGGCTGATATTGATCTGCTGATCAATATTCTGTCCCAGCATCTTTGCTGATTTTCTTGAACCTATCCACACAATGTCATATACCCTTAACTCACTGAAAAATAAGAAATACTAACTTGTTTGTGACCCTTAGTAGATCACTAAGAGCTCAGTGTATCTGTTTCATATTTTGTAAAATGAGGGAACTTGGACTAGAATAGCTCTTCTGAAAATGTTTTCCAAAATGAGATGTTGCTAGGTCTTAGATTAAAAAATGAGAAGAGGAGGAAAATGATTAAATATGTTTTATAAATGCTTGATTAAAAAAATTAGGCAAGTTTCTTTATAACGCATTTCTCAGAGCCTTCCACATGCTAATGTGCCTTATGAATCTCCAAGAATAGGAAATAGTATGCAGTTTTCCTCATACTTTATTTGATCCTGGAGCACTTTCAGTTGGGACAAATATTCTGTGGCACCCCTTTTGAGAAACACTGAACCATCTGGTTTTGGCAGAATCTTTAGGGATCTCTGTGCTGAGAAGTACATTCTTCACTCAGAGAGCCCGGGGCTGGATGTGAGGGCAAGTTGCTGCCCAGCCATCAGCCAGGCTCCAGTGCCCACCAGAAAAACTCATCCTTCCACTGCGATTATTACCAGGAGGAGGGCACCTCCTGACCACACCTGACATCGAAGAATGGCAGTGATTCCATGTATGTGTCTCTCCCACCACCCTGTCCCCTCCTCTGCTGTCCCCTTCCTGACGTTCAGGGCATCTGCCTTGCGAAGCTCATTAACCTCTTTAATGATGCAATATCATTTTTTCCATGTAAACGTCTGTCCTGAAAATTTGCCACTGTCTGTACTTCCCAGGAGGAGAGTTTTCACTCGTGAGCTGTTCTATGAATTGGAACTTGCCCCTCTTTTAGGGGAGAATGATGGGCACTCTAACTGTGGTGTGGGACATGCACCAGGGAAAGTTTTATGGATTTCTTGAATTTTCAGAGTGGCTTTACTGATTCACAAATGTGACTTTTTGGTGTTGTGCATATGAATACAGTGCTAAATTTGACAAAAGGCAGAGCTGGCATTTTTTTAATTCTTTTTTGGGGGAGAATGAGGTACATAATTTAGTTCACACATCTAACTTCTGAGCCATCCAAGATAAGAAGCGGTTATTAGGATGAGACCCTTTATTTTTGTTCAGCAGTACCAGGTGACGTAGGGCTGTGGGGAAGAGGATTTGGGTTCATTTCTGAAATCCCTCCAGTGGCCGGAACTCCACAGCCCCCTCCCACCCTCTGCCCTGAGTTTGGCTTTAGGGCCTGACAGTTTGGGTTGACATCCCAGCTCTGCCTCTTACAAACAAAGTGGGTGATCCTGGACAAGTCAGTTGACCTCTCTGACCACTTCTGTCAATGAAGTATGATCTGAATGAAATGCTCTTGGGTTTTGTTTAGTGGATTCCCAGCTATCTGTGGTCCACAGTGTAGCTGCACACCTCCTGGGACATAGCAAGCACAGCATTAGATGGAGCTTACCTCACTGCCAATGCCAGTTCTTCTACACACATGCACACTGCCCACCAACTGGCCATGGTGCATGCGTGCACACGTAAACATGGGTGTGCTTGAGCCTGTGTGCCCTGTGTCTCCCGCCAGTCTCCACTATGGTTGATGGGATTGTTATTATGAGGTTTAAATAACCTTATGCTAATAATAATAGCTAACGTCTCTTCAACACTTACATACTTTTTGCTTCTCTGCTGTGTGCTTCATGTGCGCTATCTCTTTTCATCTTCCCAACAGTTCTGTGGGAAGTATTTAACAGATGATGAAATGGAGACTTAGAGAGGTTAAACAGCTTGTCTGAGGTCATGCCCCTGGGATTGGAACCCTGACTTCAGAGTCCAGGCTGCCAACCACTCAGTTATAAAGTACAGGGAAGCAATCTGTAAGTCATGAAGTGCTCTGCAGATCAGGGACCATTGTTGTGGCTGCTAACCCTCCGTTCAAATCATACCAAAGGATGATGAGGAGAATCGAAATCCCCAGATACCCCAGCCACATTCCATGTCTGGTTGGAGATAGGTCTGTTACACATAGCTCTGAGGGTCCTGAGGTTGAGGAGATGGGAGTGGACGAATCTCAGTGTGACTCTCTATCAAGAGAGTGAGGTGGGAAGTCCCAGCTCCCCTCCTCTCCCATCTGTCACCCCCTTAGAGTACTGTTCTAATTTGGTCTCTGAGCCAGGAGACAAACACTGCTGAGGTGGAGGATGACATCAGGACACCACAGAGCACAGGGACCAACAGGGTACACTCCTGAGCTGTAGCCATGTTAAGGAGATAATCAAATAAATCAGTCCTCAGCTAATTCCCTAGACTTACCAGCACTTTCTTTTGGGCAAAAAAGCAAGCAGTGGCTGAGAATAGATCTCAGGAACTAAATCTTGAGACTCCAAAAGTCCCATGGCTAAAATAGATTTTTTTTTTTTAAGATCTTGCTATTTACCTAATAACTTGCATCTATGAACTATTGCATATTCTGGACAATCCAGCCTTTCTGAGTGCCTCCGTTCTGTTTCTTGTTTGATGATTATTATGGTCTTATGGGAAACTATGGACCTGTGTTCCTATCTATGTTTCCATATAAGAAAATATAGAACTGGGTTTAGGGACATTCATCCACTGATGAAAAGGCACCTTATGGGTTCCTGGGATACCTGCAGCGACCACCACAGCTGCTGTATTCGTGTGATGTTGGTTTATGGTCTAAACTCAAGCTCTCTTCATAACCAGTTCCTTGAAGTAAAAGAACTTTCTCTATCAGAAAATGTAAGCTTGGGCCTTTCCAAACTGGAAAATGTTATCTTTCTTCTATTTAGTTTGTAATTGGTGAATTAGGTCCTTTTGGGTTCTTTTGTGATGTGGAAGGGGGACAATATTTATTTCAATTATCAAAATGAACATGTTAGGAGTTGCCGTGGTGGTGCTGTTCATAGGGCTTGGAAAGGTGGCCTCTTGATTTTATCTATGGTGATCCATGAACAGTGATCACTGCCCTCCTGTTTTATTTCAGGAGGTGTGGTTTCAATCAGCAGACTGTTACAGTTCTGCAGTTGCCCCCAAGAAATGCTGGGTTGGCTAAACTTTACTGCCTGGGGGATACTTTCAACATGTAAAATATAATCCCTCACTGAAACCTTAAATTATACAAACTGAAAGAACTTTCTGGGTCTAACTGGCTTTTCTCAGTGAGTTGGTTTGTTTTCATTTGCTTGATTTCTCCAGTTTTGGCCTCTGAGCTGACTCTTGTCAGTTTCGTTCCTATTTAAAGTCAGTTTCGCCTTTCAGTTCCCTTCTTCCACCTTAGCCTAATAGAGTTTCATTTCCCTATATACTGTGTGCATGGGGCAAGGTGGGAAGGCTTTATAATTAAGTCTGAAATAAGAAGACTTCCCTGAAATATGACCAAAATATTGGACAGTAAGGGGAAGAAGGCAATTTGATTTAAGAACAAATCACGCATTGGGGATCTTTGACCTTTGTATTCCTCTTCTATATGTAATGATATTGAAGTAGATCATAGTTCTCAATTCTGGCTGCATGTTGGAATTACTAGGAACTTTAAAAAAAAAACCTGATACCTCTGCCTTATCCCAGACCAATTAACTAGAAAATCTAGAAATGGGTTCCAGGCACCGTTATTTCTTTTAATTAAGTTGCCCAGGTGATTTTTATATGCAGCCAGGGTGGGACCCACTGGCCAGGATGCTAGCTGAGGACCTCTCTCCTGACAATCAGGATTATTGTGCTGGTGGTGCCTTTGTCACAGCAGCAGGAAGAACTAGGTTAATGTGTCTCTGGCACTGATGGTTACATCTCCTGTCAAATTGTCTCTCCTGGGTGGGTAATTAATGTTTCTGAAATCGTTTTTGTTTTAAAGGTGATCATCTGGAATACTTTCACCTTAGATAGAAGGAGAGGGCTGTCTCCCATCAATCCTCACAGAGCTCTCTCTGGATGGCGGGGTGGGAAGCTGGTTCACATGGGGCACTGCAGAGAGCTGGCTGGGCATGTGTCTGTGCTCAAGGATGCTCAGTCTAGCCTCTGCATGATCACCCAGGGCCTGTCCAGAAGCCCAAGCTCTCAATGCAGCAATGGCCCGTGAAGCCAAATTCTGCATCTCAGCCAACTGACCTCATTTCTGACATCTAAGAAAGGAGTGAAGCTTTGACTGAAACCCAGTGGATTTCATTAACTTTAAATGTTCAGGATGAATTGGGAGGTTGGGATTGACATATATACACTAATACGTGTAAAATAGATAAAAAAAAAAATGTTCAGATGGTTAATGAGCCATTCTGGTTTACACACCTCCTCTATCCCTCCTCTTCTCTCTCCTCTGCAGCCCCTGTCAACCCAAACATGATAGAAGCACAGAATCTAATCCAAGTTACAAGCGTGGTATGGGATAACAATGTATTTTTCAGTTATTCCACAATCAGCAGACCTGGACTTTTTTTTTGAAGGTGTGTAGGGAGACAGGGAGAGGTCTTTATAATATTTTCTAACACGCAATGTATTTAAGTAACATTGTATGCTGACTTCTACTATGCTATTTTTCAGAAGTAAAGTTTCCACCATGTCACTTTCAGAAATGAAGGACATGCAAAAAGAAGCAAGGAGTCTCAAATAAGATTTAAATTATGCTTATGATATCAAAAACATTTCAATCCTTTGCAAATGGCTGACGAATTTGATTTGGTATCTCTTGTACATGAGGTCTTTCATATCGAAGCTAATTGTAAGAATGTCTACAACATTTGTGAGTATCTACTGTGTGCCAGGAACCAATTTAGAAACTTTACACAAAATTATCGCTAATCTTCACCACAAAGTAGGCAGTGTTGTTTTAACTTTACTGATAAATGAAACAAAACAAAAACTGAGGCTTAGCAAGTTTACAAAACTTGCCCAATGTCACACAAGATAGCAAACAACAGAGCTAGGAATCAGTCCAAATCAGTCTGATACCAGTGTTCTCGCCAGCACCCCAGATTCTGAAGGATTGATTAGTCCCTCATCAAGAGAATGTGCTCTTTGAGGGAAAGGTAGTGAGGGGTTACAGTGCTCTCTTTAGGTCTTAAGACAGCCTACCCCGTTTTTGCTGGATATTTATTTCAGATACACCGCTTTTGAACAGAGCTTTGACAATCATTATTGCATATGAGCCTCATGATAACTGTATGAGGTGGGTGGAGCCGTTGTCCTCCCCCCCACCCCCTTTTTCCCTAAAGGGAGAAAACTAGAGCGCAGAAAAAAGTGATTGCCTTGTTTATATTTGTAAGTGTTTTCTGTGGCAGAGCCAGGGCTGGGACCCAGCCAGGCTTTCTGACTCCTGGTCCAGTGCTCTTTCCAACACTTGTGACTAAGGGGCAATCTTTGTGCACAGGCTGGTCTCCCAGTTGTACCTTGGATGACCCAGATCATCAAAGGCACAGAGGTAAGGAACCAGACTAGCTGGTTAGACTGCTTTTCCCAGCTTCATCTCTCACTTCGGCCAATCCACAGCCCCACCAAGCCGCTGCTTCAGATTTTGCTAACTTCCATTCCTGGCATGTTCTCCTGTCCTGTTACCACTCTAGCAAATCCTTCTCATTCTGGAACATACCTCCTCAGGAGCTCCTCCTTGATTATAGCCAGTTCTTGGTACCTCCCCAGGCCCCGAATTCCTAAGATGCTGTTATCCAGACAGTACAACTCGTTTAGCACTTCCCACATAGAGGAGGTTGGAGGTTTGTTCAGATCTTAAGTATATGTACAGCTGGAGATATTTGTCAGTTCTTTTCTGTGTGCCAAGTATAGTGCAGGAGGTGGGGGTGGGAGTGATTAGTGTGGCTCCGAGTATATAGTTGGCCCTACCAGGTATGCACAGGCCATTTGCTTTTCTCTGGTTTACTACATAGTATTATCTCAGTGGTTACCAGGGTATGCTGTGAAAGAGAAAGGAAAGAAGTCATTATTTTAAAACCAGGGATGGATCAAGAGTTTCCCGTTGAGGCTGGACTGTGGGAGTGGAGCCCAGAGAAGTAAAGACTATGCAAGCCTGTTCTTGGTGCAGCCAAGCCAAGGACTTCAGAGAGTGTTTAACGGTTCTGTCACCATCAACAATTGGCTTTGGCAGAAGAAGGGTAGGCATTTCTGAAGAGTGGATCTGGGTGTGTCAGAACTTAAACGTCCTGAACTGAACTCAGCTACTGACTTGCTTTTAGCTCTAAAGTCTATCATTCTTTGTTAAGAGCCATTCATTCATCCTCTAAGTAATCATTAACTATCAATACTTATTTGGGGTGAGGCACAGTGTTGTGATACACAGAATAGGGATGATGAAGATTCGGTGTCTGTCAAAAAGATAACAAGTTAACAGGATGCAAACAAAATGTATATAGTAAGTGCTATATGGGCAGGATAAAGAGAAGGGAGAAATTATTCTACACTTGGGAGGAGCCTCATTTACAGAAATCGTCATTGATGAATTTAACTGGGCCAAAAAACTGTATTAAATAGGCAGAGGTAGGGAGGGAAGCATCCCAGTCCAAAAGTAAGGAAGTGTTCCAGCCATTGGGGGAACAGTGAGTAACCGCATGGGTTGAAATAAATAGTTGGGATTCTGAAATAGTAGATTATAGTGGACACTGAATGCCAGGTCATGGAAGTCAAACTTTGATGGGCAGAGGGGATATATGATATTAATAAGATGGACCAATGTGGCATAGCATCCAAATTAGTGTTCCAGTGTCTCCACATCTAAAACGAAAAGAGTTAAGTGATTGCTCCCTCTTAGCCCCCTGGTGTGTGGTAAAGAACAGGGGTGTGATTGACATTGAGGCATCTGTATCCCTGAGGTGGAAGCAAGCATCACCAGCTACATACAGCATGGATCTGGCTTATTCAATGTTGATTTACTATGTGAACAGTTTGGAAACTCAAGAGGGATGATAAATGGCAATGATCATTAAAGCTGTGAAGCCCTTTCACCAGTACTCTTCCGATGTACGCTGAAAGCCAGAATTTAAATAATCTTAGGAGAAATATTCTTAAGCTTCTGATGACATTAATTACTATCTGACCTCTTGGCCACATTTGACACATGTGGTCTTTCCCTAGAAACGTTCTTCCCTTGGCTTCTGGGACGGTGCTCTCTTTGTTCTCCTTCTAGCTCACTGCCTGCTCTTTTTCTGAATCTTTTGCTGGTCCCTCTTCATCTCCCTGACCTCTACTAAACATTGGAGTGCCCTAGAACTCAGTTCTCCAAACTCTCTTCCCTCTGTTATCCTCTCTCATGGCATTGAATATTATCTACACACAAAAACACTCAAATGTTTGTCTCCACTCTAGACCTACCCGCTGAACTCTAAATTCATATGTCCATTCTATTTTCACAGTAGCTAGAGTGATCCTTTAAAACATCAGTCAAATTAGGATACTTCTCTGCTCCAAACCCACCAAGGGCTCCCCATTTCACTCATGCAAAAATCAACTCTTGGCAATGGCCTACAGAGTCCTAAGAGAGCTGGCCCCATTACCTGTCTGGCCTCACCTCACTCTGCTCCACCTTACAGAATACTCTGAGCACCAATCTACCTCAGGCACTTGGCTTTTGCTGTTTCTTCTGACATGAAGTCTCTCACCCAAATATCTGCAATGCTTGTTTTTGACCTCCTTTCCTGACTACTCTATATAAAGTAACAGACTCCATTCCTTCTGACTTTCTCTGTTCCTCTTAACCAGCCTTATTTTTATACCTAGCACTTATCTCTGTCTGATGTATTATACATTTTGCTTGCTTATTTGCTATTACCTGCCTTTCTCTGTTAGAATGAAAGCTCTTTGAGAACAGGGACTTGGCTCTGCTCGCTGATGTGTCTTTGTGTGTAGAACAGTGCCTGGCACATAGTGGTTGTTGCTCAATAAATATTTGTAAAATGAGTCATGAAATGAGCTCCTCTGAAAACAGAACTCAGAAGAGACAGTCTGGGTTAGGATCTAGCCCAGGATGAACTTTGTCAAAGGTTGCAGCAAAATATAGTCCACAGGGTAGAAACCTTGGGCTGAGACCAGGTTTTACTGCAAACATGCTCTGTGGTTTGGGGAAATTTGGGAGTAAATATCCCAAATCACAGTTTCTGTTTGTGTTGAATGGATGTTGATATCTTACCTACAAGACAGAAGTAAAGATCAGTTGAGGAGATAGATATACTTCTGCCAATTAGATGGCTGATCCTTTTCCCTCTCTGGAAAAGGAACTAGACTTGGCTGCTTTTCTTTGCTGGGAGAAGGATATGTGTCCAGTAAATTTTGTTTGTCTTTCTTTGGCACGGGATAGTAACATAGGGTTTTTGTTGTTGTTGTTTCTAGCTTTAAGCAGGTATTTTGTGGGTGGATGTGAAGGCATTTGGCTTTATTTGGGGGATGCTTTCTTATTTTATCCTCTCTTGTTTATGTAGGGTTGTTTTTTTTTTTTTTTGGTTCTGTTTTAATGTGATAAATGGCCAGCAACTTCCCTGAACCCTGTGGAAATGGTATCTAGGCTACAGAATTATTTAGTGAATCGTAGATCCAGTTTATGTATGGCGCAGATCAAATTAATCATTATTAGTCATGCCTTCACTGACAGTAACCTCATCCCTTGCAGAAATGCTCCTCTTTTATTAAGAGGTTATAGCTGTGAGGAATGGCTAAGCCCGAACTCTGGTTACATTGTACTGTGGCTTTCCCCATATCTTGCCAAGAGAGATAAAAGCACATATCCAGATTAAAATCCAAAACAAACAAACAAAACCACCCGTGAGGCACTCTCTCTCCCGGCTACTGCTGCCCAGCACAGGAATTCAACTTCCCATATTGAAAAGAAAAGAAAAGAAAAGAAAAGAAAAGAGAAGAAAAGAGAAGAGAAGAAAGGAAAAGAGGAAAAGAGGTATGCTTCCTTCTCAAAGGGAACAACATAAATAATTGTAATAGTAATTAGAACAGTCCTTAAGGAAGTGGTGTTTATTATAGTAGGACTAAATCCACATGCTTCCTACCCTGGTTCCCCTGTTTGCTTAGATCTCGGGGACAGCAGTCTCCAAACCTCTAAATCCCTTACTATCTGAAGGTATTTCCCATTCTGGGGTGTGTGTGAAATGGCTTCCAAGAACAAGGTAAGCCTGGAAAAAGTTGATAAAGGAGTCTCCTCTTCAACTTCAGTCCAAATTGAAATGTAGAACATTTGGAAAATAGAGAAGGATGAGATGGGCAGGGAGAAAACAGGGAGTCAGGGCACCTAGCTTCCGTTCTGGTTGTGAGACCCTAGGAAAGCTCTTAACTTCTTGGAGCCTTGTTTTTCACATCTGTAAAGTGGAATGGTCATATGGAATATTATTTAGCCTTAAAAAGGAAGGGAATTCTTACACATGCTACAATGTGGATGAACCTCACATTATGCTGAGTGAAATAAGTCAGTCATAGGACAGAAACTATTTGATTCCACTTATGAAGTCTTTACCTAGAGTAGTCAGATTCACAGAGACAGAGTAGAGTGGTGGTTGATGGGAAGTGGAGATGGGTAGGGAATGGGGAATTTGTGCTCAGTGGGTACAGTTTCAGTTTTACAAGATGAAAAGAGGATGGATGTTGGTGATGGGAGGACATCAGTGTGGATGTACTTAATACCACTGAACTGTACACTTAAAAATGGTAAATTTATATTATGTGTATTTTACCACAATTAAAAGTTTTCAATTAAAAAAAGGAATAGTAATAAACTCTAAAAATTGTATCTTAAAGTCTAAAATCTATTGTAGTCCCTCAGGTAGTGGTGAGTCCTTAAAGTGAAGAAAGCACTGGAGGCCAATCTGTAGGGTCCTGACATAATTGAAAATGAGCTTCCACTAGGATATGTCTTTGAAAGTGCCTCATGAAAGGGACTGTGTGCTTTCACAGAGCAGATTTAGAACCAATAGGTAGGAGTGACAAGGAGGCAGAACTTTGTATTAAGAAGAACATTTTTTTAAAGAAAATAAGTAAAAAGGCAGTCCAGGAGGATTGAGCTTCCCTAGGAAGATGTCAGCTCCCTCTAATGGAGGTGCGGAGCACATGCAGTCATGTGCCTGGTCCTTTCTACCCCTGTGGGATGCTGGATGACATAGTTCTAAATTGTCTTCCTCTCTAAGGTTCTATAGTCCTCTTTTTCTTTTCTCTCATGGCTTGAGTGTTTTCTTTCATTCTCCCAAATAACAGCATCTGTTACTGCAAAGAAAAAAACAACTGTGGAGTTATTAAGGACACCACAGGTTATGTGGTAGTAAATTGAATTATCTAGGGACAGATCAAATCTGCTTATAAGAAACCATGTGACTCAGACGAGTCACTGTGACTTGGACCTCAAACTTAAGGGTTTCTAGTTCAGCAAACTCAACTCAACCAAATTGATATTAAGCTTAGGAAATCTATACCTACTTAAAATGGTTATAGTAAATGCTTGTAAGAAAAAGACTTAATGGGTAATTAAACTGAATTAAGTGTTATACATGCTTATAACTTTAATCTTCGTGACTAGTGCCAATATAGGCCACCATATCATTCACAGAATCATAATTCTGGGCTAGATGTATACTGTTTGATACAGTGTGAAAATCCTCTTATTCCTCAAAAATTTGGCATCATCACTTATTTACAGGGTGAATAGCAAGTGCTTTTTACATAATTCTTGGGAATAAAATGAAATAACTTCATTTTATAGAGTCTGTCTCAAACAAGCCTTTAATATATATTTTTTTTCTTGGGCTGGCCAGTCTTCTGCCACAGAGTTGATGAAGTGATAAATTAAAGGCAAAGTTCACTCTGGAACAGGCTCAGTGTCTCAAAACTTTTGGTGAGATGAAAACTGGAATCGCAAAGCATCTGGTGACTACCTTTATCACGTTACTCACTAATGTTTCAGAATATTCTGATGCCTTGTCTTTCCCATAACAGAATGTGAGCTCCTTGAGATCAGGATTCATGTTGCTTTGCCTTGGTGTCTCTGTATATGAGCACAGTGGATGTTCAGCAAATTAGAGAATGAAGAATGAAGGGTGAATGTCTGTCTCCATCCCCTGTGAAGAGAGCCCACACCTGGCGTCAGTGTGGCTGGTGGTCTTTATGATGTGATTTGGGAAGCACTGAATGCCTTAGAGCCCAATGTTGGGTGCCAAGAGATTGCTAAATGGGTAGGACCCCATTCTAACGCTTCTAAAAGAAGTCTGCTTTTATCTGTTTTACATATTACATGTAAAGTTTTCTATAAAAGTATTCTGAAAAACACATACACACAAATAGTCAAAACATCAGGAAATGTTTTCGTGATGTGTTTGTGTGCATGTCTGTGTTTGGTGTGTTGGGTATTACAGAGCTTGGAGTAAGATATAATGTTTTCAAGTTTCTTTACTTGGTTTAACTCTCCATTAAATGTTTCTCTAGTTTGGAGGAACTGGGCTGGTTACAATACAAACTGCTCCATTAGAGATCTTTCAAGACTAGCTAAGGATTTTGTTCATGTTTGCCAAGTTTTGGGTGATTACCAGGTGTTTTATTCTTTTCCTTCTAAGGAGATTTGAACTTCCCATTAGTGGATTTATAGACATCAGTGCTTAACCATATCAGACAATGAATTGTGCAATAAACCTACAGTATCTGAATTGTTGCAAACCCCATGCAATATATAGAGAGATGTATTTCACCAAGGACTCTGTTGCTTTGACAGTTGCCCCTGGTGGCTCAAGAAAATCCTGTGGAAATCCTCAGGAATAAGACAAAGACTTCTGGCTCTGTAGTCATCCCCTATAGCCGCAGAGAGGTGATGGAGTGATAGGCTTATGGATTCTTTTATTTCTGCAAAGGGCTGTATGAAGAGAGATGGGCAGTGTGACCTGTGGGCTATAATACGCCAGCTTGTGACTTTCTTCAAGTGACAGAGGAAAAAGGTTCACTAGGAGGGGGGAAAAAGGAGAAGAACAAGCTGGAGGATTAGCTCAATGGTCAGAGCTGAACCTGCAATCCCGAGAGTGCTGGGGCTGGGATTTAGTGAGGAAGCTGGTCCAAAAAAGGAATTCTCACCTATGAAGAGTTCAAAGGGCCCCACAGTTGGACACTTTCCATGGGAACCTGGATAGATTCCTTCTACTTAACGCACCTCCCCCTTTTTTTTTTTGTCTTTACCATTTTTTGTTTTTCTTTCTATGGTAGCTCAACATCTAGAAACTTTTCACTTAGCCTGAAACTGATCTTTACTATTTAGTACTGGTTCTGAAAACCTCAAGTCCCTTGGGAGCAAAAAAAGGGAAGAAGTCTTGATATTTTCTTCAAACTACAAGAAAGTCTTTTCAAAGTATGCTCTTCATCTCTACTTTTATTGGGTGGTGATTTTTTAGAGATGTGTCAGTTAGAAGAGACCCACCTAGATGACCTTGACTCAGATCAAGTTCTCCTGGAGATTCTAATCTTCTAGATGTTTCCTCCTTTTTTAAAAAATGTATTTATTTATTTTTGGTTGTGTTGGGTCTTCGTTTCTGTGCGAGGGCTTTCTCTAGTTGTGGCGACCGGGGGCCGCTCTTCATCGCGGTGCACGGGCCTCTCACTGTCGCGGCCTCTCTTATTGCGGAGCACAAGCTCCAGATGCGCAGGCTCAGTAGTTGTGGCTCACGGGCCTAGGCGCTCCACAGCATGTGGGATCTTCCCGGACCAGGGCACGAATCCGTGTCCCCTGCATTGGCAGGCGGATTTTTTGTTTTTTGTTTTTTTTTTTTTTTTTGATTTTATTTATTTAATTTCATTACTCTTTTGAATATGCACATGATACAAATTTGAAAGATGCAAAAGGTATACTGAAAAGTGAGTATCTCTCCTCATTCCGGTCTGCATGCCATCAAGCTCCCCTTCCAGACATGTGTGCTGCCAGTGTCTTTCTTGTACATCCATGTGGAGATACTCTATACAAACAAATGCAAGCACATCCTCATATTTGAACACAATGGTAACATGCTGTAGACTTGGCCACACCTCAGTTTATGATTTAACAGTTGTGGCAGAAACTGTCAGAGCTCAACCCTACCAGGTTCTGCTCTACGTGTATACTCATGGAAATATCTCAAGGCTTTCTTTTTTTTTTTTTTTTAAACATCTTTATTGAAGTATAATTGCCTTACAATGGTGTGTTAGCTTCTGCTTTATAACAAAGTGAATCAGTTATACATATACAATATGTTCCCATTTCTCTTCCCTCTTGCATCTCCCTCCCTCCCACCCTCCCCATCCCACCCCTCTAGGTGGTTGGCAGGCGGATTCTTAACCACTGCGCCACCAGGGAAGCCCCGTAGATGTCTCCTCCTTTTCTTCCACTTTACGTGGAATTCAGTGTCTGGAAGTAAGTATTGGGATAAAAGTGAGAATGGGGAGTAAAAACTTAAAAATTTTATTCTTTTCTATGACTATTCTTACAAAGAAATCTAGTAAAAACAAACAGAAAAAGAAACCACATACGAAACTCCCTTTCCTTCCCACTATATGTCACACAGTAGTTCACTCAGGGCCACCCTTCTGCTGTCATGGAATGGAAAAGGCCGAGGGCTGACTGGCAACCTTTCCGGCACTCACATATATGCAACTGCCATGAAGATCCTCTTTCAACATCGGCACCTGACACCACCTAGGTGC
This sequence comes from Balaenoptera ricei, assembly GCF_028023285.1. Lineage (NCBI taxonomy): Eukaryota > Metazoa > Chordata > Mammalia > Artiodactyla > Balaenopteridae > Balaenoptera > Balaenoptera ricei. The sequence goes on from NC_082652.1 coordinate 65,072,973, forward strand.
CCGTATGCCACAGAGACCATGTAAACAAAGGCGCACCAGCTTCTTTGTGGGCTCACTACTGACATTTAATCACAGAAATTTCAGAATTTTTGTTCTCAACCCCACCATCCAGAGAAAGCCCCGGACTGTTCCTCACTGCTAGTGGATCCTGAAAGTTTTTCAAATGTAAAAGGAAAATATTCTCTCTACCTCCTCCTTCCCCTCCCCTCAGCCCAGTTGAGAAATAAAACAAAAGATACATATTCTTTGGGAGAGACATCACTGGTTTGTTTTCAAAGTGAGGTGTCAATGACTGGTAACAGATTTGTCCATAAGAAGAGTTTCTGTAGAAGTAATTGAGAAAGAAGAGAAGAGAGCCTTGTATCCAGCATGTTCAGGTTAGGGTGGGCACAGAACTAGAAATAAAGATGCTGAGTGAAGGTTGGGAGCCTGGAAAACACAGCATCTCCTTGAATTGCCCAAGCCTGGCCCTGAGATGGTAGAGTAACAGCCTTACCACACCTGACTCTAGATTAGTTTGCCATCAAGCATGTTCTGAGTTTACCTACTTTGTTTAATTGGTTTTTATTTACCTATTTTTCATCTGTTGCTTGCCTTTGAGTTGTCCTTCCATTCTAGAATTTTGGTGTTTTTTTGTAGTGTCTTTGGGATTGCCAGCGGATTAATCTTTTTTTTTTTTTTGCTGGGTTGGGTCTTTGTTACTATGCACGGGCTTTCTCTAGTTGTGGTGAGTGGGGGCTACTCTTCATTGTGGTGCGCAGGCTTCTCACTGCGGTGTCTTCTCTTGTTGCAGAGCATGGGCTCTAGGCACGCGGGCTTCAGTAGTTGTGGTGTGTGGGCCTAGGCGCTCCACGGCATGTGGGATCTTCCCGGACCGGGGCACGAATCCGTGTCCCCTGCATTGGCAGGCAGATTCTTAACCACTGCGCCACCAGGGAAGCCCCAAATTAATCTTTTTATCTTTTACATCTGGATGGTACAAATGAAGTGCCTCACTATTTTGGGTTTTGTTTTTAGCACTTACCAGAACAAAATATTCCCCAGCCTCAGTGGTTCAGAAACAGTTTACAAAATTTTTTGAGTCATTTCTTCAAAAGTTTTCAATAACTGAATACAGATGTCAGGGAGCTTAGTAAACCAAATTCTATCAGAAAGTAGGGGAGACATTATAGAGCAGAAAATAGGCAGCCACGTATTTTATGACAGTAAGGTGGTAACAGGGAAAGATGGTTTGGAGAAGGCATGAGTATGGAACCATGCTTCTAAGACCCAAGACTGTCATTTGAACACAGTGCAGAGGTCTGCATGGCACTCTAAATGGGGGTTCTGAGTCAGTTGTGGCTCATGGTTGGTAACTATCACAGTGGCCTGCTACAAACTGGGCTACCTGTCCTGTACTACTTGCAAGGAGGCCAATACCATGATCTCTAATTTCCTGTAACACGCACTTGCAGACTGCTTTTGGGATCGCAGACTGCATCAGAATTACCTGGGAGCTTTTTAAAAAAATACAGATTCTTAGGATACACTCTAGACCAACTGAATCAGAATTTCTGAGGGTGGGGCTGGGGAAAACACACACACACACACACACACACACACGTGCTCACAAACATGCACACGTGCACACATTTTTACATTCCCCAGGTGGGCCAGGCAAGCGGCCAGCATGGGAAGCAAAGGGAGTGGACAGAGAGCTTACCCTTGCAAGTGGACCAAGAGCAGCCGTCCAGTCCAGTGGGTTCCCCTTAATTGTCTTGGGCTCTACAAATGGGCATTTTTCATGTGGGGCCCAGACAGAGGTGGGATCGCCACAGATCTGGGCACAGGGTCGGGATGAAGCCCCCCAGTGAGGAGGACACAGACAAAGAGGAGCCCATTCATCTCAGGCCACCCTTGGGCTCGGTGGGACCAAGCCTCGCCTGGGAAAGTCAGCAGAGGGTGGAGGCAGGGTTGTGCCCTGCATTCGCATCAGCCTGTGACCCTTCCCACTCTTAGCAGAATATGCGTGGGCACTTCCTGCTGACAGGCCCCCTGAGGTGCGGCAAGAATGGAGGCCGGCTGGGAAGGGAATGGAGGAGAAGCTCTGTATTATGGATTCAATATCAGTTCTGTGGTTCCCCCCCCCATGGGATAAATATTGTGCTTTGCAGCTTACATGATGGAACAGACTTCCTATGTGTACGATTCCAGGAAGAGAGTTAATAAAACCTCTTGATACCTTGCTTCCCCGGCAGCATTTATTTGTCTAGCAGTGAGGCTGTGTGCTATTCATACAATACTGGTGTTAGGTTGACATTTGCTTTGACCTTTAAACTTTCTGCTTCCTTCTTCCCCGTCCTCTCCCCGACCCACCTCCCCACCTCCTGCTGTTCCTCAGCCAGTGAGTTTGATCTTCTGTGACCTGGGCTTTTCCACAGGTTGACTCTTCCAAGCTTGGATTGGGTGGGGTGCGGGCTTTTCCTCTTTTCTCTGCACAAGGGTCATTGTGTGACTAAAATTATTGTCTGGTGGCAGCAAGAGCGGCATTTCACATGTGGGGAGTGTGGAGAGTTTTGTTTATTCTTTAAATAAGAAAAGGAAAAGAAAACACCTCCAGGATCCACATCTGCCGTGGGGAGTGCAGGGCTGGGCCTCCCGCCTTGGCTGGAGAAGGCCCGCTCCTCCTTGGATCCCTGCCCCGGCCCAGCAGGGATGGGGAGCTGCATCCCTGGGAAGGCTGGTGCTTGTCAGGAAAGGAACATTCTTGGCTCCGATGCTTCTTCAGGACCTGGGGGTATTTTCATAAGGGTGTAACCCCAGGGCTGAAGGAAAATTCCACTCTTGAGCAGTCTGATACTTCTGTTCTTTGTCATCTTCCCAAGTTGCTATGTGCTGTGCTTTAAGCTTTCAGGCTTTGCACTGGGACTGACTGGGTTTGAATCCAGCTCCACTGAATACCACTGACCAACCTCAGATAGGCTATATGTTTCTCCACCTTGGTTTTCTCATCTGTTCAGTGGGATTCATGGGGGCATCTTGAGAATTAAATATGATGATGCATATAAAAATGCATGGAATTATACCTAGCATAGAATAGACACTGAAAGCATGTTAGACCTTAATATTATGATTCCTCCTTAAGTATCTCTTACTTAAAAGAATCTTTGATTCTATTGGTACTTTTTTTTTTTTTTTTTCTATTTTTAATTATTTAATTTAATTTTTTTTTTTTTTTCACACACACACTGTATTTTATTTTTACAAGAGATAAATCGACTGACACCAAGCATTGTACATGGATGACCACAACAAAAGCAACAATGATTGCAATTACCAAACGTGAAACACACTCATACTATGTCATAGTATTGACATTCAGTCCAGTAATCCTCCACTGTAACAGCTCCTTTACTTTGCAGTGAAAATTGATTTGTATATTCTTTGCCTCTGAGTCCTTGTGGAATTTTTTTTTTTTTTTTTTTTTTTAAATTCAGACAGAAAGTCACAAAAATTATACTCATCCTCATCAGTTCACTCAGTCCCATGTAATTAATTTTTTTTTTCGTCTTGATCTTTTGTTAGCACTTTTATGAGTTCATCAGTTTTTCATTAGAGTTCTGAAAATGCTTATTCATTCAGTTCAGCAGTACAGTCCGTTACCAGAAACCTGTACTTGTCAGAGTCTTTTCCATGTATTTCTTGAAGATGAAACCCTTTTATAGGAACATATTTGCAAAATCATCAGAGTACACCCAGAACTGTCTGTAAATGACAAAAGACTTAAAAATGACCACGGTTAAAGATTTGATGACAGTTCATAATAATGCAGTTGACAAGAAAATTAGTTATTTCTGAGATATACATTTTAAAGTAATAACTAGGATTATTACTTATAACATTATACCAGAACATATAAGATTTTTAGAAATTTCATGTAATGTCTGAAACATTTATATTAACATATTTCCATACATATTTCCATACAAGTACAAATATAAGATTTTTAGTAATTTCATGTAATGTCTGAAACATTTATATTAACATATTTCCATACATATTTCCATACAAATACAAATATGATTTTTACAAATTTCATGTAATGTCTGAAACATTTATATTAACATATTTCCATACAAATAACCCAATGAAAGTTTAGTATTAGTTGTTTTGTTTGTTTTTTTATACTGCAGGTTCTTATTAGGCATCAGTTTTATACACATCAGTGTATACATGTCAATCCCAATCGCCCAATTCAGCACACCACCATCCCCACCCCACCGCAGTTTTCCCCCCTTGGTGTCCATATGTCCATTCTCTACATCTGTGTCTCAACTTCTGCCCTGCAAACTGGCTCATCTGTACCATTTTTCTAGGTTCCGCATACATGCATTAATATACGATATTTGTTTTTCTCTTTCTGACTTACTTCACTCTGTATGACAGTCTCTAGATCCATCCACGTCTCAACAAATGACTCAATTTCGTTCCTTTTTATGGCTGAGTAATATTCCATTGTATATATGTACCACCACTTCTTTATCCATTCGTCTGTTGATGGGCATTTAGGTTGCTTCCATGACCTGGCTATTGTAAATAGTGCTGCAATGAACATTCGGGTGCATGTGTCTTTTTGAATTACGGTTTTCTCTGGGTATATGCCCAGTAGTGGGATTGCTGGGTCATATGGTAATTCTATTTTTAGTTTTTTAAGGAACCTCCATATTGTTCTCCATAGTGGCTGTATCAATTTACATTCCCACCAACAGTGCAAGAGGGTTCCCTTTTCACCACACCCTCTCCAGCATTTGTTGTTTGTAGATTTTCTGATGATGCCCATTCTAACAGGAGTGAGGTGATACCTCATTGTAGTTTTGATTTGCATTTCTCTAATAATTAGTGATGTTGAGCATCTTTTCATGTGCCTCGTGGCCATCTGTATGTCTTCTTTGGAGAAATGTCTATTTAGGTCTTCTGCCCATTTTTGGATTGGGGTGTTTGTTTCTTTGATATTGAGCTGAATGAGCTGTTTATATATTTTGGAGATTAATCCTTTGTCCGTTGATTCATTTGCAAATATTTTCTCCCATTCTGAGCGTTGTCTTTTCGTCTTGTTTATGGTTTCCTTTGCTGTGCAAAAGCTTTGAAGTTTCATTAGGTCCCACTTGTTTATTTTTGTTTTTATTTCCATTACTCTAGGAGGTGGATCAAAAAAGATCTTGCTGTGATTTATGTCAAAGAGTGTTCTTCCTATGTTTTCCTCTAAGAGTTTTATAGTGTCCAGTCTTATATTTAGGTCTCTAATCCATTTTGAGTTTATTTTTGTGTATGGTGTTAGGGAGTATTCTAATTTCATTCTTTTACATGTAGCTGTCCAGTTTTCCCAGCACCACTTATTGAAGAGACTGTCTTTTCTCCATTGTATATCTTTGCCTCCTTTGTCATAGATTAGTTGACCATAGGTGCGTGGGTTAATGTCTGGGCTTTCTATCTTGTTCCATTGATCTATGTTTCTGTTTTTGTGCCAGTACCATATTGTCTTGATTACTGTAGCTTTGTAGTATAGTCTGAAGTCAGGGAGTCTGATTCCTCCAGCTCCATTTTTTTGCCTCAAGACTGCTTTGCCTATTCGGGGTCTTTTGTGTCTCCATACAAATTTTAAGATGATTTGTTCTAGCTCAGTAAAAAATGCCATTGGTAATTTGATAGGGATTGCATTGAATCTGTAGATTGCTTTGGGTAGTATAGTCATTTTCACAATGTTGATTCTTCCAATCCAAGAACATGGTATATCTCTCCATCTGTTGGTATCATCTTTAATTTCTTTCATCAGTGTCTTATAGTTTTCTGCATACAGGTCTTTTGTCTCCCTAGGTAGGTTTATTCCTAGGTATTTTATTCTTTTTGTTGCAATGGTAAATGGGAGTGTTTCCATAATTTCTCTTTCAGATTTTTCATCATTAGTGTATAGGAATGCAAGAGATTTCTGTGCATTAATTTTGTATCCTGCAACTTTACCATATTCATTAATTAGCTCTAGCAGTTTTCTGGTGGCAGTTTTAGGATTCTCTATGTATAGTATCATGTCATCCGCAAACAGTGACAGTTTTACTTCTTCTTTTCCAATTTGTATTCCTTTTATTTCTTTTTCTTCTCTGATTGCCGTGGCTAGGACTTCCAAAACTATGTTGAATAATAGTGGTGAGAGTGGACATCCTTGTCTCGTTCCTGATCTTAGAGGAAATGCTTTCAGTTTTTCACCATTGAGAATGATGTTTGCCGTGGGTTTGTCATATATGGCCTTTATTATGTTGAGGTAGGTTCCCTCTATGCCCACTTTCTGGAGAGTTTTTATCAGAAATGGGTGTTGAATTTTGTCAAAAGCTTTTTCTGCATCTATTGAGATGATCATATGGTTTTTATTCTTCAATTTGTTAATATGGTGTATCACATTGATTGATTTGCGTATATTGAAGAATCCTTGCATCCCTGGGATAAATCCCACTTGATCGTGGTGTATGATCCTTTTAATGTGTTGTTGGATTCTGTTTGCTAGTATTTTGTTGAGGATTTTTGCATCTATATTCATCAGTGATATTGGTCTGTAATTTTCTTTTTTTGTAGTGTCTTTGTCTGGTTTTGGTATCAGGGTGATGGTGGCCTCATAGAATGAGTTTGGGAGTGTTCCTTCCTCTGCAATTTTTTGGAAGAGTTTGAGAAGGATGGGTGTTAGCTCTTCTCTAAATGTTTGATAGAATTCACCTGTGAAGCCGTCTGGTCCTGGACTTTTGTTTGTTGGAAGATTTTTAATCACAGTTTCAATTTCATTACTTGTGATTGGTCTGTTCATATTTTCTATTTCTTCCTGGTTCAGTCTTGGAAGGTTATACCTTTCTAAGAATTTGTCCATTTCTTCCAGGTTGTCCATTTTATTGGCATAAAGTTGCTTGTAGTAGTCTCTTAGGATGCTTTGTATTTCTGCAGTGTCTGTTGTAACTTCTCCTTTTTCATTTCTGATTTTATTGATTTGAGTCCTCTCCCTCTTTTTCTTGATGAGTCTGGCTAATGGCTTATCAATTTTGTTTATCTTCTCAAAGAACCAACTTTTAGTTTTATTGATCTTTGCTATTGTTTTCTTTGTTTCTATTTCATTTATTTCTGCTCTGATCTTTATGATTTCTTTCCTTCTGCTAACTTTGGGTTTTGTTTGTTCTTCTTTCTCTAGTTTCTTTAAGTGTAAGGTTAGATTGTTTACTTGAGCTTTTTCTTGTTTCTTTAGGTAGGCTTGTATAGCTATAAACTTCCCTCTTAGAACTGCTTTTGCTGCATCCCATAGGTTTTGGGTCGTTGTGTTTTCATTGTCATTTGTCTCTAGGTATTTTTTGATTTCCTCTTTGATTTCTTCAGTGATCTCTTGGTTATTTAGTAACGTATTGTTTAGCCTCCATGTGTTTGTCCTTTTTACGTTTTTTTCCCTGTAATTCATTTCTAATCTCATAGCGTTGTGGTCAGAAAAGATGCTTGATATGATTTCAATTTTCTTAAATTTACTGAGGCTTGATTTGTGACCCAAGATGTGATCTATCCTGGAGAATGTTCCGTGCGCACTTGAGAAGAACGTGTAATCTGCTGTTTTTGGATGGAATGTCCGATATATATCAATTAAATCTATCTGGTCTATTGTGTCATTTAAAGCTTCTGTTTCCTTATTTATTTTCATTTTGGATGATCTGTCCATTGGTGTAAGTGAGGTGTTAAAGTCCCCCACTATTATTGTGTTACTGTCAATTTCCTCTTTTATAGCTGTTAGCAGTTGCCTTATGTATTGAGGTGCTCCTATGTTGGGTGCATATATATTTATAATTGTTATATCTTCTTCTTGGATTGATCCCTGGATCATTATGTAGTGTCCTTCCTTGTCTCTTGTAACATTCTTTATTTTAAAGTCTATTTTATCTGATATGAGTATAGCTACTCCAGCTTTCTTTTGATTTCCATTTGCATGGAATATCTTTTTCCATCCCCTCACTTTCAGTCTGTATGTGTCCCTAGGTCTAAAGTGGGTCTCTTGTAGACAGCATATATATGGGTCTTGTTTTTGTATCCATTCAGCCAGTCTATGTCTTTTGGTTGGGGCATTTAATCCATTCACGTTTAAGGTAATAATCGATATGTATGTTCCTATGACCATTTTCTTAATTGTTTTGGGTTCGTTTTTGTAGGTCCTTTTCTTCTCTTGTGTTTCCCACTTAGAGAAGTTCCTTTAGCATTTGTTGTAGAGCTGGTTTGGTGGTGCTGAATTCTCTTAGCTTTTGCTTGTCTGTAAAGCTTTTGATTTCTCCATCAAATCTAAATGAGATCCTTGCCGGGTAGAGTAATCTTGGTTGTAGGTTCTTCCCTTTCATCACTTTAAGTATATCATGCCACTCCCTTCTGGCTTGCAGAGTTTCTGCTGAGAAATCAGCTGTTAACCTTATGGGAGTTCCCTTGTATGTTATTTGTCGTTTTTCCCTTGCTGCTTTCAATAATTTTTCTTTGTCTTTAATTTTTGCCACTTTGATTACTATGTGTCTCGGCGTGTTTCTCCTTGGGTTTATCCTGTATGGGACTCTCTGCGCTTCCTGGACCTGGGTGGCTATTTCCTTTCCCATGTTAGGGAAGTTTTCGACTATAATCTCTTCAAATATTTTCTCTGGCCCTTTCTCTCTCTCTTCTCCTTCTGGGACCCCTATAATGCGGATGTTGTTGCGTTTTATGTTGTCCCAGAGGTCTCTTAGGCTGTCTTCATTTCTTTTCATTCTTTTTTCTTTAGTCTGTTCCGCAGCAGTGAATTCCACCATTCTGTCTTCCAGGTCACTTATCCGTTCTTCTGCCTCAGTTATTCTGCTATTGATTCCTTCTAGTGTAGTTTTCATTTCAGTTATTGTATTGGTCATCTCTGTTTGTTTGTTCTTTAATTCTTCTAGGTCTTTGTTAATCATTTCTTGCATCTTCTCAATCTTTGCCTCCATTCTTATTCCGAGGTCCTGGATCATCTTCACTATCATTATTCTGAATTCTTTTTCTGGAAGGTTGCCTATCTCCACTTCATTTAGTTGTTTTTCTGGGGTTTTATCTTGTTCCTTCATCTGGGACATAGCCCTCTGCCTTTTCATCTTCTCTATCTTTCTGTAACTCTATTGGTACTTTTAGAATGCGGTTGGACTTTTGAAGGTATGGACTTTTGTGTAGAAATATCTAGGAGAGGTTCACGTGTACTTTAAATTCCTTTTACTTTCTTGATGTCTGTTGAAGACCAGAGATACTTTCTTCCTGCAGATCCACAAATCAGACTGCTCCTCTCTCTCATCTTTCTCCCCCACCTACTCCTATTGAATAAGGGTTCATTATTATCCATCTGTGACCTGCAACGATTTTTTATAAAGTTTTAGAGACTGTAGAGGAAGCCTGCTCACCAAAGTGCCCCTCGGTCTCCTGCCTGCAGAAGAGACTTGCTAGCTCTTCCTTCTGGCGTTCCTTGTGCTGTGAGCAGTCTCCCTTAGGGAGAGAACATCCATGGAGGGGACCTCGATGGCTTCACCCCTAACCTGTGGGTCTTAGTTGCAGATATGCCCCCGAAGGCCTCATGGGAAGGTCGGCTCAGGCCAGGCACAAAGAAAAGGGTGAGGAGGAGACCCCAGAGGACCTGCCAGCTCGGAAGGACTGTGGAGGCTGCTGTGGGCAGCATGCTGGTGTTTTGTTTTAATACATCTGTGTTACATCAACAGAAAGTTGCTTTCTTCTGGCTCTCAGAATGCAGAGTAGAGAGTGGGGATGTTTTGGAGCCTCACTCTTTAAGTGCTTATTCCTGACTGATGCAAACCAAAACCAAAACCAAAACAGACAAACAAATAAGTAAACAAATAGCCAATCCAGCTGCTAGGGTCCTGCAGAATATCTCAGGCTAGCTGAAGAGAATGTGGTCTTAAGCTAGGTTCATACTTCAGATTCTAAGTAAATATTAATATTTCTCTCTCTCCATTTTCCCCTTACCCTCTCTGAGTGTGTATGTATTCATTTCTTTCTTGGCATGGCCTGATGAGGAAAAAGGCAGAGCTCCTGGGTGGCATGTTAATATACTCTCTTCTCCTGTCACGACCACTTCCCCCCGGGGGGACAACATGGTAGTTGAATCAGATTGAAAACAAAAGTTTGAGCCAGTGGTAGATCATAGTTATTGAGGGGTAATGTGAGAAGAAGGAGTGGAGGCCCAAGATTTATGCACTAATTTGGGCTAGAAATGTGCTTGGTTTTCTATGGGCTGTGGCTATGATTTTGAAGATGTCCTTCTTAAAAGGATGATAGTCTTTACTGCCTCCTTAGATGTAGGCATCAGGGGAGTTTCAATCAGAATGAGGGGTGAGGGTATGGAAACTCGTTCTATCCAGGGAACTTCACTAAAACATACATTACTGATTTCTATCATTGGAAGTACCCTCCAGGAGTGTGTGTGTGTGTGTGTGTGTGTGTGTGTGTATGTGTGTGTGAATACATACGTGCATCATTTAAAAGATCTACAAAGAAATTCTGATGACCCGTCTCTGACCTTTACCCCTTGCCAACCTGAGCATTAGGGAACCACTGATATAAATGATGGTCACTAGCTATGACATATGCAGGTGATTAGCAAGAGTTGTCATGCAGAATGTGACTTGGCAGTAGATGATTTGCGGGTAGGGAGGGACTGCCTGGGACTATGGGAACTTGGAGTTGGAGGTAACTTGGGGGGGTCATCTAATCTAATTCCTCTACAGGCATTCTGGAAGATACTCTTCAACCTCAGCTTGAAGAACATTATACAATGCTGAAGGGTCCAAGCCAGGAATTGAACCTGGGTCATCTGATCCCAGAGTTCACACTCCTGACACTTAGGCATCCAGACAAATGACAGTAACCTCTCAATATGGGTGAGTCACATATCTCTAGGTACTTAACAATAGATTCATGGGATTCTGTATTTTTACTCAGGTTTTATTTTAAGTCAAATCACTTCAAAGTTGGCATAATGCTTTGCAGAGAGGATAATGACAAGGTCTCTGGAGGTAAATTTAGAAAATTTTTTTTAACTTTCCTGAAAATACTAATGAGAAACTCTGAGAACGCTGATACTTGCAATCAGTGCACCTTGCTTTGCTACTGAAAGTCTCACCAGAAATTAAAACTCTTGGCCTGTGACCTGGATCATTTTTTTCTTTTACTTGCTATTGGAAAGTAATTTCAATACTTATTCATTCAAAATATTTTTGACCAATTACTTTATACAGGCTCTGTACAAGGTCCTCCACATACGGATTTCAATAAAATGCTCTTCCTGTCCTCAAAGAACTCACCATCTTCTGGGAGAGACAGACAACTAAATCAACATGGATATTTCTGTGTGACAAATACAGTTAGCAGGATACAGAAGGTGCTATGGTAACAGAGCCTGGGAAGCCAGGAAGGTTTCCAGAAGAGGTAATATAAGGTTAGGATGTCTAGAGTCCTCTCTCTTTCTCACTGTGTGCCTGCAAGAATTCAGTACTCAAGCTTTGGTTACATTTTTTTCTGACATCACTTCTTCTACACCCTTGTTTCCAACCAATGAATTAAATACAACTTTTGTCTACCTTAGTTTCTGACTTTTTTTCTGTAGTAGTTTTATTTTACCTCTTAATGCCCTTACTCAATTCAAGTAATTAGGATGGAGCATAATTTTCAAATTTAGATCAGTTGAGGAATTCCCAAGCTTGGAAAGCATTACTTTTGATCATTCCTTCATTATCTTACACTGAAAAATAGTGAGTTGTAGAGATTGAACTTAAAATGATGGAATTCAAGAGTATCAGATTTGGAGGGCCATTTAAGGCTGTCGTACCGATTGCCGGTGTGTTACACATGATGAATCTGTCACCCAGGTGAGCCTGCCTCAGTCACCCAGCCAGGTAGGCTTGGGTGGATCTCTGCTCAGACCACTTTCTTTGCAGTTGGATCTCTACCTAAACTGTTCAAATTATGAGCACCTCTAGAATTATCTTGCTTCTATCTCTTAATTGCCCTCCAACATTCAATGACCAAGTCCATTTTAACTGAGTTGCTATTTACCTGTATCTTTCTTTCATCTCTTATGAAGTTGTGAGGTACGATCATCTATGTGAAGATTCCTTGGCAGGTAAGGGGGTGGTATTATGAATAGTCACCCCCTCCTGAGGGCGGTGTGTGGGTAGGCAGTGCAGGCCTGGATGTTAAGTCGAGAAGCACTTTTTTAGAGCCCTGTCACCACTGGCTTTTTCTGCCCCCTCCCTATCTCTGTGCATAGCAGGTAGGCACCCAGCCCCGAGTGTTCACATTCAGCTGCTCCTGGTTGACGTCAGGACTGCAGGGCCCTTGCTCTTTGCTCCATAGTGCAGCCCATGCTTTCAGTGGATGGCCATTTAGACCTAGCCTAGATTGATTTTTTTCCTAAAAAGCCAAAGAAAATATGATTTCCAAACCAGACAGAATCTACTCTCATTTTATTTAGCGGCACTGTGAGGTGGAACTGTCAGGATAAGACTCTATCTAACAAGTTAGAAACTCCCAAAGCCAGAGGGACAGGAAATTTCATGGTAAATATTTAAGCTCCAGGGCTCCAGGGCAATGGAAAGTACGTGTTAAGAAGCTTTCCTCTTTCCCTCTAATTCCCCGTATTTATCACTTGAGCTGTGCCATTTGAGCTTATCCTTTATGCCTAAAGAAGTCCTGCCTTTTAATCTGTTAGCTAGGGGAAAAAATGTGAAGAAATATAAAACACCCTAACTAATGGCAGTGGGAGGTAATATCCTGGCGGGGCATTCAGTGCTCACATGTCCCTAACCTGCACGCATGTATTCGCAGATGCCCGGCTCTGATGGCGATCAGTTTAGTAGAGGGGATACTTGATACAGGATCAGGAGGACTTGGGACCGGTCCTGGGTATTCTGCTGTACTTACACTTTTTCTGTTTGTGTCTCCATTTCCACACTGATAAAGTGAGGAGAAGATTTTTCCTTAGGCTACCTCCCGGGAGACCAGGAGGATTCAAATGAGACAAGGGGCGTAGAAATGCTTTAGAGGTCAAAAGGTGGGCAATGGAAATCTGGTATAACCGCGGTCTCCTCGGGCCAGCATCATCCTGATGTGTCATTGGTGCTCTGGAGTGCTGCCTTCTCTCTCCTCCCAAATACAGAAGGAGAAACCAAGGATTAAAATGTGAAATTGTTTGCCTATGTGCCCATTTATAAGTGGCAGAACTGGGTTACAAACTCAGCTCAGAACTCTCTCTGAAACACAAACTAAGTGCCTGCCACTTGATAATCATCCCATCAGCACGCGCTATTATGTTGTGGCAGTTACGGTCATCCTCATGGTTATGCCTTGTTTCTCTGTGGCCCTGCCTTTGCTTCCTGGCCCAGCACTGTCCAGCCTGTGTGTCCTTGTCAGGTGTCCTTGTCAGTTTGCCTCCTGCTGTTCTGCCCTGTCCCTCAGAACAGGCACCCCTTTCGCCAGGCTTCTGAGAAGGTAAACTGAGTATACAGGAGGCTCCTGGACACTAGTCAGGAAGAAAGCTGAAATAGGCCCCTTTTGGGGCCAATGATAAAAATCTGATTTCTCAAGCACTTTGTCTATTGGGGCAGAATGGCACTGATTAGTACTTTCCATGGAAAAGCAAGAGCTGGGGAACAGCCCTCCCATTTCTGAACTTGATTATTATATTTACAGTCTCTGAGCAAATTTTTGGAATTTCACCAACAGATTCCCTAGGGCTTGGAAATCAATTTCCTTGTGTGTGGATGGGCTGGGGGCGGGCTGGTGTGTGCTCTAAAGTGCCTTTATCTGCCAAGGCCCCCTCCTTCCCTCCTCCCTGAAGGAGACAGTGCCAAGACTTGAGCTGTTTAGTTTGGCTTGAGTTTGGGGGCATTGATGCTGAGCTGGCCTGTATGAAACCCACTTACTGATTGCTTGTCTGAAAGTCAAAGTGTAATAGCCTCTGGAGAAGAGAGCCATCTCTCCTCCTGTCCCCCTTTCGTTGTCAGCCGACAGGGAGCTGGTGCCCCAAGACCCGGAGACCCACTCAGCAGACTGTTAGAGCTGGGAGGGGCCCCTAATTGCTCACCATTTCCCCTCAAATTTTATTCTGAGCACTTTGTAAACTTGGGCTCAGTGTTGAAAAGTTCCTCAGAAGCTTACCAGTGAGAAATTGGGGTCACTTGTTTGGCATATCCATGAAGAACTCTCAGGCACTGAATCCTAAGTATTCTTTATTTTTATCATTTGATTTTCTTTATCTGATATTGTGAATTTTACTAAGAATGCAATTTTTTAAAAAGTCAATATTTTATCTTTTCTGGAATCAGGCGTGTAATTTTCTTAAGTTGGCAAATCCAGTGGTGAGATACTATACTTTTCCAATAAGTGACTCATTTTCTTTTACTCTCCAAAGTTCCTACGCTAGTTTTTGGCCCTTCCCTCACCCCCTTTTCAGGCTATCTCGGTGTTGCAGAGGAAGGCTGAGGAGCCAGTGGAGGATGGAATTGTGGAATTTGTAATTCCTGCCCAAAGCCTGAGGCAGACCTGGGATCTCCCCACTGGAACCCCTGCAGGCTCGGAGCTGCCTGCTGAGGTCTATTTACTTAGCCCCAGAACATTTAATCCTGTTCAGCGTTGGGTGATGTCAGTGGGTCAGGCCTTGGAGCTGGGCAGCCGAGTGGAAGCAGAAGGATGAATGGCTGGTTGAGACTGAGGTGTTGGGTGGCCACTGAGTAGTGGCTGGAGCATACTCCCCGCCACCGCCGCGTGTTGATTTTGTAGTGAGGTCATTACCTTGCCTGGGTCGTTACATGCAGTTTAATCTTCCTTAAGGCAGGGCTGGACAGTGTTGCTTTTGTGACTTCAGAGAGTCACTAGACACATTAGAGGCCAGGTTTCCAGAATTCTACCAGGAGAAAATCACAACCTACCAGAGAGTCGGGAATGTGCGATGCTTCTGCTCTATTGCAGTAGGCACCACATCACTGCCATCAGAGCGTCACACTTGGTGAGGGTGTTGGGAGGTTGGAGGGCACGCACCAGGCCCCCACGAAGTGCTTAGAGCTTGGGGAGACTCTCCTCACACAGAGCACAGCACTACCCCCAAACCAGGAGTGGGCGTTCCAGGAGTGCAAGAAACACCTCCATTCATTGCAGACTCCAGATACGTAAACTTCCCCGGGCGTGTGTTAGTTTCCCTTTGTGACTGGTTTGAATCTTAAATTTCCTTTTTCTTTTTAACAATAATGGCCTGTGAGTGGTTACTTTGAGTACAAACAGTTGGCAGGAGTGTTCGAAGACTAGGGAAAAGGAGGAAGAGAGGAAAGGAGGGAGAGAGGGAGGGAGAGAGAGAAAGAAAGATCTCTTATCCAAGCTGCCCACTGCGAACTGCAGGAAAACTTTGTGAGGAGGTGGCTTTGAGGAAAAGTCTGCAAGCATTCTTGGAGTCTGTGTGTGAGCCTCTTCAACCCTCTCTGAGGGTAGTCACCTAATTATCTTCCTTTACTATCGTCTTCTTACCTCTGCACTTCTGCATCTGGCTCCTAAGTCACTGCATTTCCCTCCTACTGCTTTTTATTTTTCTCTGTGGTTGTTTTCTTCTCTCACCTTGTCTTAATAGTCTAATGGAGTAAAATTTAAATTACAGCCTCAAAGATTCTACCAACCACCAACATATCACACCCCTCTCCCCACACACACACACTCACATGTGCACACACCATACTTTCCTAGCAACACTTCGTGCTACAGAAGAGAGCTCCCTCCCTGCTTGACAGTGGGATACCCACAGCTTCTCTGCTCCCACCATGACCTGTGCCCACCTGTGCCATCAAGTTTTTCAGAAACAAGAAACTCTCAGGCAAGCCAGGCTCCTCCAGCTCTCCCTGGGAGGCATGTATTGCAGGAGACCATTGTGCTCCATGATGATAATCCTCAAAAGGCTCCAGAAATAGGAGTCTGTTTCCCTGCCTTTCCTCAGTTACCTTCCTGATGTTTCACAGAGGAAGAAGACGTATAGCTGGGCAGCGAGCCCCAGGCCCCGGACTCCTCGTCTCACGAATTGTGCCTTTCCTATTTTGGAACTGTCATTTCTGTATTCCTTTCATCCTTTGGTACATGACATTTTAAATTACTCTCATCATCTTTTAGGATGATGAATCTTAAATGTTTGTTTTTTCCAAAGGTCCTTTTTTTCATACTTTAGAATGTGTCCGCTTGTTCTTTAATTCCATTGAATGAGTCCACGCTGGAACTTTTCATCCCAGTCGTGGTTTTGTGGTGTTCCTTATTTGAAATGTCCATATGACACCTTCATGTTTATTCATTCATCCAGTCATCCATCCAGTCAAACAATGAGTGTTTATAGAAAACTGGCTCTGTGACAAGCATTGCTCTAGACCTTGGCCTTACAGTGAACAAAACAAACATAATACTTGCCCTCATTGGGTTATAGTCTCCTGGGTAAGAGAGACTTTATCAAGGAAATGTAATTAAGCTGTTGAATGTAAGGCTCACGAAGTAGGGTACTATGGCAGCTCACAGCAGGCACTCTCATTAGTACTGCGGGTCACAAAGGTCTTCCTAAAGAAGTGGTATCCACTCTGAGAGCTGAAGAATAAGGAGTCAGCCAGGTGAATGGCAGATTGGATGGGGTGGTGACAAGTCTGGCTGGGTCAAGAGAAGGAGTTCCAAAGAAAGGGGACAGCTTGTTCAAATGGCGCCAAAGTAAGATTAAGTCTAGAGCTTTGGAGGAACTGACAGGGGCCAGTACGGCAAGCCTGAGGCAAGCAAGGGAGAGGGCTGCCTGAAGGACTGGTGAGGGAGTTGAGGGGAAATTCAGAGGGTGCCTGGTTGGGATCTTCCCAACCCTCTGAGGGATTCTGGAAATCATCCTATGGACAATGGAAACTAACTGAAGAATTTAAGCAGGGGAATGACATGACATTAGTTACTTCTTTCAACGATTGTTCTGGCTGCTATGTGGAGAATGGATTGTAGGATTGTAGGGTAATAAGGGATATGCAGGGTGTGCTCACCTAACTGAAAATTCTTAGAGACAGGGAAGAATTGGCCCATGATGGCCTGATTGGTACCACTCCCACTGTGATATTTTTTGACATACCCTCTTTTTATCACTAAAGCTACAATGTTAAGTGTGCTTCAGACACACACACACACACACACACACACACACACACACTCACACACTAAGGGAAGGGTCCACATCATGTTCATTTATGTACCCCCCCACCCATCATTGCTTAGCATAGTTCCTGGCATAAAAGGTGCCCAGTGAATGTTTGCCAAGTTGATGAATGAAGAAATGCATAATTCCTTATTAGACTCTCTTTTGAAAGAATTTTCCTGTTAAGGTTTACCTTGATGTTAAGTGATGTGCATGGGAGAAAGAAGCAATGCAAAGAACAGAACTAGGAGCCTGGGTTTCCATCCTACCTCTGCCTCCGAGAAGCTGAGCAAATGGGGGAGCAAAAGCTGCATCTTCTTGATACCCTGTTTCTTCTATTATAAATTGAAGGAGTTGGGCTAGAGAAAGCCTATTAATCACCCAGTTTTTGTGATTCTATGACTTAAGGCACTGTAATACTGTTTAAATCCAGCACAACCCTTACTATTGGCAACCCTCAACATTTTGAGTTTGTCATAAAATGTCCTTTGCTAGAAGGATGTTGGACAACCAGGACTACTTTATCATAGGTTACTGCATTATTCCCTTCCGGTCTAGGGATTAGGGAAAATGAAATAGCCATTAGGAGTGCAGGGCTACCTCAATCAGAGTGTTAAAAGATACTTAGAGGCAAGCTGCTTCCAGCAGGGCATAGACAAAAAGAAGGGATTCCATTATGAAGAGAGAGATTGGTTTTCTTCTTCCTCTCCTTCGAAGAGAAAGAAAGGGGATAAAAGAAAAACAAGACCTGAACTTTCACATCCTGCTAAGAATTTCCTGCTATTTACAACATGTAAAATAAACTTTTATTTTATTTTTTTTAAGAAATGTGTTTTTGCTACTTCACCAACATGACTGCTTTGGGGGAAAAATATAGTCATTTGGTTCCAATATGTAGATCAGACAGAACAAAAGAGTACACAATTTTCTTTCTTTTTAAAATATTTATTTACCTCATAGGGGAAGGAAAGAAAAGTGGGAGGAAGCAGAAAGGAAACCCTGTCAAGGGTGCTAACTCAAATGGAGTTTCCTAGCTGTATGGAAATTGCCTAAACAGGGTGTGTTCATTTTCTCCCTGCTGGAACTCCAGGTTGGGGTGGGTGAGGGGGAGGCTTTCTTAAAAGACTGGGATGGTTCCAATGGACAGAGCTAGATAGTCTTTCGGGCTCAGCTCAGACAATCAATCAAAAAGGATTTATAAAGGCCTACTGTGCACTTTTCCAGATGTTCTGGGGGAGGCAGAGTACCCTGGACCAGTCCCCCTTCTGCCAGCTTTCATTCTAGATGGGCCGACACCACTGACTGGTCAGGGAATGAGGACAAAGGAAAGTAGCATGTATCATGGCTGGGAACCCCTAACAGTTTTCATATCCATGACCTCATTAATCTTTACTAGATTCTTACCTGAAAGAGGCTCAGTAAATTTAGAAGAGCCACTGGACTTGGAGTCAGAATACCTGGAAGACAACTGAGATGTGATGAGTCACATAACCACCAAAAGCCTGTTTTCTCCTCTATAAATTTGCTTTCTTCATCCCTTTTCTCACTCTTCCCAGGGTTATTAAGAGGATCAAATAAAATAATGGATTTGAAATTGCTCCATAAACTCTGGGAGACTCAAAAAATATATCTTATACATTGTGGAGGGCAGATGATAAGTGTTCTGCACATTCTGGGAATGAAAACATACTACATAAATGGCAGCCTAAAGTTCAGAGATTGCTCAAGGTCCCATGGCTTGTCTTTAGCAGTATCCTGGGTCTTCTTCCAGGAAGGGGTGTAATCTGTGGTTGCTTCTCCCACTGTGTGAAGTCAGATGAAAAGGAAACAGTGGGAAATATATTCATGAGGCAAATTTCATAGGTCATTAAGTGTTCATGGAGCTCCTTAGATGCAATTTTTTTAATTCCCAGAATAGAAAGATACTCCCAAGTTCTATCCAAGGTAATTGTGGTGGTGCAACATAGTAGTAGGATGTTGGCAGCAGTACATGGTCAATGATCTAAGGAGAGACTACATACCAAAAAAATGACAAGGATAATGATATTCTAATGTGCTTTATAGTTTATTCAGACTTTCATGTATATTATAATATTTGACCCTTTCAGAATTCTATAATATAGGGAGAAAAGGCATTTTTATTATCCTCCAATTTTAAATGCCGAACCTAAGGCCTTGGAGAGTTTAAATAACTTGTCCAAGGTCATGAAACCTGTAAGTGGAGAGTCTAACATCAGGCCTGGGTGTTGAGGCTTTAAATTTTTATCTCCATGGTGCTAATGCCACCAGTTGTTTATTTTAAGCCTTAGGTCCTTGGTTTGTTTCACCTGTATTACAGGTTTCTTGTAGTAAAATGAGTTAGCCCAGAAAAGAAGTGGGAAGCCCTATTTCTAAGCAGCCGTGGCAGGGAGGGGATGGTGGGGGTGAGGGCGCAGCTTGACAGATTTGGTCCTGAAAGGCTGCCGACATGGTCTTGGGTAAGTTAGTGCCTTTGTTCTCTGATCTGGAAGTTGAAGGGGTTGGACTATTCTCTCTAGCGCTAAAGGTTATGTTTTGGGATAACTGGATGAAATATACTACAATTCTAAACTTTCCTTAAAGGTACAATATAGAGGATAGGAGTTATCCTTCGTAGTATGCTGGTTCTAATAATCCATTATATTTTGTAGAGTATTTTAAATTTTCAAGGATTTGCCCATCTTGTTTCATTTAGCCCATACCACATTCTTTAGAGAAGTTGACCAGTTTTTATGACTTCTTCTTTTAAGGCCATTCTAGCCTTTTGGTACCTTAAGCAGTCCTAGCCTAGACCCTCCTCAGGGACTTTGCACTTGCTATTACCTCTGTCTGGAGCACAGTTCTCAGCCATCATGTGACCTGCTTCTCCTTGTCACTTGGTTTGGCTCATGTGTCACTTACTCAGAGGCCCCCTTAGTTGAGGTCCCCATTGCCATCATTCTTTATCACACTGACCTGTTTTAATTTTTTCAGAGTATTTATTGTTACCTGAATTATGAATATCTGTTTACATTATCATCATCTCTCCTTTCTGGAATTTAAGCTCCAGTAGAGCTGTTTTCCTCACTCTCCATTGCATATCAAGAACCCAGAACAGTGCTTAATATAGTAGCACGTAGTAGGAGCTTAATATTTGTTGACTGAAATCAACATCTTATGAGAAATTTAGCAACTTGCTCAAGATTACATGGTCAATGAGTAGCTGATATAGGACCAGAATTCAGCCTCTGTACTCCTAGTTAACTGTTCTTTCCACTTGATATTATGCTGCCAAAATGTATGCATATTTATACCTGGGAGTTCCTGATGACTACTGATAAAATTTAGAGTGATCGTGAGACATTTATGTGAAACTGAAATGCATTTGTTAAGGGGAATGAGGAAATCCCTGAGGCTTACACCATTCAGCTTATGATAGAACTTTACAATCTGTGTACTTTGTGTATTCAACATCAATCATCCCTTATTTGTTTAACTCATTTTTAAAGGAAGCTTATTTTAGGAGCACTTTCAATATTTTTTATTGACGATGTTTGGATTTTCATATATATAAACAACTGTCATGTACACACACTTACAAAAGAACATAAACAATGACATATGGGTTCGATTCCTGGTCAAACTGCAGAGATTTTCTCTCTAACAGAAGCTCAAAGGGCTTCATGTGTGAGACTATTTCACAAAAGGCATTGCCAGGACGTGGCTGTTCCCTCTAAAATCAGCCTCAGAGGTTACATTTACAGGATTTCCTTGATGGCCGTGTTTCCCTCAATTACCCATTATGAATCTATCAGTTTATTGGAATTTGTTTTGGGGATCAGCCAGAGTTGGATGTCACCTAGATTGCCTCTTAATTATATAGTTTATTTAGTGCTGTGTTAAGCTAATTGCCTTCGTTTGCCCTGTGTTTTCTCTTTTGGGCATTAAGGAGATTCCCTCTGGGTGAAAATTTTTGAGGGTTGGTAAACAAGGCTATGCTTATTGATTTCACAGTCTCTGCTTTCTTGTATCTTCACTTGGCCTTCCTCGTCCCATTAGATCCCAAATATTATTAATCGATTATTTCAAGACCATTGTCCATCTCCTTGTTGATTTTAGTTGTGTTCCTCCCCTCTGTTATCTCTTTATCGAGATATAATATCCCCAATAGCACGTGACATTTCAGGTTAGGGATAAGTATGATTTCATGAAAGGACAGGTCAGCATTGACTTTTTCTTTCATGTCTTTAGTGATACACCAGAGTTTAGCCACTTAGGATTTTGTCAGTGTGACCTACTCATAACTGAAAGGATGGTGTTATTTTTCTACAAGTATACTCCAATAATGCTCCACCCTCAATTAAAGAATTACCTATGTTTGTGCAAACTGAACATTTTCCTAGCTCTTGTTCCTTGCCCATTCTCCCAAGAGTTTCTTGTTGCTTCCCCCGTTTTTATATATAAACTTCTATAGCTCTATGTTTCATGGGGTCCTTCTTCCTCTAGGTCATTTCTGTCCATCCATTCCACTACTGATTTTTCAGAGAGGACACTGAGACTTGAAGAGATACGCCCATCCTTCCCACCCTTTATTTCTGGTCTTTAAGCCAACTTCCAGTCTGTGACAGAGCATTTCCTTTATCCCCTGGAAATGCAATAGTTTAATAGTTATTGCTTGATATATTTTCCAATGTTTTTGAAAGGTACAGAGCTGACATCCTGGATTGTCCCTGTATACAGACTTATTAACTCACATAAAGAACACAGGCACCCCAGACTCTTTGGGTTAATATTTATATCAGCCCAAGTTTAGACCTAATGCCTAGCACACATGAAAATACAAACATGGGATTTTAGGGCTCTTAGATTTTTTTTCTAGAATTACCGTTTTCCATACCACCTGTTTATGGCATCACTGTGCACTGTTATACTGTCATAAGCAGAAGTCACTGGCCAAAACAGAGGGACGGAGATGCTGTATGGAACTTGGACATGTTACTTTTGGAAAAATAAACCTTCATAGTAAAGACCAAAGGAAACAGGCAAGGTCAAGATCCCATGTAGGACGTATGGGGAGGAGATAATGTGTTTCAGGCTCTAAGACAACATCACCTCTGCTTGGCAAAGAGAAGCTATTCATGGCAGTAAGAAAACTTTTTTTTTTTGACATTAGTCACCTATTCCATGAAGATTTGGGCCTTTCTTCTTTCCCCCGCCCACCAAGAACAAGTTCAGTGGCACAGGGTTGGAGAAGCATATGGGACCAGAGGAGGTGGGGGGTTGTATTGACTTTCACTTGATTTACTCAAGCAGCTGAGTTTGTCAGGGGAATGTGATCATCTCCGTCAGCTGTCATGCTGCGGTACTCCTGTCATGCTGTCAGTAGCTTTCAGGTTCTGACCCTTCTCTCAAGTTCGCCGTCTGTGAGGAAAGCAGATGAAAGATAGTTTGGGTCCCAGGAAGGGAGAGCATTTTGAGCTATTCCTTGGGAATGACTTTACAGGCTTTGAAGCCCTGTCAGTTGAGTCCTGATGGTGTGTAGTAATGTACAAGGGACAGTAGTGCTTTTGAAGGTAATTTAGATTTCTCTCTTTAGGAATGATTTTATTTATGAGGAGATGAGCATGAAGAGCACCAGGATGAGAAAGGGCGCCGCTGTGTAGGCAGGCTCGTTTCCTTAGTTACGGTGATAGCGCTAATTCAATAGAGTACAGTGGCAATAATTGGAAGGATATTTCATTTATATAGCACCTGTTAGACTGAGGTACTGAGTACTCACAAACAGGCACTACTTTCCTTCTCAGAAAAATGCTACTGAGTGAAAGGTGGAACCGAGGCAAGGCCTGGAAGCCGACTGATCGACAGCTGAGTGCACTGCATGTAGACACATGGGGACAGGCACCCCTTACTTTATGAGACAGGTAATTACTGAAAAGATATGTAGAAGATGAGGAGTTTTTTGGAAGTCAGTTCTTTAAAAAAACAAAAAACAAAAAACAAAAAAACGATATCTTAGCGGTTGGCCATTTAAAGAAAGTGTGGGAAAATCCTTCTTTAAGAAAAGAAAGGAAAGAAAAAATAAAAAGCTTCTTGTAATGTGAATAAAGACCAGTGATTTGTCTCTCTTCCTCTTTTGGACTTGTATACATTCATGGTTTTTTTCAAAACAGGAATAGAACTATTTTTTTTTTTTAATTAATTAATTTATTTTTGGCTGTGTTGGGTCTTCGTTTCTGTGCGAGGGCTTTCTCTAGTTGCGGCAAGCGGGGGCCACTCTTCATCGCGGTGCGGGGGCCTCTCACTATCGCGGCCTCTCTTGTTGCGGAGCACAGGCTCCAGACGCGCAGGCTCAGTAGTTGTGGCTCACGGGCCCAGTTGCTCCGCGGCATGTGGGATCTTCCCAGACCAGGGCTCGAACCCGTGTCCCCTGCATTGGCAGGCAGACACTCAACCACTGCGCCACCAGGGAAGCCCTAGAACTATGTTTTAAAGATCAAAGATAAACTGCAGCCCCTAAGGGTAATTTCCCAGATAATATTGGGTGTAAAAAACCCTCAAGCTACTGAAGGAAGTTCACCCTCAGGAGTACAGGATCTCAGTTTCCGGCTGGCCCCCAGGAAAGCCGGTCGTGATGGTGGAGAGAAAGGGTGCCCCTTCTCTTGAGCAGATGTGAGGAGAGGCTGCCTCTGTCCAGAACCTCTGCCCCCAGCAGCAAGCGGTAGATACAGGGTGACTCTGGGGGTTGATCCAGTGACTTTAGGAGATAGTGTATAATTTCTGATTCTGGTTATGATGTCACTGCAGGGCAGCTGCATTGTTCCCTGTAGAACTCTCAGTGTGTCCAAGACTCCTCCATCCATGCCTCTGTTTTCTCTTGATGAGGACCCTATGGAAGGTCTCAGGGGATAACTTTAGGTGGCTGGAGCCCTTAGCAGAGTGAACGGGAAAGAAAGCCTGGAAGACCCCCCTCCCCCACACCCCACGTTGCTCTCATAGTGTTCTGTAGGGCTTCAAAACCTCATCTTTGCAGTATTTCAGCTTCCTTATGTTGTTATTTGTTCTTCTAGAAACACTGGTAAGAAGGGAGCAGTATCGTTTATGGAAAAGGCAAGCACTCAGCACTAATTTAATTAGTGAAATGATCAGCCATAAAAGTGATCATTTAAACATGAACAACTCCCCACTCAAAGGAGCTTATTTCCCCCCGTGTTTCAAAACAAATAGCTGACTAAGAAAGTCTTCTATCCCTTGGATATAATGTGATCAGTGGTAGATTTTTTTAGGGACGCTGGTTAAGAGGAGAAAAGGATCGTGCGGAAGGAAACATGGGGTTTGTTGCTGCTTTACTAAAAATAGCTCTGTGACCTTAGAGAAATCATTTAAATTCCCCATCCCTCCACTTTTCCCTCTGAAAATGAAGGATAAAATGGTTGTTGGTGTACTTTCCAGCTCAATGTTTCTAAGGTTCTAAAATTTAAAGCTGCATAAAATCTATTTATCTGAATTATCTTTCCTTCCTGTGTGTTTCAGCAAGTACAAATATGCTCTCTTGAATCTGACTTGATTCAATTTATGGAGAATGTAGGAAAAAGAGGACAGTAGTGGGGGGTCCTTCAACAGAGTTTATCTTTGGCTTGTGTCCATTTCATTCAACACCTTCAGTACTGATAATCCTGTGTGGATGGTAGTCGTCACCCCACTGCTCTCTTGCTCCTGTTTTTCTCTGCTTATCTTCTTAAAAAGCAAACAGGAGAGTTTACTTTCTGGTGAACCTCTATCAACAGAGATAGAGATTCTCTATCAACAGAAGTGAATCTCTATCAACAGAAGTAGGATGGACACTACTTTTAGCAAACTGAGTCTGTCCCAACCTGTATGCATAGTAGACTAACTCCGCCCACATTCCTGAAATTTAGCAAAGCTAACTCTGACACGCCTGGTTTATGTTAGTTTTATTTCAGAAAGTACTTTTCCACACTGATTCCTCTGATAAGGCTTGCCCGGGGCTGCTTTGCTGGCCTCGGGAGAGTTAGAAGTCATTGTGTGACAAGCTGTGTGATCCAATTCACTGGGCAAACCCAGGAATGATGTAATTTACCCAGATCTATTCTTTAAACCAAATCTCCACCTATTATGAGATTTTTCTTCTTTCTTCTTTGAATCCTGGTAGCTGCAGCCCAGATTACTGTTCTGTGATCTCTACAGGAAGAACAGCCTGAGTTTTATGTGGAAGAAATAGCCACACATCCCACTGTCAGTTTCTCTTGTGATCACTTTTGCTCTAGAAAGGGGGAATTTGGGTACTTTTAGTCCAGCTTAAAGAATAACACAACAACAATATTAATTTAAAAAAAAATCCTCAATCAAATCAATCAGTTTGGCAACAAGTATTATTCAGTTCTCTGCCTCTATCAGGCATTTTGAAAGATAAAAGGCACGTCTGGGGTACTACATCCAACTTATTGTTCTGACATGGACTCACATTTACAAAGATTTTGTTTCCTGAGCTGAAGGTATTTATTAGATAACCAATCATTAATGTTCTTCTTTTGATTATTCAAAGCCAACTAGAACTTCTGATCCATGATAGCCCATGTAGTCCCACTAAGACGCTATAAACCCACACAGAGGTTGAGAACACATGGCAGCCTCATCCCAGTACGCGTAAGACTTCCCTGTGCTTTTTGAAGTCGATTTCCACAGTCCATTCACAGAGCTGCAGGGCATAGGCTGTTAGCATTGGCGGCATAGCAGATCACTTGGGGAGCCTTTAAGAACTAGGATGCCTGAATCTGACCCCCCACCAAGAGTCTGTTTACATGGTCTGTGGGTGCTATCTGGGCACTGGGGTTTTTAAGAGGTGTGTGGCCCAAGTTGAGAACTGCTGTCCTAGGGGCTCCAGAATCACTTGGCCAGAACTTCTTGCCTCAGAGAAGATTACATTTGTTTGGTGAGGTAAAATGTACATCCCGTAAAAGAGACCACTCTGAAGAAATGTGTAACCTAGATAAACTGTAAGAGCATTTGTTTCTTCAAACATATTTATTCATTCAGTAATGTATTTATTCAGAAATACTGATTGAACACCTCATATGTGCCAAGCACTGTTGCAGACCCTGAGCGTACAGAGGGACAAAGCTGGTAAGGAATCTGCCTTCATGGAGCTTATAGAAGTTCAAGGACAGTTCGGTTGCCTGTGGTCTAGGGAGACTTTGGGAGACAGGCTGCCCTGGAGGCAGGCCTGGAAGGTTTGATGGAGAATAGTGGGGTAGGGGCTCTTTCCTGGAGCTAGAAAGAAGACAGGAGACTTGGCCACAGCACATTAGACTACTGGGGTGCTCGTGATCGTCCCAAGGTGCCAGGTACTTGGCTTTATTCGTCTTTAAGTTTCACAGTAGAAAACATAGGCGTTTTGATGAAAATACGCAGATTACAAATCTTTAGCTCCTTCAAAGAGCACACACCTTTGAACTTTTTTCAAAGTTCATTAATGTATGAATGATGTATTAATTAATGTATGGTGGCAGGGACATTCTAGAACAGTGGTTCTCAATCAGGGGTCAATTTTGCCTCTCCCACCAGGAGATACTCGGCAATGTTTGGAGACATTTTTGGTTGTCACGACTGGGTGGAAGTGCTAGGGCATCCAGTGGGCTAGGGGTCAGGGATGCTGCTCAACCTCCTACAATACAGGTCAGCAGCCCCAGCGAAGAGGGATCCAGTCCCAAATGTCAGAAGTGCAGCAGTTGAGAAACTCTGTTCTAGAGATAAGAGACAGAAATGGGAGAAAGGCTTCCTGCGGGATACCCCTCTTACTGCAATGCCTGTTACTATAGTGCCTCTCACCACCCCCCTCCCCCCCACCCCAGTCCTGTGCATACCCGCACAGATAAAACATGTAATTCAGTGCTTTGTTTTGTGGTCTCCCAACCAGCCGCAGGGGAGACTTGCGTCTTCCAGGGATGGGGGACATCTTCAGGGTCTCCCCACCTCCCCCAAACCACAGTCTTTCCCTGAGCTTTCAGCACTTTGGAGAAATTCCCATGGAGAGGGAGAATTGCCCCTGGGTTGCCCATTGCAATTTCCTGGGCTTCTCCCAGACCAAGGTTGAAATTGAAAGGTTGATTTTTCCCTCTGGGGAGCAGAAAGAGCTAACACACTCCTCCCTGGACATTTAAAAGTTCTAAATAAAGTTTTGGGTCAGGTGTTGGAAGGCACAAAGCCATGGCAGCTGAGGCAGGCTTAGCGTGGTGGGTGAAGCGAGGCAGGAAACCGCTCGCCAGCGCCTTCTCCTCTCACGACTGTGGACCGGGCAGCAGTTTGCAGCAAGAAACTTGCATCTGCATCCTAGCTCTGACTCTTAGCCATGCCATTTTGGGCAAATCATTTCCTCTCCTTTTGCCTGTGCATCACCTTCTATAATCTGGACACGTACTGATCCCTGGGGGCTTGAGGAACATTCGATGTAATGGGTATAAAGTTCCTGACGCATAGTAGGTTTTAAATGGTAGCTTTTACAGTATCCTCTGTGAACGGAGAGGACAGAACTGGGTGATCACCAACATCCCATCCAACTCCAATGCTCAAATATATCATCATGTTGGGAAATGGAGAGGCTCGGCTTGCTCTAAAATAAGGAGGAAGGGTTTTGTATTTGTGTGAAAGAGAAGATGTGAATGTCTGCATATGTTCCAGGCAAATTTTAGGTCGCATCAAATTCCCCCATCCTGGAAGGAGCAGGAGCCTGAGGGCAAGGTAAAGTGTCTGCGCCTGGCTGGGAAATGAAGTCGGAGCTCTACCCGAGCCCATCTCCCAGGGAGCCAGCAGCCCACACGGCGGAGCCAGCATGGGAACGGCTGCCAGGGCTGCTATCCCGTGGCCTTCCCCTTGCCCACTGCCCTGAGCCTGTTGCCCATGCTCCTTCCCCCTGCCAACTGGGCACCGGGATGCATTAATTGTCATTTGCCTGACCACTTCCCCCTTGCACTCTGCCCCCCTCCATGCTCACCACACTTACAGAGTATGAATATCCTTTCTGATGTTGTCCGATGTTAGAAGTTTGCCTCCCACTTTTTTCTCCTCCCAAAAGGAGAACAATCTGAATACCACACACAGTGTTATCTCGCTCTGACTTTGAAGAGGAATTTCTCCCCTTAGGGCTCTATTCCTGGTGTAGCATAATCTAAGGAGAAGAAAGTTTATCCCAGGGAAGCCAAATCAGCCAAGAGTTATTCAGTGTCTGACTGCCTGTTATATTTAGAAACAACACAGAGGCGAGCTTTAAGAATGCTCAGAGCCTGCCAACACCGCGTGGTCCTCTTTGATTCCTTCTGGTTACTTGGGGTGGCCAGATGAAGAAAGAGTCTCCCTTAGCCTTGGGGTGTCTACCTGATTTATTATTTGGGTGTGATGGGATGGGAGATAAAGGAGAAATGCAGCTATAGAATATTACACACATGGGACTTTAAAATCACCAAGTGTCCAAACTTTCCCCTTTTGCAGTTGAGTGTGTTGAACTGGGCATCATTTGACCCTCTGAACTTCAGTTTTATCATCTGTAAAATGAGGAGACTGGACTTGCTCAATGCCTCGGAACCTTCACTGTGCACCAAGATCATATGGGGAATTTGTTAAGAATATAGGTGTCGTGACTGCATGACCAGAGTTTCTGATTTACAAAGTCCGGTGCACCTTGGGCATCTGCAGTTTCTCAGTGCTCCTCAGGTGATTCGAATTCACGGCTGCTGTTGACAATCATGGGGCCAGATCAGTGGTTCTCAAAGCATGGCCCCAGGACCAGCAGTAGCAGCAGCACCTGGGAACTGGTTAGTAGTGCAGATTCTCAGACCCCAACGCAAACCTGCTGAATTAGAGACTGATTATTGGGGCCAGCAGTGTGTCCTGTCAAGCTCTCCAGGTAGTTCTTATGCATGAAAAAGTTTGAAAGAGCAGTAGACTGGGTAATTTTTTAAGGGTTCCTACTAGGTTTCAAAACCTATAATCCTATACACAGCCTAGATAGGGCTCAAGATCAAGCCAAGGCCACAGAGCTGGCTAAGTAAGTGGTGGAGCCCTTACTAGAATCTAGGCCTTTGAACTGCCCTTCAGAGCTTGTCTAATTATCCAACTAAGAGGATGTTTAGGATTCATGGCATGTCTCTCTCTCTCTCTGTCTCCCTGTCTCTCTTTGTCTCTTCTGTCTCTGTCTCTCTCTGGGTTTAGCTTCTAGTGGGTCACAGGATTGTGGAGAAAATGTTATTTTTAGCTCGTGGTATATACCTGCAGTTCAGGATATGTTTATTAAAAAGAGAAATTATTCTTTAATTCTTAGGCATGTAGCAAAGGGTGAGTTATTTGTGAATTACTGGCCCCTTTATTGGTTCTGTAACTGTGACTGAGCAGTTTTGTTGAAGTTGATTGACAGATAAATATCCTTATAACAGCACAGCCTGTTGAGCGAGAGGAGGGGAGTGGTAAACAAGATGGGGAGTGGGCAAGGCGCAGCACCTTTCTCTTAGGGTACAACTGTCATTCTTTTAGCTCTTCTTCAAAAATATCTGGGATTGCAGTCATTGTACTGCATTTTGTAAAATCCACTCTCTGTAGTGGTTACAGCAGTTTCAAAAAGATGTTCTTAAGCAGGGTCTGGAGTGAGTTTTGGAGCGGAATTTGAGTTGTATTAAGAAATAATTTCATCTGCTAGTCCTAGAGATTAGTGAAGGCCTTGCTTGCAGTCCTCAGCAACCAGGAGGCAGGGCTGGGACTAGGACCTTGGCCTCCTGACCCCAGGCTGAGGCACCTGGAGTGAGGAAGGACAGCGGGGACCTCCAGGAAGATCTGAGCCCACACACAATCAGGGAGGTTACTGGAAGTAATGAGATTGGGAACCACAGTCTAACAGGGCTTATGGAAGGAGCCCTCGAGATTTTCTGGTACCTCTCATTTTATAGAGAGGAATATTGAAGTTCAGATGGGGAAAGTGACATGCTGGAGGTCACAGGTGCTGAAATAGCTCCCAGGCCTTTGGATGTTGTTCTTATCGAGCGCTCTTTCTGGCACTCCACATCATTTACCAAAGGCACCAGAGTAAGAGCTAGGAAGATTTGCTGGTCCTCTTACCTTTACATGCCACCTCAGGCATTGTTCTTAAGTAGACAGTACTGACGAGATACATGACTTGGGTTCCCGACTCAGATTTTTCGGGATGTGCTGGTGGAGGCAAACTGTTTTTGTAAGATCCAAGATTTATGTGTTATAATTCTTCCTTGAGCTATAAAGCAAGGAAACAATTGACGGACAGGAGTTTTCTAATCATTTCACAGGCAGGACCCAGATAAAGTAGAAGATCATGGCCTTCTCAGATTTGGCAGGGGTCCTACCCTCTGGTTTCAAGAAACATATGATTCCCATGCGGCAGTAAAGCAAGTCGGTAGAGGGCTGCTTTTATTCAAGAGCAGTGGGTCTAGAGTGCCAAAGAGTGGTGTCTTGTCAGGAAGTGTTATTGTGAATAATTTCACTGCTTGCCACAGCATTTTACTGATACATTAATGGATCTTCTAACAGTTCCATTGCTGTTTTCCTACTCATTTCTTTCTCTCTTCTTGGAATAAACCATGACTTATTAAAGTGCCTCAAATAATTGTGATTATTGCTAAAAGAAAACGCATGGTCTCTCAGTCGGTCGATCTCAGGTTCCTCGTGGGTCCTCACTATGTCAGCGGCCCCTAGAGCTCTACTTTTCATGCTCTGCTGCTTACTGCCCTTGAAACCAAGTCTTCTTCCTCACAGCCTGACCTGAGTTCCTTTTATTCACTACAGATTTTATTAGAAGTAGGGTAGGGGGTGGTGGAATAATTTTAGAGAGGGTTTACTGACTCAGAGTGGCAGGGGAAATTGCTGTTGCTATCTATGTCTCAGGCCGCCCACCTGCAGATTCTGGGGTTTCTGAAGTTGTTTATTGGTTACATCCAGGGGTGACATCTGATGAAAACCTAAGAGTGATTTTTGAGGTGGAAAAGGCTACAGATAGCAGGTCTATTTTTAAAAGGCTGAGAAGAATACAGTGGCATTTAGGCTGACCTCCCATGTTTTGAAAGATTGAAACCATTGCTTAGAAAAATCACCAAATACATATACAAACATATACACATATACCCATGTCCTTGCTTTGGTAGGTAGAGTTCTCCCCTAATTATTAGCAGCATGGAGAGATCATCTGAGTCTTTTAACATGAGTGGAGTGGTTTGCTTCTACAACAAATGCACCCAGACTGTGTTTTCCATTGGTTCCTGTGCTCTGTTTTTGCAGTGTTTTAGTTTTCTCTCTCACTGTCGGGATGCTGGTTCTTCTTTAACAAACATAAGCAGTTCTTTCACCAAACCACCCTTCCAATTTGTGCTTATAATCTGCTGGGGGTGGGAAAGGACATAACCAAGCTGGTGAAAATTGTGTTGAAAGACAGAGCAAACAGGTCCTGAGCCAAGACCGGAGCGGCTCTTCTGTGATGGAGCTCTCTTTCCACGGATCTTCCTGTCCATCTGGCTTCAGAGAACTCTCTTGTTGAGTATCAACATTTCTTCTACTGAGTTTCCCTCAGGATCGTGGTTCCTCCCAGGGCCACAGAGGAAGTGGGGAGAGCATTATATATGACTGATTCCAGTAGAGTTTTCGAGCCAGAGGGGCTGAGGAATGTCACCCTGGAGGGGACTTGGGTGTGATGTAGACCAGTGCGACTGAATGTGCATTAGGGTGACCCAGGGAGCTATTAAAACACCAATGCCTGTTTCCTACCTGAAGAGCTTCTTATCTGGGGAGGGGTCCCAGGATCTGTATTTGTTAACAGTGTCTTCATGTGATTCTGATTGCATCAGGAGTTGAGAACCAGGAATCTCATGCACTCCGCTCACATTACAGATGAAGAATTCAAAGCCCAGGAAGTGTGACTGACAGGCAAGACAGTGTCCTCTCTGCCTGCAGTCAGCCTCCAGTCCTACAAAGGGCAGAATGCTGTTATGATAACCTTCCTTACATGTGGTCTTTACTTGTCTGAACAGCTGTTACCCCTTCAACCTTTCCTCAAGTGACATGATTTCAGGGTTTGACCAACACACATACGCACATACCTGCTACACACACACACACACACACACACACACGCCACTTTTATAAACTGTGGGATTCTCTACAGTGGCAAAATGATAATTTCTCCCATCTCTCCCTCTTTCCCTCCCCTGTCCTTTTCTTCTGGACTTCCTCCCACCTGAGAGGGGGTAAATGAGGCCTTAGGAATGCACTTGCTCAATATCGTCCACTAAACTTGATCTGCCGGTGATATATTAATTAGCTGGGGCACTGCACCTTAATGAACGAGTTACAGGCAGGTCCTGTTGTGTGTTAATGCTTAACCAGAGATGCTCAGCTGTGGTCTCATTTGTGGCCTAAATGTAAAGAGAGAAATGTGGTTGACTTTATTTTTATAGATGATTTCTTACTTATAAGTGTTGACATATTGATTTCAATGCCATATGTCAGCATATTTGCTATGAGTTGTCTCACATATGTTTAAACTTTTGGATAATAGCATTTACTCTATAAGTTATAATTCCTAAGCCTCAACTTATACATGGTTATGTTTATGTTTTCTCACATGCATGTATAACTGTGTATGGTGTAACTTCCACTCTGTCACTATATGTTTCAAATTTACCTTAAGATCATTGATGAGATCTATTTTGCAGTAATCTCAGAACTGTCATGGCTTGTTCTCTATCACCCTCAGGAAAGGCCCCAAACAACTCCCCTGTCCCCACCTGTGGTGTGGCCTGGTGTGGTGCCTCCCCATCCACGCTGAGTAATAGATACAGACTCAGGATCTCCCAGCCTTCTCCGGGCAAAAAGAGCCGCTCTATCTGGGGCAGACTCCCAGTCACGAAACCAAGCCCTGTTCTTCTCTTGAACCCAGAACTGTGATGCTGGTGCTAATAGAAGACAGGCAGGAAAAAGAAAGTGTGTGACCCTCAGGTGCAGTGGAGAGAGGGCTAAATTAGTACAGCAGCCATGTTTTTTTGTTTCTTTGAGAACACAGCATATTTTACCCAGAAGTATACTTTTGCATGGGGTTCCCAAACTCTCCTTCTCTTTAGCATTCCACGTCCCTTGATCCCATCTCAAATCAGGAGCCATCCTGTTCCTAAAATCTTCCTAAATATGAGGTCCCAGGGTTTTGTCTTCCTTTGAACCCACAGCACGTAGTGGCTGGATGGGTATATCTGCTTCTGGGATTGATCTCTGGTGAACACATCTGAGACATTCACATCTCATCTGAGATCTGTCGTCTGCACATTCACACCTATGCTTTTCTGCTAAAAGCACGTAGGACTCATATATGGACCTAAAAGATATGGACCTAAAAGTTATGGACCCTTTTTTCCAGGAAAAGTACACATAAGCACAAATGCTGTGTTCATTATCAACAGATTCAAGGACCTTCCCAGGAGGCCCATTAAGCATAAGATAAGGACCCTTGTGGGGTATGGATGGTATGTTACCCCCAAGATAACACAATGGTGAGAACATATTGACTTTTAAGACATATTTGCTGAAATTAAAAGAAAAAAAAAAAAAAAGGAATGGTCTTAAACTGATAACATCCAAGGATCTCATAGATCATTTAATACAAGCCATTCATTTTACAGATGAGAAAACTGAGCCCAGAGAGGGATAGTGTCTCTCTGAGGCCACATTCAGGTTAATTACAGTAATGGATCTGAATTGAGGTCTCTGCCCTGCACTTTTTCTATCTGGTGCAATAAAATGCCTTCCTGTAAAATGAAGGTTGACTTTTCTGGCTACTTCTTGCATTCTTTATAACTTTGAGATATAGGGAGATAGCCATGAATGAAACTTATACTGACAGGTGAAAAGAAAGAAAAAAAAAAAAGAAAAAATGGCTGAATCTAAAATATCACTTTTGAAGATGGTGGAGTAGAAGGACGTGCGCTCACTACCTCTTGCGAGAGCACCAGAATCACAACCAACTGCTGAACAATCATTGACAGGAAGGCACTGGAACTCACCAAAAAAGATACCCCACATCTAAAGACAAAGAAGAAGCCACAATTAGATGGTAAGAGGGGCGCAATCACAATAAAGTCAAATCCCATAACCACTGGGTGGGTGACTCGCAAACTGGAGAGCAGTTATACCACAGAAGTCCACCCACTGGAGGGAAGGTTCTGAGCCCCATGTCAGACTTTCTAACCTGGGGGCCCGGCAATGGGAGGAGGAATTCCCAGAGAATCAGACTTTGAAAGCCAGTGGGATTTGATTGCGGGACTTTGACAGGACTGGCAGAAACAGAGACTCCACTCTTAGAGGGCACACACAAAGTAGTGTGCATATCAGGACCCAGGAGGAAGGAGCAGTGACCCCATAGGAGAGTGAACCAGACCTACCTGCTAGTGTTGGAGGGTCTCCTGCAGAAGGAGGGGGGTGGCTGTGGCTCACCACAGGGACAAGGACACTAGCAGGAGAAGTTCTGGGAAGTACTCCTTGGCGTGAGCCCTCCCAGAGTCTGGAGTCTGCCATTAGCCCCACCAAAGAGCCTGTAACCTCCAGTGCTGGGTCGCCTCAGGCCAAACAACCGACAGGGAGGGAACTCAAACCCACCCATCAGCAGACAAGCAGATTAAAGTTTTACTGAGCTCTACCCAACAGAGCAACACCCAGCTCTACCCACCACCAGTCCCTCCATCAGGAAGCTTGCACAAGCCTCTTAAATAGCCTCATCCACCAGAGAGCAGACAGCAGAAGCAAGAAGAACTACAATTCTTCGGGCTGTGGAATGAAAACCACGTTCACATAAAGATAGACAAAATGAAAAGGCAGAGGACTATGTACCAAGTGAAGGAACAAAATAAAACCCCAGGAAAAACTAAATGCAGTGGAGATAGGCAACCTTCCAGAAAAAGAATTCAGAATAATGCTAGTGATGATGATCCAGGACCTCAGAAAAAGAAAGGAGGCAAAGATTGAGAAGATGCAAGAAATGTTTAACAAAGACCTAGAAGAAGTAAAGAACAAACAAAGATGAACAATACAATAACTGAAATGAAAAATACACTAGAAGGAATCAATAGCAAAATAACTGAGGCAGAAGAATGGAAAAGTGACCTGGAAGACAGAATGGTGGAATTCACTGCCACAGAACAGAATAAAGAAAAAAGAATGAAAAGAAATGAAGACAGCCTAAGAGACCTCTGGGACAACATTAAACGCACCAACATTCGTATTTTGGGGTCCCAGAAGGGGAAGAGAGAGAGAAGGACCCAAGAAAATATTTGAAGAGATTATAGTTGAAAACTTCCCTAACATGGGAAAGGAAATAGCCACCAAAGTCCAGGAAGCACAGAGGGTCCCAAGCAGTATAAACCCAAGGAGAAACACGCCAAGAGACAGTGTAATCAAATTGACAAAAATTAAAGGCAAAGAAAAATTATTAAAAGCAACAAGGAAAAAATGACAAATAACATACAAGGGAACTTCCATAAGGTTAACAGCTGATTTCTCAGCAGAAACTCTACAAGCCAGAAGGGAGTGGCACGATATATTTAAAGTGATGAAAGGGAAGAACATACAGCCAAGATTACTCTACACGGCAAGGATCTCATTCAGATTCGATGGAGAAATCAAAAGCTTTACAGACAAGCAAAAGCTAAGAGAATTCAGCACCACCAAACCAGCTCTACAACAAATGCTAAAGGAACTTCTCTAAGTGGGAAACACAGGAGAAGAAAATAACCTACAAAAACAAACCCAAAACAATTAAGAAAATGGTAATAGGAACATACATATCAATAATTACCTTAAAAGAGAATGGATTAAATATTCCAACCAAAAGACACAGGCTCGCTGAATGGATACAAAAACAAGACCGCTATATATGCTGGCTACAAGAGACCCACTTCAGACCTACGGACACATACAGACTGAAAGTGAGAGGTTGGAAAAAGATATTCCATGCAAATGGAAATCAAAAGAAAGCTGGAGTAGCAATACTCATATCAGACAAAATAGACTTTAAAATAAAGACTGTTACAAGAGACAAGGAAGGACACTAGATAATGATCAATGGATCAATCCAAGAAGAAGGTATAACAATCATAAATATACATGCACCCAACATAGGAGCACCTCAATAAATAAGGCAACTGCTAACAGCTATAAAAGAGGAAATCGACTGTAACATAATAATAGTGGGGGACTTTAACCCCTCACTTACACCAATGGACAGATCATCCAGACAGAAAATTAATAAGGAAACAGAAGCTTTAAATGACACAATAGACCAGATAGATTTAATTGATATTTATAGGACATGCCATCCAAAAACAGCAGATTACACTTTCTTTTCAAGTGCACATGGAACATTCTCCAGGATAGATCACATCTTGGGTCACAAATGAAGCCTTGGAAAATTTAAGAAAATTGAAATCATATCAAGAATCTTCTCCGACCACAACGATGAGATTAGAAATAAATTACAGGGAAAAAAATGTAAAAAACACAAACACATGGAGGCTAAACAATACATTACTAAATAACCAAGCGATCACTGAAGAAATGAAAGAGGAAATCAAAAATACCTAGAGACAAATGGCAACAAAAACACGACAATCCAAAACCTATGGGATGCAGCAAAAGCAGTTCTAAGAGGGAGGTTTATAGCAATACAATCCTACCTCAAGAAACAAGAAAACTCTCAAATAAACAGTCTAATATTGCACCTAAAGGAACTAGAGAAAGAAGAACAAACAAAACCCAAAGTTAGTAGAAGGAAAGAAATCATAAAGATCAGAGCAGAAATAAATGAAACAGAAACAAAGAAAACAATAGCAAAGATCAATAAAACTAAAAGCTGGTTCTTTGAGAAGATAAACAGAATTGATAAACCTTTACCCAGACTCATCAAGAAAAAGAGGGAGAGGACTCAAATCAATAAAATTAGAAGTGACAAAGGAGAAGTTACAACGGACACCACAGAAATACAAAGCGTCATAAGACACTACTACAAGCAACTCTATGCCAATAAAATGGACAACCTGGAAGAAATGGACAAATTCTTAGAAAGGTATAACCTTCCAAGACTGAACCAGGAAGAAATAGAAAATATGACCAGACCAATGAGAAGTAATGAAATTGAAACTGTGATTAAAAATCTTCCAACAAACAAAAGTCCAGGACCAGATGGCTTCACAAGTGAATTCTAACAAACATTTAGAGAAGAGCTAACACCCACACTCCCAAACTCATTCTATGAGGCCACTATCATCCTGATACCAAAACCTGACAAAGATACTACAAAAAAAGAAACTTACAGACCAATATCACTGATGAATATAGATGCAAGATTCCTCAACAAAATACTAGCAAACAGAATCCAAAAACACATTAAAAGGATCATACACCGTGATCAAGTGGGATTTATCCCAGGAGTGCAAGGATTCTTCAATATGTGCAAATCAGTGTGATATACCATATTAACAAACTGAAGAATAAAAACCAATATGATCATCTCAATAGATGCAGAAAAAGGTTTTGACATAATTCAACACCCATTTATGATAAAAACCCTCCAGAAAGTGGGCATAGATGGAACCTACCTCAACATATATGACAAACTCACAGCAAACATTATTCTCATTGGTGAAGAACTGAAAGCATTTCCTCTAAGATCAGGAACAAGACAAGGATGTCCACTCTCACCACTCTTATTCAACATAGTTTTGGAAATCCTAGCCACAGCAATCAGAGAAGGAAAAGAAATAAAAGGTGTACAAATTGCAAAAGAAGAAGTAAAACTGTCACTGTTTGCAGATGACATGATACTATACATAGAGAATCCTAAAGATGCCACCAGAAAACTACTAGGGCTCATCAATGAATTTGGTAAAGTGCAGGATATAAAATTGATCTAGAAATCTGTTGCATTCCTATACACTAACAATGAAAGATTAAAAAGAGAAATTAAGGAAACAATCCCATTCACCATTGCAACAAAAAGAATAAAATACATAGGAATAAACCTACCTAAGAAGATGAAAGACCTGTACTCAGAGAACTATAAGACACTGATGAAAAAATCAAAGATGACACAAACAGGTGGAGAGATATACCATGTTCTTGGATTGGAAGAATCAATATTGTGAAAATGACTATACTACCCAAAGCAATCTACAGATTCAATGCAATCCCTATCTAATTACCAATGGCATTTTTTTACAGAATTAGAAGAAAAAAATCTTAAAATTTGTATGGAGACACAAAAGAACCCGAATAGCCAAAGCAATTTTGAGGGAAAAAAACAGAGCTGGAGGAATCAGACTCCTTGACTTCAGACTATACTACAAAGCTACAGTAATCAAGACAATATGGTATTGGCACATAAAGAGAAATATAGATCAATGAAACAGTATAGAAAGCACAGAGGTAAACCCCACGCACCTATGGTCAACTAATCTATGACACAGGAGGCAAGGATATACAGTGGAGA
Source organism: Balaenoptera ricei (assembly GCF_028023285.1). Lineage (NCBI taxonomy): Eukaryota > Metazoa > Chordata > Mammalia > Artiodactyla > Balaenopteridae > Balaenoptera > Balaenoptera ricei. The sequence goes on from NC_082652.1 coordinate 65,111,747, forward strand.
AAAGACAGTCCCTTCAATAACTGGTGCTGGGAAAACTGGACAGCTACATGTAAAAGAATGAACTTAGAGCACTCCCTAACAGCACCATACACAAAAATAAACTCAAAATGGATTAAAGACCTAAATGTAAGACCAGACACTATAAAACTCTTAGAGGAAAATATAGGAAGAACACTCTTTGACATAAATCACGGCAAGATCTTTTTTGACCCACCTCCTAGAGTAATGGAAATAAAAACAAAAATAAACAAATGGGACCTAATGAAACTTCAAAGCTTTTGCACAGAAAAGGAAACCATAAACAAGAGGAAAAGACAACCCTCAGAATGGGAGAAAATATTTGCAAACGAATCAACGGAGAAAGGATTAATCTCCAAAATATGTAAACAGCTCATGCAGCTCAGTATTTTAAAAACAAACAACCCAATCAAAAAATGGGCAGAAGACCTAAATAGACGTTTCTCCAAAGAAGACATACAGATGGCCAAGAGGCGCATGCTTCTCAACATCACTAATTAGTAGAGAAATGCAAATCAAAACTACAATAAGGTATCACCTCACACCTGTTAGGATGGGCATCATCAGAAAATCTAGAAACAACAGATGCTGGAGAGGATGTGGAGAAAAGGGAACCCTCTTGTATTATTGGTGGGAATGTAAATTGATACAGCCACTATGGAGAACAGTATGGAGGTTCCTTAAAAAACTAAGAACAATTACCATATGACCCAGAAATCCCACTACTGGGCATATACCCAGAGAAAACCATAATTCAAAGACACACGCACCCCAATGTTCTTTGCAGCACTATGTCCAATAGCCAGGTCATGGAAGCAACGTAATTGTCCATCGACAGACAAATGGATAAAGATGTAGTGTATATATACAATGGAATATAACTCAGCCATAAAAAGGAACAAAATTGGGTCTTTTGTAGAGATTTGGATGGACCTAGAGACTGTCATACAGAGTGAAGTAAGAAAGAGAAAAACAAATCTCGTATATTAACGCATATACGTGGAATCTAGAAAAATGGTACATATGAACCAGTTTGCAAGGCAGAAATAGAGACACAGATGTAGAGAACAAACATATGGACACCAAGGGGTGAAAGCAGGCAGGTGGTGGTGGGATGAACTGAGAGATTGGGATTGACATATATGCAGTAGTATATATAAAATAGATAACTAATAAGAACCTGCTGTATAAAAAAATAAAATTAAATTAAAAAAATAGAATAAAATATCACTTTTCCTTTAGCAGAAAATGCATCATTTTTCAGGCATTGGGCCTTTCAACAATGGTAACTGTGGGTTCTAGGGAAACCTCCAATTTGTGGGAACTGTGCAGCATGAAATCCCACATGTGAGGCTGAATTTAACATGTTACCCCCTGAATGGAGGTCACTACTTGTGTCCCAGTTCTTCTCTGAGGCATACCAGGGACCAAAATAACTCTTGCTTATCTCCCATCCTAGGACCTGAGACCTGAGGAAACGTTATCTGAAGATAAGTGTAATTTGTCCAAGGTCAACCTGCAACTTAGCTAGAAGTCAGCTCACCTGCATTTTATACACCCACCTTCAGTGACAGGCAGTGCTAGGTCTCTGCTGGATTTTCCTCCTCAGTCAGTCAACCAATCAGTCAGTTGCAAATGTGTCTTAGTTTGAACTGCTATAGCAAAATATTGTAGGCTGGGTGGCTTAAAACAGAAATTTGTTTCTGATAGGTCTGAAGGCTGGAAGTCTGAGATCAGGGTGCTAGCAAGGTCAAGTTCTGGGAGGGCCCTCTCCCAGGTTTCAGACTGCGTCTTTTTGTTGTATTCTCACATGATGGAAGGGAGCAAGAGAGCTCTCTGGGGTCCCTTTTACAATAAGGGCACTAATCCCATTTATGAGGGCTGCACCCTCATAACCTAATCACCTCCCAAAGGCCCCACCTCCTTATGCCATCACATTGGAGGTTAGGGTTTTCAGTGTATGAATTTTGAGAGACCACGAACATTCAGTCCATTGAAATATGTTTATTGGACTTCAACTGTATGTATATTTGCCAATGTGCTAGGTGCTGTGGACAAACTCTGGGCTGCCAAGAAGCTTTTATGTATACTAGAGGATTTTTATTAACATGATTATTATCATCAACATTTCATATTTGTGCATTCACTTAAAATGGCAAAGTGTGTTCCCCACAAAAACTTAAATAACCAAATGTGAAATAAAGGGCTAAGAACCTTTTTGTAAGAGTCAGCAAGTGTGAGGGAAAGGGTGTGACAGGACCTTGGAACAGGTTGTTCCCTCTGCGTGGGATTCTCCTGCTCCCTCCACTAACCTCCTACCAGTGTCCCACCCAAACTTTCCTGGTTTTGATGTCAGCCCAAGCATCAGTTTCTTAGGGAGGCCTTTCCTGACTTCTGGTCCCACAGCCACCACAGATCACAGAAATGCAGGCACTCATGGAGCACACTCCTTACTTCCTCATACTCAGCTTATTTGCTCATATGTATGCTTCTTGCAGTGAAGTCTCTCCACCTCCAAAACTGAGCTGGGTGTAGGGAAACCACAAAGGTTGCTGGAGTATCCCAGGAATAGTAATAGCCCAGGAGAGCTATGATCACCCTTGACTTGAAATGGGAAGGATCAGTTCCCTGAATGTATGGGCATGTTGGGGATGGGGAGTAAACTAGAGAGCACAAGGAAGTCATGTTGGGGGAATATGTGATAGGAGCTGTGGCCTTTGGCTAACACAGCCTGGGGGACCCAGCAGGGAGGAGGCTGGGAGAGCAGTGCTCCTGACCTCACTCAGCTCCCTTCCTGTGACCTCCTGCTGGTGCCCCTCCTTGGCTGAAGCCAGAGGGTGAAGGAACTTTATTTGCAGCCCATAGAGGTCAGGGTCACTGGTAGAGAGAAAGGTTAGAGGAGATGGGGAGTGAACCTGGAGAGGCACTTGTGGGATGGCCAGCCCAGTGGGCAAGTTACCCCAATCTTCATTCCTTTCAGCTCCCTTTCAGGTCAGTACCTTGCAAACTGTGGAAAGCCATCCACAACTGACTAATTATTTCTACCACAGTTAATATTTACTATCCTTTGGCTGCTGGCACCTTTGGAACCAGGTGTGCCAGGCCCAGGGGACGTGTTCCAGTACCAGGGAGATTGTCAAAACTCAGGTTGGTGTTTGTGGCTTCATTGGCCCTAGGGAATTGGATTTCTGTTTGCTGCCATTAGATCCCAAGGCTAATCATTCACCAAGTTATGCCTGTTATTGTCTTAGCCCTACATAAAAAGGAGCCTACTTTTGGAAGTCATTTACTTGTGATGTCTGGGGAAAGTGACACCACTACTGTTTCATTTACCTTTTGTTTTGAGGGCAGGGAGTTATTTAAAAGTAGCAATGGTAAAGCTATGATTTACACTGGGATCCTGTTTACAATTCTTTAAAGATTTCCATACTCATCTATGATTTGATCTTCACAACCCTATTGGTGATAGGCATCCATCAAACAATCAAGATGTAAATAAACAATTTCAAACATGATAAGGACTCAAGCAAAATTGCTGTGAAGGTCTGGAAGGCAAAGAGAAGGTTCTGTGTTAAGGTGCTGAGAGGGAGTAGGGTGGCTTAGGCAGTGCTGAGGATCTGGAAGGAGGTCAGTGCAGTGGGATGTGCAGTGCAGATGGAGTGACCAGGGATGGGGAGCAGAGATGAGGCTGGAAAGGGAGGGGTCAGCTGCACCAGCCCCTGTTGACAGGAGAAAGATTCCCGGGGTCTCTAGCATAGAAACGATGGGAGCCATTAAGGGGCTAAGTAGGGATATGAAAAAAATAGATTTGTTTGTAAAGGGATTTTTCTGGAAGTTCTATGAAGAAGGGATGGAAGGGAGTCAGAAATGAATTATGAAGCTGTTGTGGTGGTTTGCGTAGAGGATGGGGATGGGGGTCTAGGTAGAAAGTATCAGGTTTGGGAGATGTTATGGAGGCAGAAGAACAAGATTTCTTGACAGGTATATGACTACATTTGGGGATTTGTCCAGGTGAACTATGACACAGACCTGTCATTGCATAGCCGTGCTCAGCAGCAGAAGTCTTGATTTTGCCGCCAATGAGGGGTGTGTGTGTGTATGTGTGCCCACATGTGTCCCTGTGTTTCTCAGCACTGGGACCATTCATGTTCAAGTGCTGCTCAAGGTTTGGATGTATTCTATTTTTTCTTTTAAACCAAATATTAGGCTTGTTTATTGATCTTGCCATCTAAAAAAAATGAGGTGTGGGAAAAGGAGTAATTTAAAGCCTACTTTTTAATAGCTCTTTGGTCTTCTATTCAATTTACACAGAATCCAAAAGGAGCATTTACCAAGTGTCGTTGCTAAACTGTTACCTTTCCAGGCAGACATGCCTATAAAGTCATTAATGTATTTGTGGGGAACCATCTGGACTGGAAATAACCCATTTCATACCCTAAAGAGAATGTTCTTCTCTCAGTCCTTCCTTCAGTCCAGTCTGGGTTAAATGAATTAGACAGCTAGTAGGTGAACTCTGGCTAAAGTAAGCTCCTTACCCCACATGGCCCTTGCCTCCTCACTTCCTCTGCTCCGCCAGGAAGGAATGATTGGCATACACCATCTTCTAGGGATTCTTCTTTGCAAGTTCAGACCAGGGCAAGCATTGCCATCATTTTTCCCTATCAATGTCACTTGTCCTGTATTTTTTTTCTGCAGCACAGACAATCATTCTTCCAAGGTTTTCTCTATGCTAGTTTTTGCTTACCTTTCCTAGTCCTGTTTCATGGGAGAGGGACTTTTGGCTTCTGGTTTTGTAGATAAGGAGGTTGCTTATTGGCAAAAACCTTTGTGTGCATGGCTTTTGTTACAAGAATTAATTATGGAGAATCTACTGATATTTGTTAAGGCACAGGATTGGGAACTTTAGTTTTGCAAAAGCGTCCGACTATACACAACCAAAGAATGAGGAACATATTTGCTTATTTTATCTCCCCCAACTGGAATGTTCTCCTCCTTCCTCTCTGCTTATTAATAGCCTATTCATTTTTGGAGAAAGGAGCCTCCTCTTCTGAAAAATCTTCTCAGGCTTCCCAGATTCCAACTGCCTCTTCTCCCCTCAGCATTTTTCTGGAGCCCATTCATCTATTCCCTGAGCCACCTTCTGTGATTGTTGTTAGACATGCATTATAACTGAATCTTCTTGAGAGTGAAGGGAATGCTTATGTGTGATTTTTGTCCCACAGAATTCAACTAGGTTACCTTACCCAGAACAGTGACTCATAATTATTTAATATTCAGGTTGAGCACTGTTGATTTTCTAAACTGTTCCCAGTCTTAGTACTTCTCCCATGTGGTGCCAGGGTTTTCATTTCTTGCATAGGGTGTTCAGGTTGGTAACCTGACAACCCTTTAATAGCCAAACCTTTTTTTTAGTAGAAGTCTGCCGTGTTCCCCTGGCATCAGAGGAAACCTTCAGGTATTTCTATGGGTCAGCTGGGTCTGGGGGTGCTTGAGTAGATACCAAAGAGTATTCTTCCAAAGCACAGAGCCCTCTGTGGAGTTGAAGTGAGGACCAGAAGATCAGGGACGTTCTCAGGAGAGAACACCACAAAAGGTAAGGGCTGGTATTTGCCTACAGGGGATGGGGTAAGAGACATCATTCAGAAACAGGAGTCATGACTTTGGGCTTCTGAAAACACTTTCCTGGTGCAGTCCTATCAGTTATGTTCAAAATGCTGCTCTCTTGTATATAAACACAATGGATTCTGTGGCTACAAAGGCCCAGGCCCTTGACACGGCTGTTCCAGGGTGGGTATTAAAATGTCTCCTCAGGACTGTGCCGCAGCTGCCCCAGTGGAATGAATACTAGTGGCTGAAGTTACATTAGAACTAAATATAGCTGGTGCTCCTGTTCACAGGACTTCATCTGAGCCCGGGCGGGGGTGCCCCTCAGGGTGCAGGCTTCTTAGACTGTGTCTCTACAGATGCTGCTTCCAGACTCAGACTCTCCTTCCTTCTCCTCCATTCTCTTCTCTCTGATTACTCTTTCTTTTCCTGTTTCTTCTCCAACACTCCAATTTCTGCCCCTCCCTCCCCCTCATACTGTAGGTCTCACTTTCCTCAATAGTAAAGACAAGGAGTTGGACAATTTTTTAGTAACATTCTTAAATTCTCTTTATGTTGCCTTCTTCTCTGTCTTATTCTTTCCTCCTCACCTCTTTGCCCTATCTTTCTCTCATTCTTTACCTTCTTTTATTTTTCTCTATTAACTCCTCCTTATCCATGTCTAAATAGAGTATATTCATTAAAAGGAGCCTCCCCATATCCTAGGCATGATATACTGTTTTCAGGCAGAAAACTCTTCATAGATTGAGACAGTTGTATATATATTTTCCTTAAGTAGTGATTTCTTCTCATGGTTTGTTGGAAAATGACAGAGAGGTATGTGGGAAAATGACAACATGTTATTGGAACAATTTTTTCTCCCTTTTCTTTTTGAAGCAACATTCTTTGGCTAATCAATTACTCAGGAAAAGAAAAAAGTTAGAATCTGGGATAAGTAGATTGTATTCTTCACCTCATGGCAAACCAGTTGTCCAGATATGTACCATTTTGAAGAAGTAGGGACACTTGAAACAAAGAAAATGGACCAAGTTGGTATAGAATTGAATGGATAAACCTCACTTGCCTGAGTGAGGGGTGTAGTGAGCACATGTTCATGTGACTCTGTGAGGCAGCATGTTGTGGGTAAGAAAGGGGAGAATAAATAAGTTGGCTTGGGCCATCTTGGTATCAGGATGTTATCAACCAGAATGTTTTGAATTCCTTATTGTGGGATATACTCTGCTTCAAAACAAGTGTACCTCATTTCAAGCAATAGATATTTCCCCCAAGAGTTGTATGAAGTGAATTTTTCTAAATTGAACTGTAGAGTCAGTGGAGAGCCCTGGGAAGAATACTCTGACAGAGCATTACCTGTAAAATGGGGTAAGAGAGCTACTTAAAAGCAATCCTGTGGCTAACTTATTTTGTATGGACTGGTTTTTGTGTCTGGGATTTTCCCCCCATTTTAATGGGTACCTTGGAAAAACTAATGTTTTTACTAATGGATCTCAAAGTATTTTTGTAACTCTCATGGCCTATGAGAGGATCTGAAGTTCTAGCCAATGTTAGGAAAGTAGAAGCCCATACTATGATTCAACTTGTCCCAAACACAGAAACATGGAATTTGAGTATTAGAAGGGACCTTGGGGACTATTGAATCCAACCTTCTTCTTTACAAGTGGAAAAACTGAGCTAAGCATGGGGCGGTGATCTCTGACACGGGAGTCTTATTGTGGGGTGTTCTTATGTGGCCTGTGCAGAAGCCTGATCTTCTCCAGGTCTTGCCGCTGATCCATCTGCCTGGCTTTCTTTTCCTGGGGAGATACTGTACAGTGAGACAAAACTAATGATTGGAAATATCTCTGGTGGGCCTTCAGCACAAGGCTACTCTACGGTCCTGGCTGTCCCTAGAGGAAGCGCTGTGTGAGCTTTAACTCCTAGACACTGTCTTCTCCTAAGATGTCAGCTGTCTGCTCCCAGAGCTGAAGTCTGAGGACAGCTAATATAGGAAATTTCCTCTCTCCAGGGATTTTAAGTATAGGAAGACTTTGAAGAGAAAAATCCCTCAAGACCTCAAGGAATGAAATAATACATTGATAGGAGTATTTTCAGCATACTAAAAGTTGACGTTGGACACTTGGGTAGAGGAACGTGTTCAGTGCCTCCCAGCCATGACCTGAGGTGTTGACTTACTTTGTGTGTCTAACAGCTGCCAGGGACTCATGGGGATGACTGTGGCTCTGTATGTGTGCATGTATATGGGAGTAGGGATGTATGTGGGGTTGGGGGTGCAGGCATGCCTGTGTGCTTACTCCTCCTCTTTCCCATCTCACAGCCTACCAGTTCTTCAATTTCTTGCTCAAATCCACGCCCCCCACAAGGTCATTTTGGACTTCTCCAGAGGGGCCACAACCCTGGACATATCCTTTCTTTAACTTTTATCATGTTCTGTTTTTCTTACCACTCAGTATGCATTTACATGGTCTGTTGAATTGTTCTTTCTTTATTTCAGGCATTTACTTTTTCTTCTGAGCTAGACTGCCTGTTACCTGAAGGTATAAGCTGTCTTCTTCTGGGTTTCCCCACAGCCTCAGCAAGGCCCTGAGCTCAGCTCTGATACTGTAGGGTTAGAACATCCAGGGTTTGGGAGTCCAAAAGAGACTGACTGTCTCTTTCAACAAATGAGATAACCAAACACTTACTCCACTTGTTAAGATCAACCAGCTAAAGCAGCCTATCATGGGAGGGGAACCAGCTTCTACAGCCTCATTCCTCTACACTAAATTGTAAATGTCTGAACTAGATGTCAGAGCGAAAGGCTGGCAGGTCCTCCATGCTTGGCCTGAAAATGCTGGGGAGTCTCGAAGTCACACCTCAGACCTTCCTTTCCTCTTTGCCCCATTACACACTTCTTGACATTTCCATTATTCTGAAGTATCACATCTGTGCACATGTCCACAAGTGCAGAATGTGAAGTGAGGGAAATGCCACATTAGGGAACTAAGAAGAAAAATTAAAATGTGGAAGGAAAACTGATCTACCTGTGAGAAAAGCAAGAGAACCTCATTTATTGTTTTAAATTATTTTCCCTTATGGATACCTTTCAGATACTGCTTTTGTTTTTTCTTAAAGCCTGTGAATCTGTCTTCTGCCATTGGCATTTTCTAGCAGGAGTGAACACAAAAGCTTGTCCCTTGCTAATGCATCATGTCTGAGTCGTCCGTGTAACACTGTCTCCTTCTGCTCTCTTTTGGGGAAAGGTTAATTCTAAGTTCTCCCTCTCTGTCTCTGTCTCTGTCTCTCTCTCAGTCTTTCTCTCTGATATCATTGATATCACAGTGATCTCTGTGTATCTATCTAAAGTAGGGGTGCCCAATCTCCAGGCCACTGACCTGTACCGGTCTGTGGCCTGTTAGGAACCAAGCCACTCAGCAGGAGGTGAGCAGCAGGCAAGTGAGCAAAGCTTCATCTATATTTACAGCCACTCCCCACTGCTCGCATTACCGCCTGAGCTCCGCCTCCTGTCAGATCAGCAGTGGCATTAGATTCTCATAGGAGTGCGAACCCTACTGTGAACTGCGCATACGAGGGATCTAGGTTGCACGCTCCTTATGAAAATCTAATGCCTGATGATCTGAGGTGGAGCTGAGGTGGTGATGCTAGCTAGCACTGGGGAGGGGCTGCAAATACAGATTATCATTAGCAGAGAGGTTTGACTGCACAGAGACCATAATAAATCAATTGCTCGCAGACTCATATCAAAGCCCTATCAGTGAGTGCCAAGTGACAATTAAGCTGCATCTTACGGAGTAGACTGGACATAAGCAACACACTTAGGGTGTCACTGTCTCCCATCACCCCCAGATGGGACCATCTAGTTGCAGGAAAACAAGCTCAGGGCTCCCACTGGTTCTGCATTATATATATATATATATATATATATATATATATATATATATATATATAAAACAGTGTAATAATAATAGAAATAAAGTGCACAATAAATGTAATGCACTTGAATCATCCCGAAACCAGCCCCCCCACCCGCCCTGATCCCTCGAAAAAATGTCTTCCACAAAACCGGTCCCTGGTGCCAAAAAGTTTGGGGACTGCTGATCTAAAGGTGTTCGTATCCCAGTGTGTTGGGATTTTCCCACCTATGTGACTACTAGTAATACCTAAACTCTAAACAGGCTTAAAACAAGTCTATGTCTTCCCACTGAGTTTTGTTTTTCCACCATAGATCTGTGCTTATGACAGGAAACTTCTCTTCTGGTAGTGGTGCCTTATGTAGTGCCTTATGGTGGGAAGACTCAATTTCCTTCCTCCTTGCCACCTCAGCCATGTCTTCCCATCTTTTTATGTCTAACTCCTATTTGCACTTTACTCAGCCTGAACTGACAGCTTTCATCTGGGGATTCCATTACCACTCACAGTAAGTTCTAGGCAGAGAGTACACAACTGGACACACAACTGTTTCAAGTGTGTTAGTTTTCACTTTCTAACTACGCTGTGAGCTCTGTAAGGCAAGGACAGGAATCTTGTATTTTTTCTGTGACAACAGTTTTGCATAATGATCTTGGCAATATAATGCAAACTGAGACTGATAAAGACTCAGGGCACAGGGGACAGTATATATTAAAACCACATTTTGTAGCTTTTACATGTAGCTTTTTCCTGATTGTACACTTACATTGTAGAACTAAGTTTTATGTCCATCAATTCTATTTTTCCATCTTAAGAGTTTATTTTTTGTTGTTTTCTGTTACGATGTTAGTAGCTACTCTACCAAGAAGCATTTAAATTTGTTTTACTCAATTTAGAACCATGGAATCTTTTCTATCTTATCTTAAATTATCCATGCACCATCATAGAGACATTTCCATTCATATTTGGTGACTTTGTTTTGTTTTGTTTCGTTTTTGTTTTCAGACGTTTCAAGCCAAGAGTACTTGGCAGTTTCACTTTAACTTTGAAAGCCAAAGAAACCCCCAAATGGTAATAACATAGAATCCCCTGGGCCAGTCAGCATTTTATCATTGTGAATTTATTTGCTGAAGGCCCTTTATGCCTCCTTGCTTAATTTTTCAGTTATTCCTGATGCTGGGGAACTAGTAGGATCATTCATTTCTAAAAGATTTATATTGCTAATTTAGGATGTCCTGCAGAGTACTTCTGCTGGAACCCAACACTCTCTGGGGCCTTGTACCAAAAGGCTTGAGGTCAGGCCAACCCCTCAGAAGGGGACTCTATATAACTATCATTATTATTATTTTTTCTCATTGAGTTATCTTCACAATATTAAGTTGTTTTCCATATTTTTTGTGTGTATGGATGTAACCAATTTTGGCAGCAACAAATGTTATTTCTGAATCTTCCCTGAATTATCTTGACCTTCTGATTACAAAAAGAAGAAATGGGTCCTTTGGGATGTGACCACATGGTGATGTGGAAGAAGTCCAAGATTCAGGCACAAAATGCATATCTAGTTGGCCCATGTCCCTCTGTCTCTGCTTAAACTCAGACCCTCTTCAGCATTCACCTTTTTTGGTACTCATCAGAGATACAGGAGATACACACCTGGAAGCTGAAGGAAATAAGTAATGTTACTCAGGAGGGTTAGGAAGGCCCAAGGAGAATAGACATTTGGGTTGAATCTTGAAGGACAAGTAGGCCTTGGCTAGTTAAAGAGGACATTCCAGTTAGGGTATAATGCTATTTGGCAGCTCTGGAAGGGACATGATGAGCTGAACAATGGTGGTTGGGTCCTGATGCTGAAAAGCCTGAAAGAGCAAACCAAGGAGTTTGGGCTTCATCCTCAGGACAAAGAGAAGCCATCAGAGCTTAGCAATAAGGCAGTGGGATCTTCATATTGGCCCCTTAGAAAGCTGTTTCTAGTGACAGAATGGAGACCAGAAGACACTGAAAACCTACCAATCCTCTGGAGGCTCTTGTGGTTCCAGTAACTGCTCCCTTTCTGTACTTGAAGTCTAGAGATACTAACAGCTTCTCTATTAATCAGTCGCTCCTTATGATTCCCTTACATCATCCACACTGTTGTAAATTAATTCTCCTTAACTATCCTGATTTGGGTGTGCCATCTGTTTCTTATTAAGACCTTGGCTGATACACCCTCCTTCATACTTCCTTATGTAAGCATCCGAAATGTGGATTGTGTCCATTTGCCATTCATTTTCTTTCTTTTTTAATTGAGATATAGTTGACATACAAAACTATGTTAGTTTCAGGTATACAGCATAGTGATTCAACATTTAAATAAATTTCAAAAAGATCTCCACGTTGTCTAGTAACCATCTGTCTCCATACAAAATTACTACAATATTATTGACCATATTCCTTATGCTATACATTACATCATCCCATGACTTACTTATTTCATAATTGGAAGTTTGTACCTCTTAATTCCCTTCATGTATCTCACCCATCCTCCCACCCTGCTTCCCCCTGGCAACCACCAGTTTGTTCTCTGTATCTATGAGTCTGTTTTTGTTCTGTTTTGTTTGGTCATTTGTTTTCTAGATTCCACATATGAATGAGATCATACAATATTTGTCTTTCTCTGTCCAACTTATTTTACTTAGCATAATACCATCTAGATCCATCCATGTTGTTGCAAATGGCAGGATTTCATTCCTTTTTATGGCTGAGTAATATTCCATTGTGTGTGTGTGTATATATATCACATCTTCTTTATCTGTCCATCTATTGATGGGCATCTAGGTTGCTTCCATACCTTGGCTATTGTGAATAATGCTGCAATGAACATGGGAGCACGTATGTCTTTTCAAATTAGTGTTTCTATTTTCTTTGAGTAAATACCCAGAAGTGAAATTGCTAGATTGTATGGTAGTTCTATTTTTAGTTTTTTTGAGGAATCTCCATTCTTTTTTCCATAATGGCTGCACCCATATGCATTCCCACCAACAGAGCACGAAGTTTCCCTTTTTTCCACATCCTCACCAACACTTGTTGTTTATTATCTTTGTGCCATTCGTTTTCAAGTCTTTACTAGTTCAACTGAAATTTACCATTTGCCAATTAAGTTTTATTTGAGGCAATGATTTCAGAGTCAGGAAAGGTCAGGGTTAACCAGGGTAGCTCAGGAAACCTTCAGAGGGGAGACTGATAAGCATCTGCTGGCTGGGATCTATGAAGAGAAACTGAGCGTAATTCTAAGAATGCAAGAGTGTGTGTTAATAGGAAAGCAGGAAAGACACTTGCAGGGGCCACAGAGATCATCTTTCACGGGACACGTGGTGGGTCGTGTGGAGAATCAGCAGGACGTACATTTGGGAAAACCTATTTCCCTTCTAGAGTTATTTCCCTTTCTAATTACATTTGACCCAAGCTAATCTTACCATGATTTTGCTGACCCTTGAGCATTCATTGTAGTAAGGTCAGGAAAGAAATTTCAGAAACTGACCTAAGAAGAAACATGTTCAAAACAAAAAAAATTGCCATCAACTAACTTTTTGCGAGTAACTGAGGGTTGAGACAAATCCTTTGTTTCCCCATCCTAAACACCAACAGGATGCACATCCTGTGCAAAGTAGGATTAGGTGCCTTGCAGTGGGATGTAACAGCCAACGGTGCTGGTTGCTTCTGTGTTTTGATTTTTGGAAGCAGAATCCTGAAAGGCAATTTTTTGGCAAGAATGTTTCCATTTGCCCCAATGTGAATATTGTGCTTTTCTATTGAGGTACTAGAACGTTCAAATGGGGACAGTAGGGAGGATGTAGCAGGAGTTTGAGCAACTAGATTTTTTTGAAGGAGTATATAAGAAACATTTGGATAAATCTGGGTAATATGACTTTCAAAACTGCAATTAGGTAATACTAGAAATAGGATATTTCTCTTCATTCTCATATAAGGGCAGCCTCAGGAAAACCCAAAAATTCAAAAAAATAATTCCATAAATACATATAACCCCTATCCTCCTAGTCTGGACTTACATGTCTCAGGGAAGTGAAATGTGTATGTGTGATTCCTGATCTCAGACTTTAAAAAGAAAATTAATGGGCCATACAGAAAGACTCCTTGGAACTATCTTGGGAAATGGATATAAAGGGATCTGGCCCATAAAAACTAGGTCCAGGGGTTACTTGTGGCCTTCTGCATTTTGCTGGATTTAGGGAAGACACTCTGTCAAACAATTTTTCCTTGATGAAGTGTCACATACAGATAATACTGTTCCTTCAAAGAAAAGCTCTGTCTCTCGTTACCCAGGTGTCCAAAAGTAAGGAGGTGGGTCGAGTGGAGGAAAGTCCAACCCAAGTGTTAGGAGGTGTGATTCATGGAAGATCCGTCCAGAATGGACAGGAGAATCTCTGGAGCCTGGGGGTCAGTGAATAATAAGCAGGTTATAAAATAGAAACACTCAGAATAATCCTTTTCAGGAAAGAATCTTAACGCAGAAAGCGAGAGTTTCTACACCCTCTTAGAATAGCCACTGCTGGGACTGACCCAGTCCTCCAGGCTCCCATCTGCCTTGCAAAGGGGAAATTGCCCTTAGAGCCTCCCTGCATGGGTTATTTTTCCCCTGTTTGTACAGGTCCCCATGTGTTTAATGGATTTTACCTCACTACATTTGTGGGAAAGGAAAGCAGCAGGAGAGCTCTTATCCATGGGTACCCTTTTCTTCATTTTATAAAATATCCCCACCTTCCCTCTCCTCCCAACACATATTAAATCTGCTTTATTTTCTTGTGTGAGGCCTCTGAAATAGGCATCAAAGAACAAGGAAAAAAATCAAGATTTGCTAGTCGAGAGAACTGAGTCTGAGTCCCATTCTACCTGGTGAGCATTCACCCCTCTGAGCCTTCATCTGAAATGGAGGTTGTGAACTAGACAATGCCCGAGGCACCAAGTTCTAAAATTATGTAATTTTAAGGGAAGGAAATGGAAAGTGTACTCAAACCCCTTTATAAAGATGGAGAGAAAGTAACTTTATAATATTGGGCTGAAAGAAATGTGCCTCTGTCTTCATGGTTTCCTGGTGTCCATTCACAATTAGATTCAAGCACATTTCAGGTAGAAGACCCCCCAAAGAAACAGAGTCACCTAGTAGGGGATATTAATTCCCAAGGCTTTCCTGAAAATCTCTGCCACAGCTGAGTGAATGATACTTGATTTCGGGATTGGAAACCTTAATTGTAATATCTTTTGCTCCCTAACATATCATACCCACTTGGATTTGAGAAGCAGTTTTATAGAACTTTAGAGCTTTAGCACTTGATGTAACTTTGCAGGTATATCACTGTGTTGAGGGAATGAGGAAAAGAGAAGCTGAAGTGGAAGCCCACAGGTCCTGATTTTCTTGCTCAGAAATATAAAGAAGAGATTTTTAAAGCCTGAAGGGATGCTGGACATCTTAAAGCCTGAAGGGATGCTAGGAAGAGGCTTCAGGTGATAAAACCCTTGGAATGTCATGCAGAATTGTATTCAGATGTGAATATGTCCATTTTCTGAGGAGAGCTATGTAAATTTCAGAAGATTCTGAGAGGGGTCCAGGATGCAGCAAAGGTCGACCTTTCTCATTTTACATATTAGAAAGCTGAAACCCCAAGAGGAAAAGTGCCCGAGAACTCATGGTTCATGTCAGAGCCAGGACTTGAACCCAGATTTCTTGAAAACAATTCTGTTTCTTATTCTGCTTGGGTCTTTTGCAGACAATTTTTAGACCAGATCTTAAATTTTCAATTCTTTGAAAGCATAACATAATTCACTTACTTGTAAAGAGACAAAACCAGTCTAGCAAGATTTTCTAGGCTGCAACCCTGTCCCATGCACCTGTCTAGCTCCATCACTCTCTGAACATTCCTCCAGGCTGAGATGTTTCAATAAATACACACATGCATGCATACACACGTGTTCACACATTCACGTGTGCATATGCACATGCACTATTTCATGTATGTCCTTGTGGCACTACCTCACATGCTCTGCGAAAGGAGGGAGACACCAATGAAAATAGTGAAATATTTGTGCTGGCTGAAAAAAATGGTTGTGGGTTTCCTGTAGGGCTGACCATTATCTTCCCTCCTTCTTAGTACAGTCATGTGGCTATGACTGACCTCTACCCACCTGGGTATGGAAGACTTGTTACCAGGTAGAACTTGTATTTTTGGAATACAGTGTTTACCATGACTGCTGAAGATACCAACAGACCTAAGAAAATATGGGGGCAGAAAGTAATTTTATTTAAAGTTGCAGTTAAACTTTTGCATTGACACTGAATGTCAGCCTCTGTCTTTCTTCCCTCTACCGTGAGGAGATTAAAGCAACACCGCAGCACATGCCACCATATGGGGGCACAAACCTATCATGACTCAGTGTCCACAAGAGGCCTCCAACTACAATCTGTCAGTAGGGGTCCCAACAAGGATGGGGATTCTTAGGGCAACTGGCTCAAGTACTGGCATAGTCAGGGAGGCTGTCGGCTTATTCATGCTCCTATAGATGGGTGTGGCAGCTTTTCTGAACAGGACAACACACTGGTTCACTGGAGAATAACAGCGTGATCTTGTTCCCTATAGAAATAAGCTCCAGTAGGCCCAAGTGTATTGGACTGGTGGCCTGAGCAGCTGCCCCATCACCAGTCTCAGGGCTCGTGGAGTTCACGACTATGGGAGACACAGAGAATGCAGGGCAGTGTCGCTCTGGGGCTCATGGGACGAAACCTCTGCATAGCCTCTACAGACTTCCCTCTTTGCCTCTCTCCCCCAACCCCTCCTTCCCCGTGGCATACACAACACAAACACACACACACACCTTCAGAGGTTATGCCCTATGCCATAGTGATAGTGGTCTCATTCCTAAAAATGCTTGAATAAATTCATTTTTTTCAACTTCAATAATTTTTTATTGATACGCAAGGGCTGTTTGGATATCTATGATTTGGCTAGAATTCTGATTGATTGTTAGTGCTCCCTGATTTCTGTAGAAAATAGCTGAACGAGAGGAGATGGTCTCTCAAGCTATCGTGGGTGAATTATTTTATTGAATGAACACTACACTTTACTCTCCCCATCATTGTGTTTGAGATATTTTTGCACATCAGCTTGGCATGGTGTGCCATCCACTTGAATGGTGCCCTGGCAGAGCACCTTTTCTTGGACTCTGGGTGGTTGCCTCTTTTGTGGCAACACTGATGGCTATTCCCCAGGTGTGCGTTGAATCACCTCCTACCAACACCTTGAAAATCAAGTTTCTAGATGTGAGCTGGGATGATTCCAACATGTGAGCTGGAAAATGACAAGTAGTGGGCAGTGTTTCTAAGCATTTTTGATTGGATGAGAGCCTTAAAGAGGAGGGAATGCCACACTCCAGCAAGTCTAGGCTTTCTCTAGTTTGAAGATTGTTTTCTTTAATGTGAAAGCCCCACAGGCCAGGGGTGGTGCCAAGATTGTCGCTTCTGTGGCATTAACAATAGGTGACTCTAAGAGGTCTCTTTGGGCTCATGTTAATGACATGTTCATTTTGAGTGTCAGTTATCCATAGAGCAGAGAGGAAACAGGCTGTAAAAGGGGAGGAAGGCACTAAATTCTTTCTCTGAGAGTCCTTTTCCATTGATGTTCTACAGTCAAACAAAACTCAAGTTCAACAGTCCATTCTGTGTCTGTGTCCTTTCATGAAGATTGTCTTTGAAATTGAGGCATTACCATTGGAAGATACCATATGAAGATGGATCCTCTCCTGGAATGTCAGAGGACAGAAAAAGCTTCTGGCTTCTAACTGGGAAGAAGAAAGGCTTTTTTCCCCACCTTTTTCCTAGAGGAAACTCTCTTCACTATTGAGAGACAAGTGCTGGACAGAGATGGAAAGAAAGAAGCCAAGAGTCTTGTGGCTCAGCCATAGGCCTCACAGGCTCTTGGGTTTCCTGCAAAGTGCGGCAGTGTGGCAGAGTTGAGTGCATGCTAGACTGAGACTAGGAGGCCTTCTGTTAGATCTTGGACCTCAGAGTTCCCATGTGTAAATGAAAAATTTGAATCAGCTCCCCATCTCCATCAGGCTCTGAATTTCTATGACTTTGCCAGTCATTAAAAAGGGAAACTTACACAGCTTTGCCTTCTGAGGAAAGAGGGAGTATATGGGAATTGATCCAGTTTGAATTCAGTAATTAATTTATTCCACATACACAGTCATTCTGTAGAGTGTGCCAGACACTGTGCAAGGCTCTGCAGATGCAAGTCTTGAGTCGTAAACTCAGAGTCCTCTGAGAGCTGATACCCTAATAGACCACATCTGTTTCTGGACTGGGGCCCCAAATCCGTGGGGGTGTTAGAATAGTGCTGGTGGCCCTGTCTGCCAGGCCAGATTTATAAGTCCTTTGGTCCAGTTCCTGTATTGAGTTCACAAACACCATTGATCAAGTGCTAAATTTAGCAAGTCCTATAGGCTGGAAATACAGTGATGAGTAAGGACAAGGCTTCCTGCCCTCCAGGAACTTCCAGCCTAATGGGAGATGGAAGCCAAATGTGACCTGAGGATGTGGTCTATAGTTGAGGCAAGGGCTGGAGGAATAGAGAAGGGGCAGCTAACCCAGTCGGAGCGTAGGGAAAGGTGGGCAAGTTAGAACAGAGCAGGTGGTCAGAGAACCTCACCTGAAAAGCAGAGGATAGAATCTTCCAGAAGATGCTTCTCACTTATTTGATTTGGGCAAAGTTCTATAAAACTGTACCAAGAAACTGCTTTGTGCAAAACCTACACCGAATGTGAGGTCGTCGTGGTGGAAACGGAGGTTGCAGTGTGTGGAGAGTTGCTCTGGCCTAATGAAATCAGACAGCGAATTTAACAGAGGGCCTGAGTGCCTCTGAAGATATACCCGGTGTGGCCTGTTTCCTGCCCTCAGGAATCTTGCCCTTTGTGTGGGGAGGCAGGCTCTTTATCCAAAATAGTAAACATTCAAATGATATTCAAAAATTCAAAAATGATGGCTTTGACAGTAAATTCCCTGGATGGTCAGGAAAATAAAGCATTTGACCACAGACTGGAGTAAAAAGGAAATGACTTCAGAGCCTCTCAGACTTGAGTTTTCAGCTGTACTTCACAGTCTCTGGCTGAGAACAGAAAGCCTTCAAGCTTTTGTTTCCATATATGTAAAGTGAGGGAGGACAACCCTGCCTCTTGGTGTTGCTGTGAATTGGGGTGCTAGCGATGTGGAGATGGAGGGGCAGATAGGAGCAACTCTTGTCTTCAGATTAGATAATGGTTAGATTGCCCAGACTGTGAGTCATTTCTTCGTCCCCAGAACACAGGGAAAAATTACCTGGAAGAGGTGCTGAACTGAAGATAACATGACTTTTCTCTGGAACTAAGGCTTGTCCCAAGTCATAAAGTCCAGCCCAGACTTTGTGTGTCCTCGCTTTCTTCTCCCTCATTCCTTAATCCCACTCTGCTTTCCCTCTTTGGTGCAGACCTTGGATTCAACCCTCCCTGTGTGTCTGGGTTCTGGAAGAAGTTACATTGAGACACTAGCTGTAAGGCTTCTGTTTTTTATTCAGCCATAAATCTTGCATTTGTCCTTCTGGGTTGAGGTAGGGAGGAAGACGCAGAGTGATGGAGGAAAAGGATAGATTTCCTTCCTGTGCAGGCTTAAGATGGTGGGGGATGTGGAAGTGGAGGTTGCTGTGTGGGGTTGGGAGGAGCTCTGACCCGAGGGAATCAGAGGCAAATTGAATAAAAGGCCAAGCCCAAGGGCCTAGTCAAATGCCTCTGATTCCTTAAAGTGGAATTTATTACAATAAATAGGGGGGAAGTTATCTATGGCTTCTCAAACATCCAAAATTGGCAAAGCAGAAATATTGTTGTTGGCTTAAATGATGGCAAATTTTAGGTGGCCTAGGAAGTAGGAGCTTCCAGCAGTAATCAGAGGCTAAAGAAAATTCCCTTCCTACTTAATTGAATGTTTGATTAGGGGACCTACATGGTAAATCCTTTAAAGTCAGAGAGCCATGTGAGCAGAAGTACGTAAGGCTTCAGGGATGGATGCAAGCTTGCTGCATTGTGAACTGTGGCCTCCTATGTTGGGTAGTGCACAACTCATGCAGCTGTACATGGTGTTCCAGGAGGTCAGAATTCGAGCAGATTTTTAAAAAATTGGATTGTATTTGGTAATCAGATTTGGAGAAGAGGCTTTCCTGGTAGGTGAAATAGCATGAACACAGGTGTGTGGAGGTGACTGTGAACATGAAGTATGTGGAATTCAGGGTCTTTGAATTCTGTTTAGCTGCACTTAGTGTCAGTTGGAATCTCATAACTTGGGCCATGTTACTGCCTCTCGTGTCATAAACATATTGCTGGGCAGGGAGGACTGGGTGGGAAGATGTGGAGCTGTTGGGCCTGACACATACGGTGCCAGGAGCTCAGTGTAGACTTGGATTCCTGTTCTCTCTTCAGTTCAGAAATCAAGCTACTAACTGATATTTACTAAGCTCTTACTATATGCCCAGTGCATGTTGGGCAACAAAGGATAATAAAGGAAAATATAGTTCCCACCCTTAAGGATTCATCTCGGGACTTTCCTGGCGGTCCAGTGGTTAGGACTCTGTGCTTTCACTGCTGTGGGCCTGGGTTCGATCTCTGGTCAGGGAACTAAGATCCCACAAGTCGTGAGTCACGGCCAAAAAAAAAACATTCATCTCTCTCGATGAGGAGACAGAATTAGACCATACACAATCTAACATTAAACTGTATGGTGAAATCCATCAGGACTTCAGAATTTAGAGATTTTTGAATTGAACTTTATGAGTTGGGTTTGAAAGTGGAGTGCCGTAAGAGGGAGTCTATATCTACTTCCCAGGGGCAGGGAAAGGAAAAATGGTCAATAGATATTTGGGATCTCCAATAAGATTCATTCTACCACTCCCCTCTATCGCTGCTGTTTTCTTTGGTCATTTTCTTGGGGTTGGGGTTCCAGAAATCTGAAACCTTTTGACACTACTTCTTTTTTCTTCCAGTTGTATCAAGATATAATTGACATATAACATTAAGTTTAAGGTGTACAATGTGATGATTCAATACATATATATATTGTGAAATGTTTAATTTAACACAATAAGGTTAGTTAACACATCTTTCACCTACCATAATTATCATTTTTTGGTTGTTGTTGCTATGGTTGACACTACTTTTTGATACCTACTAATACCAATGTTTAATATCTCTGTGTGATTTGTGCATGTGGTGCTTCTAGTTTATGCTTCTTTCTTGTTTCATTGTCCCTGAAGGTCCATGGAGTCAGCAGAGTATACCACCTGTTAGATAGAGCCCCTGTGTTAAGGATGAGGATGGAGTCAAGGTTACACATTTAACCTTTGGCCTTTGAAGGATGGCCTTTGAAGTTGAAACATGTTGTTTCTGTTGCCAGGCAGATGAGGAAACTGAAACTGAGATAGGCAAAATGACAGCCTAAGGACACACAGATGCCCAGTGACAAGGAAACTGTAGCCTCTCTGGGCCTTCTGTTTCTTCATCTGTGAAATGACAAGCTTGAAGGAGATGATCTTGGAGGACCCTCCCAGCCCTATGTCCTGAGTCTGTGTCTAATACAGCTTTCCTGATTCCAAATGAATGTGTCTTCCGTAACACCAGGCTGTTTCTTTGCCTGAACAAAGGTGATTTGATTCCCCAAATCAATAAACAAATTAGAGAAACAGTAGAGAGCCTGGGAACCAAGGGCCAGCAGATGAGAGAAGAAGCCTGGGGGGAGGAGAGAGAGGGGAGGGAGGGGCTCCCAGGGAGCTTTCTACAAAAGCCAGAGCTGGACAGGCAGGGCAAGCAGGCAGGAGAATTGCAGCCTTCACTGGCCTTTTTCATTCTGTGGCATCATCTGCCTGGGAATCTGCTAATGGGTGGGAGGGGGTTTAGGGCAGACCCCTGAGCAGGGAGAGAGGGGCAGGGTCTGTATAGCAGGTGCAAATAGAGCTACAGTGCAAATACTCAGGAAGGATCCAGGGACCAGCTGGAGGGGCAGCTGTGAAGCCTATCTTGGGAAAATACAGGGAGAGGTCCGCAGCTGGCTGAAGAGCAAAGGTGCTGGAGGGGAGAGGTAGGGAACCCACAAGGGCAGGGCGGGGGTGTGGGGTGGGGGTGTGGATGGGAGTGGAGGCTGGCCAGACTCTGGAAAAGGCCAGTGGTGAGTTTTGTAACTCAGTGGTACCTCTATGCCTGCCTTTACTAGAAGGGACATTTCCCATTGATGTCCAGTTATCGACAGGACCCAAGGCCCTTCTCTAAACATCAGAGCATCGGAAAGAGAAGAGGTACAGATTCTCCAGGAATGAGGCTTTAGCTGCCTGTTTTTATAACCTGTCAGAGCCCTGTGTTCAGTGGAATAGGATACCTCAGTTCATCACTTCGTATTGTCCCCTCCTTTAAATTTTTATTCTTCTGGATCCAGTTTTAACAAAGAAGCACTTAGAGACCTTTCAAATTTGTCACTTTCTGTACCTCCCTTCCTCCTCCATGGGTCTTTTCACCTCTTTCTGACCCAGAATACTGTGTGTCTTGCTCTTAGTTGACAAGAATGCATTAAACATGGATCCAGCCACTGATTTAAGGGAATGGACGATCTTCTGGAGCTTGTTCTTTTTGGGGTCAGATGATAATATTGCCCCCTGGGTTAAATCCAGATAGCACACAGGGACTGCCAGGTTTATCTTGTATGTTCCCTCAATTGACAGGAAACAGATCTGCACAGCAGCAGCAGACCAGCTTCACCATTGAGGGTAAACCAACAGGCCCTGGATCCAAATGACTTCATGTAGAAATGAAGGTACAACCAAAGCATTTACTAAGAGACTTTACTAAGAGTGCCAGCTGCTCACAGAGATGCACTGCATTTGAAAGCTGAAGCCTTAATCACGTTCCAGACCAGCCCCCTCACCAGACAACTGTAGCCCAGACTGGGCAGATGACTTCCCTAAGGTCACATGGTTAAATATTGGGGCCTCAGAAATATAATATCCAGTCTGTGTCTTTGTCCATTAGACCTTCCTAGTGCGGAACTCAGGTAAGAATCTGACCAAATAATGAGCACTGCACTTGAGTGTTGTACCCTAGTGGTTAAGGTTAGGGTTAGGGTTAGGGTTAGGTGACCGTGAACACTCTTTAAAATAAGAGAGTCTTCTTGGTCTGGGATGAACATGGGCCTCAGTCAAACCAGGAGGTGCACTATGGGTGGCCACACTTTCCAAACAGAAATCCGGACATGTGTGTCTTCGTGGTGACAATGGGCAGTCAGATTATGTGACCTGGGAAAGTCTTTTGAAAATCAACAAGACACATGTACCAAGCAAAATCTGAGAAATCTGGCTCTTATGGTTCTTGGAAATATACAACCTTTCAGAGTATCTTGGAATCTTCCAAAAATAGAGAGATTATTGTATATGACATATATTTTCTTATGTATTTGCCATTTGGCTTGAATATAGTTTTAACCTGTGTTTTTGGCCACTCAGCATCAGTGTAGAGTTTCATAAATTATCACATTTGATTCTCTTTTACAACAAGATTGATTGATTTCCTAAAAGAGTATAAACATCTGGGAAGTGGCAAATCAGATTCAAACCTTTGTCTAATTCCACATTCACACTCTTTTGTTAGTCTATGGTTGACTTTTGAGAAGCAAAATTCTTTTTTTACTGTAGAGATATTTTATTATAAAGGATTTCACTTATAAAAATGGATTTATTCTGATGGAGATTCAGAGAATCATAAAGTCACTGATCCTTGAAAAAAAGAAGGACTTCAGAATTTGTTGATCTCAAGCCCTTGTTTTGCAGATGAGGAAGTGAGGCAGGAGCTGGGAAGTGACTTTGGCCAGGTCAGGCGGCACTGAATCAAGACTCCCAAAGGAGTGAGCTCTCAACTCTGGTGCATAGACTCCTTAGGTTTAAAACTAGTGACCATGGCCCTTGGGGTAGTAACCAAAGGTTGCCAAGGCCACAAGTGTCCTTAGTGGGGCTTGCTGAGTGTCTTAACCCCTACTCCCATCCCCCAGTAACAATAGCCACTTTTAAGAAAGATTGAGATCATACCTGCCTACCTTTGGCAAAGTTAAAGGTGGCCTACAGAGAGCTCAGAGGCGTGAACTATTACTTCTTTGATATTAACTGTCTTCTCAAAAACATTTGTAAAAACATTTTGAGATTTCTTTTCACGAAAAGAAACACACACACACACACAATCTCACCAGCCTAACAGGATTATGTTCAGTTCTTAGAATGCTTCTCTCTACCATCCATCTCTGTGAAAAAACCCTGTGGCGATCTAATCATTGTTTATATCCATTTGCATTTGCTTTCACTTAACTTTGTCACAAATACTTTCCCATGTTTTCTTCTCAATTTTAGTGAACAGATAATATTTCATTGAGTGAATATGTGTGTGTGTGTATATATATATATATATGTAATATATTTTACTAGTCTGCTATTATTGGACTTTTGAAAGCAGTTGAGCAATTTTTATGTAGCTTTTTATTTCTGGGATTGTTTCATTAGGACAGATACTTGAGAGTGGGAGTAGACTTCCCTTTTTCACTTGGTAAATATGTCTTGTTGATTTTCAAAAGACAAATCAAAATGCCCCCTTAGGTGGGTGTGGGCTTTCACCTGGTTTCCTTTGAGCAGCAATACCAAGCACCAGATGCACCCACCGCTGATCCCCTCTCCCATCAGAACTTCTGAATGCTTCCCTACTACTCCGTCAGCTGAGAGTATGGGTGTGCTTCTTTCCTTCTCATCCTTCCTCTACAAAGCATTGGATCTTTTCTTTTTATAGTAAGTCTTACTGTATATGTTTCCTTCATTGCAGACAGTTACACATTTTTGGAAGTAGATGGAGGTGCAAACAGAAATGGAAGCTCTGTCTCTCACTTCATCGGTACAACCTCCCAAATGGGGGCAGAGGGCACCCCTGTGTTACTGTAGGGACTAGGGCCCCAGAGGTCAATAACCTGCTCAAGGTTCCGTGGCGGGAGCAGAAGTGAGTCTTCCACCCAGAACTTTGTACTGGGAATCCAGTGTTTTTTCACAACACCATAATGAAGCATGTTTTCATGTTCACACTGAGGCCATGCATGGGGCAACTGTCTTGTTCAACTTTGGCTCAGGTGATAATGCTGTCATAGAGTTAAAGTACAGCCAGCAGTCAGCAAGTGGATACTAAGAATTTCCATTGATAATGATTCTTCCAGAATGCAGTAGGACTGCTTGCAACCTACTTGTTCCCTTGGGAACAAGACAAATTATAATGATCCCCAAGCAGCAGCA
Source organism: Balaenoptera ricei (assembly GCF_028023285.1). Taxonomy (NCBI): domain Eukaryota; kingdom Metazoa; phylum Chordata; class Mammalia; order Artiodactyla; family Balaenopteridae; genus Balaenoptera; species Balaenoptera ricei. Next base: position 65,136,643 of record NC_082652.1, read on the forward strand.
GAAGTTAAGGACCCACAGCCAGGTTAGGGCACACAGGGTCATTCTTTGACAAAAACTACTGCCCTTGGTGTACATGTTGCTTGCTGCTGGTGGTGGGTTGAGCAGGCAGCTGGAAGCTGGGCCAGACCTGCCAGTCCAGAGGCTTAAGGAGGCCGGCTGGTTCATGGGAGAGTGACAGTAGTCACTGGCGGCTCTTTCTGGCCTCCTCAGCAGGAGAACATTTCTCACCAGGCCAGTCCAGGCTGGGCTCAGAGCCACCCAGCTGAGCGCCACGTGGCAGGCGGGCAGTAACATGACTGGAGCTTGGGTTCTGGAGTCCAAAGCTGAACCTACAGCCTAGTGGTTTTCCTGTTTCAGGGCTTTAGTTTCTTCCTTAATCACACAAGATAGTTGAGAATTATAAATGTACCGGGGGAGGACCCTAGAAGGCAGTGGAAGGCCTCGCCCCCTTAGTTTCCTAACTCTTGCAGCTTCTGATGGGGTGCTTTCCTGGCCACCAAACTCTGAGAATTCTGGCACCTGCTCATCCTTTATCTGGCCTGGAACTGTGAAGTCCAGCCTGGTGTGTGTGCCTCTGTCCTAAGTCTGGTGTTTCTGAGTGGAGGGGTGTACAGGGGCTGAAACTTAGGCTCCTTTTTCCCTTTACAAGCTGTGAACACACAGGGCACAACTTCAGGAAAACCTCCATGGTATTTGGGGGAAAATAATGCAGCACTAGCAGCTCTGCTCACGCTGTCATTTGCACACAGTATTGGAGCGTCAGCCCTGAGTGTAGGCACCGAAAGTGCACAGATGGAATGACTCCAGACTTATCTCTGCATGGTAAGCAGAAGCCATGTCCAGTTCACCTGCAATGGACTGCCCTGTGGCCAGCACAGTGCCTGGCACATGGACGTTACTCAGTTAACACTTGTCTGAAGGACTGACTGAAGCCACAGTCCCCGATTGCAAGGAGATCACAATTTAGTGCAGAAAGGCAGGTGGGTAACTAGTCACAGTGACATCCTGGTTAAGTGACTTGATAGAAATGTATACATGACAACTTGGGAGCCATCAAAGTAACATTTCCTTTCATTGAAGGAGAGGATTACAATTTCTTATTGGCAGGTGAGGATTCTGCTTCCCAACAGGATGTCCAAAAAGATATATTGCTTCCCACAAAGATATATTGCCTCTGGAAACAGCCTGTGTTGGTGGAAAGCAGTCTGGCTTGGGGGTAGGGAGACCTATGTTCCAGACCTCACTGGCTGAATGGCCTCAGGCAAAATCTCTTTGTGCTACAATTGTTTTCATGTACAAAATCAGAACATTAACTCCTTCTCTGCAAGGCATTGCTTAAAAGCAAGCCTCTACCAGTTCCCTGCCACCCACAGAATAAAATCCAGACTCTGCGAGGCAGAATCCAAGCTCTTCACAATCTGACCCATCTTTCTATCTATTGCACCTGGTATTTTGGTCACAGCAGTCTCCTGAATTTCCTTGAACTTTCTTTGTCCTTCTATGCCCCTGTGCAATGCTCCTTCTGCCTCGAGTGATCTTTCAAAATCGGCCTGTCCAGAGACTTTCCAAGCTCAAATGTCACCCTTTTTTCAGAGTAAGAAGAGTTGTCCCCTCACCTGTAGCTGGTCCCATGCTCCTTTAGGCATCCTTCTAACAGAGCATTTGCCCCATTTCATGCTTCCTGTTTATGCACCTGTCTGTCTTCTTCCCTGGTTTCTGCGAGGCTTTGGATCGCCCCGTCCTATTCCCCTGTCCCTGACATATGGCTCAGTGTTAAATAAGTGCTTGTAGCATTGTTGAATGTACTGAAACAGACTGACTACTCGGTCTGTCACTCCAGTAGGCAGAGGAGAACCGTTGGTGGAAGTGGTGAAGCAGAGGTCAGTGTTCAGTCTCTACAGAATCAGAGCAGGTTAGCCAGGGCGTGGATCCCCTTGGTGTATTTGGGGACTTGTGTGCTGTCCATAACTAGGAACACTTGCCTGGGGGAGCCGTACCCCACATCTGTAGCAGCACAGCTTCTTCAGGAAGTGGCTCTGTGTAGAGCAGAAAGGCAGAAGAGATAGGTGAAGGAAAGGCAGAAGGATATCCCTCTCTTCTGATTAAATTCTCACTTTATCTCTTCCTTTTTTCCTTTGATTTTCTCATAAGTGTTCAATCACTATTTGTTGACTGAGTCACTGCATTTATTAGTACAACAGTGACTTCTGCTTTGCAGAATGGAATAGTCCATGTTGGAGCATGACTGATTTGGGGAGGAAGTTTGCTTTCTCCATCTGTGGCCCTTTCGTTTGACTCAGCAGCCCCATCCTTCCCTTAGGGAGTGTGGGAAGAGAGCTACTTAACCTCAGACTATCTAATCCCAACTCCATCATCATCAGGCAGTCCAGGGAGCATCTGGGAAATTAGAATTTCCTGAGAGTAAGAATCATGTTGTCTCCCCTTCTCTGTCTTCTAGCATATCTTCATAGCATCTAACAGCATCTTGCACCTAAATATTCATCAATTTAAATTTGCCTTCTAAAATCATTGTCAGTTGATATTTAACCACTGACTAGCTAACAAGTTCCAATCAAAATGTGAGAGAATAAAGGGTTTTTAAATTCTTTAGCTATTCATCCCCAAATTCCTTTCAGAATTCACCACCTGCTGTGGACAAGGGGTTTGCTGTTAAGGTTGGGACACTAGAATGCAGTCCTGTCTTTGCAACACACATCTCCATCCCTGCTCTGCACCTGGCCTCCCTCTCCTGCTGACTCCTCTGAAGAGGTCATAGGTATCAGCCTGAAGAACTGAACCTCAACTTGCCCGGACAGTAGCTACGTCTAGAAACTGTGGCCTTCGGGCATAATGCATGGCAATGGCTTGTCCACTTTTTGAAAACCTAGGTCTCTGATTGAGATGTCCCCAGTGCTTCCTTCCCTCAGGGACATGTATGCATGTGGCTTAAAGTCACCAACAATTGTTTTCAGTTTGGGTATAGAAAGAAAAGAGAATTTACCTTTGCTTAGCTCCTTATGTGTTATTCATTAGTTAGATTGTTGCCTACAGAAAATATCAGGCAGACTATAAGTCTTAGAGCATTTAATAGGCTAAAAAGAAATAAATATCCCTGGGTTAGATTTCTTGCAGGTGATATTAATGAAAACGATACATGCTTCCATCCATCTGAGGGAGAATACCTAACAAAACAAAACCAGTGATAGCTTCTCCCTCCCTCTTCTAGCAATAGCAATTATATTTTAAGAAAATAAATAAATGAAGAACACACCTTTTATTCAGCAAGACATAGATGGCATTTTTTTTTTTTTTTTTTTATTCCTAGCTCTATCCTTTGGTACTGAAAACATTTACTCTGTGATGAGAACTCACATTGTTTGGGGACTTCAGTATCACATACTGATGCAAAGGCATTCTAGATCCTATAGCAGCAAGACAGCACTACCTGAGGAGTCATTCTCGGTCAAGGAAGTTCAGACTTTCAAAACAGACTCTTTGCTTTTGAGACCAAAGGGATTTGTGCAAAAGAGAAATAAGAGTAATCCTTATTAGCCAAAATGCCAAAGAATTAGAAGGGAAGATAACGTAAATGTGAGAACCAAAAAGATCTTTGAGAATAATCCTCTTGATTCACAAATAGGTGATTTGACTTTTCCTTTCATCAAACTGCTTAGTTTTTGTAAGTTCTTGAGGTGAGCAATGTGGTGAAGACCATTTAGGTATGGAGTTAGTTCAATCTAAGAGAAAAAATAATACTTGATGAATCCTAGTGTATAAGCACTTTGGCTTAATTACAACCATGGCAGTAATCCCAGATGGCTGAGAAGATGACTCCCCAGGATCCCGATAGGAGGCATTACTCATTCTCACTCCAAACTCCATCTGCGTTCCACCCTTCACTCCTGCCTTAATCTTAAGACCAGTTATGGTGCCTTGGAAGGTGACAGGTGGGGGATGTGTGGCAAGACCGTGGATCTTAAGGCTGCAGCTCCCTTATGCTTCTTGGCTTCTCTCCAGAGTTCACCCATCCTTCAGTGCTCATCTCAAGCCTTCCCTCCCTTGAGCCCACCTCACAGTGCATCCTGCCTCCGAGAAGCTGGTGCACATCTTCTCTAGAACGCTCTGCCCCAGCACCTGCTCATTTGCTGCATGTAACATCACATGTAGAGTTTTGTATGCTTCACTTACGTGGCTATTTACTGTGGCACGTGTGTCTTACTAGATTCTATCCTCCCTAAGGTAAGGGTCTCCAATAACATTTGTTTCTAGTTTTAATACTATTGCCCCACCAGCCCAGGACCTCCAATAGAGTAGATGCTCCACAGGTATTTGTTGGTGGATTTCTTGATTGCTCTTCTCTATTTCTGAGAGTCTAACATAATATTTTGATGGATTTGTCCTTACCTTTTCTTCTGAAGGATGCATTAAATATTTAACACTAGCAAACTATTTTTTTAAATGAGAAATTATAACTTTTGGCTGTCTCTTCCTCCTCCTTTTTCCTTTCCCAAGGTATTGTCCTTTTGAGGCAGTTGGAAAAAAAGAAGGGGACGGGGAGAGAAGAAGCAGGAGGAAGAAAGAAGAGGGAGCAACAATAAGGGAAGGGAATGTCTAGGGAAGCAGATGAAGAAAGGGGTAGAAAACTGTAAAAGTAGGTGAGGACCCAGGCCCCAGCACAGGGAGATAAAGGAGCCAAAAGAGTCTTGGTCTTGGTGGAGCCATGGAGACTGCACTGTCCTCCACAAAGACTGTTCCTCTCCTTCACGTACTTGGGTCAGCTGCTTCCCAGCTCCTCTCCTAGGAGAGAGGGGTACAGACTCTGCAAGCACGTTGCTCACCAAATCAGACAGAGTTGTTTTTTTCACCTCTATTCAGGGACTTGCTCTGTCTTACTCTGCTGTGTCCTAGGTGTGGACATTAAAATATGGTGTTTTAGATTATGACGACAGCCTGGGATAGATGTATATACTGGTTGTTTACTTATCAGGGAGTTATATCTTATCTCTTTCCAAAGGAATTTCAGAGGTTTATATGCATAACACAAAATTCAACAATTATGGGAAAAGCAAAGCAGAAACACCTAAACGGAGTGGGAGCTACCTGGCTCCTTGAAGACTCTGTTTATCTACACTGGGGACTAACTTGGGCTGTAAGTTTGCTAGAAGTTACAAGAAAAAAGGAAACTTTTGTATAATCATTTTCATTAACAGAAGGCACACATTTACCCACAGAATATTTCTGAAATAATCTTTAAATAAGAGTTGTCCCTTATATAGTAGAAAATATTTTCAAGTGCAGTTTTAGAAATGACAGAAACCCTAATCAAGCAGATGGCTTTCAAACTGACCCTCTTGAAAGGTACGGGATATATGACTGAATTGGAAATTCAAGAAAACATTTCCAAGGTAGAATCAGATAATATGGTTCATCTGACCCATTTATTCCAAGACAATCATGAGGAGAAAGGAAAAAAACTAATTTCCTAGGTGATGCAAATTTCTTGATGCAGATTTACTGGATGGTGCAAATAATAATACTGGAAATAATAATAATGCCCCTTCCTTTGCGCCTCATTCAATTTTTCTTTGATTTCTCAAAGTTTACTGAAGAGTAGAGTAAAGCATAAAAAGTATGGGTATATGAGTCTTAGCCCACAGCACTGCTGCGTATTTGCTGTGTGATCCAGGACAAGGCAATTCATTGCTCTGGGCCTCGGTTTCCCCATCTGGTAGTAAGGAGTATCTACTACCTTATTGTTCCAAGGGTTAAGTGGCATTGTGAATGAGCAAACAAGTAGCATAGTATCTGAGATTTAGTAAGCGCTCAATAAATGTTAGTTGAATCTTTTTGTAACAGAATGCAATTGAAAATGTGATGTCTTCTCTCAAGGAATTTCAAGGGAAGCCATAGAGTTCAAAAGGAGAGTTCTGGTAGCATCATTTTCACTGTTTCAAAATATACTTGGTCCTTTGGAGTATCGGTGTCACTGCCTTTCTTACTAAGGCAAAAAACGTTTGGTGAGGAGGTACAGAAAGACCCCCTCACTCCCCTCCCCATCCTCTCCCTGCTACTGGCCCCTGGCCCTCGCACAAAGGCTCACCCCATTCGGCTCTCCGGTTACTTTGTACCTGTTGGGCCGGCCCCCATCCAGGGCCCTTTTTGGCCTTTCTTTTTTCCTCTCTCAAAGGACCCCAAGGGGGTCCCAGGGCCCAGTGGCTGGCTCCCAGGTCGCCTCACAGAGGCTGTGTTGTCCAATAGAAAGGCATGTGGAGTCCCAGGGTGAGAGAGAGGACGACATTATCAATCATGAGCTGTGAAAAGCCAGGAGGGAGAGAGCGAGCCAGCCAGAGCAGGGAGGACTGAATTGAAGTAGAGGGTTTTTTTCCTGTTCCTGTTGTTGTCGTTGTTGAAGGGAGCGTTCTTGGACATCTGCCCAGACACATGCTGAGTTAAAGAAGCAGCAGGATAAATTCTTAAAGAATGAATTGGGAGAGGGGAAGGAGCTGGGGGTGGGGAAGAGTAGTGAAAAGAAACCAGGGAATGATTCCAACCCCCAGACAAAGGAGGCCCCTGCAGATCAGCCCAGCCCCAGCTCGGCCTTTCTGTGGTTCAAATATTGGTTTGTTTAGCACATAATCCAGGAGCACCAATGCTCCCTAATAGCTGCTTTGGGGCCCACTAAGGGGCCAAGGAAAGAAACTACAATTTCTTGAGCTTACTTTTTGTATCCAGTGCAGGCTGAGGATGCTTTGTGGGAGCAACTCTCCTTCACTTCGTTGGCCCCAGAGGTGCTTGCCGGTGAGCCACAGTTCACGATGCAGGCAGAGTGGTGATGAGAGCATGGGCTCACCATTGGTGATGGCATGTTCTGTTTGGTGACAAATGTCTTTTTCCTTTTGAAGAGAAGGAACTTATAAAAAGCTCTTCTGGAGTCTGTGGTAGGAAATCAAGGACTTTTAAATTAAAGAACCCTCAGTATAGTTTCCAAAATGAGAAAAACAAAATAAGACCTTGTGATGATGGTGGGACAGCTAGATTCTAACTACATTCCCCCATCACTGGACTGGAACTGCCCATAGAAAGGTGAATAGAAATGTACTTGTGTTTTCCTATTTACTGTCTTTGCAATGAAATTCCCTAATAGGAAGTATGTTGCTCGCTGCTTCCAGACTGATCAGACCAGACTTCGAGATAGAATAGTTGGTGAGTATCAGGCAGCCAAAGAGCCCATGATAGCTCATTTACTCATTTTTTGGTTGTTGTTGCAACATGTATATCTCAACCATCCAGTGGGTATTCACTAAAGGCCCCTTGTGGCCCAGCCCTATGTGAGAGCTTAGGGATATAACAGGTATATTGGGCCCTTAGCCTGGCCAGTGAAACTCTAGATGGTCAGCATTTTCAGCAAGACTTAGCAAACCTTTCTCTTCTTGAGTGAGTAGGTTCATGCCACAAAAAGTAACTGCACAATTTATAGAGACCATGGGGGAACCAAATGTTGTACTTACAATGTAATAAATCTAAGTGAATGACAGCTCCTTGAGTTGAGCATTATATACTCTGTGTGTCATATTTATTTATCCCCTAGGCTTCCAACTGGCTCCTCCATGGGTGTACACACTTTCTCTCCAGTTCAGCAGGTAGGAAATGGAGAGAGGGAAGAACAGTGAAAATTTAATAAAACAATCCAAATTCGACCCTTGGGACCTTATATTAATGGCTTCAAATGAAGAAGATGGGCATGTTTTCATCCAAATCATGGAAGAGTAAAAGACTAACTTTTCAAAACACACACTGGGTCTTATTATACTTCCAAGTAAGTGGAGTCACATTTCAAAGTCTTCTTCTAAAGAGGCTATGCACTAAATATTGCCATTGTTGAAAATATGTTTTGAAATATCCTTTTTTTTTTTTTGTCTCTATGTCACTGGTTTAAAAAAAAAGAGAGACCATCACAGTGGTTTCTAACTCATATAGCTGAATTTTTCCAACAGGGCCCCAGGGATCTACAGTTAGGAAGTTCCGTTATACTGAAATGTGGTGGAGTAGGTTACCCGTGACCTTGTCACAAGGCAGTGGAAACAATGGGACTCGATGTCTGTGAGCTGCTGCAAGTTCTAACTTGTCAAATCTGGCAATGTTTCCTGAACCATAGGTCATCATCCATGTAGTGGATGAAAGTTCAGATACCACTGAACTGGGTGTCTCTTTGAATATGGTGATTTCAGGGGCAGCTGAGGACATGAGGTGTTTTTGATCCATTCTGATTTGTTTTCAGTCATTTTGAAAATTATTTCTTGAGCTGTGGCTGTTTTTCCTATTCTGTATAATATGAAGAGTCAGACTGAAAGGGGGTAGATGGAAGGAGGAGAGGGGAGAGCGAGAAAGAGAGGGAGCCTCCACTGACTTGGGCTTCACATCTTCAGACCTGCTGTGAATTGAATTGTGTCACAAAATTCATATATTTAAGCCCTATCTTCTGATTTAACTATATTTGGAGTAAGGAAGTAAAGTTAAATAATATCGTAAGGATGAAGTCCTGAGCCTCTAGGATTAGTGTCCTTACAAGAAGAGACACCAGAGACCTGATTTACTCTCTCTCTACCATGTGAGGTCCAGTGAGAAGGTGGTCATCTGCCAGCTAGGAAGGGAACTTTCACAAGAAACCACACCCTGTAGGAACCTTGATTGTGGACTTCTGAGCCTCCAGAACTGGGAGAAAATGAATGTCTGTTGTTTAAGCCACCCAGTATATGGTATCTTGTATGGCAGCTGGAGTAGACTAAGACAAACCCTTTTTCCAGTTACATCTATCAGATAAGTGGAAAAGAATGAGCAATAGTGGAAGTTTCTTTCCCAACTCCTCCCAGAAGATTGAATCTCCATCTAACGACAGAGTAGAAACTTAGCGAGTAGAGACAAATGGTTCCCACTGCAAGGCCTGTTTAGATCCACTTGGGATTTTTGAAGCTGGCTTAGACTTTAAGATGTTACAAACTTGGTTGCCAATGCACCTTCTCATTTCTCATGCTTGCAAGTGCAGCACAACTTATAAATGTTACTGATACACTCTATTACGTTGGTGCCTGTTAATGATTTTTTTTTCCTTTTTGGTCACGTACAATTCTATTGATCAGACTGAATTCTGCTGATAAAATGGATCTAAACTGAATTTATTTAAACATGTTAAGCCAATTGAACAACTGAAAATACTTGAAGTTTTGTTAATCGCTTAGGAGAAATAAGAATTAGTAAAGTAAAACACTGGGGCTAGTCACATTCCAATTTCCATTCTGCCAGAAGAAGAATAACCATGATCAGGTTTCTGTTTTGACAATATGCCATTTTTATAAATCTCAAGTCATCACTGGGCACCCACGGCATGTCTGCCACCATGATTATGCTTAGAGAATACCAAAAATGTGAGAACGTAGCCTTGTAGTAGGAAGTAGTAGTCCTGGAGCAAAAAAGAGTTCTAAAGATGAAAGCAGGGAAGATTTCTACAACAGAGGAGCAAAGTGGTCAGTTGCTTTGGTCTTTGAATTTAATCCCTTTGGCCGGGCACAGTCCCACCTGTAAAATTTGGCCATGACCAATGCCAAATTGCTGTCAAAGTTTGTTTAGCATGTCTCAGATCCTTATTCTTTGTATCCAGATTCCTTACCACTGCTTAACTCTTCTTGCCAAGGGGAAATTGAGACTTGATAAGTCCTAAGTAACTGAATGTGAATTAGTATAAAATACTGCCTTTAATTGTTTTCCTGGTAGAGGAGAGAACACACTATGATATCATGCAGTATTTTCCAAATGGCTTACACAAGGACACTCATTCCTCTGCATGTTAGTAGAAATCATATTGTAAAAATTTTAAGTAGCTAAACTGTTTGGGAAAAAAAAGAATAGTTGGTTCTTGATAGTAGAACTTCTTGGAATCTTTAATCCAGTAATCTGTGTTGTGAATCTACAAAAGAAAGAAGGGAGATGATATACTATGTGCAGCATTTCCCAAAGCGATTTGAACATGGGACACTTATTTTGACCCAAGGTCAGAAGGGGTCAACGTTATACGAAACAAATTAACATTGAGAAAGGCTGCTTCAGTTGAAAACCTGAATCCTTTTGCAAGGCGGTAACCTTACATAGCTACAGTTTACCCAACCATAAAATTTGGGGACTGACCTAGGTGATCTCAAAGGCTCTTTCTAGATGATTCTTACTATAAAATCCTTAGAGGCATCTCTAAGGGCAGAATTTCAGACTAAGGGAAGAGGTATAGAGATATTTGGAGCTTCTCCAATCACAACAACAAGTTTCCCACCTCCTTTTTGCCTATACACAGGGCATTTCTGCTTATCTTGTGTGTTGGAAACTTTTGGGACTTGATAAGATGGAAGCTGGGTGGGGCAGCCTTCAGAACTCAGTGACTGGGGATACTGCTGTGCTTCCCTGGCCAGAATACAATTTTATTCTCATCCTCTGTAAACAGCGAATACAGGAAAAACACAGATGTTTTAAAACACACTGTTGCAAGGAGATTGAAAGTACTGTGCACTATTGTGGGGGGTGTGTATGTGGGGTAAAGAAACTCTATACATTGAGCATTTGAATTGATTCCAAAAGTCTGGATTCACAAAACAGTACATAGTGTTTTCTCTAGTTTGAAGTGTTTCCTTGGTTTCATGACTTCCTTATAGAGGGAGTGGATCATTCCAACAAAGCATTGGGAGGATGGGGAATATGTATCGTTTGGAGAAACTTAAATTCAATTTTCTGCTCAGTGACTTTCCAGAGTGCTTATTCGGTAAGGCCTTGTATAGAGTTGTCTTTTCTATTTTGTTTTTATTCCCAATCCTCCTTTAAAAAATGAAGCACAAGCCCAGTTGTACATTTTGTGAATCTAGCAGGGGCCTGTTTGTGAACATTGCCAGTGATGAACTGTTCTTATCCCGGCCTCAACTGACGCAGAATAGTATGGAGTGAAGAGCAAGCTCAGTTTGACTTGTTTTCGTGGATCATCTTAGACTTAACCTTTCTGTCAGGGATCCCCAGGGCTTTTCAGCCTCTGTTCTATATATAGAAAGACATGTGGTCAAGGGGTACCTGTTAGTTCAGGGAGTTTCAGAATCTCCCTTTCAAAGGTCCATTTCTTCCATGAAGTTTACCCCTAACTTCTACACACTTCTTTGCCCTTTTCTTCCTTTGGGGTGCCATTATGCCTTTTAATTATCTTTCCCATTTCTCATATTTTACTGCATTACACCTAGATTATTCATGATTGTCACACCACAAGACTGGCACAGGTTATTGGAATCAGGCACAACTAAGCCTACTTTCTAACTCCAGCTCTTACTAGCTGTGTAAACTTGGGCATGTATTTAATAACCACAACGCTCAGAAACCTCATTTATAATTGAAAAATAGTTGTACCCACCTCATCAGGTTTTGGAGAGGATTAAGTGAGGTAATATAAGGGAAACACATTTGTACCACACCTGGCACTACGCAAATATCCCATAAATAGAGCTTATTGCTATCATTGCTTTTGGATTATGGGAGGCATATCAATTTTCTGAATTAAACTAATAACACATAGGTGATTATGACACTGATTGTAACAGAGTTCAAAATAACACTCCCTCTGTCCAATTCACTCACTCTCTGTGCTTTTTGCCTTAGTGTGTCCATCATGCCTGAGTTGTATTTATCTCACTGTGCTTCCTCTCCTTCTTTGTATTTGCCTGGTGGAGTGATAAGCACAAAATTGGTATTCAATAAATAATTGTTGATTACTAAATAGATTGATATAGAATATGCTAAGAATGAGAAGCCAAGTGCTTCCCTTGGCTCTGGAGAACACATGGTCTTTGGGGTACAGTGTACAGTAGAGAGTCATCCTTTATGGTCCATGGGGTCCTTGATTGCCAGACCTGTCAGAAGAGGCTAGACACCATTTATAGATTGGAAGAAAAGGCACTGAAAAGGACCTCAGCTTCCTGCATGTGAAACCCAACCCACTCTTGCTCCGGTCAAACATCAGTGAACATAACAATCAGTTGGGGAGATTTTGTAGCATGCAGATTGCCAGGCTGGGCCTGGGGTTACCCCCAGAGGTTCTGACTCTGTAGGCCTGATGGGGCCTGGGAATCTGCACATTCTGTAAGTGCCAAGGGGATTCTAATGGCCCTGGTTTTCTGACCACTTTCTTAGAAACACCTCATCAGAGAAACACCCCCATCAGAGGCACCCCTTCTGGCCCTTTCTCTGGTAAGGCTGAGTTTCCTCAGAATCCCAGGATGCAAATTAGTCATGATAAAACTTTAAATCAGTAGTTACCCCCTCCTTAAAGCATCAGGACATTTTGCTGGGTACAGCCTACGTACTCAGTCTCAGTGTCCTCTGGGTCCCCCCTCCATGGCCTCATTCCCCTTGCCCTGCCCCTCTGTGGAATGGTTGATGTGCCCTTGGGGTTCTGATTGCAGGGGCCTGGCAGGGCAGTGATGTGCTTGGCTTCCCACTCCCTGGGCCCTGCTGGTCCCTGAATGGGAAACAGCTGTCTGCCCCCGCCGCCTACCCCACTCTGTTTACGCTGGTTACACAAAATGCATGCTGTTCTGCAAGCCAGATCCCAGCTCTCCCAGTTCTCTGGCCTCTGAAGCACGTCATAATTGGGTTTTAATCACTTTGGACAAACAGCTGCTGTAGGCCAGGGCCACCCCTTAGGGCACAGTCTTGCTTTCAGACCATCACTTTTGGGTTCAAAGCCTGATTGTGTGTCCCCAGTGGGGACAGTGGGGCAGATGGGGAGTATCTGCTGCAGTCAGGGGCCCACAATGCTGGGCAGTGTGTCTAAGAGCGCCCAGGTGGACACATGGAAGCCAAAGTTCGAAGCCGGTACTCAGGCATCCCCATCACCGAGGAGCTTGTTAGAAATATAAAATCCCAGACTTCCCCTCAGAACTTGGGGCTTAGCTCTCCAGATGTTTCTGATATGTGCTCCAGTTTGAGAATCTTTGCTTCTAGAGTATTTGAAGTTAATCCAGCCATTGAGTTAGGCTAGAAACACTTTTCTGGAGAAAGGAAAACTGCTGAGGGCCTAGCAGAGGTTGGTTTCCTCTAGCGTTCCAAGAAATGGGAGCTTGGCAGTTTGCTACGACCAGGGGGCTGGGAGAATAAGAGTCCCTAGGAGGGTGATGAGGGTCTTAGACAGAGTCTGGAAGACTGGGAGGAACAGCCATGGGTTCCAGAGCCCACGTTTGTACCACGTGGGCCTTGGAACTGAATGGGGAGTGACAGGGAAATAGGGCTGTGTGTTCAGAGCCCAGGCAGCAGTCTTCCGGTCAGAGGGCAGCTTCCGAGAGGGGAGGCTGAGAAGTGGGCCCCACATTCCTACTCACAAGGCAGACATGCCAAGATGGGTTAGTCACACTCAATCTGGAGAACACAGCCTACCAATGCTACATTTTCTGGGTCAAAAATGGTCTCTTTTTACTCCAAGCTCCCCTGGCATATAGTTATTACTCCCTGTAATAGTTACTTTAGTTAGAAAGGGGAGAAGGTAAAGGATCTTTCAAATTAAAAGATTTCCCTCTCATTCTTCCTCTAGGGGAGTGAGTGGGTTTTTGGTTTAACAAATACCTGGTTTGCGTATGAAAGGTGAGGCCTCCAAGGCTTGGCATGAAAGGAAACTAATTGTTCTTCATTAAGAAAAAGAATGAAAATTTTGCTGTAGGTGAGACCTGAATAGAAAGCTGAAAGGCAGGACTGTGGAAGGGGGGAAGATCGTGATTTTTATGAGAATAGAAAGTAAAAAATAAGAATAAAGGATTGGATTCCAGGAATTTGCAGAAAGTTGGGGCAGGCATCAGACCTCTCATTTAACATGAGGTAATGTGTATAAATCTACCGTATATAGATCTCCAAGGATGGTTCAGCAGAAATGTGGGTTACCTTCCATTTTACCTTAAGTATAAGCTCCCAGAGGGCTGGGGCCTCACTTCCTGGCTTCATTCCTCACCAAGAACATGATACTAGTCCTTGCCTAGAGAAAGCTCTAATGGGATACTACTGTTAATGGGAATGACAATACAGAACATAATTCAAGGAGTGGCACAAGGAAGTATATGGTTAATTGCCGGATAAATGCAAACTATACCAAGAGTATATGTTATAAAAGGGTAAAGGCCAACTCAAAGTTGTGCATTCAAAGGAGGGCTTGCTCAGTGCTTTACAGAGTGCAGGAGGAGTATATGCGGATGGGTAGAAAATGGCTAATTCCAGAGATGATTTGTGACCCCCCAGGAGTTATAGAAGAGGCACAGAGCTGGGGAGAAAGGGGCTAATCAATTCATTAACAAATGTCCTCAATCCACAGGAACCAGCAAATGTAATAATTAATCAATCAAGTAATTACTGTACTCATCAAATGCCAGGCACTGTGGCAGGAACTAGAGATTCAGAGATGAAGTTGAGACAGAAATGCATACTTGCTCTCAAGGAGTAGGAAGTGACCAACAGTGTGAATGCATGAACTCGAAGACAGGGTGATACCCTGCTCAAGAGAGGCCCACCTGGGACACAGTGGAGACCGGAAGGGAGATGAGCTAAATCAAAAGGAGAAAGAGAGGAGCCAGGGTCATTCTCTGGAAAGGGCATTCAGAAAGAGAAACCACTTTCTAGGCAGGTGGGGGAGGAAAGCTAGCTTATGAGGTATGAGGGGGAAGGGCAAGAGACCAGGCTGGGGTTGGGGGTTTGGGAGGAGGGTATAGCAGACCCAATGGGCCTTCTGGGAGCTTCTAGGGAGCTTGGATTTCACAGAGCAGCGGGAGGGAGCCTTCGAAGAGTATTACCAGGGAGAGAGGTAAGGGAAGTTGGGAAGAGCAGTGGAGAGTCAGATTACAGGCATGAAGTGGCCGCTTACTGCTTAGGACAGCTCTCCCTGGAGCCCACTTCCTTTCCAGGGAGGGCTCTGGCAGCCTGTGCATCTTGCTGAAGCCCTTGAGTGAGGTGCATTTTATGATTGTCATTGCACTAGGTCAGCCCTCAAAGAATTGTGAAGGAGGCAGCATTATGCTTGGAACTGCCTTCCTACTCCCATTTCTCCTCACCCCCTGCCTTTTCCATTTGCTGCCCATGTTCCCCCTAGAATCTCCCCTCTGGAGAGAAAAGCCCATCTGATTAAGGTTGCCAGATTTAGCAAATAAAAATATAGGACTCCCACACATTTTTTTTTTTTTTTTTTTTTTTTTAGTTTAAGTATACATGGAACATACACTAAGCACATATTTATTATATATCTGAAATTCAAATTGGACCGGTTGCTCTGTCTTTTATCTGCAACCCTACCTCTGATATATCAGGTAATCTCATTTCAGGGTTTAGAGGTCCATCTTATCTGCCTGCCCAATGTCCCTTTCCCATAAGGAGGTACTGACGCACTGAAAGGTCAAGTGGTTTATTTGCCATGTTCACACAGTCAGGCCGGAACAGAGCTGTGACTTCCAGACGAGCTAGATGTCTACTTGACGACCTGTCCTCCGCACCTTATTAGAATGAATCAGTTAGAAGTGTCAACCTTCCCAGAGGTATCTGCATTTTTGAAAGAAGGCCTGAGGGCAAAAACTCCAAGAGTATGAATCTCTAGGAATGTAAATTCTGGTTCTATAGTAGATGTGAGAGAGGCATTCTGGTCCTGGGGCCTTTTTGGAATTCAGCTAATGCCTCTCACAGTCTGCTCTGGTGGCCAGCGGAGCCCTTGTGGCCTCTGATCCATCAAATAAACATATGAAGAATTTGGCCCTGGACAGCAACCCCTTCCATTGGGACAATACCCTGCACTTTTTGGAGCACATTCTCAGACATCATTTCGCTTAATCTTACAATTTAAGTTCTTTAGATTGTAAATGATATTTACGTACTTTACATGTCTCCAATTTGGTTTCTGCCACCAAACAAACAAGAAAAGTTTCCACAAACACTGAATTACATATCAGCTTTTTATAAACACTCTGTAGTCAAATTTTCATTCTTTTCTTTTCTCCCCCCTGCCCCTTCATTTTTTAAAACACCCTTGCTTCCCCTCAGTTTGGTCCTGTTTAGCACACATCTGCTGCAGCATTTCTGCTGTGCAGGAGAGGAGGCTGGGTTCTCAAATCCAGAGACTGGAAGAGCTGGGAGTGCCCTTGGGTGCAGCCAGGTCGAGCTGGTGCTCACAGGTGTGGGGTCTGTGAGCTTCCCTACCCCTTCTTCACTCCACTCTTTCCTTGGGATCCTTCATCCTGCTTCTTCCCTGCTCTGGAGCAATGCTCTCAAGAGTCTTGAGAACCATGGCTTGCCCACTCAAGAAACTTTGTCATAGTTTCTTTTGCTTCACAATATTAGTCTAGTAAACTCTAGGCTTGATCCAGGTTTGTACCTGTCTATTTGGCAGATGAGAAAAAGAAAGATCAGGTTTCTGAATGTCCCAAGCCAGGCAATATGTGACAGGCCACGCTGTCCTCGGCTCTTCAGTTCCTACCCAATTTGGGTTTTGCTGTGACCTGTCCTTAGCAGCTTCTCTCCTCACACCTGGCCTGCGAGGATCATGGCATTTGTATTGTTATCTTCCTGTATACAGCAAGCCACTGCAGTTGTTAGGCCTGACACTTTCATGCCTATTTTCCTGCAACTGTATGTGGCCATGATTTTCTCACCGTTCATTTCCATTTCTTTTTTAGAATCTTTCCATGTTAATTTTTTGAGTTGTGTGTGCTCTCCAGCCCCCACAAAGGATTTCCAGAGGGCACGACAGGCTTTACTCCACAGACAAGCACCTCCTTTGATGTCTTGGAAACCAGTAGTGCTGGTGCATCAGCGTGCAACTGCCCTGGATATAGGTCCCTGTGCACCCTGAGCAGTCTTTGATATGCGCTCCCTCCTTCAACCGATGCTGACTGTGGGAAGAAATGAGAAAGTGTGATGTGAGTACAGAGCAAGAGTGCTTCATTCTGGGTGGAAGAGTGTGAAACAGGCTTCTTGGGGGAGGCTTCTTTCCCCTGCATGGGAATTCAGTTCTCTGCTGGCAAATTATCAGTAATGTGATCCACAGCCAGTCTTTTTCATTTTAAATAATTTATTACTATGACATATCTTTTATTTGATAATGAAGATGGAATTATTATATGTTCTAGTCCTGCAGAAACTAAGAGAACGTGCCTTTTGTATACAGTCATCACTTAACTGCCTTCCTTGCCTCAGGAGGGTGGGTTGGGTGGGTGGGGGCCTGGCCTCAGCACACTAGGCAAAGAGGATGTTTTGCCCCAGCCCAAGAGTTCCATTTGCTGCAGGCAGGACTGGGGAGACAGGTGCACTCATAGGACCAGCATGATGGCTTCCCAGCTCTTCCTGACTCAGGACTTTAGAGGCGTTTCATTATTTCATGGAAAGTGTTGCAAGCCCTACATCTCCTTACCCGTCCATATCAATTCCAAGACATAGTTACATGCTAAATGACGTTTTGATTATCTGTCATTTCAGATTATCTGCCCTAGAGTCGTCCGTGTATACAGAGACATACGCAAGCACACTTCTCTTTCTGGGCACGCCTAGTATCTATTCAGCTGAATTGCCCACCATTCCCTGTTATGGGCTGTATGTGCCATGTTTCCATAATTCTCAAGTCTCTTTCCCAGTTTTGCCTGTTTCCTCTTGCTGTCACATGCCTGGTGGGCTCTTCTTCCTCCTTTCTGTAATGAAGATGCTCCCAGGTCCCTATCAGAAAAGCATCCCATGCCTGGCTCTGTCCTCCGGCTTTCTCAGTCATCCATAAAACATATTTTGTGAGCCATGTTTAACACCCAGCTGCATTCAGCTTAGCATTTTATTATTTACTCCATATTATTTGTCACATATTTTGATGTACGGGTCTCTCCTTGCTTATCTACTCCTTTTATACTGACATTTAGTACCATGCTACACTCACTGCAGACACTATGCAGTGTTTTCCCATTGATATGAATGGTAGGCTGAATATAGAGCAAAACAGTGGAAGATTCTACCCTTTCCTTTACCTGAAACTTTAGCTTAGCTCTTGCCTTTATTCATAACAGAATGAGAAGGAGCCTGGGCCCTATGAAGTAGCTCTTTAAACAGGTATCAGGGACATCTGGAAGCTCTGCTGCAGGTGTGCTGGGTCACTGGCCGAAGCTACATGGCCCTTGGGATGTGAGGGAGACACACGCTTGTGATGGTCATATTCCCTTTACAGCATCCCTTAGTAAGGTGATTTATTGCAAGGCCTTACTATTGCTGCTTAGATATGTGGACTCTAGCTGTGGCTCCTTCCTCCTCCCCAGCCAATGGGGTGTGGGATGGGCTGGATGGGAACTGTCTTCCTAGACCCTTCCTGAATGCAGATGAGCAAAGCAACCCCATTCATGACTCATGCGCTAACTCTCATTGTCTGCTCCTTTGGAAAACACACACACCCAGGCAGACCCACGCATACACCTGCTACACCTTAATAACATGATGCCTGGAGCTGACAGTTGTTGTGGCATGCGGGAGCCACACACAGACAGATGTGATGAAGATGAACTGATCCCATTTTTAAGAGAATAAAATAAGCTCTTTAAAACTAATAATCGGGCTCTCTCTCAGGCTGATACACACTCAACTGTCGCTTTGAAGGATGAGACCCTGATGTGACTTCTCAGCAATAAATGATTTTCTTAAAATCTTAAAAAAACAAAACAAAACAAAACAAAAACACCCAGCCTTCTTGTTACTTCTTTCCAAAGAATTAAGTATTACAGAGTAGACAGCTGGGACCTGGGAAGGACTGCTCCTAGAGAGCCTGAAATTCTCATCTGGCAGCATCTTAAATGGTTTAGGCATGTGAATGAACCACAGAAATTGTGCTGCCTGAAGTGGGAATCAGGGTGAGGAGGCCACCAGGGAAGCAGCAGACATCCCCCTTAAACAGAAAGTCTAATCCCTTTTCTCTACTTCCCTCAACCCCAGGGGATGGGCAGGCTGATGTGCAGATATGGAAGGAAGGAGATTGACTCAGGAAGTCCAGGCAAAAGCTGGCGCTGCTGCTATGGCACTGGTTATCAGCCTACACTGGCTGCTAGAGCATCTACCGGACTCCCAGCTATTGTAACAGGTGATACAGAGAATGGGGGACAGAGTTCTGCCCTTATGAATATTCACTCTCTTGGGAGCCTAGTCCTATACTGTGCAAAATGAGTTGCCAGCATTGGAGGTAACACGAAGGCTGAGGCAAATGTGCAGTATTATGGGGTGTCCAGACTGCCTGAGACTGTAACAAGGGATTGAGGACCAAGGTGTAGCATCCAGATAAGTGGAGATCTGAGATAAGAGGTGGAACTGAATAAGCATTCCTTCCTCCCTCGTATGGTTTTGAAGGGTATTTGTGTGTAGTAAGCACACTGTAAACACTTACTGAATGAACAGGTGGATGGCTGAAGGAGGGACTCAGACTTGGTGTTTGCTAGACATCCAGGAATGACAGAGAGGTGTTTAAACCTCCTTAGGAAAGGCAGGTGGAGAATAATCATAATAACATGTGACTACTGATAGTGGCAGGAGTGGAGACCAGGAAAAGGTCTTTCTGACCTTTTGGGGGCAAATTGTCTTCTTGATCCATATTGCTCTCTTATTTTATTTTATTTATTTACTGTTTATTTTTTCTCAGAGAAGGAGACCTGTGTTGGTAGTGGAATTCCTTCCATGGGTTTTCATGGTTCAGGGTCATAGCACTCTGATATGTGTACACTACTGCCTGTGAGGCTTTTCACCTCTGTTGTCTCATTACTCCATTTGACAAGGTCAGTATGGGAGATATATAATTTCCATTTTCACAGGCTTAGACCCTGAGTCACAGACACGTACTGACTTGTCCAGGTTCTCACAGCCAGTGAGCAGCAAGTCTTTTGGCTCAAATCCCAGTGCATGACTGCTACCCAGCACCACACCTGCCCTTGCTAGACCAACAGAGGCATGATGCTCCCTCACAAAGGCTCCATGCTTGACAGCACTCCTCTTTGCCAAAGGAGTCTGCTAAGCCGAGGATGGCCCATGTTTGACTCTCTTTATGCAGTGGGTTAAGAAAACTGATCAATGTCAGCTCTCCTCAGATCTGGGCTGTTTTCCTATTCCCTAGGACTGACTCATCCTTATTGTAATGATATTTTACTTCTTAAAATATACTTCTTTGTCTTGGGCCAGGTTTCACTAGCTGGAGTAAAGGAATTGTCTCTGGCTCTGCTGGACAGTGTCCAGGCATCCGAAGTAATGAGAGGGAGTTGGGAATGAAGAAATAGCCCAACTCTCACATTCTCAATTCCCAAACCTGCCAAGGGTTTTGTAAAATTTTAAAATGTATTTTTAGAACATAAAATGCATCTAATTCAGTGGCACTCAATTCTGGCTGTACATTAAGAATAACCTGGGGAGCTTTAGAAAATGCCCATGCTGGGCCTCACTGTGCCCAGGGACTCAGTTTCAATTGGTAGCGTATAGGTCCTGAGCATTAAATGCTTTTGAACAGCTTGCAAGTGATTCTAATGTGTAGCCAGGATTTGGAACCTTGGATTTAGTCCATCCTTTATATAAAAATAAGGAAACATACCTAGAGTGTTTAAGCTTATTGCCTTATATTAGCTATCTATTTCTGCATAAAAATTATCTCAATTCAGTAAGTTAAAATAATAAACACTTATTACCTCTCAGATCTTCTGTGGGTCAGGACTCTAGAAGTAGCCTATCTGCATCTGATGGCTTAATGGAGCTGTTGGATCCTCATCCAAGAGCCATCCAAGGTGGCTCATTTGCACGCCTGACAAATTAGTGCTGCCTCTTGTCAGGACACCTCAGTTCCTAACCGTGTGGACCTCTCCATGGGGCTGCTTGAGTGTCCTCACAACATGGCAGCTGGCTTTTCTTAAAGTGAGTGGTTCAAAGAGGAAGCCACAATACCTTTATGACCCAGCCTTGGAAAGCACACACCTCACCTCTGCCACAATCTGTTCATTAGAAATGAATCACTGAAGCCGTTCCATATTGATGGGGAGGGGATATAGCCATCATCTTTTGCAAGGAAGAATATCAAAGAATTTGTGTTTTAGAACCACATGTAACTACATTTAGTGCCAGAGCTACAAGTCCCTTAACTACTAATCCAGTGCCCCATCAACTAGTCTCATCGATTGATTCTAAATAAGGAAATCCCCATAAAATATTTAAGGTTCCATCAATTACCTCCTTCCAGTGAATAGGTTGGTTCTTTAAAATATCAGCACCCAGAGAAGGGCCCCTCACCTGTCAGGCATGCGTGTGACCATCTCATCCCTGGCGTGATTCACTTCGACTTACTGCCTCTTTTCACCCATTAGAGTCCTCTGAAGGATCGGATTACCTTGCCAGTGGAAAAATATGAGCTCCCTGTGTGATATACCATAACTGCAACAGCACATCATATAATTTTCCCCGAAGGCTTGTTGCAGCCTATGTCGAGTCATTTGTATTTATGACAGCTCGGCCGTGATTTAGCGCGACCTCACTTTGATAAAAGCCATTTAAAGCTCATAAATATGGGTGATGTGCTGCCTCCCTGGCCTAGATTTTTAAGGAGAGACTGAGATTTGCATTGCCATTCAACTTCCATTGTTCAGAAAAAGAAAAAGAAAGAAAAGAGTGAGGGAGTGGGCAAAAGGGAGGGAAAAAGTCAGAGAGGGATGGAGAAAGACCGAGAGAGGTGAGAACTTGCTGGTGCCCGGGACTGTGGAGTCGTCTCCCGGCTCTCCACTCCAGCCTGTCCCTGGGCAGCCTGGGGGATGTGAAGGGCACCAGCTCAGAGGGAGTACTGATGAAGCACACAGGAGTGACTAGGTCACCAGACTTTATGAGCCATTTACTTCCTCTTTTAGAAGCATTGTTAAATCACAACGAAATTACAGTAAATTGTCGATTTTTATTGGAACAAGAAAGCCCTGTAGCTTCACTCCTCACCACATTGCTCTCTGAGGACAGCTTGACTACCAGGTGGAGCAGGTGACTACCTGGTTGTAGGATCTGAAGGGCATCAGCCTGGGACTCTCCCCAAACAGTATCTCACAGCGACCCACAGGGAACCTGAAATTCTGTCATTTTAAGAGCCAACTTTTTGGTTGGAGGCCTGCAGAGGCTACAGATTCCTAAAAGGAGATGGTCTTCAGCTTATCAATTAACATGTGGATTATGGGAATTAGGCCCCCAATTGTGGGGGTGCCCACCAGGTGACAGAGACAGGACACGGGACACGGGGGAGAAGTTGGAAGGAGGGACCACAAAATAGACATTTACCCAATTTTGTGAGTGGGCATTGGTCTGACTACCCTGCCTATTTGTTGCCCTCATTTCCCATCTGCATCAGGGAACCATTAGAGGGTAGACCCTCATCTCTCTTGGTTTTCCATTGTTTAGTCAAAACCACTGAAGATGCTGAAGTCATCAGCCATGGCCTTGGAGCTGGTGGGGACCCTGGAGAACCTCCTAGTGCAGCCCCTTTGTTCTGCACACGAGGAAATGAGGGTCCACACGCCGTGGGCCAGGAGACTGACCACAGCATGGTTCCTCAGCCCAGAGCTGCTGTCACACCTGCAGAAGGCCCTGGTGAGCTCTCCTTTCCTTAGCTGGCTCACTTCTTTTATTCAGAAGTGTCTGCATATCAGGGATTTGGGAAGGAGTGTGGTGGGAGGGCAACTCTCTAGGCAGTCATGAAATGTGAAGAACGAAGGGGCTTCTGACAACACTGAGGGCCAAATTCATCCCACAGACATCTCTTTTTTGACCCACACTGTGTTTTAGCAAAATTTGCAAACATTTGAAAATAAAGAGATTCCTCTTATGCACAGACAAACACGTCCACACCAGTTTTAGAGTTTTGGCTTCTGGAAACAGTTGGCTGGAGTGGAGTGGGGCAGCTTTGGTCCTTCAGTCACTGCAGTTCGAACATTTCTTGTTCGAATTTGCAGCTGTCTCGTTTGACAGGTGGGAAAACTGAGTCTCAGAGGGAGAAGCGGCTCATTCAGGGAAGCACAGAGGAGGTTAGTGGCAGCGCAGGGGCTGGAATGCCGTTCTCCTGATACCCATTGTTCAAGGTCCTACTTGAAAACCCTGCCTCTCAGCCGCCCGCAGCCTCCGTTGCCACACACTTCTCGACCACACGCTTCTCCCACGTGGTTCTGTGCAGATCACAGAGGCCCCAGCCGGAGGGCGAGCCCTCCAAGGCCGTGCACGTGGAGGCGGTGGACGGGGGCCTCGTGGGCACAGGGAGGATTCGCTGTTCACCCATCCTGGTACCTCCTCCTCCCCCGTTCACCCAGGCACGTAGGAGGACTGGGAAACAGCCCCAGTTTGCACATGGAGAGGCCGCGTGCGTCCTCACTGACTGCAGTCCATACCTGCAGCGACAGTTCGTCTTGGCAGTCACCATTATCAGAGTTCCCACAGCAGAGAGAGGATAGTTTTCCATGAGTTGTCTCCAGTTTGGTCCTGCTGACCTCTCAAGTCCACAAACTTTTTTTGTCTTTGATCCAGATTCTTATTTATTCTTTTTCCAAAGGTTTAATTTGCGCTCCTATTGTATTTTTTTCCGCTGTGTGTGTGTTGGGGGGGTGGGGGTTGGGAGTTCTGTTCTTTGACTTACAGTACACCTATTTGCAATAAGGGAATTTATTTTCTCACTCAAATAAATTAGCTGTTAATTAAAGCTTTTTGATGTAGTGCAGAAAGAGGGTGTATTTGATATCAGCAGCTGTGTGCTTTTCGATTTCTTGTTTGTCTAAGTTGTGTCAGGAATATCAGCCTTCACCCCCAAAATATAGCCCCTCCCTCTCTTTGCTGGGTCTGTCCTCCTCCGTTCTCCTCTCTCCTTCCCCTCCCCCATTCTCTCTCATTCATATCCTCTCTCTCCCCTGTCTCTGCCTCTGTCTGCCCCCGGTCCCCCCCCACCACACACACACATTAGGCCACTGCTGCGTTGTTTCGACATCAATTGGAGAGTCTCTTTCTGCTTCCTGCTTTCTTATCCAGCGCGTTGTGCTCCTGGAGGCCCCCCGTGGAGATGTGTGGACCTTGAGTCCATGTGGGAGAGAATAAACTGAGAGTTTTGCAGTTTGCTCAGGTGTGGACGTTTAGTAAGGCCAGAGCTGGGATTTGAAGTCAAGTAGATCTGCTCCAAAACCCTCCACTCGTCGTGCGATGAGGGAAGAGAAATCATGGGCTTTGCCTTGTAGGCTCTTACCATCCACCTGGAGGGGCAGGTAAAAACCTGACTCAGCTGACCAGTACAACAAGGCAGCATATGCTGAGTGTCCCGTTAAGGATGATCAGTAATTGAAGTCTACAAGTTGAGAAGAGGAGGTTGCTGGAGGGTCTTGATGGCTGGGGAAGCAGTGCAAGATACACAGAAGCTTCCAGAAGGAGACAATCAGGAGTGGCTGCGTGGATGGCTGAGGTTGTCATAGGGGCTGGTGGAAAAGCAGCCGTAGGCAAAGTTTGCTTTCCAACATGATGTAACATTCACATTCATGCCTGGGGCCAGGAAAGGGATTAGTTTTGTGGCGAGAAGGGTCTCGATATGAATCGGTGACCAATAAAGTTTGATCATGTGAGCGAGAGTATTTTCTGAATGGTAGAAAAGAGTTACAAGTGGCTATTCTCTTTTACTGTTGGGCAATTGCCAGATAGTGATTAGAGAAAAGACAAAAATCCACAAATAATCCATTTTCTTTTAAACTCAGAGCGGAGGAGGTTTCATTGAGTGTGGTTATCACACTAGATGGTGCTACTTCTAACTATGTTGGTTTTCCCACCCACAGTGAAATAGCCTCCTTGGGCCATGGTTCTGCAGGGGCCTGGGATGTCTCCAGGAGTCTCAGGCAGCCATCCAGCCTCTTTTTATTTTTACTCTCCTCATTACCCTTGGCCCCTTCAGAACTGCCTGATTGCAGCCATTTATTCACACAGAACTTTCCAGGAAGCAGGAAGCTTCACACTTCATCTCATTAACCTACATGGGCACCCGTGAGCTGAATTCCCACTCAAGGCACCAAGATATTCTGCTCGATGTTCTTCAGCAGTCAGTCTCTTGTCTCTGGGTGATTAATTTCCCTGTTGGTTTGCACAGTGCATTGAATTTGGAGGAAGACTGCAGCTGGGGGTCTGCAGAGCCATAGGTCCCCATAGGGATGGCCCGTTTCATACACCCAGTGCTGCCAGGGCCTGGCATCCTCTGCCCCGATGCTCTGGGGACTGCTTCCTCTAAGGCTTGTTCCAGGCAAGGCTAGCCCCCCAACCACTGCTTTCTCATTTATCTGTATTCATCCAGGAGCCCAGCTAATTAATTACCATCTACACTCTATACTCAAGGGGGAAATCTGCTTGGGGGAGAGTTGGGGCAGGGGGAACATTTAGAAATTCAATCAAGATCTTCAGGTTGCATGGCCCGCTGTTGGCAGCAATACTTCCTCCCGGGGTAAATGAGAACAGAGAATCTGCTTTGTGCAAAGCTGAGTCTGCATTTGGCTTTCCTGTGTCCCCAGTGCCTAGCAGAGGGGATGCCTGGAGGTGCCTGAGAACAGGAGTCTCCCTGAGCCTCCACCTGGAAACTCAGAGCTCCTCAGGTTCAGAATTTACATGAACACATTCTTGCCTGTTGCCTTGGGAGGGCTTAACCCTTAATCTGCTGCAGTCTCTTTTGAGATGATTCAGGGAGTGAGCACAGTGGTTTTCAACCTTGGCTGTGCTTCCCAACTACCTGTGGAACTTTTTAAAAAATTCAGAAGCCCAGTCCTGTTCCTTCAGTTTTTAAAAATGTAATGCTCTCAAAGCATCTTTTTAAAAATTGAGATACAGGGCTTCCCTGGTGGCGCAGTGGTTGAGAATCTGCCTGCCAACGCAGGGGACACGGGTTCGAGCCCTGGTCTGGGAAGATCCCACATGCCGCGGAGCGACTAAGCCCGTGAGCCACAACTACTGAGCCTGCGCGTCTGGAGCCTGTGCTCCGCGACGGTGAGAGGCCCGCGCACCGCGATGAAGAGTGGCCCCCGCTCGCCACAACTGGAGAAAGCCCTCGCACAGAAACGAAGACCCAACACAGCCAAAAATAAAATATAAATAAATAAATAAATTAAAAAAAAAAAAAAAATTGAGATACAGTTCACATTCTATAAATTCATTATTTTAAAGTATACAGTTCATTGGTTTTTAGTATATTACAAAGTTGTGCAACCATCACCACCATCTAATTTC
Source organism: Balaenoptera ricei (assembly GCF_028023285.1). NCBI lineage: Eukaryota > Metazoa > Chordata > Mammalia > Artiodactyla > Balaenopteridae > Balaenoptera > Balaenoptera ricei. The sequence goes on from NC_082652.1 coordinate 65,162,935, forward strand.
AGAACATTTTCATCACCACAAAAAGGAACCCATACTCATTAGAAGTCATTCCCCATTTCCCCTCCCCGTCCCCAGCTCTAAGACACCTTTAATCTACTTTCTGTCTCTCTGGATTTGCCTATTGAGGACATTTCCTATAAACAAAATCATACAATATGCGCTCGGCCCCATTCTGAACCTTGTGAACTGAAATATCAGAGCCTTATATGTTAAACATTTCCTTTTAAAAACAGTCTCAGGTGATTAGGTACAGCCTGGGTTTGAGTGCCCTGGGCATGAAGTGGTGAAGCACCCTGCCCAAGGGCCCCCTTTGCTCCAGCACACAGTAAGTGCTCAGGAAATGTTTGTTGAATGACCAAGTACACATTCTAGAGGAATCTCTTATAGCCTAGTGTGATCAGGATGTTTGCCTTCCAAAATATTGATTAGTCCTAACTTCTCCACTTAGCTGTTTCATCAATACTATCTGGAAATCTCAGTCAAAATCCACTGTAGTCTCTACTTTCCCAAATCAATAAATTGAATGAGTCTCAATGACTGTTACCATCCCCCCACCTTATGTAGAACTTTTCCACACGCAGCTGTGGCTGGGAGCTCATGAAATGTGCTGTCCTTTCCAGAGAACTCTATAATGACAGGGATAGTCCTGGTCAGTCAAAGGAACTTAACTGAAATGGTCATACTGGGCTCTCATGCATGTATCAAAACCAAAGCTAGACTGACATTGGAAAGAGGGGATAAAACATAGCCTGTAGCAGATGTTAGAGTTGGGAGCAAGGGTGGGTGGGGTGGGGGGGTTAAGAACAGGCATAACACCACAGTGGTCCCAATCTACATGATGGCTGTAGGGTCTGCTCAATAGTCCAAGTCCTGCTTTCCCACTTCTAAGGCCTCCTGTTTCCCAAAGGAGCCAGCCCCAGCCAGAGGCCACTCAGGCCATGCCTGTTTGCTTAGTGCCTTACACAATTCTGCCATGGTGCCTGCCCCGTCATTTATCACACTAGCATCTCCATCCTCCACTCTGTGCCTTCCCAGATAAGAGCTCTGAGCTAAGTCGTCCACAGCCATCTCTCAGTGGGTACACAGGGCCATTGGCTGAAAGTCCAAACCTGGCCTGCACTTATGTGACAAAGTGGAAATGGCTTGATGCAAACCCATCTCCAGTGCTGGGAACACAAAGCAGAGCCCTCCTGATTGCAGAGCAGAGAGATATTCATGCCTTGCTTTGCTCAACAAGTCCTTATTTCGCCCCTACAATGTGCCAGGCACTGTTGAGATAGAGGAGTGAATGAAACAAATCTCTGCGCTTTGGGAGTTTACACTGAAGTAGGATGGGACAGGGGTTAGAAGAGAGACAGACAATAAATGAGTTAAGAAATACATAATAAAATGTCACAGAGCATAAATGTACAAAGAAGGATAAAACGTGTCAGAGGATGGAAAGCGATGGAAAAGTTGCTGATATGGAGAGAGTAGCCTGGGAGGGCCTCTCTGATGCATATCATGGCCTGCATAAAGTTAGGGAGAGAGCTGGCAGGCATCCCAGGGAAGAGAAATCCAGGCAGAGAAAACAGCAAGTGCAAAAGCCTTAGTCCTCAACCCTGGCTAAACATAATAATCACCCTGGCAAATCTAAAAAACCTCTCTAGGGTCAGACCTCACCATGGAGTGTGTGTGTGTGTGTGTGTGTGTAAAACACTAGGCTATTCTGTAGTACATCTGACTGACAAGAATTGCAAGCTGACTGTGTAAAAGGAACATGGAGCCATGGCAGCTGGAGATGGGTGGACCAGAGGTCCAGGGGATGAGAGGATAAGTGTAGAGGGCCTTGAAGGCCACAGTAAGGATTGCAGATGTTATTAGAAATGATGGAAAGCCACCAGAGAGTATAGGAGCAGGGGTTGCAGTGAGCATCATAAGTGCTCTGTGACAGATCAGCACGTGTGCATCTGATCCATGGACGTATCGACAAAGCCTGGGAAGCAGCATTCAGAGAAGCTGTCTTTGCTCATATCAATGTACAGATAGTTAATCCATGTTCAGTTACGTGTCTAGAAAAGACGTGTATACCCACGTTATGGGCTAGAAATGGCAAAACTAGAAAGCCTCTGAACTCACCACATTCTAATTTTTCCCCTGGCATTTCAGATGAAGAAGATAAATCTATCCCTAGGTGCAAGAACAGGGAGGACTTCCAACTGTCTCATTTCTTCCTCAAGAGGTGGTTTAAAAATGCAAACACGATGAAACAGATGAGAAGAGTTGCAGATTACATTATTTCTGACAATACGTAATCTCCGCTTGTTTGAGCATGGTCATTAGGAAGCCTTCTGATTATTCTGGCAGCTCTGGTTTCTAACTCCCTGTGGACAGAAAGAGGCATGAAGAGAATTACATTTCTCCAAGGATGGGGCTAAAGGTCGTTTTGTGCATTGGACAGCTGGCTCGAGTCATACTGAAGTGCCATGGTCCCAAGTGTTACTAACAGAATAGCTGATAGCCCTGTTGTCAGTTTCTTTACGCTCACTATCTATTACAAATTAAGCTGAAATTGTGGATTCTCAAAAATCAAGGAAGAAAATCTCTACCTTCTCTCCCCAGTGTCCCGTGTTTATTGTGAGTCCCTGGTAGCGCAGTGTTGTAAAGGCCGGGTGGATACAACACACTATGTCCTGAATGGATGCCTGTGCCAGAGCCACCCTGATCTGCTCCTGGGAGGCCGAGATTGGCACTTGGTCCCATGTGCCCCTGGTGTCAACATATTAGTAAATTACCTCTGGACATTTTAAGTAGAGTGTTGTCCTTGTAATGCCAGTGCCCAAAAGACAGATACCCACAAGTCCCCACTTCCCAGCCACTGTTCCATTCTCAGATACCACAATTCCGTAAAAATAGCAGTGAACTGAGAGTCGGAGACTTGGGTTTTAAGCCTGGGCCTATCACATACTAGCATCGTGGTGTTGAGCAGGTGATTAACCTTTCAGAGCTTTACTTCACTAATCTGTAAAAAGAGAAGATTCGATTTGAATATAGTCTAATGTTTTTTCCAGCATTGTGTCTGTGGTGGTTTGCCTGTTTGGCAAGGTGCTGAAGGAAGTGTGGGTAAACAGAGAGATGAGGCAGGTACTGAGATACCTGGGTTCTCCCCATGCCGCGTGGCTGCAGTACGTCAGTTATGGCCTCCCGAGGTGGAGTTGAGCCAGAGGTGGTGAAGGCCACAGAGAAGAGCATGCATCAGTGGGATCAGAGACAGGAGTTCAGGTCTCAGCTCAGTCACTTTCTAACCAGGCGGTCTTGGGCAAATGACTTAAAGTCAATGAATCTTCAGAATGGAATTGCTGATGCCCATTCAGAAAAATTGTTGTGAGAAACAAATGAGATTTGTCTGACACACCCAGCAAACGTGAGAGCTTATTAGATAAAGGTTAATTATTACCATCAGTGTCCCACTCTGTACTGGGTAATTATTTGTTATTTATACCTTTGGAGTTTGGTTATCTTCCAACATGACATAGGACTCAGCAAAGGAAAGATTAGTTCTCTTAGTATTGGGTTCTATTGTAAATGTTTCTAAATCCCCCCCCCCCCGCCCCCGCAGGTCAATTGCCGTCCCACTTAGCTCTCAGCTCCCAAACTTGATCATTCTTGGTGTGAACGACTGCACAAATTCATACACAAATTGGCTCTGGGATGTTCCTTTATCCCCTAAATCAGTGGTGAAAACTATAGCCATGTAAACCGTTAATACATGTATATCATGTATTAACTCATGAAATATCACAGAATTTGCATCGCAGGCACCCACTGGGGTCTAAAAGAATGCATGCAACTCCCAAAGGACCCTTTCCCATGTGGGGAGATTGGAATCTCCCCTAACTCAAGGGGGCTACTCCCATGCAGTATTGCCATACACCCAGGTCATGTGTACAAACCACTTGCCCCACTCCCCCTTACGCCCTGTTCTTCTGCTTTCTGTGGCTCCTTGAGAATGGTTCAGAAGTTTTGGTGGGAATGCAGCACCTCTGGGCAGCCTCACTGACCATGTTAAAATGCAATCACAGATATGTTCATGCAGAACTCTTTGTGTCTTTCATTCACTCTTCGGCAGACACTTGTTACAGGTCTGCTGTGTCTGAGGACTGTGCGTGGCCCTGGAGACAGATGCAAGGTTATCCGAGGTCCAGCGCTGCCCTCAAGAAGCTCCCAATCTCCTGTCAAAGACACCCGATCAACCCCAGAGCAGCTATGGAGGGGTGTCCTGAAGGGCACTACACAACAGCTGCCCGTAGGGGCTTCAGTCTGGCTGATAGAGCAAGGCTCATACACTCAGCATCATTGTCAATGTCATCATCGTCATCATCTGAGAGTCAGAGGAATTATATGCCCTGTCAACCCAGAAGCTATCAGAAGGAAAAGGCATGCTAAGTACCAGATGAGTGTTAAAGATAGAACATGGTAGGACGGTTCAGAGAAGGGAGGTCCGGGGAACTTCTTGAAAGTCTTCCTTTGGATCTTAGTGATGTTCATAATCTGGACAGCCAGAGAGAAGTGGGATATCAGGCTTTACTCAGGCAGAATTTATAGATAGAGGACAAGATCTGGGCTGGGATTTCACTGCTTTTAGGGAGACGGCTCCGAGAGTTACCGGAGCTGGTGTGTAGGAAGGAGTGTCTAGACTATTAAAGGCCCAGAACATCTTGACTCCGTAGCTCCTCCTACTGTACTTCTTTAGCCTTGTGTTCTTTCCTTTCTCAGCTGTGCAGCACTTGGGGTAACTCTGTCTCATCTTCTCTCCTGGCCTCTTCTCTCTTCCTCTCTTTCTTTCCTTCCTACCACAAGCGCCTGCCAGGCACATACTGTGCTTCCTTTGTCTGGGTCTCAGTGTCTTCTTCTATAAGTGAGAGTTTAGGAATCCTTCCTGAGTCTAATACTAAGTGTGCCCTACTTGCCCGCAGTCTACCCCTGCCTCCACCTGCTCCCCCAAGTCTCTGAGTTGGGAATGTCAGCCTCCAAAGGGGAAACCTGGGCCAGGGCCCTGCCTCCCCAAGGCTGCTGAGCCTCACGCGGGCAAGGCTGCATTTGCTGCTCCCAGTTCTGCTCAGGGAGCCCACGTTACCTCGGATGACCAGGGCCTGCCTGCCCCATGCCCCAGGTTCACAGCCCTCCATGCCCTCCCAGGTGCAGGCAGCTCTGGGAAGTGGGCAGGAGCTGTGGCTTTGATCACACACACAATAACCTCAGCACCAAGACATCCATGCTAATGACTTTTGATTACAAATGGATTAAACGGGACAGCAGCTGCACAGGGCTGCTTTGATTCAGGCCTGCTCAGTAATGAGATGCACAGGCACAGGCTGGGAGGCTGCAACCGGGAGCCCTGCCCAGCCCCCCAGCCCACCTCCTTCAAGGGCACCTCTGGGCAGGGGGCACTGCTTAGAGACCCAAAGGAAATCGAGGCAGCTCACACAGACCCTGCCCTCAGCTAGCGTCTGGGGTGCCCTCAGCCTCTTCGAGGTGTCCCCATAGCTGCATTGCATGCTGTGCCCTTGGCCAGTCGTTCAGCCGTGCTCTCTACTGTGGCTGCAGGAAAGGCGGCCTGTTCCCCCCATGTGCCCGTGAGACGAGGTGTGGAGCTGCGGGTCAAATAGCAGCTGCCCTTCCGAGATGAATGCCAAGTCCAACTCAGGAGCAGCCAGCTCCACAAGGGATCCAGTGGGTCCTCCCCTCTCCTGACGATGGTCATTTGGCTTATTTGGGACAGTAGAAATAATAATATCCTCAGTAATATCCTTTGTTTGTATAACAGGTATGAAGGACGTTCATGACCCCCATCCCAAAAATATCTTCCCAAATATTCTGGGAAATATTTTCCCCAAAATCCTGTGAGCTAAGCAGGATTTTTGGATCTCTTTCAGAAATAAGGAAGCTGAAGTTCAGACAGTAAAAAGGCTTTTCTCAGGTGCTTGTGTGTACCCTTTCTGGATTGTTGGGGGCCAGCCCAAGCTCCGTCATTCTACCATGTAATCATCTACCAGCTCCTCTTTCCCCTTATTGGAGAATGTCCTGAGCAGATCTAGTTTCTGATGATGGCCCCATGGAAGCAGTGACTGCCTGCATGTGTCTATTTTTGTATACAGATTGAACCACTCTGGGGTTGGGATGGTGGGTATGAGCAGCTGCCTTGGCTAAATTGCAAGGCTCCAGGGAGGGAGGGGAGATAAGAGGGATTCGGCACTGAAGCCAAGAGTTCTCGGGGCTGTTAGATGCACTAATAAATTTGACCTTGGGACATTTAATGTGTGGCCAAAAGAGTTTGAAAGAACATTGGGGAATCCCCTGCTTCTAATAAACGATTCCACAGAAAAGCCAGCATTTCCAACCACCTCCTGCCCACCCCTCACCCTCAGCCCAGGAAGGCAAGTTGCCACCCTTCTGCTGAGGTGGCCATTTAAAACCTAGCCGCAGCAGAGCCATGGCCAGAGCCCCTTCACGTTGCCCACAGCCCTCCCACATGAAAAGATTTCAGAGGTCATGGGCTTGAGGGCAGACAAGGGAGAGGAAGGCGTTCAAGGCTCACTGCCAGCCATCCCATCTGTCCATGGGGTACAACATGCCCTCCCCACCATCCTATTTCAGTGGTGCAAGTCGAGCCTCACCGCACCCCTGAAGGGTCTGAGGAAGAGGGGGGCAACTGACCGCCTAGCCTCCTTAACGGGCATGTATATCATCATCCAAATATCTCTATGAGGTAGCAGCGTTACCCACCTTTTATGGTTAAGAAAACAGAGGCTGAAGATTAAGCTGCTAGGAAGTATATGAACCTGACTGTCTGACAGTCCAGCATGGACCTCATCTGCGTTCCCACTTCACAGATGAATAAAATGAGCTGATGATAAGTGAGTGGAACAAGGTCACAGTGCTGGCTAATGACAGGATTTGGTTAGAATTTAGGAGCCCTAACCTCAGTCTAGCTTTCTTTTCACATTAGGGATTGTAGGGCCCTTCCAATTTGCAGATCGTTTTTCTGCTCGAGGCCTTTGGAAGATGATTCTCCGTCTCCGAGGTGCCTTTCCCACAGCTCTCAGCTTGGCCATGTCTGCTCATCCTTCAGGGCTCAGCTGAACTGTTGCTTCCTCAGGAAAGCCTTCCTTGACCAGCCCCAAATTCTAAATCAGGTCTCTCTCTGTTAACTCTCTGTCATACCCATACTTTTTTTTTTTTTTTTTTTGACTTTATCGCAACTCTAAATTACATTTATTTCTATTATTCAAAATAATTCTGTCTCCCTGATTAGACTCTTGGGTTTCATGAGGGCAGGGACTATATCTTATTTGTTCATTGATGTATCCTCAGAATGCAGGGTACTTGGCATTCCCATTGGCTGAATAAGACAAAGTTGAAATTTAGACCTGAGTGGACCCAGCAGATGAGAAGGGGCATGAGTCTACAGGTCCGAAAAAACTCACACCCAACACATTCAACCAGGATAGAGAAGAAACAGGGCCAGGTTCAGCACTGTCTTAGTCTTTTTAGCTGCTGTAACAAACTACTGTAAACTAGGTGTCTTATAAATAAAAATTTATTTCTTACAGTTCTAGAGGCTAAGAAGTCCAAGATCAAGGTGCCAGCTGACTTGTTGTCTGGTGAGGACATGCTTCCTGGTTCTTCTCACTGTGTCCTCATGTGGAGGAAGGGGCTAGAGAGCTCCCTGGGAGTCTCTTTATAAGAGCACTAGTCCCATTCATGAGGGCTCCATCCTTGAGCCCTCGTAAGGGCTAATCCCCTCCCAAAGGCCCTGCCTCCAAATACCATCATGTTGGGGTCAGGATTTAACATATGAATTTTGGGGGCAAACAATCATTCAGTCTACAGCAAGCAGATTCACCACATTTATCTGGGATTTCCTCAGGTTCATCTTGAGTCCCTAATAATGCAGATTTCTCACGATGGCTTACGTGCTGGGTAAATCCCACATACCTTTCAAGTCTCCTTGCCTAGGACATCCTCAGCTACCTTGAGTTCTAACCAGGGCAGGCTGTGCATTAGCCCACACGGCCCCTGTGTGTATATGTTCTGCACTGAGGCTCTCAGTTCTCAGCCACACCTGATGCTCATGGGTTGTGAACATGCCTACACCACCACCCACCCTGATCTTCCCAAATTTTTAGAAATGATAACTCCATTCTCTCAGCTTCTTAGGCAAAAACCTTGGCATCATCCTTCATTCCTATCTCTCCCTGTCACTCCACAGCCAATCCATCAGCAAATACTGTGGGCTGTTCCCTACATAGCAGCCGGGGAACCTTTAACAGTGTAACTCAAATCGCGTCCTGTGTCCTCTTCTTTAAAGACTTCCCATGTCCTTTAGTGTGATGTGCTATGCCCTAGACCTCCAGACTAATACCTGATGGCTCTATGTGGCACGGCCTTGCTCGGCTCACATCTCCAGCCACCATCCCCTTGCTCACTCTGCCCCAGTGACACCAGTCTCCTTGCTGTTTCACCACCATGTTGAGCACATGTCCACGTCAGTAACTTTGCACATTGTGTTCTCTCTGTTTGGATTGTTCTATTCCAAATGTCACACAGCTCACTTCCATACTTCTGTCTACTGAGATAGTCTCTTGTTAGACAGGCCTTCCCTGACTGGCTTATTTAAAGCAGTACGTCCCCAACTTTGCCCCTTTCTTCTGCTTTATTTTTCTTATCTTTTATTACAATTCACAGGTTATATCATTATTTTTATTGTTATCATTTTACTTTATTGTCTTTCATTGAAAGCAGGTACTTATTTTTTACTCTTATATCCCAGTTCTTAGAAAAATATATATTTATTGAATGAACTTATTTCATGAATATCAGCATCCTTCACATTTACTCCATTCAAAAGCTTGGCTTACTTCATCCACAGATTTGTACAGAGAACATGTTAATTTCTGAGCTTGTTGGGATGTCGCATTTCATACAAGTCTCCTGATCTAAGTTCCAGCCCAGTTGTCAGTGGTCTTCAGCAGATAGTCTCGTGGGCACTATGGTGTGCTAGAGCCAGCTCATGGTGGCAGGAGGCAACAGGGCACATCTATTTCCAACTCTGCAATCAGCACCTTCAGGTTGGTAGCTTGAAGCAGTGAGAATATTTACACTGTGGAAATTGGCAAATGCCTTGCATCAGGGCTTTTTTTTCCCCCCAGAGAGTCAGTTATTAAAGATAGGTCAGGACAAGACTTGTTAGTAACAGTTAGTCCTCCCACTGGCACAGTGTGCTCAGATCTGAGAGCCACATTTTGAGGGAGGCATTTGTAAGTTAGGCGGTGATGACACCAGGAACCATATCCAGGGAAGAAGAGTTGAAAGCCCTTAGGATATGCCACCTGGGGATGTATGGATATGATGATACCTGTCATCAAATGTATCAGGGATGGCCACTGGCAGGAGGGCTAAGCATACTATAGTGTGGGCACATGGGCAGGACCGGAGAATGTATGGGAGAGGATGCGTCTGAAATCCTCGGGGTTTGGTGTCTGGCTCTAACTTGAGATTTGTTGCCTGGAGTGGGCTGGTTAGTTTTCTCACCTGTAAAATGAGGTTCACGTTATCTATTTAACAGGAAGATCTTGACAGTAAAAGCAAAGCAGTTAGTTCCTTTTACTCAGAACTAGGGGGATGAGTTTCAGTGAGGCATATTTCAACTGAATAAAGGTAGAATTTGCTAAAGACTAAAATAGTGAGTGGCACTTCCTCAGAAGTGTTCAAGCTGGATGTCCATCTGTCAGAGAAGTTGGAGAAGGGGATTCCTGCATTGGAGCGGGGCTGGTCTGGATAATCTCCCCCTAGGATCCCTTCTACACTAAGACTTCTAAAGCCAAATACATCCCTAGGCAAGTCACTGACCAATTTTTTTTTTGCCTCATTTCCTCCATCTGTCAAACAAGCAGGATAGTTTCTGTCCCTTCATGTCTTTCATTGTTGTTGAGATGATTAAGTGAGATCATCATTTGAAACGTTTTTAAATCTAAGAGTAAAGGTATTTTGTCAATCTCATACTTCACCATTCTTTTTATAATAAAACCACTTTACACCTTGGAATAGGGCAACATTCCCTGTGATGTGACTATGAAGAGTGCCTGCTGTATTGCACTCAACAGATAATAGAGGGTAAATAATTAAAAGACAGCCTTATTGTCAAATTATTTTTAATATTATGTGGAAATAAGCTTGTGTGTCTTGGAATTAGGATGCTTGTTAATATCCCATGAGGTCAAGGAAAGCCTTAGGGTGAATGGAGAGATTAGGCCACTGCTGTTGACAGGTGCCTTACATTTAGATATGGCAAAGGTAAGTGGCTGGACACAGCTAGATACGGCTTCCCTACCCTCTTTTTCATCTTCTGTCTCAGAGTGAAGCTTGCTTCATATAACTCACAGTGTAGCAATGGATCCTCTGCCCTCCAAATTATGGACCACTCACCTCTATTCTTAACTACAGTTCCTTAGATCTGGGATTTTGTTTATCAAAGGACCTGGGGATTCCAATTTTTCTTGCCCGGTTAGGAAAGAAGCACAGCAAATAGCCATAATGGGAATAGTTGCAGTGTGATTATAGTGTTACTGATTGATAGTGGATACTTTCCTAAAACCAGGTTTAAGTAGTAAGGGATGTGGAGAGAAACAAGAGGCCACTTATTCTCTGAAACACCAGTAAGAGATGGAGAGCATAGATTCTCTTAAACATACACTTAGGCCTCACCAGCTTCTCTGTTCTGCCAAGGGCCCTGCCTCTCCTTACACCCTACCACTCTACCTTTTTCCTTTGATAACTCACCCCCAAGTATCTTTAGTAATAGACAATTTGTGTGAAGCCTAATAATGCTTTGGGTGAGTGACAGGGCCATCCATAGCCTTTTCCAGAATTCACAGCCTGTCATACCATGAGGTGATCTTACAGAGTTTCTCATGTCAGAGGCGGGGAATACCAAGGGCCAGGCAGAGACATGGCTTGCCCAAGGTCACCAAATAATTTGCCAAATGTAGCTGCAAAAGTGAACATCATCAGTCCGTGTGGTGGGCCTTTGTGATATAAATAAAGGGCTTGGGCGTATGATTACTAAAGGGGTCTCAGACTAAGTTAGCAACTACTTCCTGTCCTGCTGATGTAGCGTCTGTGTGTTGCACTCATTTTGCTCAGTCTCAGTGGGTAGCATATAGAGAGGCTTCCCCCCGCTGAGCCAGCTGGAAATTCTGGGCAGTTTTTGTCCAAAACTGGGTGGACTGTGAGTCAGGCACACACATGATTTCAGGGAGAACCAGTTAAAGGATATCTTATTAGGAGAAGAGATCCAGGGAGACATAATCCATATACGATGGATTTTGATGAAAAGAAAGCCTCTGTTTTCCAGATACCTCTTTGAGATGATCTTCTTGTTCTTGAAAGTAAAATCATACAAAACCATTTTTAGCAAACTGTAGTCTCAGCAGGGCTATGTGAAACAGGTACATACACACCCCAGCAAAGAAGAGCTACTGGTGAACCAGCTGCTTCCAGAAGTCCTGTATAGAATACAAGAGGGACAGATTTTTAACAAAGTACAAGGATATCTGTATTTCAGAGAACCATGCCTCCTTCAAAGTTGTTATGCTAGGAATCTAAAGCTTAGTATACTGGGGAACAGCTTTAGAAAGATGTGGCAGACTCTGTAGAGTATCTTTAATGGTGAAGAATCATTCTGGAAATAACCAGATGTCTCGATCCTCAAAGAGCTCCTGTCCTAGGGAATGGCAGGACCAAGTAAGTACACAGCATGTACAGCGGCTGTAACATTGTACAGTCTTACAAGGTAAGAGCAGGACCATTTGTGAAAGAGATTGCACATTAATTGTGCAAACAGTTTTCAAGTAGAAGCTCAAAGAGATTTTCATTTCAACCAATAGCAAAGCATATAAACAAACAAGTTCCACTTGGTTAATTAAAATAAATAAGCAAATAACCTGATTTACTTCTTTAAAAATACGTAGTAATCTTTCTAATGAAAACCATAAGCAGAAGTATTTGGTAAACAAAGACCGTCTTTTAAATTTTAGTTTTGTGAAGGTTATTTCTTGAAAATGAGAGGAAGAACTCGGGTTTCACTTCTCTATCTTTGTTGAATATGGTTGTCTGTCTTCCCTAAAGATCTTACCTCCTGTTGTCCAGTTCCTTGATCTGTCAAGTGCCAGACTGTCCTTAACAACTTGTGCTCCTTTTAGTTCTCATGCTATGCTGGATTTGAAGATGACATAAAAGCACATTTCTTGCCTGTAGTAACAGAGATGGCTTTTTCTATATTATTAAAAGCGCCCACTTATATGGTCATAATGATATCACTCTTCCTTGGGATGCAACTATCCTCTTCCCATCATTGGTTGCCCTTTTTTATAAATGCCCACCTCATTGTGTCTTAGCGTGTGTCTCTAAAAGGCAGAGATCTTTTCTAGGTGGAATGAGGTTACCCACGACAGCATTTAGATTATTGGCAGTGCCACATGTATGGAGTAGTTAAGAATGAACATAGGCTTTGGTTTCAGATGGAATTGAGCATGTTCTCTGGATCTGTCAATTACTCTCTTGTGACTTTGAATAAGCTACTTAATGTAGCTAAGTTTCTGCTTTCTCATTTATAAAATGGGTGTAATCATAGTACTGCCTTATGAGGTTCTCCAGAAGAATTAATAATAGGAGCTGATCCCTGGAAAGCATTTAGTAGTTTACAGGGATTCCCAGCATCTGTGATGGTGCCTGGAACTTGGCACACCCTTATTAGCTAGAAGAAAAAATGAAAGGAGGAAGGAAGGAAGGAAAGCAGGAAGGGAGGCAGAGGAGGTAAACTTGATTAGGGAGAGAATATCCACCTGATGATTAGCACACAGCGTACAGTGCAGACTCTAGTGAGTCCTTGGTCAGCCAGGGTTCAGGAACGAAGCTTCTTTGAAAAAAGTCAACTTGAGTTCAGAGAAATGTGAGGAGAAGATCAAGATGTTACTTAGATCCCTACACTGTGAGCCTGCCTGGGGCTGATGGGAAGTGGGAAGCCTGGATCCTACCTGCACGGTGGGTCATCTAGGGCCTGGCTGGCAGTGGTTCCAATGTCCCTGTGCCAGGGATGACTCCCTGACAGAGTAGGGAGGGAGAAAGCACCACTCCATTTAGGGATTCCTGAGGGGGTCATGGGTGCCTTAGAGGACTGGACTTGTCAGGATTTGGAGCTATGTTCAAATTCCAGTTCTGCCACTTTTTGCCGCTATAACCCTGGACAAATTAGTTAACGGATTCGATCCTTAGTTTGCTCAACTGTGAACTGGTGAAAATAATACTAACCTGCATTAATAATGTGAAGATTAAGAGGAATAATAGAGTTAAAGCATCTACCTGGTACAATAACAGGCAAAAGTACGTCCTGAAAAATCAATTATTTTTTTATATTATAATTGCCAAGAGTTCAGGGTAGGCTTTCAAAGGAGGAGATCCTTCCACTTTACCTGAGGCTTTACAAAAGCTGTGGCTACCTTCAGCTATAAGGCGAGCTATCACTGGGTGCAGCTTGACTTTATCCCTTTTTGATATTCACCTGTAATTGTGATTAATTGCTCTAGATTTGGCCCGAGGGACCCAGATTCTCAGCCAAATTGGCTACACTGAGCTGAGGAGCCAAGCTTTTGACTCCAGTGCTCAGATACTCTCTGAAGCAAGCACCTTCTGACTTTTCCATTCTCTGCTGCTGAGTGAGCCCAGGGGTGTAAATCAATTTCCTTGGATTTGCCAAGGGGATGCATTAGAAAGCTTTAATACTAGTCTTGGAGCCAAGCAAGCAGATCATCTGGTCAGTTCTAAGCAGAAATTCAGTACATGATGAGAAGGCAGAGATGAGGATGGATTCTCCCCAGTATCCAGCTTTTCTTGGCGTATGTTCAGTGTGGGAACCTCCTTTACTGGCCTTTTACTGACTTTGGGAACAGCCCACAGATGCTTCCAATGGAATGTGAATTTTGCATTTTGTTCGAAGGAAAGAACCTACAGCCCAGATTCTACTCCTGAGAAGCAACACATCTCTAGCTCCTTTCTTTCCTGGTAAGTTAGCTATGCTTTCTTAAGTGTATAGTTTGCTGAATTTCAGATGAAAAGAATAGACATCACTGCTTGCAGAAAATGGAAAGAAAAGGAGAGAAAGCATTTTCCCGATGAATAACTCATGGCAAGTATTAAAAGCTGTGTTCTTAAAAATGAGGTCTGTTCATGCATCCATTCCAATCCTAGTAAGAGATGACTGTCTTAGCATCTTTAGAGAGGTGAGCTGGTTAATTCTCTTCCCCCAGGTATATTCTGTTAGCACTGGGAGTGGCTTCTTCACCTATGTAGGGGCCTTCTCTTTTAAGATAAGCATTTTCCAATTTTATTTTTTATAAAGTTTTAAATCAAATAGATCTTAAATGGAAGTCCAATATAAAATGCCAGTAAGAGGTGTGCTGTTCTGGCTAAAGTGGGATGGGCTCCTTAGAGCACAGTTTGAACACCACTCTTCTATATGTTTCCTATGCATGGTTCATTTTGAAACATCAGAGGCATCATATAGGACCTGATAAAACCTCTATTAATATACATTCCAAAAATAGTGGGGCTCATGGAGTATTATGATGTAGTGAAAGGGAACACGCATCCACCAAACCAGGGTCCTGTGCCTCCCTACCACCTACAAATGGTGTAACCTCAGAAACGACTTAAGCTGCTTGAGCTACTTTTTACCAAAATGCATAATAAATGAGGATATGAACATTCATGTCACCAGTTTATACGAGGTTTACCTCTGTAAACTTCCCACCCAACACCACACAAGATGCCCTCCATCCATGAAATCCAGTTTCCTTTGTCTGCAGAACAAGACATTTACAAAGAATTTTACTGGGAAGTTCAAAAAGTGCAGGGTGAACTTCTGTAGGTTCACCAGCTTCAAATAACATAAAACAAGACTTCTTGTCTCAGTGAGTTCTAGATTAGGGCATTCAGAGGCCTCTTCTTTCATTAAGCTCGATACGTATAGCTCTAATCTGCAAGAAGGGTTAAATACATTCTCACCCAGAAGTTGAAATAGCTGTGTCTTGGACAACAACCAAATATACATACCACTCTAAGAACATAGGTTATATGTGTGATCTTGCAAGATCACACATGGAGTCTTTAAAGAAAATGTATAAGCTCTTTTGGCTACATGTCTAGGGGAATTTGTTACAAATCTCACCTATAAATATTAGAACCCCATTATTTAAAAGATAATACAAGAAAAATATAAGCAATCAAGACTAGGCTTGCTTAGAGTTATATTCAATTATTATTAGCCATCCTTGTTGCTCTTTGGAAGAGAACCTAAAACTAAGACTGGAGGTATCAGTGGTTTCAGGTTTAACCTTTAAAATTCCATGAGAGTGAGGGGATTTAACAAAAGGACACTCAGCCCAGCTAGGATGGCCACTTCGAGTGTGTAACTTACTTCTTAGGCTGGGAGGAAACTGGCTGCCTGGCCCCTGCGTCAGCCACCCTAAATGCTTTGGCGGTTAGAACTAATGCTTTCCAAATTGTAAGGTTGTTTACCTTTAGCTTGGATGTGGATGTGACTGCGGCCTCCCTGGGATGGTGACCCCGTGTAGCAGCCTGAGTGACCACTCTCTAAATTCCTGTTTGCACACCAATAATAGAGACACAGTACAAGACTATCTCATTGCCCTCCCATCTGTCCTTCTGATTAGAAATTCCTCCACAGAATGTAGACAACCTCTTAGAAGTGTTTTGTGGGGAAAAGTTCCAGGAAAAAAGAGAGAGAGGAGACTAGATAGAGTCTGTTCCATCTCTTTTATCCCTGAGGTAAGAGAGACACACTGGGGTACTGGAAGTGTGGGGCCAGAGGGAACACGGAATTCATTTTATAGGTGGTAAAACAAGACCTGAATAGGGGAAGTGACCCCAAAACAGATCCCACAGTGAGTGGAGGCAGACCCAGGGCCAAGGCATGAGTTTTCTCCCTCTGAGTCTGACTTTTGTACAGCAGTGTTCCAGTCATCATCCTGTGAGGAATAGCAACATGTCGGTTCCATTTTACCTCCCTCAATTCAATTTCCACATTTCCTTCTGTGTTCCTGGAACTCTATTGCAGGCTCACTCATGGTTGGTGGTTCCAGAGCCTGTTGCTTCGTAGAAACCAAGCTTTCTTTCTTAGTTTTTTTTTCCTTTTCTCTGTCTTAACCCCGGCCACTCTCCCCTCCCGATTTGAATCTCCCAGTCCCCAGGTGTTAGGTCATCTAAAACTTTCTTTGGGTTGCCTGCATATGGTTGGCTTTGTTGTTTCTGCTTTTTCACTGGGTAAGCCACTTACTCTTTCTGGGCCTCAGTTTCTAGTTGGTTTCTAACAACCCCGATCACACACATAATTGGGTGTTTATCTCCCTTGCTGGGATGCTGCCTTCCACACAGGCTGTCCCCAACTGTTTTGTCATTTGAGGGATTGGGGTGGGATGTGGTTCATGTTCCATCCTGTGGCCAAAGTAAGAAGCAAGTGACACTTCACAAAATAAAGAGGGGGAAAAAAATCCATTTTCTACAAAATAGAAAAGGGAAAGGAGAACAGATTGAAAAGAGGACAGGTGAGGTAAAAAGTGTATTTGATGAAAGGATGGTGTCTTTAAGGGAAATTTGAAATAGGGTCGTTTGTTTTCCCCAAAGCCGTCTTTGCTCTGTTTTCTTTATCTGTGTACCTGCCTACCACTGCCTCCACCCATCCACCCATCCGTCCATCTCCCATGTTGTCATCTACTTTTCTGGCCCACGGGGAGGGAATATTTGAGAAGAGCAAATAACCTAGAGGATCCCTATCACAGCCGGGCTTCAGTGTGTCCAGCTGCATGTCTACAAGGCTGGGATCCTTTCAGCCAGATGTCCAGCATGAGCCCGCCCCCCCCACTCCCCATTTTATGTCAGGGACTCCCTTCCCGGATGCAGTGTGTCCTTTTGATGAGGGGCCAGAAGAGGGGAAGTGATACTCCTGGGGCTGGAGGACACGGAGGAAAATGGAGCAGCTTCCTCCCCTCTTTTGAAGGAAGCTCTGGAAGCTGTAGAATTTAGCAGGTGAAAAAGAAGCTATTTGAGGGGCAGTCTGAGGCCCATGGAGGTCCCAGGATGCTGCAGCTGGCTGCAGCTGTGCTGGGGGTGACTTACGGTGGTGTGGGAAGCAAAGGGAGAATCCCGTTCAGGAAGCTGGGTGTGAGAGGAATGCCAGCAGAACGCCTCTGCTTGTGAAGCTGAACGTATTTCTCTCACCCGAGGGTCCCACAGCTTCCTGCATCTTCCCCCTGCTCCCCAGCCTGCCCTTTGGGCTTGGAGAGACCAAGAAAAAAAATTGAACTTGCGCCGAGAGAGAAACTGCAGCTCCTCAAAAATGGAAAGCAGGGTCATCATCATAATATTCTGAATGTGGACTGTTCCAGAGAGCAGGGAGACGTGTCAGGAATGAGAATGGTTTGAGACAGGGCCCCAGGATGCTGCCCAGCTCCACCAGGGAGATGAAAGAATTTTCTCCTTCCTTTGCCTTTTAAATGTAATTCTGTCTGCCCTTCTCCCCCACACCCACCCAACCCTTTTACTGGGAGCAGTGCAGACATTTAGCCATACTGGGAAAAGGCAGGATCCTTTTCATTAACTGCAACCTGACTGCAGTCCCCAGAGCCACGGCGGAATGCATTTCCTCCCTCTTCGCTTCCCTGTCCTGGATCCCTCCCCACACAGCTAGGATGGTCTGAGCAGTGAACTCTTTTTCTGTGGGACAGAATGAGGAAGGGGTCTGGTCAGGGGGTGGGGGGTGGGGACAGTTTGGACAGGGTCTGGATCAGTGCTTTTTAGGGCAGTGATTTGTGGAAGCACATTCTCATCTCTTCTCTGCCATGCCTCAGTCTCCCCTGCTGATTAATTCATTCAGATATTTGAATGCTATTTCATGCAGGAAATGCTCTAGGTGCTGAGCATTCTAGGTGTCTTTTCCTCTTGTCAACTTGGAAGATGTCATAAGCTGTCTCTCACACTTCTCAGTAATTTAGTCATTCTAGTCCTCACCTCTAGTTTGACAATATTCCCCACTTTTCTTGTAAGTCATTTGACCAACAGGTACTTAATGACTAATTGTTTGTCCAGATTCTTCTTAACACTTTGAGAAATGCAGAAATTATGTAAGATTTTTATAAACCATGGTCTTGTTGGGCATGGGCTTGTTAGGCGAAAAAAGGAAAATACAAAGTATATGCAAAAGAGAAGTTTAAATAATTAAGACCTAAATTGCGGGAATTCCCTGGCGATCCAGTGGTTAGGACTTCGTGCTTCCACTGCAGGGGGCACGGGTTCGATCCCTGGTCGGGGAACTAAGATCCCGCATGATGCAAGGCACGCCACCACCTCTCCCCCGCAAAAAAAAAAAAAAAGAACTAAATTGCATGCATCTTTCTTCTGCTTAAGAGAAGGGAAAGAGGATGTAAGATGTAAGTTTTCCAGGGAGGATGGGATAGATCCTAACTTTGTTGAGCAGGGGACACAAGGAATAATAACCAAAAAGTCTGTATCTTTATTTCCATTCAAAGTGGATATGGTCATTTCTCAATCCCAAACCACTAACGTGAGGGAATAGCGCATATGCTAAGATGCCATGAACACCCTTGTGGTTTATTTTCTGTTGCAGCATCTCAGAACTGGGAAGAACTAGATATTTGGGTCTTACTTCTGCTGTCTGCCTGGTGAACTTCGTGAAAGCGCAGTAGAAGAGTCCCTGCCAGCTGGACTTCCAGGGCCTGGAGAGTTTGAGACCTGAGTCCTATACGCTAACACATGTCTGTGGCCCTGTTCTTGCAGAGATCACTCCCATGCCCATACATCACCCCAGCCTGTCTGTCCCTCCTCCCCAGCTCCATCCCAACCTGCGCTTGAATCAGAGGCCCTAGGCCATATTGACAAGTCCTGAAAAGTGGATTGTTGTTACCAATTAAATAAAATAGTATCTGAAAGGAAGGGTTAGTTAAGGGTCATTCATAGGGACACACATTTTATGTTCCTGCCTGTGGCTCATTTGACTAACAGTCTGGCACTCATGTTTTTTCCTATGTCATGTCTCCTCAACAAATTATCTCCAGTGTGCCTCCACCAGAGGCATCATGTTAAAGGAGAAAGAGGATAAGCTTTGGGATAATATACTGTTGGATTTAAATCCCAAATATGTGTTCTACCTGTGTGACTTAAAAAAGGTTTTCTAACCTCCATAAGTCTCAATTTTCCCATCCATAAAGTGGAGGTACTTTCTATTTCATGAGGGAGTTATGAAGATTAAAAAATAAAAATTCTATAAGGCAGCAACCACTGCGCTGGGCACCCAGGCGATCCTCGATGTGTCATGATTCCCTCCCTCCCTCCTTAATGCATGCCGCAGCTGGCAGAGAACAGACGCAAAGGGAGCTGTGCTGGGGTTGGTAAACCCCTTTTCCATGTCTTCTCCCCACTGCCGACCTGAAGCAGCTCCCCGCCTTGCCACCCGTCCATTTTCAAGGCTCAGTTCAAACTCCATCTTATTTCAGCAACCCTACCCTGAGCTTTCTTGCCTTATGTTGTTCACAGTTTGACACTAACACCCTACTACACTCTGCTCATACTGACACATGCGTGTCTTACCCTTGGACCAAATTGTATGTCCCTTGAAGGCAGAGATGCTGCATAATTATGTTCAGCCCCCAGTGTCTCGTCAGGTACCCTCATGGCTTGTTGCTTGGCTGTGTCTGCAGTCAGGGGCTGAGCTGGCTCTCTCTCGGGATGGTGTCACCTTTCCAGGCAAATGCCACTTGGGGAATCCTGCCTGCAGGCCTGGGTGTGGGGAGAGAGGTACATTCTCTACCTCCTTCCTGCTCCATCCCAGAGTTTACACACTTTGTGCGTCATTTTTGGCAAAGTCATTGAGAGAAGCTAGGGAGCCCAGGTGAGCTTTTCTGAGGGCTGGAGGCACTACAGCCCAGCGTGACTTCCTCTCTTTCTTGAACCAAACAAAATATTGTTACAGCAAATATGAAATCTTTCCTAGTTTTCACAAACGCTCTCCAGTCCTAACAAAGCTAGCGGTCACACTCCTTGAATCAAAATAAGCATCTGCCTTTTATTCTCTTTATCCCACTTTCCCAGCATTTTTGAGCAACAATAAAGAACGTGATTATTTTATTAATTTATTTTATGATTCCATTGGGTGCTTTCTGGAGAGCATGCAAAATATTAAAACCTTAACTTTACCCTTTAATATTGATTAAACACAGAGATACAGAAAATACATAACCTGACTCTCATCTAACATTGTGCATAATAGTTGGAGGCATAAGCTATGAATACCTCAATAACATATAAAATCAAAGGCAATGTACGATAAAGGGAAACTGAGTCATGTGCAGCTGGGGAGAGTAAAGGGTCATTTTCACTGGTCTGAGTTTAAAAAAAGAAGAAGAAGAAGAAGAAGAAGCAACAGCCCTCCCAGAAGAGATGAGCCTTTAACTGTCTCTTTTACTTGTCGTATCACAGAATAATTTGATAGTAGAAAAGAAGTCAGGGACCTTCTCCCTAAGGAAGTGTATGGATTCACACGTAATTTGTACTTAAAATCTCAGGGGGTCTGTGGACTTGCTGGAGTCCATCCATAGTTCATGATCCCTAACTTAAGACTCTGAAGAATTAGTGGCACCTAGAAAGAAGGTATGAGAGGGCAACAGGGATAGTCAGAGATAGAGTAGACACAAGGTGAGAAGGCCATTCAGTCCAGGCTCCTATCCCAGAAGCACCGCGTTTGCCTTCTGTGATTCTGCTGCTTTAGCTCCAGATCTGGGCTCTGGTGAGTCCATTGCCGATCAGTTGTTCTGGGGACACTGTATGCAAAGTGTAAGAAGTATCACTAAGGAAGACTACTTTGTTCTTTTCCAGCTCCTCACAGCCAGTGACCTTGCAGCCAGCGACCTCAAAGGATTTCAGCCACAGGTAAGTTCCACTGATCCTTTTATGAATTGGGAGCAAACGAAGTTGGCACCAGGGCACAAACCCCCCACCTTGGATTTCCAGCTTCTCTGACTTAAGGAACCAACCTTGACAATGACTTGGTAGTTTGTCCTCTCCCTCTGGCTCCTCCCACCTCATCATGAGCAAAACAACCTCTTTCTGCATCTTTAATATTTTATAGTACGCAAGACTGTAGACCAAGCTGCTTGGAAAGCGTGGTGGTAGGTGATTCAGCTCAGGAAAGTGCTAAACCAAGGAGGTAGAGGGCGGGGTTCTCTCCTGAATTTCTCCTCATTGGGACAGGATACTCACATTTGTGGAATCTTTGTGAGCAAATGCCTTGTAGACATGGTCTGGCAGCCAGGTTAATCTCAGACTTCTGCAGAGGCAGATGGTTGAGTTTTGCTGATCTTGGTTAGGAAACGAGCCATTTTTATCTCTGGCCAGAATGCTTTTTGGAGGTCACTATGAACAAACCACAAGAGGCACAAGAAAGGGCTCTCTGGGGACCTCCCTGGCAGTGGTGAAGATGGAAAATCACCTTCCCTGTCTTTGGAAGGGAGCTTACTGTCTCCACACAAATGCATAACCACCAGCACACACACACAACAAATGCACGACAGACACAAATTCCTTGTGTTCCCCACGGATCCTAGTGTAGATAGAGTGTGTATGCAAAGACAGGTAAATCCAAGAGCAAGAGCTGAGATGCTCCATCCCTTCCTCTGTCCCCCTTTCAATAGGAAACTTCCTGTCACTCCCCAACTCAGTGCTGCCCAAGGCCCCACCTGCTGCACCTCTGCAGAGACTCCCAAGGGCAGAGCAGGTAATTTCTAATAACAATAATTCCATATACTTGGGGATATTTTCTCCTTTAAATATGTTTTACATCCAAGAACTCACTGTACCCTCACTACACTTCTCCCATGTGTGGTGCTGAGACCCCAAGTCCTGGGGAGAAGAGGCCCCAGACCACTCAGAGAGCTAAGAACCAGAATGGGAGTGGAGCAAGAGGCTTGAGGGAGAGAATGAACAAAATAAAGGGCCCCGTTGGTGAGAGTCAAAGATAAATCCATGTACGGTTTGGGGTATTTTGATCACAGCTTGTTGATCCTTCTGTCAGGATGCAATGAGGTTTTAAAAATAGATAGTAAGGAAGCCTTTTGACAATACTGAAAACTGACAATTTATTCAAGTACTTATTCATATAACTCACACAAACTTTCAGGTGAGCTCAGGGAATATAAAACAAAAACAAAAGACAATCAGCATTTACCCATATCCCACCTACCTCCATACCTACTCTCACAATGCAGTGGGATAAATATTTATCTCAGCTAAATATTTATTTTTCTCTGGAAATTTATACAAATAAAGGGAAAAAAGGCTCTGTGTGATGTTGTTTTGTGGCTTGAAAAGGTTACATAGTGGAGACTGATTTTATGGAAGGGGTGTGTGTGTGTGTGTGTGTGTGTGTGTGTGTGTGTGTGTGGTTTTGACATTGTTTCTGACTTGATCATATTCTCTTCATGTTTTTTGAGCCACATTTCTAAAGATATTAGATTTAAAATGAACTATTAAGTTAGGTATATTGGGGGTCTGTCCACAGCATTTGAGGCCATGATCCTAGAAAGGCAGCTTCCCTGCCCTCCCCACAGATAACCCCGCAGGTGGTTGGTACAGATGGCTCACTCCCCTGCTTCCGTCTGACCTTTCCACATTATTCCATTTGTGTGTCATCCCCCCAAGGCTGGAATATAAATGCATATTTTTCACTCCTCAGGATGCATGTTCCCGAGGCCAGGAGGCCCTGGAACCTTGTGGCTAGAGTGTAGTACCCAGATCAAAAAGTCAGTTCTGCAGTGTCGTTCCTGAATCAAAAAGGCCCGGATGTGTCAACACCTAGTCAACACCACCCTCTCGGGTGCTTTTCCAAAGAGAAACAGAGCACTGCCCACATGCTTGGGGCTGTCTCCTTCTGGCCCCACTGCACCACATCGTTGGCTTCTGTTGTCATTTTCCCTTCTCTCTTCGGGTTTCAGGTGAAACTGAGCCCCAGGCATCCTGATGTCCACAATCATTCATGGTCGTGTTCCCTTCCAGGAACTGTCACTGACTTTCAGGAGGGAACTTGCTGAGGGCCCCTCCCTGGGCTCACTGTCAGTGGGCCTGTCAGCTTTCACACAGTCCACATTCACCACTTGCATGGAAAAGTTTTTGTCTTTTTTTTTTTTTTCCCTTGAAGCCCGTCCTGCTGCAGCCTCTTAAGGAAAATAGTCATGATTTCCTCCCTAATCTTTGCTGCCCCTCCACTTTGAAAGTGTGGAGAGGGGTGATTGTATGAGGCTGGCCTCTCCTTGTCTCTCTTCTCCTTTCTGCATCCAGATAGAGAAGAGGAGGGTAAGGAAGTGACTATCAGCCTTTCTCCCTGTGATTATTGGTTTGTAAAGACACCAGGTTCATTCCTAGAAATAAACACATTACTTTGAAGGTAGAGCCCAATGCTGCGATTCTACGGCCCGTACATTAGCGGTGGGAGTTCTCCCAGGCCAGCGAGCTTGGCTTCTGAGCCACACGGGGAGAACTGTCTGACCGTAGGCTACTAGTCTCAGCAGGTTTAAAAAGCACAAATGGAAATGCTCCTGAAATTCACACCTAAGTCACCCACACTCTTCTCTTCCACTTGGTTCTCCCCAAAACACATCATTCATTTTCCAACGCCTTGTTCTTCCTGACTTTAAAGGAATGAACACACTTGAGTCTCCTCTTTTCTTGTCTTCGGATGATTAGAAATGAGGACCCTCATCTCCCTTTGCCAGACCATCTCTCTCCATCCCCAAAAGGAATAAAAAGAGGCATCTCACTCCCTTAGTAGAAGCCCCACAATCGTATGATTTCTTCTTCATTTTATTTTTACTCTTTTTTTTTCTCCTCAGTTTAAGAGCTATAAGTGTTCACTAGAGACTTTGGAATGTGTGAAGGTGGTCAAAATGTACAAACTTCTAGTTATAAAATAAATAAGTCCTGGGGGTGTAATGTACAGCATGGTGACTATAGTTAATAGTACTGTACTGTATATTTGAAAGTTATTAAAAGAGTAGGTCTTGAAAGTTCTCATCACAAGAAAAAAAAATGTAGTTCTGTGTGGTGATGGATGTTAACTATAAAAATTAACTAAAAAGAAGAAATTTGGAAAATATAAGAAAATAAAAAAAATCTCTTTGCACCCCAGAAATATTTATAATGACATTTTGGGGTATAGTCTTACAATAGTTATTGTACATAGACATACACATCTATGGGATTTTTTAAAAAATTGATAATCATATTTTATATGCTTTTTTTAACCTTCTTTTTTGCTTGTTTGCATGCTTTTCATGTCACTGGAAAATCTTCTAGCAACTGGCTATTTTTGTCCACTTGCTAGTACCATCATTTATTTACCACGCCCCTCTTGCTAGACATTCCATTCCTTTTGCAGGCTGAGCGCTCCAGGAGGAATCCAAGGCAAGTGCTAGATTCTCTGCTCTCATCTAAGATACAAATAGCATCCACGGCTTCTTGGCATTTAGTTCTTCTTTATCTCTCAGTTCCTACAGGCATGTGAATGTTGCTTAAATTTTGTAGTAAAGTGTCCATGTGTGCCCATGGGCATTTAAGCATCTGCTTACAAGGGCCCAGGTTGGGGATGCTGGGAAGAAATAACCGTAGCGTGGGGCCCAATCTCAGATGCAAGTTTCACCTGTCCAGCTACAGTGCTAGGAAAGCAACCCTGAGAAGACCCATCCCCCACAGAGGAGAGCACCCACAAAAGGACTTGGTCCTCACCTGCTTCATAAATGCCTCACTGTCTCAGAGGAGAGAGGATACTTCCTTCAGGAAAAATTGAGTTTTACTTCAAGTATGCCTCATGACAGGATTTTGGGAGGCAAGTGTAATAGCTATTCTATAAAGGGTCGCCATTTTAAAGGAATTTCTAAAATGTCCGTTGCTATTATGGCCAAGGGGACATTTGCAGTGAAGGGTAAGAAGAGTCACTCAGAACACAGAAAAACATTTTTCAGTGCAGAGAAAACAGGGCTTTCAGTCACTGAGCTGCCATTTCATTCAAAGGCGCCCATGGAGACCTTTATGTGGGGCTCCCTGCTGCGCAGACTTTTCCCCAGAATTTTGACAATTCTGGAATGTTCTGCCACTACTATTAGCTTTGTGAACCTGGGGAAGTTACCTAGTGGCTTTAATCCTCATTTTCCTTATCAAGCAAAAAAACTGTGCAGCTTATCCCACAGATTGTTGTGAGGCTCAAATTGTTGTGAGACAATATTGTGAAAGCAACCTAGCATGATGCCTGCCACACACAGTAAATTCAACCTTTTCTTTTGATAGAAAAGTACAGGTTAAATTATTTAAGAATTGAGAAGAAGGAGAAATTATATCTGTATAGAGCAAGCAGGGAAGTCTTATAGGGAGAGATGTCATTGTACGTGCGCCAGGATAGGTGAGAAGGAAGTGAGGCGGTGAACTTACTCCAGGGCAGGGGAAGCCTAGATGAAGACCAAACCAAGGGTGGAGATGCTTGGGTATGTTCTGGAGACTTGGAATGCTTTAATTACTCTGGTTCAGAGGGAGTATGGTGAAGATATAGCTGCAAATTAGGTTGGGACCAAATTGCAGGAGGTCTCCAAAGTCCAGAAAAATAGTTGAGCTTTTTTTTTTTTTTAATGAACTATTATTGAAGTTTTCAAACTTATACAAAAGTAGACGTGATAGTTTAATAAACCTCCATATATTATCCAACTTTTATTATCTATTATTCAACTTTAATATATTGTTACAGAAGCCTTGATTTGGAGCATTTGCTGATTTCTGTGGTGTAAATATCCCCATGGTGAACAACTTTAAGCTGCCAATGGTTTAACAACCTGTTTGCAAAGTCTTTGACAGCCAGCTTTCCAGAGTTGGTGTATCGGTTCCCTGCATACCACTGGGCCAGCTTCAGTAATCATTACCATTTGCCAATCTTACTTCATCTATACTCCCAGATACATATATATTTTTTAATTTTAAATTTGGGGAGACTATTTTTTAAAAATCCCAGTCATCATGTTATTTCACTCATAAATAATTCAGTAAGCTTTTCTAACAAATAAGGGCTTAAAAAATACAATCACAATGCCATTATCACACCTATAAAAATAACAATAATTCAGTAATATTTTCTAATGCCCAGTCCATGTTCAGATTTCTCTGATTATCTTAACATGACATTTTACAGTTGATGTTTGAATAAGGATCCAGATTTTAGATTGTGACATCCATCTGAGGACAGTGTAGCCATTGAAGGTTTGAGGATGGGGAAGAGTCACAACTGTGATGCAAGAAGGTTATACCATAGTTAGTAGGTGTGATGAAAAGAAGAGGGGATCCAGTAATAAGCCTGTGCCATTGGTCCATGTGAGACGTAGTAGGGAATGAAACTGGGCTGGGGTCAATGTGGACATGTTCCTGAGGGGATGAATGCCAGATAAAGTACAGGGGCAGAATCAGTGGACCTGGTAGCTGCTAGGCTGATTGGAGAAATAAGGGGACCATAAACATAAAGGAAGTACAGGTTGAGAAGGTACTGTGTTCATTCCAGGATTAAGTGTGATTATCGCCAAGTGTTCAAAGGAGGGGGATTTTGTCATCCCTGAAAGAACCCTTACCCCATTTTCCTCAGGCCCCACAATCAGTTCTACTCATAGACCATCACGGGGTTAAACCATCTGCAAAATATCCTGGGCTCCGTGAGTCCTAACCCAGAAATTTTTAATGCAGGCATGAAATCCCTGAGTTCCCAGGTTGCTTGTTCTTGCAGGGTTGATAGTGTCCTTCAGAACAGAATCCCCATTGTCTGACTCTGTTCCCATGCACACCCACTGCCTACAGGCTCAGAGTCAACAGTCATAAAGATGGAAAAGGAAGCTCGGGATTTTCCAGAGCACCCAGCCCCTGTTGGACTCAGCTGGAGTTGGTGTTACTACATGTCCACACGGCCTTTGATTGAGTGTACATATGCCAAAGACTTACTAAAAGTGAGCTGAATGCCAGAAAGTGTTCTTTGAACTTTACATTTATTCATCATTTAATCCTTACAAACCTCTGTGAAATCAGTAATAATATTATTTTCATTTTAAAAGTAATCACAGAGAAGTTAAGGTCACAAAGCCTGTAAGTGGCAGAATTACGATTTGAACCCAGGCAGTCTGGCTCCAACACCTGTGTTCTTTACCTCTTATGCTATGACACCTTGAGTTAGAGCTTATCACCATTGTTAAGATAATTCAAACCCAAACTGACCACTGATAAGACCAGGACAAGCAGCCTCCGCTTCACTTTTGTGTATTATATTGAGTTTTCTTGATCTCAGCCTGTTCAAGGAAAAGCAATTCATCTATCTCAGAGCAAGAGAGGGAATTTTTGTGGAGCATTTTGAATCCTTCCGTCTTGGCAAAGCATTTCTGTTGTTCTCATCCCCTTCCTTCCCCAGTTCCCAAATGGAGAGTTGTGGTAGTTGTCCCTTCTACAGAGGAAACCCAGTTGAGGCAGAGGTAGGTGGTGTAGTCTCCCATCTAGGACACACAACAATGAGAAAACAGGTTGGCTTGTTTTGAACTCGCCATATAGTATCTATTTTGCCATTTGGGGAAGAACCATCCCAAAGCAAAACAGTGTATAAGGAAGTCCCATTCTCAGTGCTTACTTACTCCTTTCATTTCAGAATTGAAAGAACAAGACAGAACACCTAGAGTAGCAGTTCTCAACCTTTACTGCATATGGGATTATCGAGGGAGCTTATGAAAACTACAGGAGCCCAGGCCCAACCCCATTGAATTAGTCTGGGTGGAGTCCAGAAGCTCCAGGTGTTCTCAGAAGCTCCCCAGAATCTAAATCAGTCTCCTCATTTTCTAGATAAAGACTGAGGCACAGAGGTAGTCTTGAAGAGGAGAGAAAATAAAAGACCCCACAATCAAATGGCTTCTACCCAGTGTCAGGAATGTGCCATGCGCTTCACTTGCCTCTGGTGACTAAACCCACAGCAACCTTTTATCAGACAGCTTACTCTTCCCCTTTCACGGAGGAAGAAAATGGGATCCAGGCAGAGGATGTATGGCTAAGCAGGGATTCTATAAAGCCTACACCTGTGCCCACCGCCTGCTATTTCCACTCAACAGTTGAGATTTGTCCAGTATTTTAACCTAGCTCGTGATGGTGTTGGGTTTATGACCTCCTCTGCTTGCTACCTAGACATTCTGGACTCTAAGACATGTACAAAAAGGCCCAGCTTTCCAACACTGCCCCAAGAGAGAATGTGTGTGGTTGGCTGGTGCACCACATCCCCTGACTTCAGGAGCAAGGTTGATCCCACGCGTCCTCCTTGCTCAAGGTCCTGCTTAGTAAACTCACACCTTTTTCTCAAGGCCTTTCTTCACGCTTGCCCTCTGCCTCTTGCCATGCATCTTTGCTCTCTGATTCAGTACGATTCGGAGCATGGACTGCAGACTAGTGCTGGCCTGTCAAGTGTGTGTTACTGGTCCACAATGAGATGCATCTAAAAACAGAGTGTTTAGAAACTTTTATGGCAACTTGATGTTTCCATGATATCCGAGCATGTGATCATTTCCCTACTAATTTATCTTTGTAGTATTTTACCAAAGTAACTATACATAAATATGGGTTGGGAAAAAGAAAAACATGTCGTCATTCCCCAAAAATTGCAGATGCAGTTTCCTGGTTTTATCAAAAGGGTAGGATCTCGACTCTTGGTTTTTTTGCCTTCTTCTATGAGCTCATGTGACTATATTTGTATTGTGAATACTGTTCCCCCTCAAAAAAATGGCTCCACCCATAAAGGTGTTTTTTTGGCTACTTGTGGGATACCTACATAAAACATGGATCTTTCCCCATAATTCCTAAGGCAACCTACTTTATTTTGCTTACCTAACATGGACATCTGTGACAATAGTAGAGTACTTTAAACAAAAACATTTGTTCACATGCATACATATACTTTGTACTAAAACCCAAACTGACATTATTACTTTTCTTACATGAGATCAGCCTCTTCGTACTACAGGTATATCTTTTTTGCACTGCCTGCCTTGACAGTGTTTATAGCAGATTTTTTTTTTTTTTTTAAACCAGTATTGACATTTAGTCCTGAAGAGAGAAGTTCTCCAGGTGTTTCCAGAGTGTCTGGCATTTCAGTGGAATATTCTGAAGTCTTAGTAAGTTCTAAATCTCTTTAGACTTTAATGAATATTTTTTTTCTCCCAAGATGTTCTGACCACCTGAGGGCCGCATGCAGGTGAGTCCAACTTAAAACAGACCTAATATGCAGAAATTCACACGCAGGAAAATTGCTGGTTGGCAGGTGGGTGTTGGGAGAAGAAGGGCTTCCTCATATGCAGAAAGATTTTTCTCCTTTATCAAAGGAATCAATGTAAGTTATCCCTGACAGCATATTCAAATATGATTTAGCCTCAAAATCTGATTTAAACTCAATTTTTCAGAATAGAAATATAAACAAAGTGAGGCCAACCAGTGATGATTAACTTTGAATGTCATTCTCTTCTCTTTCAAAGACAGTTTTCATCTGAAACAAAAACAAAAACAAACCAAAATGCTTAGCAGCAAGGGTGTAGAGTTAGATGATCTCTATGATCCCTTGAGACTCAAAATGTTTAATTACACTTTGACTTCTTCCACTGACTTCATGTTTCTAGTTTTCTATTCTTGTTTTTCTCTTCCATCCTTCTGCTAAAGTGGCTTCAATTTGAGCTTCTTAAAAATCATCCTGTAATTCTGCTTACTTGAGGCTTGGGGTCATTGATGCTTTGTGATATATCTCAAGTATCTGTGTTTATTAGTGGATTGAGTTACAGATTTCCCTGTCTAAATTTTAATGTGATGCATCACTTTGTTCTACACATTTTTAGGGCTAGGAATGACTCACATGCAGAAAATACAAATTCACAGACCACCTTTAGGACTTGAAAGGAGGTATTTTCTTCAAAATCCCTTTAGCAGGATAGTTCTAAACCTGCCTAATGAGGAGAAAGGCCCACCTCTCCAACAAATAAGCACACTCACTTTTTATTTTTAAGTTCTTTCCAACCCTACTGTCTGCCTCACATTTCACTGGCCTCCTACCTATCTACCCAACCCCTTTCTGACCATCTTGTACCAGACCAAATGGGTCGATTGAGAGGCATCAGGAGACCCCTGCAAGAGAGGGGCCCCTCATAGTGGAACAGCTTGCAGACCTCAAGTGGCATCTTCCAGCCATCTGTCTACTTGTGTTTGGAGCCTGCATCAAGTCTGCAGACAGCCTCCACCACAGCATTCTGATATGTCCCTGATAATGACCATCCCCTCCCCCTTCTCCAGTTCTGCACATGATCTTCCTTCTGCATCACTTGCCTTCTTCAAAATGTGTATCACAGCCTCTGACAGAACCATGTTGCCAACACGTGTCCCAAGCCAATGATTCATGAGACAGAAAAACTTTATGTGATGTTGTTGTAATCTTTATTACTATAAATAGTAAAACTTGATGCTTATTTAGGAATACAACATGAATCTCTCTCACCCTTCTGTATCCGGTAACTAGCACAGAGAACGTTTCCCATTACTTTATCATTTAGTAGTTGAAATCACAGGTCTGCCCTGTATTAGCTGTGTGGCCCACATTTAGTATTTAATGTGTATGTGGCTCAGATTCTGTTTTAGTGAAAGAAGGATACCTGTTCCATGGGATTTTGAGGAGGACTGAATAGATAGGCCCAAAAAACAGTATCTGGTATCTGCTAAGCACTCCATACAGCACACACTCCATATGTGCTGTAGTTCTTATTATTCTTGTAAGTTACATATTGAAATTGAACCTGGACCACTGAAGCAGACTTCAGAACACAAATTGCAGCTTCCCAAGAAAATATAACTAGAATTTGGGATTACCAATAAAGAAAAAAAACATAAAAAACAAACAAAAAATCTAGATCTTGCCTGATGTTTTCACTAGTTTGTTTATGACACTTGCCAATCAAAGTGAGCAATAGTAGACAGCCTGGCCCTGTGAGAATGACCCTACAAGAGGAAGGAGGAGGACAGGATGAATGGGATGGATAAGGGACAGATAGGAACCGTTTGGCGGGGACATGAGAACACCCAGAAAGAAGTGCCTTCGTTGCTTGCTTCTTTCCCTTACCACCTGCGGCACTTTCCCATGGATGAGGACTAGCTAGAAAGTGTTCAAAATCAGCGGTCCCCAACCTTTTTGGCACCAGGGACCGGTTTCGTGGAAGACAATTTTTCCACGGACCGGAGAGGGCAGGATGGTTTTGGGATGATTGAAGCACATTACATTTATTGTGCACTTTATTTCTATTATTATTACATTGTAATATATAATGAAATAATTATGCAACTCACCATAATGCAGAATAAGTGGGAGCCCTGAGCTTGTTTTCACTTGGCACTCACTGATAGGGTTTTGATATGAGTCTGCAAGCAATTGATTTATTATGGTGTCTGTGCAGTCAAACCTCTCTGCCAATGATAATCTGTATTTGCAGCCACTCCCCAGCGCTAGCTAACATCACTGCCTCAGCTCCACCTCAGATAGTCAGGCGTTAGATTCTCAGAGAGTGCACAACCTAGATCCCTCGCACGCGCAGTTCACAGTAGGGTTCACGCTCCTATAAGAGTCTAATGCAGCCGCAGATCTGACAGGAGGCGGAGCTCAGGCGGTAATGCGAGCAATGGGGAGTAAATACAGATGAAGCTTTGCTCACTTGCCCGCCGCTCACCTCCTGCTCTGCGGCCTGGTTCCTAACAGGCCACTGGTACCAGGGTTGGGGACCTCTGTTCAAAATGACTTTAAACAAATGCATCAAGAGCTTTTTTAACCACCAGAGCATTGCCTCATCTGAACCAACTCCCTTGGGTCTAGTGATCCTCGGCATAATTCTGGACATCTACTTCAGCTCCAACCCTGTAAAAGAATCACAGGCGCAATGATTTATTGCCCAGAAAAATCAGTGAGGAATTGTACCAAAGTGCATTTGGATGGGTGCTGTTCAGGGAGACTGTGTTAGGGTTTGGGGACTTTGGGGGGATTTTATATGATGACTTTCATATCCATAAATTCAGTTGTTTCTATATTAAAGATGAGATAAGAGCTGATTCAAGAAGCATATGGGTTCTGGAGTCCGTGGGCTGTCAGATGGAGGTGGAACCTGCAGAAGGGAGCCGTCCTGGCTGCAGGACTCTTGTCTCCAGTAAGCAGTCCACCGTCAACATGCTGACAGGGCAAGTAGCTTGCTGATAGGAATGAGAAGTCTGTGCCCAGATGTGAGCCTTGTTTGTACTGTGAGAAAACACAGCTGGCTAAATTTGGCTTTCTTACTCTTCATCTGGTTAGGAACAGAAATGCCAAAGTGGAGAATGGGGGGATGAGATGAGCACTGTGTAAAAACATAAAGAATCTGTGTACAAAAAGTAGATGCTCAATGAATATTTGTAGAACCCATTCTAGGGATGCATGCATATCAGAAGTAAAAATAGATCCCCCAAACAAAAATGCATGTATCCAAATTCTGATATTTCTTTAATGCCTCTGGCCTTGTGGTTATGATAAAGATAGCTTCTATCACTTGTCTTATTTTTGGAGCTAATGAATTTTGTGAGCCTTTTTTTAGGACAACCAAATCTTTGGAGCTTTGCGTGTCTTTCACTATTATTTAATGGTATAGCAGGAGCATTCAAGTACCTCTGGAATTGGGACTAGAAATACACAGCTTTGAATTAAATCAGTTTGACTCAGCCGCCTCCGACCTATTGCATTATTGACATCTTGTGAAAGGTGACTAAGGCATGGGGTCATGAGAGAAGTGGGAAGAGTGCTGAAAAAAGAACTGTCTGTGAAATCTCAGCCTGCAGGCATCTGGAGAGACAGCGCATTTCATTCTTGATAAACTCCAGCAGAAAAGAGCAATCAGCTAAACGAGAGCTGGACAAATTAAATGGCTGAGTATTATTTCAAAGGGGAGCTCGGGCAGCATCAGAAATTCCCCATCAGCTGTAATAACGCCAATTACTTTGCTAACTGCAGATTCCATCATGATGTGTTTCGTGCAATCAGGCGTAGTACTCTTACAGGGGCCTGATGGGTTTTGTTTACTCTGAATGTGCATTTGTAGAGAATCTTTTGCGCCCAAAGGCTTAGAGCTCTGAGCATCTTCTTCTCGGTCCAGACTCATCCACAGCTGAGGGAGATTATCTCTGAGATGGAGGCGGGAGCAGGCTGGGCAGGCTGGACCCAGTGCCCCTCTCACGGGAGAATGCCTGGGATTTAAATACAAAGAGAGCAGCTGGGTGTGGTAGTTCTTAGTGAGTGTGGCAATCTCTAGAAAACCTCTCTGTCGGTTACCCAACTAGTAAATAAATACATATTTCTGATTACGAGCGAAGGTTCTTGGCACATCGGAGTGTTGGAAAGATCACCTTAAACAGTAATAACAAACAGAAGCTCTGGGAGGAAAGACGGCGCCAAGAGTTCATTAAGCCTTAAATACTGACAAATGGGGGTGCAGGGCTTTCATTGTCTCCCTTTGAGAATCATTTGGCTGGATGTCAAACAGCTCATTTCAAATATGGGAAGACATTGTAAGAGAGGAAGATATCCCTCCTCCTCCCAACATTTTAGCAGGGGAAATACAATTTGGAGAGTCTACAGGAACATTCATTTTCTGTTTACATTTGGCTCCGTAGAAATTAATGGGTTTGTGGCTCCAGCTACTTTGAGGAGTGAGTTGTGATTCTCCATTTACACACCCAGTTGAGGAAGGCGCTAATCATGGGCGTTTACCGAGCGCTTCGGCCTGATTGACAGCTGGAGTGGAAGCTGTATCTGTGGCTGCTGGGGTGCAGAAGAAGAGCTAAAGGCTGATTTGATTCCACTTGTGCTGAGCTGTCATCTGAGGCCAGAGCCTGGAGGAGAATGGGAAGCTATTCTACCTCTGCTTTGTGACAAGCAACCCGTGTGTCATTTTATTTTTTTAACCTGCCTCTTCCTCCTTCACGACTATGATAAAGGCCTCTTTGCCTAGGGAAGAAAGGATTCTCCTGAATTCAAAGGCAGCTACCAGTGCCTCCGAGTGAGTGGCTCATCTGCTCTCCAAGCCCTCCCTCTCCCAGCTGCTGCCCAGGGCTCCCGGCCCACAAGACCAGCATCGGGGCAGGTCCTACTGTAGATGGGAAGGCAGCCGTAAGATCAGGTGGGAACGGAGGACAGGTCCATAGGATACCAGTTAGTGTGGCAGGGCTCATGCCTCGCAGATCATTCATTCCAGGAGTGTGTGTATGCACGCACACACACGTGAGCATGTACATGTGTTTGTTTCCCCTAAAAGAGGTACTTCAACTAGTGTATTTGGTTTGACACCAGCCTTTCTGCAGGTGGCAGCTGTTCAGATAACGTTCTTGGCTCTCTGATAAGAGGCAGAACTTGTCTCCTGCAAATCCCCGGTGATAGAAACAGCCCTTCGAAATCACGAGATAATGTATGAAGCATTAAATGGAGGTGAGGGCATCAAATCGTGCCACGTGTACTCAGCATCAGCAACTCCACAACCAATGGCAAAGAGAGCTGCCATGTCCGGCCTCCTCATCAGCATGACTTGGAAAGTATTCAGGGATCTCCTTGTTTGTGGGGCAAGTCATTTGTTCACATGTGAACTCAGAGGACAGTTCTGGCTCGGTGACACAGCCTCCACTGTGAGCAGCGTGTGCCAAGATGCATTCATCAAAATCAGTCTCAGTGGGGTGTGGTCCTGTGTCTGAGCCGTTGAGACAGGGCCAGCCTCAGATGCACTAACATAGCTCAGCTGTGAAAATAAACTCTCTTGCAGCACATACTCTTCTCCCATCTTCCTCTATAATATCCTTTTTAAAAAACATATGCCGTAAGCAATCCAACGTTTTAAGAAACTGGGCCCTTGTACCAATCTTAGTGATTCCACTTTCCTTAAATATATGTCAGTCTAGATCTGCTAGTTAGGACATCTGCCGACATATTAATACACCTCTACTAGGTGCAGGACACCTACCAAAAGGCCAGAGAAACCTTTTTAAAAGACATTTCATTCCTTGCACTTGTGGAATGAATAGGGTCATGCTCTAAGCCCATATACAGGATATGAAACAATAAAATCAGCTTATATTTATGTAGCAGTTTTATATACCTTCTTATACCTGATGAGCACCAGGAACATGTGAAATAGGTAACTTCATTTTACAGAAGAAAAAGTAGAGACTGAGGCAGATTAAATGATTTGCTCAAAGTCCTCAACTGTTTAGTGATAAAGTGATAAAAGGGATTCACCAAGACTCTAAAACCCCATTCCCCCTTTGTTCTTTGCCGTCTTGTCCACAGATGTAAGACAACAGGGTAGCTGGTATTGTGTACTGGTGACATTTCTGTATATTTCTGCTTTACCTATAGAAGAGATTTAGAATTTCTGCTAAACTAAATGTTCCCCAAAGGAAGGCTAGAACCAATGCGAGTTAGTTGAGGGAGACAGATTTCCAGTTTATTTAGAAAGACTTTCCCAGCAACAGAAGGCACTTAGCCCCATGTGCCTAGTTAGCACCCAATCTCTGGATACTTATGAGTAGAAGGAAAGGCAGTATAGCAGAGGGGTTTCGTCAGGTGCGGGTACAGGTACAAGACCTGAGACTGAACATTTGCTAGCTTTGTGACCTTGCTCAGGTTAGATAACCTCTCTGAGTCTTGGTTTTCTCATGCATACAAGGGAGAGAGCAATACTTACCTCACCTGGTGTAAGACTGATTAAGTACACATGTAAGGGACTGAACACTTTGCCTGGAACAAAGCACTTTCTCAAGAAATGTTTGGCATTTCTCTAAGTCATTGCATCCCATGTGTCTCCTCTTTCCTGGCCACCCTGTCCAAGCAAACGCTCTCTGTACCAGGTGAGGAAAGTTGGTCCAGCAGTCCTTCCAATGGCAGCATTGGGGCCCAGATGCTGTGGTCCCCACTCACAGGTCTGGGTCCAGCATCTTATTAAACTCATTTTAGATTTAGAAACCAGAAGAAGGTCATTGGAACTGGAATCCCCAGCAACTCTGAGTAATTCACAAGTATGTCGTTTGGGAAATAGTTTTTATGTTTGCCAAAAGATGATACATGGAAAATGTGTCACTGAAGACACTCTTGTTCAAATAAAACTTCTTTCAGTCCATTATGCTAGACCCTGCTGGCATCTTGAAGAGGCCTTTCCAAAAATAAATGCCCTGGGTAATCCGAGTCTCTGAGTATGTCATGAGCTCAGTGCCTAGGTGTGTGTCTCAACTTCTTTATGGCCTCAGATGACAGATGAGCACAAGTGGGGTCAAATCAGCCTTAGCTCTTTGTCTGCACCCCCAGCTGTCTCAGATACAGGTTCCACTCCAGCTGTCAGTCAAGCCATGTGTCTCTCAGTTTCTTTATGTACAAATGGAGGGCTGTGCTTGAATGATGCCTAAAAAGTCTTCCAGCTCTAGTATTTTAACCTTTTCCATTCCATCCCATTCCTGTAGACATCAGACTTCTAGAGGCTGTAAAGAACATAAATGAAGGTTTTTAAAGAACAGGTCTAGTTCTTCCATAGCTCACTGCTAAGGCCACTGACTACTTAAATCTTTATTTACTCTGTCCAAGATGTTCCTCAACCTAGTTGAATCAAAGCCTTCCCATTTCATTTTTTGACACTTGCATATTTTTCCTAGTTGGATACTATACTTGCATATTCATATGTAAAAGTAGTTTTAATTTAAAATAAAAAGAGTGCTTGGAATCTGTAGCCTTTGGTTCTACCCAGATGCCTCCTGCAGGAAGCACCCTGTCACCTGTCAGGTGTATCCAATTCCTCTTAAAAACTTTAACACCCTTCAGAAATATGGAGAAAACCCCATCTTTGGGAGTTTCATTAGCTTGGTAAACACTTCACCTTTTGAAAGACTACTGGACTGTACGTTTTATTATTATTAATTATTATTATTAATAATTAAAAGGAAGCCAACTATCCTATTTGATGCCACACATAAATGACAGCTTTCTAAAGCCCCCCCAAAAGCTTCCAATTGTGCTCCTCCAAAATGACCTTCTAATTCCTGGTGAAGGATCTTCTCATGCTGAACTTATCAGAGGCCCTGGCTTGCAGTGGGCCATCAGGAATACTTGCTGAATGAATGAATGAATTGGTGAATGAGTGAGTAGCATTACCATCTGGTATTTGGGAAGAACTTGGAGCTTGGGGTCACATGGAATTGGGTCTGAATTTTGATCTTCCTTTTAGTAGGTGCACGATCTTGAGAAAATTCCTTAACTTTTTTTCCTTTGTCAAGTAGAGACATGAACTCCCTTTAAGTGTTACTAGAAGGATTAGAAATGTTCAATGTAAGTGCCTGATACATGGGAGGTGCCTGTTAAAAGAAGGCTTTTTAACTCTCCTGCCTCATGCAGTGCTGTTGCCCACTGGGCCTTTAGGAAGTGTTTGATGACTGAAGAGAACCTAGCACCATTCATCAGAGGCCACAAGTCATCCACACACAAAAATGACAACTCCTTCATCTACTGAGCTGCTGTTCTCAGCTGGGGAAGTCCCCAGTCCCCTGGATGGCACATAGGTCTGGCCAACCAGTTATGTACAGCTCTCTCTAGCTATTCTGAGCATGAACAAAATTACCTGGGGATTCTCTTCTTGACAGGACTAGAGACTTCTGCTCTTAGGGAAGAAAAAGCAGTTCTGATAATGAGATGACGGAGCAGAGGGCTTTTCCCTGTTCTCAACTAGGGCTCAAGTGGTGGAGAAGCAGTCCCGAATGCGCAAAGGCCAAGACCAAGGACTGTGGCAGGTCTTCAGGATGAGAGAGGAGCAAGGACCAGCTAGGATCAGTTATTCTAGGGTGAGCATCCAGACTGGGTAAAATTCTTGGGCCACTGACCACAGAAGGCAGAGAATACAATGAGCCAGTGGCCAACTATGTCCACGATGCCCAGGGCTTATCCAAGCAGGGGCAGGACAGGAGGATGTCAAAGGTCTTAGAAGATGTGATCAAACAAAAGTCACATGAAGAGAGGCAGCAGGACATCTGATCACAGATACCAGGAAACCAGGCCCCCAAATGCAAGGGCTCAGTTGTAGGAAGGTAGGGTACTGAGGTGCGAGACAGTAGAGCCAAACAAGAACCCATTTGGACCAACAAACAAATCATTTTCTGGGCTCAACAGGAACTTACACGTTAGAGGAACATTCAGTCTCTGTGCCTGATGAAAGGCAACCCAAACCCCTTCCTTGGTGGAGTCGTTCAGAGTGCTGGTCCTACTCTGTGCCAGGGAAGATGATCCATTTCTACACCAAGCTCCCAGTGAGGCAAGTTATGTAGGCTGAGGCTGCAGCCGCGCTCTTCAGGTGGTGAGAAGTAGAGCTAAGGAAACTCAAACTAAGGGTTTCATCCCCTTGTGAGCCAGTTAGCTCTGCCTGTGTGAAGATGAAGTCTTAGCAGCTCATCAGATGTCACAAATAGTTCACTTTTGGAGCACACTCAGGGGTTGTGTTCAGGTCAGTGCTTGGAGGAGCCCTTTTACAGGATCCCAAGAAATGGAATTTTGAAGCTGATACTGTTCTCTCTATTCTTTAGCAAGATTTATCTTCCCTGAAACCTTATGAATTGCATTGGCTCCAAAAGGAATAGGCTTCCCATTGGTGCAAAATATGTTATATAGCAGATAAAGGAGCTTTGTGCTTTTATTAAAACGGTGACAATCAGCCTGTTCATTTCCTCAGACTTACCTTGTCTACTCAAGGCCTAATGCCCCTCTATTATGTTTATCCCTTGTGGGGACTTTCATGAGCAGTGACTGTCATTGACATGGCCACTGAAGATTAATAACATCGATGCCACTGAGAGCTTACCCAGGAGTTTGGAGCATAGCAACTGAAGGATAGTAAATTGGAGGTAGAAGAAAAAGGCCCAGAAAAAGAGGGTCTCAAAAGAGTTGACAACCAATCCTTCCTTGGAGTCAAGTCAGCTGACTGCTTTAGTTTCAAGACCTCCTTGAAGATGTAGAGATGGACTCATCTCTGTCCCCAGTGGTACCCACCCATTCTCTCCCAAAGGTGTAAGTAACACCCCTGATCACTCACCTGCAAGTGGAAGTTTCTCTCTCACATACTTTTTTTCTCTTCCTGCTTTATTGAGATATAATTGACATTTAGCACTGTGTAAATTTAAGGTATACAGCATAATGATCTGACTTACATACATCATGAGATGAGGACCACAATAAGTTTAGTGAACATCCATCATATCATATAGCTACAAAATTAAAGAAATAGAAAAAAATATTTTTTCTTGTGATGAGAACTCTTAGGATTTACTCTGTTAACAACTTTTAGATGTAACATAGAGCAGTGTTCATTATCTTTATCATGTGGTACATTACATCCCTAGTACTATTTATCTTATAACTGGAAGTTTGTACCTTTTGACCACCTTCATCCAATTCCCCATCCCACCCCTCACCTTTGATAACCACAAATCTGATCTCTTTTTCTATATGTTTGTTTGTTTGTTTTCGAAGTATTAATATAATTGACCTACAATACTATGTTAGTTCCTGTTACACAACATAGTAATTTAATCTCTCATACTTTTTTATTCTAGAAGAATAACAGCAAACTGATTTCATTTGCCTTTGCTTGAAGGTTGAATACCTTCCCTAACCAACTTTTTTCTCCTGCTTATTGTAAAGCCACACCCCTCCCACCTTTTTTCCCTTCAGCATTTCAAAACAGAGGTAAACAATTTTGCTGATGCTTTTAGGATTTCTCTGTTTCTTTGATTAATTTCCAGGGACAACAGTAGGCCTCTGTGGCTTTAAGAATGTTCTGTTTTCTTGCCGGAGTAGGAGGGGAAGAATCAAAAGAGGAAGTTAACTTTGTACTAAGATGTTCATTCTTCCTCTAAAAGTTTAAGAGCTATCATCAGAGACTTATTTATTGTCCCTACTCAAGCCTGTCCTAAGAACCAATAAACAGCTAAAAACAACGTGATCAGTTAGCCTAGACTATTTTGATTCCCTATGGGGCTCAGTTTTGCCCCAGTCAGATGGTGAGTGTACACCAGAGTCATAAGAAATACCATTTCTAGATGTTCAAGTCACCATCCACCAAGCATCACTAAGGGGGTGGCAATAGTGTCTCCAGACATGAATATACTGACTCTCCACTTAAAAGAGGTAAAATGAGAGTCTCACTTGTTACATTCTGCTGTGAGGGTCTTAGCAGATAGCTAAATTAAACTGTTGCGACGGGGCCTTTTGATAGGCAATTAACTCAGGATAGATTTCATATCCTTATGCCTATATACACATAGAAGGGACAGATAAAAGTCATGGTAAATTTTGATGTTGATAATTCATTGCCATCTACGTGGAGAAGCCCCATTCCACAGCTTTCACAAATAACTGACCATTGGAAATTCTTATGAAACTCTAATTTCTCTGAAAATATTTTCCCTTTTCATTGGATAGTTTAATTTTCCCCAACATTTAATGGAGGATTTGTTTTTTGTGTTCTTATTCCAGTAGTGGTAAATTGTTATGTGTAAAAAGCAGGGTGAGAATACCTGTGTAAAACTTCGAGGGGCTATTAATTCTATATGTTACTAGGTCTTCTGCTTTCTGGGTTTTTCTCCATCTAAGAGGTCATTCTGTTTCTCTCTACCTGGCAAGGGAACTTTATCAAGATGGGGAAGCCACTTCCACAGGAATTTTGTTAAAGGGCAAAGGTGGAACATTCTGTTTGTGTAGGTCCTGTTAAAATTATATATTATCAAGTTATTTTAGAACAAATATGCCCATTTTTCTTTAATTCTTTGATTTAGGGGATCCCCCAAAGTAGCCTAAGCCTGCAGCTGGCAGAAGAAATGGGAAGGGGTGACCTATAGACTATAACTTATCCACCTCATCTTACATTTGTTAGTGCTTTGTTGCTTAAAAAGTAATTTCCAAATGGCTGTTGTGTTTAATTTTCACATCAAACCCGTGGCCTAGTCAGGGCAATTACTTTTATCCAAATTGTAACTCTAAGGAACTGAGAATCAAGAGATTTGAATGATTTGCCTGAGCTCCCAGTGTTAGTAAGTGGCCACACTGGCTTGGAATTTACACGGGTCTTCTGATTCCAAGTCTAGGATTCTTGGCAAACACAAAATGCTAAAATGTTTGACAAGAAGCAGCACATCGATACAAATGAAACAAAACAAAAGCACTGTAAACACTCATATATTTGATCATCTATGTTTAATCTACATTTTATCACACATATTGTCAGCAAATTTAATTAAGTGCCTACTGTTTGTAAGGCATTCTAGGAAACTGGTTTGAGAAATAGACCTTCAGTTGAATGGAGTCTTGATTTATTATTTTTCTTTCCTTAGACTTAGTTTTCAGGTAGAAATGTTCAATTCCATTGTATTTTCTTTACAGATGTGAACAGAATCTTACATTATGGGGAACACCCAGGGGCCTCCCAGGTCACAAGGTGTACAGAAGCAGAGCAGAACGAGTTATCTTGAAGATGGAGCAATTTTGATGGAGAAGGGAGAATGAGCTGAGAGAATTTATAGCAAATACGTATTATCTAGTCTGGGCCAGAAACCCTGGCACACTTTTTATATTCCAGTATAATCCTGGGTCTCGTGGAGGAGAGATAGACATTAATACTGGGACCAGAGGCAGACACTAAACAAGTAAGCACACATATAGTTTTAATTGCATTACTTCTTGCCTTGTACATCATCATCCTTTTTCCTCTTAATCCTTTCCTCCCTACCTGTCTTCCTCTTCCCCATCCAGACACCTGTGAGCATAAGCAAGAGTGGGACAGTTTGGGCTTCATTATAGCCCAGCCTTGGCTTAAGTGGAAGTCAGATAGTAATGAGGCTCTGCTCTAGCCACGGTTTCTAAAATCATCATGAGTGGGTTTATTCCACTGAAGGAGCCAGGGTTGCTATAACTGTACAGTTAATGCAGGCTGCAGGTGCCCTCTTCCTGAGAAAAATGATGTATTTGAGGCCTCAGTGATCCCGGTTGGCTGTAAATATTTATCAGGTTTCCTAGACCATTGCTTAGGCTTCCATTTTCCCTTTCCCTGTTTATCTGACCAATTCCGAGTCCTACTTCAGAAATGCCAGAGCATCTTGGTTCTGTATGATGGAGGCATATTTTTCTTCTTTAGGTTACATGTCTTTTCACAGAGATTTTTGTCTTAGATGTCTTGAGATGGGAACTGTAAAAGACATTATTTTTGAACATTTGAACATTACTTTTCATTTTCTCAAAGGAGTTTACACATGATTGACAGACATATTAATCAAACCCACCTACGAGATGAGAAACCCAGACTCAGAGCTGAGGGAAGGGGGAAGGAGGAGGAGCCCTGGGTGCTCTAGTGTGAGAAGAAAGCGTAGAAATTAAGCTCAAGTGTCTCATACAATGAATCCTGAATAATCCTTTTACATTCAAACATTTTGACAGTTTTTAGGCATGAGAGGGAGTGAGGAGTTTACAAGGAGCCCAAATTATCTCCAAATTGTTTGTTTGCTATTAAAGGGATAAAAGAAAACATAACGAACTCCTGGCTTTTCACTGTAGACAAGAAGTTGTGTTGCACAAAAACCTAGCTGTTTTGTTAGTAGGGAGTTACATGGCTGCCCAAATGTTGCTTGAATCAGGAAC
This sequence comes from Balaenoptera ricei, assembly GCF_028023285.1. Taxonomy (NCBI): domain Eukaryota; kingdom Metazoa; phylum Chordata; class Mammalia; order Artiodactyla; family Balaenopteridae; genus Balaenoptera; species Balaenoptera ricei. Next base: position 65,205,857 of record NC_082652.1, read on the forward strand.
TTTAGGACTAGTCATGTGTAGGAATTAAGGATGGGAAGCAGAATGCCTTCTGGAGGACTTACAAGGCTTTCTAGGTGGTGCCGACAGGTGCAGCCAGCATTGAAATAATGACACTGCATATGTGCACGGCTTTAGACCTTTTAAAGCCCATTCATATGTCTCATCATGTAGAATTTTAGCTCTAAAGAGGCTCTATCTGACTTGATCTTGCTTCTAATTCAAGAATTCAATTAAGCATACCTACTAGGCCATCTCATCTCTGCTTGAATGTTTCCTGTGATGGAGAGCCTCTCTTGGACCAGGCAACTTATTTTGTGGCTAGACAGCTTTTACTGTTTGGAAATTAGAGTTCAAATCTATTTCACTGAAACTTCTATCTACTGGTTTTATCGTAACCCCTACACAATAATTTTTCAGTCATTTGAAAGCAGTTATCAGGGCTCCCCTAAATCTTCCCATCTCCATGCTAAACACCTCCTGTTTTCACAGCCAACCCTTAAATGATTTGGTCCCTAGCCTCTCCTCATTTCTGCACACCTTTCCCTAGGATACACTCTTCTGGTGTCTCCAGACTAAGCAAAGTTCTCAGACTCTGACACAGCCCAAAATGTGCCCTGAGCAGTGTGGTGTGAGTGTTAGCAGTGTCCCTTGAAATTTTCTACTTCAACTTCTGCCATCTAGGATTATGACAACTCTCTTAGAAACCATTGCTGGCTCAAAAAGAGCTTGAGGTCAAATGACATCACCAGTCCTCTTCGCAGAACAACTTTGAGTCATTTCTCCCCATTTAATTCTTTCTCATCTCCTTAAAAACAAACAAGAAAAACCTAAGTGAAAGGTTTGGGTAGTTAGAACAGTTGCTATCACCTCAGTTTTAAAACTATTAGATAACATTTGCTGACTGCTTCCTAAAAGCTGGGCATTGGCACTGTTTTCAGCACTTTTCATACATTAACTCACCAAATCCTCATCATAACCCTTGAGGGTATGTCCTCTAAATGCTCCATTTGATAGATATGGAAACTAAATCATGGAGAGGTTTAGTAATTTGCCCAAGTTCACACAACTTATAACGGGGGGGGGGGGGGGGGGAGGTGGTATCCAAACACAGTTGGTGGCCAACAAGAATAGACCCTCAGCCTCCTGGCTGCTAGATCAGTGTTCTTTCCTCACCCCACTGTGGCTTCCTGTAGTGACAAAAAGTCTTTCACTTTTGTTCCCTATATAAGATGTTTTGTTTTGTTTTCCAAATTGAGACTTATGGTCCATTAGCAGATTGTGAATTCAATTTAGTGGGTTACTACTAGCAAAAGGAGAGGAGAGGAGGAGAGGGGGGAGGAGGAGGGGGGAGGGGTGGGGGGAGGGTGATCAAAATGCCTCATGCTTAGTAAGTGTAAATTTTGTTCCATAAAACTCTTATTGTGTGTGAAACACACACACAAATATATACTGTATGTACAGTTACAGTGAAAAATGTACTTCTTATTGTTTCTTACGATCAAAGCAGTTCGAGCATTGCTGCCTAGTAAATTTTATATGTCAGACTTTGTTCATTTCTTTAACTCTAAGGTTAAACAGGCATTGCAGGGCACACCTAGGTTTTAAATCTCCACTTTTGCTCTGCAGCCAGTGAGAACAAAACTTGCAATTAAGCAGAAAGCTTAAGCAAAGAACTTTAGAGAGAAAAGAAGTGGTTGAGGACTGAAGTAAAAAATAAAAATCTGTTCTAATTACAGTAGAGTTTCCATTCAGCAGCCTGATAGATTCCTAACTCATCACCTCAGGCAAGTCACTTCCCATCTCCCCAAGTGGTTTGCCAGAACCAGCGAGAGAATTCAGGAAATGGTACTCTCTTTTTCTTTGTGAAGCTTGGCTAAATGACTTCAATTTAGCCAGCCAAGCAGGAAGCAATTGTAAATATAAACTTGCTTTACATATTCCTCCCAGAGGAGACATGCAGTTTGCCTCCCTAGTAAAGGGAATTCCTAGACTTACATTCTTTGTGATCTTGCTTGCATCATATTTTTTTTTTTCTTTTTACTCCTCAGTGTAGCAATGTCCTTAATTGAGATAGTAATGTTGAGCTTGTTGGATTGTCATGAAGTTTCGTTTGCATGCCTGAAAGACCCCCTTGGTGCTCAGTTAATCATAATATAAGGAGGAAAAGAAAATTACGATGTTGATCAATTATAGGCATATAGGATTTCTGACAGTTATGTCCACAATGATATGTAGATTGTAGACTAAAAAATAGTAACTTTCCATGAGTATTTCGAGAGTCATCTTAGACATTTGGAAAAATGCATTTAATTTTTAAATTAAACATTTAAATTATGTCTAAGAATGAGGGAAGTATAGCATTAAAATCTCCAGGAATCAACAGAGGCCCACCAAGAGAACCTAAATGGTTTCCAGCCATTGAGAACAGAAGACCATTTAGGCCCAAGTCACTGTTGAAAATAAAGCTGAAAAACTATTAGTTCACATCAAACGCTATGGATAAAAGTATTTAGCCAACTTATTAAGAATTTTGAAAAATTACAATCAGCGGAAAGTACCGTGAATTTTGAATCTATTCTCCTTCTCTGAGCATGGTTCTCATATATAATTCAGGTGGTGTTCAGTCTTCTCTGTTGGGTGGTTATGGTTGGGTTGCAAGATGGTAGTAACCTTTGACAGAAGTGAAATAGCTGCCCAAGGTGCCACAGTAAGTTGTTGGAGGAGGTCACTGGACTCACACACAAGTGCTCTTTCCACAGCTCCACGCTGCCTCCAAATGGGAAGGTGGCAGTTGTGTTAGGATGTAATCTCTTCGTAAATTACTACCTTTTCTTCCAAGTGGACAAGTGGCTAAGAATTTTAGGATGGCTTAAAAACTTAGCAACTTAATGTTTAGTGTCTAATTTGAGGATTAAATGACTTCCCTCCAGGGAAACTAAAATATTTACCTTTATTTCAGCCAAAGAGAAAAAACACTTTGAATGCATCATAAGCTATTTATTAATATCAAGTGGCAAATCCCAAGACCATTTTAAAGGAGATTTGGTGTAATACTTGATATAATGGTGCGGTAAAAATCAATTCCCCATTCCTCCCTACCCACCCACACACCCCCTGATATAGGCATTATCACTCCATCGGTGAAAGGAAAGGAACATTCACTTGCACAGGGCTTCGTAACATTTGATCCTCTTAACATTGCTGATTGTTACTTACCTCACTGACTACTCCTGGCAGGTGGGATGAGGAGGGTAGTATGGGGGAGATGGTGGGGAACAGGGTCTCAGCACAGAACCTTTGAATTGGAGTTGAGAGGTATCTGGGAGATCCACTGTTCTAGCTTCTCATCTAATGAAGCACTGTCTCTACCAATGGACATTCTACCTCTTCTAAAATTTCCAGCAGTTCCTTCCATTTCTGAACAATTCTGATTTTCAGAAAAACACTTTATGTTTAGCTGAAATCTATGTCCTAGTAACTTTCACCCATTAGCCTATTTCTACCCAGTTGAACTATATGTACAGTATAAATCTTCCATGCCATGATTTATTTGAAGAGAATCGCCATCCCTGATTCTCCCCACTCTGCATCCAGGTTTTGTTTCTCCAGGCTAAATATCCACTTTCTTCCTCCTGTTATATCATACCACTTTCATCACCATCCTTATTTGTGTTTCTCTTCATCTGTTTCAATTTGTCAGTGTCCTTACTCAATACTCTTTGGTTGCAGATATTTAAGCAGCTATCAATCCACCCAACTGTACTATCACACACACACAAGGTTCTATCAAAACTGTGAGTCTTTCTTTAACAGAAGTGTTTACCCAGCTGTCGTCCAGAGCATGTTGGTTCACTCCTGTTGGGACTTTGCTTCACTTCTGGCTGGGCAGCTGTGTACTCCTAACTTTTGTTTTTCTGCCTTGTTGCAGGAAAGCACTTTAGAGGTTGAGATTGTTTGAGCTCCAGAGTTGCTGCATTTCTCTGCTTTTAATTTTGACAGGGTCTGTTTGGGACTATTTAAAACCCAAATTGTTTAGTTATATCCCAGTTTGTGACCATGAAACTCACCGTGGACTGCTTCCCTATCCCAAACAGTAAGCTGAAGCTTTGGGGCATCACTGTGTTGATAAAAACAATCTGGGACTTTCTGTATATTAGAAAGGGTGAGCATCTAAAGCTTTTGTGAAGGCAATATGGTGCTTCTATTGATCCATGTGAGATGAGCATATGGAGGCTCTGAGAAAAAGAGTCTGCCCTATTTAGCGACCCAGGGCTGATGAGAAGGTGTGTTACAAATCTGTATTCCTCCCAGCATGTGGCCTGGGACACATCAGCTCATTTTACTGATGAGTTCCTCAAATCAAGCAGGGACCATCATCTCTTACCAGTTTATAGCATTAATTGAGTTGTGTGAGAAACACTGCAGGTGCGTCTGAGAGAGGAGAGAAAAGTAGGAAACTGTTTCTGCTCTCAGAGAAAAGGTAAATAGAAAAGCGGGAGCAGACATGTAACTGGCAGTGGATGAACAAGAGCAGATGTGCAGGTGGTAAAACAAGGTCATCTTTTTCGATGGAGGTAATGTGGGAAGACAGTCTAGTCCTGAGCTTTGGGCTTATTCTCTGAGTTATGGTGACCATATTCACTGAACAATAAATACAGACCCATGGCCTGAGAAATTATTTTAATACACTTCTGGGTGTGTTGAACTAGTATAATTAGGATATTTAAATGTTGAGATTTCTAGTATATGCCAGGGTTAAATGGAGACAGAGTGTCAAAATATTGGAAGTGTAGGCTGTCGCAGAAAAGCTGCATGGTGGGTGTCATAGTCATAGGGCCCAGACCTCTGAGGAGCGGGTACTCTGACTGTAAACCTAGATGAGCCCATTTCACATTCCTCCACATTCTTTCTGGATCCCAGAGCAATGACCCGTAGTGATCAAGGGCCTTTTTAGCTACACCATTTAATGATCCTGTATATATTTATAAGTCATAATTTTTAAACTGGGCTATAATATTAATAACTATGGAGTTTCCTAGTAGTAACACAAAAATACAGAGAATAGAAAACAAATTTATGGTTATGAAAGGGGAAAGGGATAACTTAGGAGTTTGGGATTAACATATACACACTACTGTATATAAAATAGGTAACCAACAAGGACCTACTGTATAGCACAGAACTATACTCAATATTTTGTAATAACCTATAAGCAAAAAGAATCTGAAAAAGAATATATATATATATATATGTAGATGTATAAGTGAATCGCTTTGCTGTATACCTGAAACTAACACAACATAGTAAATTAACTGTACTTCAATTAAAAAACAAAAGAAAGAAATACAGTGAATATACATTGAGGATATGGATGGCTAACCACTTGGTTCTTAATTTTTTATACACATGAGAATCACTTGGGAAAAATTAAATATAGATAGATAGATAGATAGATAGATAGATAGATAAAGACAGATAGAAAGATTTCCTGTCTCCAAATTCCAATTTAGTATGTCTAGAATGAGACCCAGAAAGTTAGAATTTTACCAAGCCCTCCAGGTAAATCTGATGCAGGCCTCCCAGATCCATATCTTCAAAATATTAGCTAGAAGAGGATTGTCTCCAGGGGTCCCAATTTCCTGAGTTTCTGGAAGGAAGCCAGGAAGCCTGTCTCCAGGATTTTCTCTCCCTTCTCACAGTCTTTGTGAAAGGGCTCCAGGTTCGGCTGTACAAGGTCTCACCAAGCAGAGTTTGGAGCAGTGTACATTCTTTTCAGGATTATAGGATTAGGAAACTGAAAGGTGATTCAAATTCTTGATTAAACAGAGAAGGAAACAGGAGGGGACGCTCCCGAGCATGCACATCACTCCAGTGTGTTTTCTCTGTAATTAGAGGAAGTGATTGCAAAATATTTGAGAGGATTAAATGCTCAGAGAATATAGTGATCAAATAACATGAGATGCTGCATTCTTTAAAATGATCACTGGCTTCGCTTTGCACGTGTTGTTGAACTGCTGTCACTTACACCTCAGTACTGAGTAAATGCCCAGCGGAAATGCTCTCTGATACAAGTTTGGGAAAACAGCCCTGGGTCTCACATTGGCAGACACTGGGTTCTATTGTGGCGCCCTCCATGAAATTTTGAGTGATGGCAAACTAAGGTATAGTATCTTTATTGCTCCATTTTCTCTTTTGTAGAATTACAGTAATCCCTGCAATGTCTTTCTTCACTTTAGCCTTTATTGATATCCACTAATTCAACAATAATTTATTGAAAAGCTATTTTATTTTAAATCCTCTATAGTACAAGGGGAACAATTTTTTACATAAATAATTATATTTATTGAGTGAAGCATTTGGGGGAACACAGAGATTCATTTCTCCCCCAAGGAGATTGTAACTGGGGCTCGAGAAGGGGGTGGGGTCATACATAGAACACGGATGTTGGAAATACACTTGGAGTGGTTTCTCAAGAAAGAAGATTCCATCTCCAAGGAAAAACTGCAGTAGTTCACCATGACAATGCATGTTGGTCATGGTATATGAGACTCGTGGGTCAGCCATGCAGGAGAGAGTTTCAGACTTCAGAGGCAGCCAGGTTCAGGACTGGGTGCTCTGCTCAGGTCATGGTCGTGTGACCTTTTTAGTCACACTGGGCCCCACACTTGATTGAATGCTCTGATCTCATCATCTGGAAATTCTTCTTACTTTTTGAACAAGGGGACTTACAATTTCATTATGCATTGGACGCCACAGACTATACAGTGGGTCCTGATTCAGGTGTTCCCTTATGCAAATTACTAGACCCTGTGATGTAGAAGGGACCTCGAATCCATTTATACTATTGTGAAAGTAAAATACAAAAATAAGTATTAAATGCCTTGTTTATAGAAGATGTTTAATAAATGTTATGTTTAAGGAGAAGAAAGAAGAATAGAGCTGGAGTTGGCCAACTTTTTCTATAAAGGGCCAGATACTAAATATTCCAGGCTTCGCAGGCTATTCAGTCTCTGCTGAAACCACTCAACTCCGCCATTGTAGTCTGAAAGTAGCCGCAGACAATACGTAAATGAATGGGTGCAGCTATGTTGCATTAAGACAGTTTGGGAAAACAGGTGGTCATAGTTTGCTGGCCTCTGGACTAGAGGCTAGAGAAGTAGAAGACAAAGAAAGCTGAGACAAAGAGACCAGTCATTTCAAAGTATGGTCCCAGGACGAGCAGCATCACTGTCACCTGTTAGAAGCACCAGTTCTCAGGTCTTACCCCAGATGCTGTATCTGGGAGGCAGTGGGGCCCAGCTCTCCAGCAATCTGTATTTTAAAAGCCTTGCAGATAACTGATGCATGGCTAATGTTTGAAAGCCGCTTCTCCTAAAACAAAGAAATCTGAGAATCAAAATATAAAGCAAAGAGCAAACTTAAGATTCTGTCAACAGATTGTTGAACATTACAAAGGCTTATATCTTTATGCTGCATTATAGTTGTGACCACGCCTCAAATCTTCTCTCCCCACTGATCCTCACAACCTGCCTGGGTTCCATGAGAGGATAAAGTCTTACAGAAAATGATTTGAGTGACTGATTTTTCTCCATTCTCCCAAAGATGATACATAGCTCGTACCATTCTAGATGCATAGGAGAAAAATTAATGCATTACCCCCAATGAATGCCATGGACATTTGTTTTCAAAGAGTGGTCCCCAGACCAGCAGCATCAGTATGGGACCTTGTTAGAAATGCAAATTCTTGGGCTGTATCTACTCCAGGCCTACTATAGGGGTTTTAACCAACTCTCTAGGTGATTCTGAGCACACTCAAGTTGGAGAACCACTGGGTAAGGGCATTAGGGCTTAATTCTCAACACTGCTTGAAAAGGGCTGCCACGATTACCCAGTGAAGGAGATGGGTATTAAAGTGACTGCTTTAGGGCACTTGCATGGTACCAGGAAGGGTGTGGATTTGAGCCTAAATCTTCCAGTTCTGAATTCAGGGCCCTTATACTTTGCCAAGTAATACTAGAAACAAAATCCATCCTCTGACCCTACCTTTTTAATTTAACATATGAAACCACTTAACTCCACAAAAACAATAAACTGCACATGGGTCTTTCAGATATAAAACAGAGCAAAAACTGCTAATCTGACACCCTGAGAAGATTCTGCTTCCTCACTTGAGCTAATAATGTTATTTTAGTTTTATTCTCTGTCTTCTGGGGGAATTAGCTGCCTCTCACTTTGATAGGTTCACTCCTTCCTACCTTACCCCTCCCGGCATGACAATTACTTTCTAGCTCTGTATTAGTGTGTAGCACTGACTATTCGGTGCTATTCTGTCTATTCTGGGATAAGTCTGGACCTTCTTATCCTTTGTTCAGGCAGAAACAATGACACTAAAAAGGTGAAGGAAAAATAAAGTCAGCAGGAGATAGACTTTTGCAATTCTAGCTTTTGAGGCCAAACAGACCCATCTAATGAACTGAATATTTTCCTGCTTCTCTGTGTTCTTAGCATCGTCTTTGCCTGCAGGTGAATGCCTTCTGCCCACTGGAGAAGTGGGCAGGCTATGATCATGTAGGAGGCATCCTTCACCTCTTGGCTGAAGCTTTGCGTGGAGAAGTAGGTGATATGATCCCTTGCCTGTGGCATTTGACCCACTCAATGGGCCTGGAAAGATCCTGGTGATTTTATGTATCCCACCCCCTGGAATCTACCTTTGCTGTCATAATAGCCCACCATTATACACTCAGTGCATAAATATGGCGCATGTATAAGCTATATGTAGAGATTTGGTAGTGGGCACATCCACTCTGCAATAATTTTGACTTGACCAATTAGAAATATTACCCAGTAGTACGTACCACCACTTTTTCATTCTTTCCCCACCAATTACACATTTTAACATATCTTTTTATTTCCCTTAGGAAATGTTAATTCCACAGTTAACCAACTCACTTATAGAAGCTATAGTTTTTATGCCTCTCCAGGCTCATGTGTCTCTAGAGCTGCATAGTTCAATATGAGAGCCACCAGCCATATGTGGCTGTTTAAATTTGAATTAGTAATTAAAATTAAATAAAATTTGTTCAGTTCTTTAGTTACACTCGACACATTTCAAGTACCCAATAGTTAGATGTGGTGGTGGCTGCCATATTGGATAGTGCAGATGCAGAAAGTTCTGCTGGACAAGCAGTGCTCTAGAGTTCTGTTCCCACCCACCATATCTTTCTATATCTGTCTCTATCTCTAACTCTCTCTTGCTATCTCTATCTCTCTCAGGAGTCCCATATAAATTCTTATTATTTTCCCCATCACCTCTAACCAGCACCTCTATTATGTATTTATTTATATATAATATAATCTGACTAATTGCTAACACTGTACATGTAGATGTACAGTGTAAATGTATATGTACATTTCAATATGAATAAAACCCTTCAGCTAAGTTGGGTTGAGGCTCTTGACTGTAGAATTTCAGATAACAATTAGAGAAAGAGAAAGTAGAGGCAGAGATGAAATGGGCTGGGGGTGGGGGTGGGTGGGGAGCATTCAACCAGACCTTTGAGTTGCCCCAAATCACACATGGTAGATAAACATTTTTTAACCAACTTTTTACTATGAAAAGGTTGAAATGTACAGATAATTTGAAAGAATAATACAGTGAACATCCACATACCCTCTACCTAGATTCAGATATCACTAACATTTGTCAAGTTTATCAGATTTACTGAGACCCATTTGAAAAATAGATTGCAGGCAGCATGGCCATTTACTGCTACCTACTTCAGTGTGATTCTCCCAATACCAAGGCCATTTCACATTATCGTTATCACACACACAAAATGAATGCTAATGCCACATCAGTTAAGCATTTACTCACACTAAGCATTTCAATTGTATCCATTCTTTCCCAAGTGAATAAATGGATTTTAGGTAAACAATGAGGATTTTGTTTCCCTTCAACTCTGGGCAGTACCTATCAGATATGTATATACCTGCTGTCCCACACAAGCAGTCCAGAGGATTTTATCTTCCCTTGGTTGCCCTGAGATGTTAAGGAAAAGGCATAGTAATAGATCACTATCTGATATTGTCAGCAATGCGGATCCCTTTCACTTACCAGCCATCCTTTGAGAGAGCTTGTAGCCCAAGGTACAGGGAGCCTAAGGGGGCTTAAGGAGAGTGACTCAGATGTTGAGAGGGTGAAACAAAGAAGTGTAAGGAGCAGTCCTTGGCCCTCAAAGACTTTATGAAACAGGGCTTTTGAACTGGACAAACGCCATTGCCATTTTCACTGTAACACCTATCATATCTCCTTTTCTCTGCAGTCAGCTTCTTGTAGCATCTTTAGCCCAGTGCTTAGCATGGACTAGGCACAAAATAAATGCTTATTGAAATTAAAATCTCAAAACAATCATCAGAACAGATTCATCTGTCACATGCTAAGTGCTCATGAATACCATATTACTTAAATAGAATTGATTTATCAATCTCCTTTCTGAAAACTCTGTGATACTTGATATCTGTACTGCTCATTTGATGGTCTGAAGTTGTTGTTTAATCCTTGACATTTCATTTACTTTTCCTTATATATAATTCTTGTCTACACATTAAATTATAAGGTCTGCTGGGCCAGGAACCATATCTTCTAATTCTTATTATCCTACATAAAACTTGCTATAGTGCTGAGTCTACAGCATGCATATTTGCTAGATGGATGAATGGATGAGTGAATAAATGAAGGAAATAAGCAGAATTGAATTTTACAAACAGGAAATATAATTACTTTAGAAACTAGATTTAGTATGGATCAATGCTGTAAAGTCTATGACACTACCTCTTTATAAAAGATAAAGATGAAATGAATGGCCTCCTCATGACTATTTTTTGTTTGTTTGCTTATGCATAAGATTTCTGGACTTCTGACAACACATATACACAAAACACAACACCAACACGAAGATACCTGTCACTCTGTGCCTGGGGATTGGTGTTTGCTTCTTCTTATTTTCTAGGTATATGTAGTGTCTGTTCATTTTGCCTTGAATACCCTACTCTTGCAGGTATAACACTGTTGGTTTAAATGCCCTCCTTACAGAGTTTTTCTCATGCTTAAAGGTACCAAACTGAATTATAAATGAGGTTTGTATTACCAAAAAAAACAAACAAAAAAAACCCTCAAAATTTAAACTGATTTGCACAGACTTAGCAATGCAAAATCCTATGATTTTTTTTTAATAAATTTATTTATTTTATTTGTTTATTTTTGGCTGTGTTTGGTCTTCATTGCTGCCTGTGGGTTTTCTCTAGTTGTGGCGAGTGGGGGCTACTCGTAATTGTGGTGCACAGGCTTCTCATTGCAGTGGCTTCTCTTGCTGTGGAGCACGGGCTCTAGGTGTGCGGGCTTCAGTAGTTGTGGCACATGGGCTCAGTAGTTGTGGCTCACAGGCTCTAGAGCACAGGCTCGGTAGTTGTGGTGCATGGGCTTAGCTGCTCCACGGCATGTGGGATCTTCCCGGACCAGGGCTTGAACCCGTGTCCCCCTGCATTGGCAGGAGGATTCTTAACCACCGCACCACCAGGGAAGTCCACAAAATCCTATGATTATTTGAAATTAGCTAAGTGTGCAAGCACAGGTTGTACTTGATAACAGTTTATCTGAAAAAAGAAGATCTGGTTAATTATATTAGGTTAAGCTAGACTGATTTAACAAATATGTGACAAAGTATGTAGCAGTTCAGGGCCACATGTTTCTGGTCAGTGAGCAGTACTTCTCCATGTGATTCAGGAGCCCAATCTCCTTCCATCTCTTGGCTCTGCTAGGGTCTTGTTTTCTTGCGTCAAGTTGGAAAAACTGGAAAATGGGGCAAGGCCAAGGATATACATTTCTCCAAATACTTGGTTGGGAAATGATACACATCTCTTCTGCTCACATGCCTCTTGCTAGAATTCATTCTGGTGGCCACGTCTAACTGAAAGGAGTCTGGAAAACATAATCTAGAAGCATGCCCAAAAAAGAAATGGATTTTTCACGAAGAGCTAGCAATCTTTGACACAGAGTTTTAGGTGACTTCAAAATGAAAAAGATAAAAGGAAATGTAAGCCCCATGAACAGAAATATAAGGGTCCACAGTAAGAGAGGAAGTAGTTTTAGGACTGTACATTGGTCCAGCAGCATCTGGGTACCACATTGTAAAGGGAACATTGAAAACCCAGAGCTCAGAGGAGGAAAGACTGAGAGAGTAGGAATCCAGGAAGCATGTCTAGGAAGAAAGGAGAAGTAAAACTAGAGAGATTTGTCCTGGGCAAGAGAAGTATGGGACCATTCAGTGATGGCTAAAGATCTGTTAGGGGAGGAAGTTGGAATCCTTTGGGGGGTTCTAGAAGCCTCGACTTTGACTCCTGTAGAATTTAGGAAGGTAAGAAATATGTATTCCCCAGCTCCTAGCACATTGCCTAACACATCTCAGGCAGTCAGTAAATATGTATGGATGGATTTAATTAATTAATTGCCAGGACACCATATTTCTGGATTGCTGGATCCTAAGAGGGGGCTCTGATACCAAAGGTACAGAAGAATTAGCTGAATGTACAAGGAATGTTGTAGCTGTGATACCACGCGGAGGTTGCAACAAGCCACAGCATTTGCATCATACAGTAGTATCCCCTTCTCCAGGGTCTTTCTTTTCACCTCTGATTCAAGGGGTCATCATCCCAGATCAGCCTTTCAGAAGCAGCCATGTCACAGAAAGTTTCAGCATTCCAGCCACCATCCCCAGGAGTCACACAAAAATTAATTGACCTAGTGATCTGTCAGCAAAGTTGTTTCCTCAGAATTGGAAGACGCCTTTGGAAAACTCTTCTCCATCCCTTGCCTCCTAGCCAGGGTTTTCCTGTTGCTACCATGGGTTTGGGCTTAGGATTTTATTTCTACGACCTTTTAGCTACACACCCCTCCCCATAGGAGCCCTCACAGCCAATGGTCAGAACCACCCATTGGGCACCTTTTCCTTTTTAAATGTCCTAGCAGCAGTCCTGCTGACCAGAAAGCTGCAGGGTGACGAAACATCTGAATCCTACTTAAAAGATATCCAGGCTTTGTGTAGATGGGGCCACTAGCACTGAGACTCCAGGAAACACTGGAAATCTTTGCCGTCCATCTGAGTCTGGAAACTGGTTGTGATTCTTGGGCTTATGTGATTAAGAGGAGCCTGAAACACAAGAATTGTAGCATTACAGACTACTCGAGAAGGCTCCCAGGAAATGACTAAGGGCTTCCTTCTCCCTCTTCAAAAAATGGCCTTAAGCAACAGGTAAAGTACCTAGCACACAGTCTGTCTTTTCTTAGTGTTCTCCATGTTCTCAGTGACTTTTTTATGTAGGTAGTTCACCAGGTGAGACTTGAAGGGAGAAAATACTTTGGCAAAGATAAAATTATAGACAATCTACTGTTCATACCTTACTTTCATCAGGAGAAAAACTGCCAGTGCACAGAAGGAAATGCTCCTCTCTCTTATAAAAAGGAAGAAATACAGTATACTAGGAAGTGTCCTAAATTGAGTCAGGAACTAAAATTTGGCTAGATTGATTTTATATGTTTATTTATTTATAGCCTCCTTGTTCTAGAATTGATTTTAAATGGCTTCAAATATAGACGAAACTCAACAAGAGAGGAAAAATGAAAAGAAGACACAGGGACTTCCCTGATGGTCCAGTGGTTAAGACTCTGTGCTCCCAGTGCAGGGGGTCCAGATTTCGATCCCCAGTCAGGGAACTAGATCCCATATGCCGCAACTAAGACCTGCACAGCCAAATTAATAAATAAATATAAAAAAAAAGAAAAGAAGACACAAAAGAAGAAAACAAAAGTGGGGATGTAAATGAACTTAAGAATGCGACAAATCTAACTAATCCTGTTTGGATTGTCAGGTTGACTTTGGTAATAACTCTCTTAGGCTCTTGTGTGTGTGTGTGTGTGTGTGTGTGTGTGTTTGTGTGTGTGTGTGTACTTTTTTGCTTTTAATGGCTGCTTTAATGAGATATAATTACTCACCATAAAATTCACCCTTTTGATGTGTATAATTCAGTAATTTTTAGTATATTTGCAGATTTGTGCAATCAATACCACAATCTAATTCCAGAACATTTTCACCATCCAAAAAACATATTCTGTAGCCATAAGCAGTCATTCTCCATTATCCGCTCTCTGCAGTGTGTAGCAACCGCAAACCTACTTTCTATCTCTGTAGATTTTTGTATTCTGGACAGTTCACATAAGTGGAATCTTTTGTGTCTGGCTTCTTTCATTTAACACAATGTTTTGAAGGTTTATCTCTTCTGTAGTATGTACCAGTACTTCATTCTTTTTTATGGCTGAATAATATTCCATTATATGGATATACCACTTTTGTTTATTCATTCATCAGTTTATGGACATATGGGTTGGTTTTTACTTTTTGGGTGTTATAAAAAATGCTGCTGTGAACATTCATATACAAGGTTTTATGTGAACATATGTTTTCAAATCTCTTGGATATATACCTAGAAGTAGAATTGCTGGTTCATATGATAACTCTATGTTTAATTTTTTGAAGAACTTTCAGACTGTTTTCTGAAGCAGGTGAGCCATTGCACAGCCTCCCTAGTAATGTATGAAGATTCCAATTTCTCCATATCCTCATCAACATTGGCTATTGTCCATCATTTTTATTATAGCCACCCTAGTAGATATGAAGTGACATCTCATTGTGGGTTTGATTTGCATTTCCCTAATGGCTAATGATGTTGAGCATCTTTTCATTTGCTTTTAGCCACATGCATCTTTTTTTTTTTTTTTTTTGGTGTATGTGGGAGAAATGTCTTATTCAAATCTTTGCCCATTTTAAAATTGAATTACTTGTCTTTTTATTGTTTTGTAGGAATTCTTTATACATTCTGGATACAAGTCCCTTATCAAATATATGTGTTGCAAATATTTTCTTCCATTCTGTGGATTGTCTTTTCATTTTCTTGGTGGTGAACTTTTAAGCACAAAAGTTTTTAATTTTGATGAAATCCAATATTTTTTCTTACTTTTTCTCTTGTTTATGTTTTCGAGTCATGCCTAAGAAGACTTTGCCTAACCAAAGGATCAGGAAATTTATTCCTATGTTTTCTTCTAAGAGTTTTATAGCTTTAGCTCTTACATTTAGGTCTATGATCCATTTTGAGTTAATTTTCTTTTCTTTTTCTTTTTTTTTTACTTTTTATTATGGAAAATGTCAAATATATACCAAATAGAAACGTGTAACCCCATCTCTCATCACCAGCTCTAGCAATTACCAGCTCCCGGCCAATGCAGTTTGAGTTAATTTTTGTACATGGTGTGAAGTAGGCATCCAACAACACGTCTTCTTTGTTTTCCTCTCCTCCTCCTCCTTATTCTCTTCCTCCTTCTTTTGTATGTGTATATTCAGTTATCCAAGCACTGTTTATTGAAAAGGCTTTTTTCCTCATTGTATTACCTTAGCACCTATAAAAAGTCAATGGACAATACATGTAAGGGTTTGTTTTTGGACAATCAATTCTATTCTATTGCTCTATATGTCCATCCTTATGCCAGTGCCACACTCTCTTGATTGCTGTACCTTTATAGTACATTTTGAAATCAAGAAATGTGCATTCTCCAACTTTGTTCTTTTTCAGTATTGTTTTGGCTATTGTCCCTGGCATTTCAATTTCTGCAAAAAAAGGCTCTGCAATAGACCCTTTAGCCCTCCATTTTCTCAGCTGTTTAAAAAGACTGATAATCTGCCTGCTGTGGAGTTCTTGTGAAACCTCAAAGAACATGAACCTGCTATAATGTTAAAAATACTAAACTAATTTTAATCCTCATTTTCAGAAAAATCTGCTTTGCCCTTTTTGTTGACCTACCATTGCCACGTCATGACTAGCATTATAACTGTCTGGCTTCTAGACTCAATGAAACTATGATGTCTCCCAGTTTCCACAAGGACCGGCATGTTGCTGGGTCCCTCTGTTAGAAGCACAAAATTCTGAGTCTGTAAAGTAAAATGAGCTCCCCTTCCAGAAGGTGAGATAAGGTTACTGTCAGAAAAGAGAGAAGGGAGGAGCATTTGGAGGGCTGGGAAAACAAGGAGAAATGGAGAACTTCTTTGGCTGCTGGCAGTGCATAGAGAATTTAAACTAGAAGCAGGTTTGTCTCTTAAGGGGTTAGTATCTGAGGCCAGAATATTTTCCATCTCCCTCCAGACTTCACTCCACCTCTGGCTGGAAGGCCCATTATTTGAATGGATCAGAATCCAGTGACTCAGTTTGTAGGTGTCTGCTTGGCTGCCTTTTATTTTGATTGCAGACTCCAGATATAACCAGAGCAATGAAGAGACAAGGGGGACCATCTTGGTCAAGACCCAAGGCAATGAGGTTTTCTCATACAGGCTGCCCTTCTGAACTTAGGAGACAACAACGTAGCCTTCTTGCTGCTGGGGCCAGAGTGAGCTGAGACATTGTGGAAGCTGAGAGCAATCTAAGGACAGCTCTTCTTCCTCCTTCTCTCTTCCACCTACTATTTATAGTAACTAATGCTACCATCACAGTTATATTAGCCACATTTATTGAAGGTAATACATTATGCCATGTGTTTTTCATGCGTTATAGTATTTAATTCTAACCACAATCCTATGAAGTCAGCACAGTTATTATTATCCCCATTTTACCAATGACAAAACTGACACAGAGACGGGTTATATGCTTTGTCAAAGTTACAGAGATTTAAAGGGGGCATTTCCAGGATTGATCTGAAAGACACTAAGCTATAGTAGGACAGCCATTTTTACTTATTTTTCTTGTCTATTTGGTTCAAATGAAAATGTTCGTTTTACCAATACTTGGGGGTCAGAGAATCAGCTTATAGTCTTTAGAAATTAAAAAACTCTCAAGGGCAGTGTCCTAGTCCTATTGCTTCAAGGAAGCATATTCCAAACTCTTCCAGACCACACTATGCTCTCCTATCTCTGAATTCTGGTTGTGTTTTTATAAGAAGTTAGCACTGATTCCATTACCGTTGGATGAGTTTGTCTGATGGCTGAGACCCACCTGGCCTTCTGAGTTGCTGGCATCACGGGCAGTGCCCAGAGAGTGCCTTGACCTCTCCAAGAATGTTTGCTATCTTTAGTAGTAAGCTCTCAGTAAAGGTGTACTGATTTTGTTCTGTGGCCTTCCTGACGTAACTTGCCATGAACTGCTGCTGTCCTATAATAATAGGACACCAGCCAGGGAATGGCAACAGTGAAGGACTCATTCAAGAGGTGGTGATGGGGTGAGAGGAAGGAAGGCCAGGTGAAGCCAGGTAAAGTGAGGTTCTCTTAGAGCATTCTTACTCCCTTCAGAGCTTCATTTGGGTCAGAGCTAGTTTTCCCAAACTTTTGTGTCTTTGATGGAATCAAGAAGATGAAAGAAGCTGTTGCATGAACAATTCAAAGTATGTGCATACTGACTATTCTCCCCCATGCAAGTTGAACTGAAATGAAACTCTGCCCCATGTTTGTTAAAGAGCAACGTCCAGATATGGATGATGCAGGCAAGTATCCTGCCATGAATCCCTGTAATAATATAGCTGTTGTATCTTCACTGGCAACCCTTTTTCTCCCAGAGGAAACTAAATCTCTTGTTCCATCAGACTAAAAACCAGCAGGGCTTTTGTTTGTTTGTTTTGTTCTGTAAGCATACACAAGTGTTCATGAATTGATTTTATGTTGTTCGTAGTGAGAAGGGGTTATTTCTACTTTTAGATCTCAACTAGTGCCTCTCCACAGGGAATTCTAGACTTTGATTCCTGTGTATTTTCAGTTTATAGACCTCTGGCTTGCCTCCTGCCTTCACCCCCTTATCATCCACCATACACTTTTCTTATTTGCCACTCTTTGAAGTTATAGGGAAGGTGGAATCTGGGAATATTGTAGGCATCAACACAGCACTTAGAAGTCCCTACACCCCTTCCTGTGCACTCTTGTTACTTGCTTTGCAACACAAGACTATCCATGGATGTTTCTTTTGAACACAGAGGAAAAGTGAGAGGTTCCATAAAATCAAATGACCATTGGACCTGGGGCCCTGAATTTGAGGTGGTGGAGAGTGAGGGTGGATTCCTTATCTAGAAACTTTGTATCTGTGACACGAGGCATTTTTGTCTAATATGATCACCCCCATTTTCTCCAGTGTACCTTTAGCTCATTGAGGCTGCTATTACCGAAATACCACCAGCTCCTTAAGTGGAACCTGTCTTAAAATATGGAGCTGGCAGAGAATTGAGAGCTGAAAGGACCTTTAGAGATCCATTACTCTGCCCTTTCCTCCTACAAATGATGTTCTGCAATGAGGAGAGTTAAAGTAACTTTCAAAGACTCTCAACAGGATCCAGATTATTACCAGAAAGCTGCTTCTGCTGCCCACCAGCCAACTGTGTGCAGAGCACCTGTAAGTTTTGTTTTGACTCTCGACAGATTAGGAGATCTTCATTTAGGTTGAAGGTGGCTGCTGCCTGAAAGCTAGCTTCATCTCAGCCCCTCTTCTTACTATGATTAGGCTTATAAACAAAGAGTTTTATCTCCCCAATGCTAAGGTAAAGCAACTGCATTGTTTAACTTGGAGAAGTTGAACAGCATCTCATCATCAAAGGTGTGGAAACAATGCCATCCTCTGGGTCTCCCACCATTAGGTAGTAATGCTCTTCCCACTCTGCTTCACCTGTTTAAATTCTACCAGCACAGCCAGACCTTACCATGAAACCTCACTGAGCTCTCCAGTGAGATTCTTCATCATAAAGGGCCTGCTCTACACTGTTCAACATCCCTTACCTCTTCTCTAATAGACATTCAGCCAAGATTCACCAATGCCTAACTGTGTGCCAGGGACTGGGACAGATGTCATGAAGGAGGTACAAATGTGTAAGACTTAATGCTTGTCATTAAGGAACTTAGGCAATGGAGAAGGAGAGAATATGCATGCTTACTCACACTCACACTCACACACACACAAAGTTAAGGCAACATATGACAGATTTAAAAAGAAATGTGCTGGTGGTTTGGAGGGGGAGTGAACACTTCCAGCAGGAGTGAAAAGAAGAGGTCTGTTTCTGATGGAGGTGACATTAAACTTCTCCTGAAGTACAGGTCAGGTTTACTCATAAAAGCTTCTTTCTAGGTGATGTCCTTATTGCTTGATAAATGTTGGTCTTGACTTCTTACTAAATTTGAAGCTTTTCAAAGACAGGGACCATGTTTATGACACATAGTGTTAGCTTAATAAATAGTTGTGGAAATGCTGAGTTTTCCCCTAGAACTTGTAGTAACATTACCCAAGTAATGATGAAATTTAATTGACTTGAGTCTGTAGGGAATCATATATGTTATCAAATGGATGCTACTGATTACCTTCCTTCCAGAAACCTACTTTATTCCATGATGCTCACTGAGCACATCTGTATACAGATTTCTAAGGTAACTTTTCCTACACTGTTCGCTATAATCAGAGGATTCTCACCCCCTTTCTCTACTCATGCTCATTACACAGATCTCAGACAGCCATTCTCTTCCTCTCCTTTCCTTTCTTCCTCCTTCTTCTTTTCTGGTTACTCAGCCTTTTTTCTCAGATATAACCAAGGAAGCAGTGAGTGCTGATGGTATGTGCGTTCCCAGTGCTCTGCACTCCATTTCAGTGTCAGCAACCATAAAACAAGAAGCTCCCTTGAGCTTTGGCTTTTAACCCAGAGCAGTCAAGAGTTCTAGAGCTGGGGATTCAAGTGTTTTGAAGAGGAAGAATATACTCTTTGAAGAAACCCACTGCTCTAAGCCCACTTTTGCTCAGATTAAGATATGGTTTGCCTGAATTCAGGTCACCGGGGGTATACTCCTCCACAAATACAAGTTGATGGGTTTCCATAACAACAAAAGTTGAGTTCAGCTTCCTATAACAGAAAACCCACAGAACAAGTCTCAGACAAGAAAGAAGTTGAGTTTTCTCACGACTAAGGAAGCCTAGAGGTAAGAAGGCTGGGACTGGTGAGGCTGCTTCACCCTGTCACCAGGACCCGACTGTGCTTCTCCCTTTCTCCTCTGCCATCCTGACAGCAAGGCTCCTGCCCTCGTGGTTACTCTCAAGTGTAAACTCTAATTCAAACGATTGGTGCTGTGGGCATCCTGAGAAAAGAGGGAAGTGTATGGAGTATGCAGTGCTATCTTCACAGAAGATCAAAAGTAGAGGTGGGTTAGGACTGAAAGGTAGATATGACCAGAACATGTAGAGAAGAAAGGGCCTGGAAACTGTTTTCCAGAGGATGCTCTTGGAAAGGGCTAGAGTGGGAAGGAAAGTGGTTTCCTGTTACTCCATCCAGGTCTAGGGCTGGACCATGGGCCACACTGGCTGCCCCTACCTGTCCAAATTAAAGCCTCTTCATGCTGCTGGAGCAGTAAGAGAGTGTGCATCTCTGCCGTGGTCAGCTTGGAACTCTGTGTGTTGGCTTTCCAGCACTCTCTCTCAGACATCTTTGCATGGCCCACAGTGACCATAGTTGGTCGTGTAATGGTTAAGGTGACACCATACTATGGCTGAGCTCATTCCATTTTTAGTTACTAAGGAAGTTTGGTTTCATTGGTTTATTTTCTCTTTCTACCCTCCTTCTACTCCTTTCTCAGCCTTTTGCAATACAGGACCTGCATGCCATTCTGGTGAGCTTAACAAAATAATACAGGACCCAAGACGGGTGCCCAGACGTGGCCTTTCAGTGTCTCCAGCTTTTGTCCTTAGATGGGGGACAGACCGAGGCTCAGTATAGAGTGTCTGGAACTGCAGAAGCCACCCGCATCTCCCCTTCCCCAGCCCAAGACGTGCTTTACTTTCATGTTCTTTCTGTGTGGTTTCCCTCTGCTACTTGTACATGCTTTGCACAGACATCAACTCAAAGTGAATTGCAGTATCATGAGTTACCTAGGATGAGAATATTTATCATTCAAAACCTGATAATCACTATTAATTGTTGATTTATGAACACACTGGCTTAGGACAGAATTTGACTAATGAGGCAAGCCCCTGCCCTCTAGGGAATATTCTGCTCTTAGGCAACACAGAGTACACTTATGCAACTGGGAAAATCATGCATCATATTTTGTTTTGCCATTTCAACACCAAGGTTTGAAGTTTGATTTTTAGTTTATTTTTGCTGGGCAGGATTAAGGTCACAATTGCTCTATGTGGCAGGCAAAGACTGACAGTAAATGAATGGATTTGGCATTGTCTTTCCTCTTTGAGTGACTCTTGCGTTCTGGATTCAAAGAGAAGAGATAATTCTTTCATGGGTCTGTATAATCAAGTGATAGTAGGAAGTGATAGGGAAAGATAAGGATGGATATCATCGTATATTATTGATTAGGACAGGTTTGGGACTGAAGTGAGATTTTTTTTTTTTTAATAACAAGATCTAGACGAAGCCAAAAAGTTCATCATGACCCACCCCTTCATGTTACAAACAAAGTAATTTAGTAACAGAAATAGGACTCGAACCCAGGATTCAATTCCCAGACCAGCAATCTTGACAGTAAGCTCTCTCTGAGTACTATTATGCCAAGACTTTACCCAGGCACACGTTCTGAGAAAAGGTGCCTTAGCACCTGGTCCCTGGAGTAAGCTCTGATCTTCTGAATAAGGCCTATTTTAATTCCTTCACAGATCATAGAAAACAAAGGAATTCATTAATAAATAGTAAATTTTACTAAGTAAATGGCTCAGGCTTTGACTGATATCATTACTTCGCAGTAAATGTGTGCATTAAATTGATTTGAATATAATGTGGAAATTCATGGTGAAGAAATATGGTCTACTGCATCTCTAATTTGGCAATCAAAGATCCCTGATAGAATGGGGTCTCCTCAGAGGAAAGCACGGGAAACATTTGCCCCGTATAATTCCCCTCACTCCATTATGCTCTAGAATGACAGCTCTCCAAGCAGTTCTCCTGACTTCAGAAATATAGTCAAGAACCAATCTCCAAAGGATGGATGGGGTTTCATTTAGTGACTCAGGGAAATATTATAAATCTTTTTTTCTAGTCAAAAGAGCATTAGTAGCAAGTGGAGGGTACAGGTCGCTCAGCTAACCAGTGAGTCAATGAATAAGTATACACAGGACACTGAACAGTGTGTCCAGCCCTATGCTAAACTCCATGGGAATTTAAGAGCAAACATGACTCTAGGCCTCAAGGGGCTCAGAGCATTATTTAGAAGAAAAAAAGATATAAACACATAAAAATAATAGTAAATAATTAAGGGCTTGTGTTAGTCAGAGTTCTCCAGAGAAACAAAACCAATAGAATATACACCCATATAAAGAAAGAGATCTGTTCTGAGGAATTGGCTCACAGGATTATGGACACCGAGAAGTCCACGATCTGCTGTCTACAGGCTGGAGGCTCAGGAAAGCCAGTGGTGGATATAGTTCCAGTCCAAACCCGAGGTCCTGAGAACCAGGCGATCCAATGGTGCATATTCAGTCCAAGTCCGAGGGCCTGAGACCAAGGAGTGCTGATGTCCGAGGGCAGGAGAGGATGGATGCTCCAGCTTAAGTGAAGAGCAGATCCACCCTTCCTCAGCCTTTTGGTTCTATTCAGGTCCTCAGAAGATTGGATGATGCTCACCCACGTGGATGATGGTGATATTTACTCAGTCTATAGATTCAAACTCTAATCTCTTCCAGAAAGACCCTCACAGACATACGCAGAAATAATGGTTTGCCAACTCTCTGGCAGCCCTTCTTAGCCCAGTCAAATTGGCATCACAGGACTCAAATGTTCAGTATTGACTGTTAATAGCAGTCAGATGTTAGACGAGGATAAAAGATGTTGAACAATAAAGAATCCAGAGCAGGCTTCAGGCAGACACCAGAGTTGGGCTTTACTTGAACAGAATGTGGTTGGAGCAGGAAAAAGGGAAGCTTGGGGAAAATTACCCATGGGCACCTGCTCCCAATTACTGAGTGCCCTGGGGGAGGCACTTCACTCCTTTATCTCATTCTGTCCTCCTGATACCCCCACGAGGGAGCTGTGATAATCCTCATTTTACAGATGAGGAAACAGGGTCAAAGGATAGACAGGTGTTCCTTATCACCCAGTTAGCAAGTATGAGTTAAGATTCCAACTATGACTGGATGACTCTGAGAAACGTCCTCTCAACCACTCTCTTTCCCTTTCCAGTTATCCCATTGATGCGTTTCTCAGTCCAAACAAACACTTGTTCTTTTCTGATCTTCAGTTTCCAGCGTGACTTGAGTTTGTGTGACTAGGAATTCCATGATGAAATGTTCCTTATAGTTTTCTCATAGAAAAAAATTCAATGCCCGCCTCCCCTAAATGCTTCTTTCTTTCTTTTTCCTTCCTCCCTTCCTCCTTTCCTCTTCCCCTTCCTCCCTCCCTCCCTCTCTTCCTTCCTTCCTCTCTTCCTTCCTTCCTTCCTTTCTTTCTTTCTACACATTTTTATTAATTTCTTTTCAAACACTCAAATTTCCTAAACATAATTTTTATAAATATGATTCCAGTCCAGGTCACAATGTAATCAGATATTGAGACACCACCTCATGTCTGCAGATGAAGCGTAAATTGGCGTTGCCCCATTTGGGGGTATGGGATAAAGTGTCCAAGAAACAGCCCAGACACGGGAGGATATTTTCAGAGCAGTCAGTAAAAGGTTGAATGAGTTATAAATCATGTCAAGGAATCTGTATTGAAATCTCAACTTTACTATTAAATTCTCTCAACCTCAGAGAAGTCATTTGAACCCTTTATGCAGCACTTTCTTCAAGTATGAAATGGGACTGATAATTCCTTCCTTAATGAACTTTACAGGGGTGTTGGGAGGCATGAGAGGTAATGTATGTGTGAAAACTGTTCCAGAAACTGAAGTCCACTGTGGGCCCCATGACACTTGCTGAATGAGCTGCTTTGCTGGTTCCTGGACCTTATGACTATGGGCCAACTTGCCAACTCATTGACTATACCATAGTCTACTATTTGATACTAGGGAACCCCCATCACAGGAAGAAATTAATAGATGTAAAGGCTTGGAGGTAGCCCCATTCTCCAGAGAAGTTCCTGAATGTCCCGCTGAGTGGACACCAGAGGAAGGACATCTTCCCCAGGAAGCTGAGCGGGGTAGAAGGAGCTTGGATCAGGACACCTATAAGCCTGTTGAGCAAGCAGGGTGACTTTGCACCAGCCCTTTCTCTCTAGGCCTCAGTTTCCTTATTTGTAAAATGAAGGGTAATTGACTTACCTGGTAGTTTTTGAATGGTGCTCTGCAAGAGCTCTGTGGGGCCCACTTTGGGGTCACTGCCTGGGGAGAGGTGGTTTGGTACAAGTAATTGGGAGCAGCTCCAGCCCTCTGATCCCAGAGCGGCTCAGCTCTTATCTTCTTTGTTTGTTTATGTTCCAACTGAGATTTCATTTAAACCAAGAACTACAAAGCTTAATTTTTTTTTTTTTTTTTAAAGCACAGGGCCAGGTGATATTTAAATGCCTGACTCTCTGGTCCTACAATCCAGTTAAAGAGTGAGTTAGCTTCCATCTCCCTCCCCCATCCATGTGCAGGTGCAAGGGCTTCAATGCTCCCTTCCTCCCTGCCCACCCCAGTGGGAAGACTGGAGCTCTGACTCCTGGCCTCAGGATTTCTGAGTCCCCTACACTCTCCAGCCTCCCCTCGGCTCTCACGGTTTTCCTCCTGCAGCAGAGGCTGTGAGGTGCAGTGGGGCTCCTTGCTTTTACCTCTACACTCAAAGTCAGTGCACAGGAGGGCTCTGGGGTGCCGTGCTTCCAGGGGACGATTACAGCATTCAGCGTGACTTCTGGGACTACCAGGAGCCAGAGTTGGAGAAAGAGCAGGAGAGGAAAAGCAGCCAGAATGTGTCAGCCGTTGCTGCAGCGGGCTTGTGTCTCGGCTAGAAAGCCTCACAATGCTCACGTGCCCTTACATGGACTTGTTCACCATGGCCTGCCTGGAGCGTTCTGCCCTCCGTTTGTATTTTTGGAGGACTTAGTAAAGTAAATTAGACGTTTGAAAGCCAGAATCCTTCCCAGTGCTGCTGAGCCATCCATACTTTCCTCTCAATAAACAGTTGTCAGAGAATTTGATTAAATGAACACCCCACACACACAATCTATTTCAAAATAATAATCCACAGGACAGCCTGTACTTCTGCGTGATGTGTGTTTGCATTTGGATCTGGTCATCATGCTCTGGTTGTGCTTCCTGGGGACATGCACTTGTTTGTCAGGGTGGAGTGAGAGCCTCAGCCTGAGGAAGAGGGGGCCAGGTCTTCTTAATAAAAGGCTTCCTCAGCCTTGGCTCAAGGCGAGTCCTTCTGAGAGAGGGCCCCAGTGCAAAGAGCACTTGACTGGGAGTCAACAGACATGGAATTTATCCCACCTGACCACTAACGAGCCATTAGGCCCCCAGAAAATGGAAAAGATTGCTTTGGGAGGCATGGGTGCCTCATTGTTAGAAATGCTGAAGCAGGGATGGTTGGCCATTGCTCAGAAATGCTGAGGAAAGAAACCAGCAGCGGGTAAATTGTTGGGTCAAATAGCCTCAAAGGTTCTTTCCAACAGAACATTTCCAGTTCTGGCCATTTTGCTCAACTCTACCTAATCACAAAATGATGTATATAAAAATATTTGACTACTACAATATGGCATGGAAGTGTGACAGTTTGTGTTCTGGCTATCAACATTAAACCTGAGATGATGTCTGAGGTACATGCCACTGGACTAGACCTCCAAATAACCTCAGCACAATCTTAGTGGAAACTCTACTTTTCCTGGAGCAATTAGCTGAGATTATGGTGGTTAACAGCTAACTCTTTCTCTAAGGCCTTATACCTGCCAGCCCCACTTTGGATTCCTTCGGAGATAAAGAAGAAACATAGGCAGTATAGCTGTCCCAGTGTCCCTTTTTGTGTTCATGTATTTAACTACACCTGTCCCTGCACTAGACCATGCACTTCACAAGGCCAGGCCATGCCCACATCATTCCCACCGTGTTCCCATCATCTAGCCCACAGTGTCTCACATGGAGCTAGTGCTTGGTAAATATTCGTTGAATAAAAATATGATACACTAAGAGAATTAAGAGGTTAACTATAGGGTTCTGATTCTACATATACTTGATAAGTGTTCATTTCCATTATATCTTTGCTTGCATGTCATTTTCTCAGAAAGAGCATCCCTGACCAGCCTGTCTCAGACAAATCTTTCCATCTTTTATCTTTAAACTTTGTCTTTACGTCCTGTTTTATATTTCTTAATAATTAATGGAATTTGATTAATTAATATACATGTATGTGTATATACTACATGTACTTGTATGTAAATATACGTGTTTGTATATATCAGATATATGTATGTATGTGTACACATATATATAGATATAAAGGTAGGTTTTTGTTTGTTTTTCTCTTTTCCCCCTCTAGAGTGTAAGCTTCATCCCAAGATCCTAGAAGGTGGCCCAACATACAGTAGTTCCCTAAAATATCTCTTGAATGAATGAATGAATAAAAGAATGTTTGTGAGACAAGATGGACTTGAGTTGGGTCTTACAGACTGATTAGAATGTGGCCAAGCCCAACAGGAGAGGGAGAACCCTGAAGATGAGGGGGCAGCAAGATCAAAAGCAGATTAGTGAAAAGGAGCCTAGCAAGAGCCCAGCAGTTAAAGTAGCCTCTGTGCTGATTTCTCATCATCTGGGTGGCTGGCAGTCATCAGTGGTTGTCCACTGTGGTTTGTAGCTTCTGCCAGGACCAGCCATGAAGGTCCCTGCCACATGTGTTAGAGCAGCCCTCAAGGACAACAGCCACTTACTGGGAGTCTGGAAAGCTCCTCTACTCAGGCTTCCCTGGAACTTATGCCTTAAGAATATAGTAATAGATTAGTTGCCAACTAGTTCCCAGCATTGGCATAGTCACCTTAACTTTTCGCAGATGACTTGCTTGCCTGGCCATAGTTCTCCAGTGTTCCTCTTTGTTCTCATATATACTACAGTATACTAAAACATTACCAATAGTAACCAGGATATGGTGTAGTGGAAACTGAGCAGAACTGACAAGTCTGAGGTCTAGGCTTCGGTCCTCACTCTATCATTAACTAGCTGGGTGACCTCTCTGGTTTTCGGTTTCCTTATTCATAAAAGGATATGATCGGGCTATGTCAATTTTAAGACATTTTAATTCTCAAATTAATCTTCAAATTCTACAGTGTTTTTTCTTTCATAATAAAGTCAACCCTTGATTTATAAACAAAGGCAATTCCCAAAGTCTACTGGCAGACCAGTGGTGAAGAACCTACTTATAACGTAACAATGGGTAAGTTCCCAGGGTAGCTAGCAAAACTTGCACACACTATTTGAAAGGGAAAGTAGTTGAACTCTCTTACTGCTAGCCCAGTGGTCTCCAGCATGACTGACTGGTGGGTGTCAAGGGTTAAACTCCTCTGAGGCTAGCCTTGTGAGTCCTGAGCAGGAGGGGACCAGACACTGTCTGATGGGACTGGGCGGGGGTTCCAGTAGCAGCCGGTCTTAGAGTGGCCATGTTAGAAGGGCTAAAGGCAGAGCAGAAGGGATGCGTGCAGCACTCCCAAATGAAGGCTGGTGCACTAGGGAGGCCCGCAGCCAAAAGGACAAAAATACTTTGCTTGCATTACAACTTCTGAAATGCCAATACATTTTTTTGTCATCATAGTTTAGATGCTAAATGTTGTAAGGGATCCCCTCAAAAGATTTACAGTCCAGGAGGGAGAACAGTAGCAAGTAACTGTACTGTAAGGCTGACTGCGCTCAGCCCTGTAGGACAGGGGTCCCCAACCCCCAGGCCATGGCCCAGTACCAGTCCACGGCCTCTTAGGAACTGGGCCTCACAGCAGGAGGTGAGCAGTGCAGGAGCGAGTGAAGCTTCATCTGCTGTTCCCCATCTCTCGCATTACCGCCTGAACCACCACCACCCCCCCTACCTCCACCCCCGTCCGTGGAAAAATTGTCTTCCATGAAACCGGTTCCTGGTGCCAAAAACGTGGGGGACTACTGCTTTAGGATATACAGAACAATATTATGGGAGCCCAGTGGATGGGGGGATAAATGGCAGGGTGAGGGTTTATGATGGAGGCAGCATTAGATTTGACTTGTGCCAGATGGGAAAAAGGTTTGCAAGGGTGACAGAGAATGGCTTTCCAGGGTAGAGGGAACAGTGTGACCAGTGTCACATGTGGAGGCTCCTTTGTGATGCCAAGGTCTACTATGGGGCATGAATTTTAGGACCTGAGTTTGGAAGGATTGATTAGCCAGGCAGAGGAGTTGTTTGAACTCTATGAGTCAAAAAGTAACCGGAAAAGACTTGTAAACATAAGAGAGACTCAGACATTTTATTCCAGTTACTTTGCTGTGTAAAAATAAAATAAAGAGGTTTAAAGTGGTCTTGTTCTCCAAGTGCTTATAGATTTGTAAAGAGCACATACACATGGAGAGATGAAAAAAAAAAAAGAAAATATAAGCTATCTCTCTCTAAGTATCTCATTTCTTCCTCACTATAACCCTGGGTAAGGCATTCTCATGCCCATTTTATACATATGGGCAAATAGATACTTTAGGGACTTGCTCAAAATCCCTCATGTACTAATTACAGAGCCAGAACAAGGGTTTGAAACGGCAGAATCACAAAACCGATGATGGTCTTTCTTTTCTTTTTGTTTTACATCTTTATTGGAGTATAATTGTTTTACAATGTTGTGCTAGTTTCTGCTGTATAACAAAGTGAATCAGCTATATGTATACATATATCCCCATATCCCTTCCCTCTTACACATCCTTCCCACCCTCCCTATCCCACCCCTCTAGGTGGTCACAGAGCACCGAGCTGATCTTCCTGTGCTATGCAGCTGCTTCCCACTAGCCATCCATTTTACATTTGGTAGTGTGTATATGTCAGTGCTACTCTCTCACTTTGTCCCAGCTTCCCCTTCCCCCTCTCCCCACCATGTCCTCAAGTCCATTATGTACATCTGTATCTTTATTCCTGTCCTGCCCCTAGGTTCATCAGAACCATTTCTTTTTTTTTAGATTCCATATATATAGTAAAGTATGTGCTAGCCGTGTCTGTGAACCTTACTGAGATCCTAGGAAGAGAGATGTTTTCTGCCCCATCAAGTGTTACCATGTGAGCTACAGCCATTGTTGGAATGTAAAGTGTTGATGTTGCAAATTACCTTTATAAAGAGCTGTTGTAATTATCTCCTCCTCCCCTCCCCCAAGTCACTGGGTTTAGAATCTTATCTTTGTGTAGCCCAGTTAAAAATCTCTTTTCTCCAGTTCTTTGGAGCAGCTGTTGAAAAGACAAAGGCCCTGTTTTAATGACAGTGTTTCCCTTGCCTAGCTGAAGTGTGAACCCTAGTGAGGAGACACATGGCATTGCTCAGCTCTCATCCCTGGGTGAAGTGTCCTCTCTTTCAAGCTGAAGGGGCACAGTATCCGTAAGGCAAAGAAATCTAATTACATGGCACATGTTCTAGCTTTAAGATGCTTTCGGTTATAAAATATCAGAGAAGCAGAAGCATTAGCATAGGTACTTACCAGAGATGACAGTATCCTTCAAGTGATGAGAAGAAGAGTGTTAGGGACCCCTCTTGAAAGTAATTGACCCAGAGCTCAGAGATTCCACAGGTTGATCTTCAAACCATGGATTACCCCAACCTTGAAAAGAGCCACATGCCCAATTGCCATAGACCAGCTGCCATGTTGGTTAGTGTGTAGCAAGGAACTATGGTATCATGATGTTATAGATTTCTAGGATGGCAGTGCTGGGAATAACTTTAGAGATCATTTCATCTGACTACATGGTTTTATATTGGAGGAAACATACAGGGAAGTAAACTGAATCACTAAAAGTCAAAAAGTATGACCCTCTGGACATCTGAAGGGCATGTAACTTCCCCTGCAGAAGAAAATGTAGATTTCAGCTCAATGCCATTTGTGTGACATTAACTCCTTTCCTCCTACACAGTATGGCTGAGCACTCGATAGGCAGGGACAGTATTCCTATTTAACTGGTGAATAAACTGAGCTCAGAGAGTGTGCCCAAGATCACCAGGAATTTAACATTGCACTGTGTACCAGCAGTACACAGGCAGGTCTGATGTCATTGAGTCTTTGCATTGACTCACAATCATTTGGTCATTTACTTGGGATAAATTTGTCCTGAGCCAACCATGCCCTTTAAGTTAATTATCCTTATGGTCAAGAATATGCATTTTTGAGCCAGCTAACAAGTCAGGGTTACTACATTTGAAGGTAGAATTGAGTAGAGATAACTGTTTGACACACCATTGAGCATGGAGCCCTCAGCATTGAACACTAGTTATCTTGATATGCTTTGTTACTCTTCCATCTATGGACATGATTGAACCCTTAGTCTCCACAATTAGCCAAAGCTTTGAGAATTTGTTATTGAAGTTGAGATAACCAATCAGTTAAAACCCATAATGCCTCTCCACTTTGCCCTAATTCTGCCTGGAAGAAGTAATACAATCTAGAAGATACAAGAAATTATCTTTGATACCCTTAAGGAAATAAGCCAGCAAAGTAGTGGTTTGAAGGTTAAGAAAGTAGGGTGTTGGGATGCTTTTATAGAAGCTCTGTAACTGCCAGGGAGACCCACTCTCCAGGCTTTTTTTCCTTCTCCTGCCAAATGTTCTACTTTTCAGGAAATCCCTGCAAGGATGCTTTTTATTTAGTTGTAGATAGACACAAATAGAAAAACCAGGATGACCCAGTTGTATATGTGGGACCCTGGAGACTATGGCCTCCTTTCAACTTACACTAAGAGGGTGACTGCCATCTAGTTAATATATGTTGCCAGGTTGGAGATTAGGCACCTCTGAGCTTCCAGTTCCCCAGGCTCCTGTCACTCTGTCCTTCCCACTGATAAACAGGCTTTGGGATCAGGGAATCAAATGTCATCCACAGCCTAGGGTTTTTTTTTGTAGAATCAGCTCAGGCAAACCCTATAAGAAATAGCTGGAGAGAGAAAACTACCTCAGCTGTATTTAGGGCTTTCAAGAATGAGGTTCCTTCTACATGTTTAATACTAAATTAAAAATAATTGCACTTTAGAGTTTATGATGGTTGAGCCAGAAGAGCCTTGGGCATCCTCTGTCACACTAGCCATTTTGTTTTATGGATGGGGAAACTGAGGCCCATAGGGGCAGTGCATGCACTAGAAATCAGGGTTCCCGATGCTCACCCTCATGCTTTCTGCCCACTGTGTCTCCAACTGCCCTTGAATTCCAAGGAGCCAACTTCACCCACTTGGCAGGACATGGGTTCATTCAGAAGAAACCTGGAAATAACAGCGTTAGTCCCCGGGATGTCTCAATGCTAACTCCTCTGCTTATTTGGTGAGAAACAGACTCCCAAAGTACATTGCTCACTCCTCGT
The DNA here is from genome assembly GCF_028023285.1 of Balaenoptera ricei. NCBI lineage: Eukaryota > Metazoa > Chordata > Mammalia > Artiodactyla > Balaenopteridae > Balaenoptera > Balaenoptera ricei. Next base: position 65,237,362 of record NC_082652.1, read on the forward strand.
GAGAACTGATTCATTTAGGCACCTATTCAGTAAATTACCTCGTGTATGGCGTCAGGTGTTTTCCTGGGTAATTCAGAGGAGCACAGTCAGCTCTCCAAGGCCTTGAGAGAAGAGCACAACACAAGTTCAGAGATAGGTGGGTGCAGCTTAGGGAACCTACTGTGCTCCTTTCCTTCTTGAGCCTGTGTGCGTTTTTTTTATTTCTCCAGAATGACCTAAACTTTCCAGGGTCTGTATAATGGCTGGGAAAATTGCCTCAATCTCACCTGGATTTTTTTTTTTTTTTTTTAAGCTACAGAGCCCAGGCTATCTGGTACATACCCATGAGGCAGTAACCATAAAACAGAGGGACAATTAAATCTTACTTCCATCTCCAAAAACATATACGTTTTTCCCCTGTAAATTCACACATAATAAAATACTTTAAAATTGCCTTTTATTTCTCGATATATGCAGGGCTGTGAGGGAGGGAGCATAGGCTTGAGGAGGAAAGGCAGGCTGTAGCCTGCTCCAGAACTAGGACCCACTCAACCCACAGACTAACTGCAGAAAAACAAGGCTGGGTAGTCAGGCTTCTTTTATGGTGGGAGAAATGACTGTTTTTATGGCACACTAAATAAAACCTGCTTTGGAGCTAGAAGTTTATTGCCAGAGTGGGGAGAGCTGTTGTTTGTGTTTTCTGTTCCCTCCCTTCCTCTCCCCTCCCTCCCCTTCAGCTGAGACATGGAAAGATGGGTGGTAAGATTTTAGAAGTCCTTAGAAAGTGTATAGAAATAATATGATTTTTTAAATTATACTAAAATTTATCTTAACTTTTCCCTGCACCTCATGCTGATTTTACAGGGAGTATGGTCAGCATTCTTTGCTTTCTGAAATCGTTAGACGAGTCCTCAACCAAGCAATAACAAACAACTGCAGTGACCTGCATGTATATAGTGCTTTATGGTTTCCAGAATGTTTTCACATGCTGTAGATCCTCAGGGCAACCTGGAGAGGCAAGCAGGTGATCATTTCTCTATTACAGAAAGAAGGATGGATACCCAGAGGGTCAGGTTACTTCCCAAGGTTGCACCACTAGTTAAGGGTCGAGCGAAAGCTGAAACCCCGATTAATTAAATAAAGAGGAAATGAAACAGTGGCGAGCTTGGGGAGCATTAGAATGAAGGAGAGGCAAGACTAAGACACTATTAGTCTGTAAATGTTATAGAAGGTAAGTTTCTGTTGACCTGCAGCTGTACATGGGATGCGTCTTTGTCTTTAAAAGCCTTATGCCCTGGTGCAGAGTCAGCAAAGCCAGGAAGAAAAAGACGTAGCATACCTCAGCATCCATGAGGCCGCAGAAGGAAGCTTTTCACTGTATGATTTTTGCCTGATGGTTAATGCCGTACCATCAGGAAGTGCCGGGGCAAGATGCTTGCCCTCTCTGGGATGCAGTAGTCTCATTGAATGATGAGATGTTTCCTAGGGGCTCTGCTAGGTCCCTCATCCCCTGTCTCTTCTTGCATGTGGGGAATTGCTGAAAACGAGCCCAGAATTACCTGACCTGAGACATGGTTAAGACAGTAGGCTAAGGAAAGAGGGTCTCAAGGTGACTGCTATTAAAGCAGTTATTGACAAGGCGGGTGTCTGAGAATGGGCCCACTTAAGGAGCAAGTGGAATTATTAAGGCCAAGCTCTCTGACCAAACTTGACAAGGAGCCGAGGGAAAGGCAGGCACAAATTCTGAAAGAGATAATCCAGCAGCCAAGCTGGGACAGAAGTTTCAGGTTGACCTCACCTTGGAGGCATGTTCAAGAATCCAGAGCTATGGGGGTAGGTCCAACAGGTGCAACAAGGTTCAGCGAAGTGCATGAGCTTGCAGGTCCCAGAGAGTAACGTCAGAACAGAGGATGTCATCGCAGTGCCTTGCACCTCGTCTCCTAAATGGAGAAGGTTCTCACAAGGGAATAGAAGGAGCAGCTGGAAATTGGAGTCAGGAGACTCTGGACCAACTCTGACCATGACTATCTGTGTGAGTTTGAGCAATCCATTAGTCCTCTGATTCAGTGTCTTCCTCTGTAATAGGAGAAGAGGGTCTAAGATTGTGAGAGCACCGTACCTCATCTGCAGTCCGGCCAAATATACATTTGCTTCATGAATGATTCCAGAATAAATTGAGTCAGATACATCAGACCCTGACCTAATGGAGGCAGACATAGATTTTCAACCTACATCCAAACTTCCCTGTCACCTTTCAGTGATGCCAGCTGCCCACAGACAGGTGCTGGTATTCATCATAGATAGTAAGGGGTGCATTTTGTCCCCATGAATTTATAGCATGGCGGCACCCCGACCCAAAGCACCCCCAACAAGAACTCTGTACAGTGCTTTGCTTTCTATGGTTTGGTGCAGAAAGGGCCTGAAACCCTATTAAGCTAAATCACGACAGTCAAAGACAATGGGGAATGTGTGTCCAATTCACAACTTCTAGACGATTGACACCATAAGATATATTCACTCCAGGAAGGCACCAGGTACAGCTGGAGAGATCAAGGCCAAGCCATTTGACCCAGAATAACTCTGCAGAATCATGATGAGTGAGTGTGCTTGGGCTGGATTCTCCTTTAAACTAGTTTATGTTGCTCTGGTTATCAGAAACACCCTCCCAGACCTGGCATCACTCCCAGGAATCTGAGCTGAAACTCTCACCTGGAGACTGTGAGGATAACTAGGAGTAAAGGATGCATGTGTCCTGACCCCTCTTACTAGACAACTGAGTTTCAGATGCGGGGGGGAGGGTGATACCAATAATTATTTTTATTTTATTTTTTTTACATCTTTATTAGATTATAATTGCTTTACAATGTTGTGTTAGTTTCTGCTGTACAATAAAGTGAATCAGCTATATGTATACCTATATCCCCTCCCTCTTGGGCCTGCCTCCCACCCTCTCCATCCCCAAATAATTAATAATTATAAAGTTATAATATTAGTAATAACTGGAAATTGTTGAACACTTACAATGTGTTCTATGATAACACTTTTACCAATGTTGTCATGTTTAATTTTCAAAACAACACTATTAGGTAGGCATGTTATTTCTCCCATTTTAGAAGTAGAGAAGATAAGAAACAAGTCCCAGGTCATACAGGTTGTAAGAGGCAAAGCTAGGATTTGAACTGAGTTCCTTCTGATTCCTGACTCTGAACGTGCCCTCGGGATTCTCCACTGCATAGTGAGCACTGGAATAGCCTTGACTGTGCACCCAGCACTGGATGAAGTGCTTTACATAGACTGACATATTTGATTCACCTATTGACCTTACTAGGTAAGTGTATTATCATCTCTGTTTTGCAGCTAAGGAAATTGGGACACAGACAGGTTAAGCAACTTGCCCAATGTCACACAGCTAGTAAGATTTTAATACAGTTTTCTTAGCTCAAGAGTCTGTGCTCCTCACTGCTACACATTTCTGCTCCACTGCCTCTCACAAGAAGATAGAAGACAATCCATAAGTGACAGATGCCATGCTACCTTAAACAGGAAGCCTCCTAGAGAAAGTTCAAGAGCACAAATTGAACAGGAGACTCTAAGGGTGGTCAACACTGATTGACATAGAGACCCACGTGATTGCCGCACCAGGGACTTCACTGTGGGCAGCCACCTAGGACACGATCACACTCCAGGGGCAAGAATGATTCTGGGTCTCAGCCCTCACCCACAAGGCTAGCCCCTTGCCTTCGCTCTGCCCTCCTGGCCTTCTTCTAAATGAGACTCATGAGAAATGAAGGGTGCACCAAATGCCTGCAGTTTGCAGTGTTTATGGGAAACTTTAAAAGCTGGTTTTGCAGGCTAATTCAGCATCTCCATGACATTTTTGACTTGATTTATAATTAATGGTTATTTTAGCTCTACTGGTAAAAAAACACCAGTTTTTCAGTAAAATGGATTTATAGAAAGGAAACATGAGGTAAAGAGGGAAAAAATACTTCTTTTCCTCCACCCTCTCCCATCTTAAGATTTTTCCTCTAACAAGCAAAAGCTAGATATAATCTTTGGGCCCTTTCCTGTCTGGTCTCTGCTACTCCCCACCCTGGAACAAAGCTGAACAATTCTTAACCCCTTCCATGTAGAAGCCCTTAGGTTACCAAGTGTTTACCAAGCTTGACTGAAGTAAGGCTCTCCGGACACTCGCCTTGAATCGTGACTCCAGACTTTCAGGAGAGAGGCCTGGTGAACTGTGAATTTAACAGAGGCCACTGGTAGTTCTTACCTGCAGGCAGGTTTGGGAAATGGCCTGTTTGGGGCCAGACTAGCCATCCACTCCCCTTATTCATCCAGCTTTCTTTAGGAGATAGCCTTCCCAGATCCTGGGCCATTCTGGTTCTCACTCTGAATGCACTTCAGGTTTTGTACCTCTCTCGTGGATGTGACATTCAGACCTTAATACTCCACCCTGCTAGTTTGCCACTTCATCGTATGCTACTGATTCTCAAAGAAGAAGAGAACAGAACATGTTCTTTTTCCTCCTTTTTTGAGGGAGTGGCCTGAAGAATAGGCCACATGGAGAATAGCTGACACATTTTTAAAACCCAACTGTTGCTCCGTGATGCTTCATCTTCATCGTCAGGATCAGTGTGCTCCTGTTGCTTAGGACTTTCACTACAGAATATGTCCCAGGCCAGGACTGTTCCCTGTCCCTTGGGGCTCCTGGGACCCAGCTGGAGGCCTAGAGACACTTGGGCAGGGTGGGCAAAGCCTGTTTGCTGGAGCAGGGCAGAGGTGGTACTGTTGGTGGGATTCTGCTTCAGCAAGTTCTCAGCACCTGAATGGCTCAATCAGGAGGCCTCCGTGTCCCTTCCAGAAGGATGTGGCAATGTGCACTCCAATTAGCCCCACCAAGCTTACGCCATGGCTGCCTCTGAAGTGTTCGCCCTGCAGCTCCACACCATTTACTCTCTTTCTCTAAATTTTCTTAAGTTGACTTCTAGCTCGTCTGCTGAGAGGCTGTTTTTCTATTTGTATGTCACATAAACGAAAGCCCAGTTCTTAGCATTTTCCCCTAACAATAGCACATTTCCAGACCCACTGGGGAAGCCCCTTTGAGACCTGCTAAGAACAGTTGTAGGAGGGGTTGCCAGGAACTCCCTCCCAAGGGTGTGTTCACTCGCAGTTACAGGGACCTGGTCCTCAGATCCAGGCCAACACCTGCAGGGATGCTTGTCTCCCCAGCTTGGCAGAACAATCCAAGGGCAAACAGAACTTCAGCTCAAAATAGGAAAGCAGTGTCTAATAGATAGAGCAATGTATTTTGTGCAGAAGTAAGCTCCCCGTGACTCTGTATTGTCAAGTGGGTCCCAGGGAGGCTCTGAAGGAAGACCTTGAGCTCTGAACACTGGGTTAGGTTGAGGGTGGCGGTGGGGGTAGCGACAGACTTCTGGAATGAGTGACTGCAAGAACACACCATCCGAGCTTAAGTGAGGCGCTCCCTGGTTAATGCCTCTACCCTCTGCCCCATTTCTGCTGGATGTTACTTTTCAGAAAAGTAGTTTATTGAAAAATCCAATACAAAAGTTTAGCTATAGTAACATAGTACCTACTAAGGGCCAGGCACTGTTAAATACTTTACGCTCACCAGCTGCTAATACTCACTCCCCTTTGACGTGGATACTGCTGTTAATTTCTAGATGAAGAAGCTAAGATAGGAGAGGCCACAGGACTTGTCCTGCATTGTGGTCCTGGGATTCAGACCCTCGCATAGATCTCAAGCCTCCCCGCCACACTGTGGCCTCTCAGCTATCCCTTGGATCTCAGGAATAGTGACCTCAGTCAAAGGCTTGAGAAAAGAGGGTCTGGGCCAGCACATCTCAAATGGTTGACCTTGGACACCACCTGGGATCTTGTTAGAAATGCAGAATCACAGCTCTATCCCAGACCTTCTATATCAGAATATGCATTTTCACAAGATCCCCAGGTGAATCATGTGCAATTTAAATTGGAGAAGCTCAGGGTTCCAGTGTCACTCTTCTATATGGTCCAGGTCTTTCATTTATACTATAGCCCCCTTCCCACATTTGAGGTGGGGGGAGGGGGAGGGAACAATGAACAGACTTTTAAAACATGAAATCATCTCTCATGCTCTTACTGCTTTAACAAATTCCTCTCACCTTCAGGTATTTTGTTCAGTCCTCATCAGAGTCCTGATTTGTGCTGACAGGGAAAGAGACTCAGGCTAGTGGAGGTGGAGGTGGTACAGCAAGGAGGAGGGCAGTGGAGACGGTGGTGGCGTCCACTGGGGACCAGGCCGGGTCCGCACTGCTGCTGCACTTACTGCTGCTCCCCGCTCCCCTGCCCCCTGCCCTGTTGGCTTCCCTCCTCTTTGGAGCATAACAAAGCGTGGCTCCCCCACCAGGAGAGCCCTGATATGTCCCTGAACGTGACAGTCCCTCCAGCCACCGCCAATGTTATTAATTTTTAAAACAAACTTCCTGATTGAGGTTCTGGCTGCCTCTAAATTGTCTCTACAAGGAGACTGTGTACTAATTAACCCATAGAAACAATCAATGATGTACCTTTTTCAAGTTTCAGGGTGATTAGAATATGAAAATGAAGAGCACAATGGTGCAGATGTTTTAAAATCACAGCAGACAGCAATTAGTGACACGGAAACCAGCTGCTTATCTCTCCAGATAAAGCCTCTTAATAGGGAATTACACTGGAGGAGTCATTACCCAGATGGATCTCACATGATTTACAGAGGAGGCGGGGCAGTGTTAACTGATTTGTGAGCAGGTTCTTGTCAAGCTTCCTTCTTACCTCAAGGAAGGTGGATTTGTGGCTGGGGTGGAGGGGGACTTCACCTTTCTACCTGTTGGCCCAGGTCAGGGAAGCCACCAAGGATGAGGAAAGGAGAGAATGGGGCCTGCAAGAAGCCACAGGCACCTGTCTCCTTGATTCAGGCTCCATTGTTCTGGGATCAACTCCCTCAGCTGTCCCTGAGCAAAGAGGAGAGTGAGGCCTGGGGAAGGGGAAACACTGAGTTGTTGGCTGCCTAGGTGTTCATTGGAAAGAAAGTGTCACTAAGTTCTGCTGAGTGGCTTTGGGGTGTGTGCGTGTGTGTATGTGTGTGAGTGTGCATGTGATATAGAGAGCTCTTAGTAATCTTTGTTTGATGTATTTTCTCCTTTTACATAATTGAGGTAAAATTTACATATTCTGAAATGTATACATGTTAAGTATACAGTTCAAAGAGTTTTTGACAAATGTATACTGTGTAACTCACACTCTTATCCTGATACAAAATACGTGTATTACCCCCAGCAACTTTCCTCTTGCCCTTTCCCACTCCCACCCAACCTTTAAGCAACCACTGTTCTGATTACTATCGTAATAGTTTAGTTTTACCTGTTCTAGAACTTTATGCAATGAAATCATACAGTATGTACGTTTTTGGAGTCTGGCTTTATTCACTCAGCATAATTTCATGTGTGTGACTTATCCATATTGTGGAATATATCCATACTTTGTTCTTTGTATTGATGAGTTTGTGTGTTCTTCTGTTGATTGACACCTACGCTGTTTCCAGGTGCTTTCTACTCTGAATAAGCTGCTATAAAGTTTCTGTAAAAGTCTGTTTGTGCATACTTGTTCTCATCTCTTGGGTAAATACACAGGAGTGGAATTGCTGGGTCATAGTGTATATTTAGCTTTAAAAGACATCACAGGGAGATCAGCTCGGTGCTTTGTGACCACCTAGAGGTGTGGGATAGGGAGGGTGGGAGGGAGAGGCAAGAGGGAGGAGATATGGGGATATATGTATATGTATAGCTGATTCACTTTGTTATAAAGCAGAAACTAACACACCATTGTAAAGCAATTATACTCCAATAAAGATGTAAATAAATAAATAAGACATGGCCAAAACAGCTTCCAAAGTAGTACCATTTTGTACTACCTCCAGCAATGGATGAGAGTTGAGAGTTTCAGTTGTCCATACCCTTATCAATGCTGGTTATCGTCAATATTTTTAATATTAGCTATCCTATTTGGTGTTCAGTGGTATCTCATGGTGGTTTTAATTGGCATTTTCTTGCTGACAAACAATGTTTGAGGACATTGACATGTGCTCCCTATCCACCCCTACTTGTTTTGTGATCCAGCATATTTTGGTGAAGGTATTTTGCAGTTGTGTGAGGTTAAGTTCGTTGAGAGCATTGATCAAATCTTCTGTATATTTTTTCTGATTTTTTTTTTAGTCAATTTGCTCTAGCAATTACTGAAAGAAGAATGTTAAAATCCCTTTAATTGTGTCATTGGCTATGTCTTTCTTTAATTCTCTTAGTTTTCGATTCAAGCATTTGATCCAAGTATATGTTACGAGGTGCAAACAAATTTAGGATTATTGTTTCTTGATGAATTGACTCTCTTATTTTGAAATGTCCCTGATTACCTCTGGTAATACTCTTTGTTCTGAAGCCCATTTTGCACTATATTTATTCACTCCAGCATTCTAAAATTTGGTGTTTGTGTGGTATGTCTTTTCCCATCCTTTTAAGCTATCTTTATCTTTGTATACAGTTGGCCAAAAAGTTAAATCGGGTTTTTCATAAGATGTTACGAAAGACCCGAACGAACTTTTTGGCCAACCCAATATTTATTGTGTATCTCTTGTAAACAGCATATAGTTATGTCTTACTTTTTTATTCAGTTTGACAATCTACCACCTGTTTTTTGGTTTGGCTTTGTTTTCTGTTGTTCGTTTGTTGGGGGGAGGGGTTGTTTAGTATATTTAGAGTTAATTACCTATATTGTTGAGCTTAAGTCTACCATGTTACTATATGTTTTCTGTTTTTCCCATCTATCTTCATTCTTTTTTCTCCTTTTCTACCCTCTTTGGACAAATCAAGCCTTTTTAGTGTTCCGTGTGTTTCCTTCTATTGGCATTTTAGATATACAACTTTGTTTTATTTTTAGTGGTTGCTCTGGTGATTACAGTATGCACCCTTAAAGTATCACATCTACTTTAATCTAATATTACATCTGTTCAAATATAAGCACCTTACAAGCGTATACTTCCATATACCTTCTCTTGCTCTTTGTTTTATTATTGTACATTTTATTTCTATAAATGTCATAAGCTTCATGATACACTGTTATTATTTACACTTTAAGCAGTCAGTTGCCTTTTGAAGATTTTAAGACCAAGAATAAGATGTTGTATATATGCCCACATATTTACCATTTCCATGTTCTTCATTCATTCATGTAGATCTGAGTTTCTATCTGGTGTTATTTTGCTTTAGCCTAAAGAACTTCCTTTTACATTTCTTGTAATTCAGGTCTACCAGCAGTGAATTCCCTCACTTTTTATTTATCTGAAAATATCTTTATTTTGCCTTCATATATGAAAAATGTTTTCATGGAATAGAGAAATTTAAATTGACTTTATTTTCATTTTAATACTTTAAAGATATTATTTCATTGTCTTCTGGCTTGATTTTTATTGATAAAAATCAGACATTATTTTTCCCTGTATATAATGTGTCTTATTTCTCTGGCTGCTTTTAACATTTTCTCTTTGGACTTCATCAGTTTGTTTACAATGTACTTAGATGTAGTTTTTTGTGTGCTTATTCTGCTTGGGATTTGTTGAGATTCTTAGCTATGTGAATCCACATGCATTATTCTCTCTTCTCTACTGGGATTCTAATTATGTGTATGTTAGACCACTTGATACTTTTCTTTGGGTCACTGAAGTGCTGTTTGTTTTTTAATCTCCCTCCCCCACCCTACGCACCCCTCAATTTGGATAATTTCTGCTGTCTTTTCTTCATGTTCTCCAAGCTTCTCTTCTACTGTGTCTTGTATGCTATTAAGCCCATCAAGAGACTTTTTCATTTCAGTTATTGTATTTTTCCAATTTAGAATTTCATTTTGTTATTTTGGTATAGTTGCCATCTCTATGCTGAGATTTCCCATATGTTCATCAGTTATTCCCATCTTTTCCTTACTACTTGACCATCTTTATAATGGCTGTTTTGAGGGCCTTGGATCTATATCTACCCTCCTGGGTGTGTGTCATACTTGCTTCAGTGTTTGTCTAATAATTCTTTGTTTGTTTTCCTTTAAAGAGTTTGACTTTTGTTCTGATTGGTAGTTAATTTACTGGCAGATTTGCTTTATCTTATTAAGAATTCTTTTTAGACTTTGCTAGCTTTTATTCTAAGGCTCGAGTAATCCTACTCTTAAGGAGTACCAATTCTGGGATATCAACTGACCGTCTGGGATATTTATTAAAGTCTCCCCATTCTGGCTAGTCAGAAATCCAACACTGCCCAATATTATGTGACCTTAGGGCTCTATGTTCGGCTTATAGCCCCCAGTAGCAAATATCTGCTATGCTTCATGGAATCTTGCCCTCAAGTGCAGATTAAAGTTTGGCCAAAGACATAGGGAATTTCTATTAAGGTTTCTAGGATTCCTTTTCTACATAGCTCCCTCTTCTCAGGTACTCTGTCCCCCAAATTCTAGTCCCCTCAAAAGTCTCAAACTATAATCTCTGTTTCCTCTATCCAGTGAAATTATAGTTCTCTGGGTTCCACTTCCCTGTGCCCAGGTTTAGAAAGTTCTCCTGGGCAGAAAACTAGGGATATGGCAGAGCCTCTTAAGTTTCCTTCTATCTAAAATCACGGCCCTTATTACCTGTTGCTCAAAGCCTGAAAATAGTTGCTTCATGTATTTTATAGTTTTATGTTTATTTCCATAGAAAAGTTAAGTCTAATATCTATTAATACCATTATGGTTGGAACCAAGTCAGCAATCATTAATTATGCAGAATTACTGTGTACTCAAGGAAGCATATGATAGTGGCCTCTGTATTTGTGTAAGCTGTTATCAACCCCAATAAAAGGAGTGCTTTAATATCACTCACAGCCCCCAAATAGCAAATCAGGAATGGTTCCTATGGGAACCACACTAAGGTAACTTCCCAGGGCAATTCATGTGACAGGAAATGAGGACTGTATATATGTAACTGGAAACTTCATGTCCATTTAGGGGCTTTTCTGTGTTCCATTGTCTTAGTCTGTTTGGGCTGCTATAACGGAATACCATAGACTGAGTGGCTTGTAAAAACAGAAATTTATTTCTCACAGTTCTGGAGGCTGGGAATTCCAAGAGCAAGGCGTTGGCAGATTCAGTGTCTGGCAAGAGCCTGCTTCCTCGTTCATAGATGGCCGTCTTCTCTCTGTATGCTCACATGGTGAAGGACAAGTGAGCTCTCTGGGGTCTCTTTTATTATAAGAGCATTAACCCCATTCATGAAGTCTCCACCCTCATGATCTAATCACATTGTGCTCCCATAGGCCCCACTTCCTAATACCATGACATTGGGAGTTAGGATTTCAACGTATGAATTTTGAAAGGATACAGACATTCATGGAATTCTATGGAATCAGAGGATCATAAAGCCATGGTTCAAATAGGGAACTTAGTGACATTCTTCTCTACCTACCATTAGCAAATGCAGGAACGAACTGGGCTGAGGAGGGATGCTTTGAGAGCAATTTCAATGGAAGTTGGCATGTGCATTCCTCCTATTCATGAGCCTAAATGGTAATTTTCAGTCTTTTCTTAAGTGACAGAACCATCTCTCTCCACCTCCTTTCTCTTTAATGAAATCCTTTGCAAGGCTGCTCTGTTCAATTGGGGGTTAAAAGAATGGAGCTTGTCTGTTGCCCAATCCACTGGCTACAGTTCAGAAATGTCTTTACAAAATCCTAGGACTCTGTGGAACACATTTGAAAACCACTGAGCTGGAACATCTCCTGATAATATCAGAGCCTCTTTAGTCCCTAACCCAGACCCCTGTCTTTGATATAATCCAGTGGTTCTCAACTCTGTCTGCACATTGGGATAACTGAGAGCTTTGAAAAATGTACTACTGTTCAGGTCCCACCTCTAGAATGTTGACTTAATTGGTCTGGATCAGATCCCAGCTATGGTGTTCTTTATGAAGCTTCCTGGATGATTCTAACATGCAGCCAGGGTTGAGAACCTTTAATCAGACAGTGTGTGGCTGCATTCCTTTTCTCCCACACTCAGCTCTTGCTCAGGCTTGAGCACTTGCTTCAAGACTCAGGGGTGGAATGCCAAGATTCCCCAGAGCTCTGGGGATTGGCTTGGATGAGTTGGGGAAATAGAAATCCCAGGGTGGGAGGTCATGAACCCCTGCATGCCTAGTTCTTTCTGGGAGGACAGTATTTTCATCCACCCATATAACTGACCTCTGCCCACCATGCAGTGTACTTGGAAAACCTAAACAGAGGATGGACTGTGTTAGAGTTTCTTACTATGTAAATTACAAAGAGTTCAGAGAGCAAAACAGGAATACTCAGTGGTGCCAAATTACATATCCTAACAGGCCTGTGGTGGTTTGCTCTGCATATTTACCACCAAAAAGTGTTGCAAATGTCACAGCAACCACAGGAGAGCCCCACCCCAGAGGAATTATGGTGTTAAAACATTAGATAAGTGGTTTTACAACTCAATTATATATCAGAATTATCTGGGGAGCATGTTAAAATGCACATTCCTTGGTCCCACCCTGGGAAATGGTGAATGAGCCTATCTGTAGTGGGGCCTAGGAATCTGTATTAGTAACCAGTACCTTAGGTGGCTCTGATACAGGGATCTAGGACCACATCTCGAGAAGTACCAGGTGCCAAAATAAGAGATAAAGCTCCCCTCATTCCTTCATACCCAGGCACATTTTCCTGTTCATGTAAAGCAAAATATCCCACAAACAGTAAATTTAAATTATTGCTGTCAAAAGTAGCACAAACACAGCTAACCCAAAAGAGTAGTTTATCATCCACAAAGTCATGCTTGATTTTTGATGAGTTATATGATTTTTCTCAGACCCAAATTGTCATGTCGTCCTCTCAATGTGACAAAACTTGCTTTAGATAAGCCTGAGATAAGGCTGGGTGACTTCCTTTCTTTCATTTTCATAGACTTTTAAGTTTTTATGCAGTGATTTAATGCTTGTTTTTAAAATTATGTAAAAATAAAGTGCTTTTTAAAAAGAAATCTGACTTGTACAAAATTTAAATTCTGTATAAGCCAATTTATACGTTGGTTGTGGGGGAGGAGATAGTTATCTACTTTACAAAATAGTTCTTCACATTACTGAAGGACTTCCTTCCATAAACACATCCTGTAGGAGAGAAATCTGTCTAGTGTTTTCAGAATGGTGTTTCCCTGATGAATATTTGGCCTAGGCTCAAGGTGCATGGAAAGCACTGCTCTTATAAAAAGTAAGCCATACCTTCAGAATGACTGTGAGTTCCACAAACAATCAATCAATTTGCGGGGCTGCGGAAGCAGCCAAGATGAAACTGGAGGGAAGGGGCAGGGCACAACCTTTGAAAGAATGACATAGCCCGAGGACATGACATAAACTGATTAGAACCAAATGGGTCCAAGATGGCAGACAAGTCGACTTGTCCACTAGACCTTGAGCCTCAGTATACACTCACTGTAACACATCATCAAGGTAAATGACACACCCACAGGCACCATGACACTCCCAAGGCCAACCATAAGGATCAAAAAGTGGGGGCTGGCCCAATTCCTAGAAATCCCCGCCCCTTCCCCAAATAGCTGGAATACTCCTCCCACTCATTAGCCTATGAAATTACCCACCCCTGTAATAACTGACAACCCCATACCCTGGTGCCTTTCTCACCTTCTGAGACGGCCCACACTGTCTGTGGAGTGTGTTTCTCTCTAAATAAATCCACTTCTTACCTGTCACTTTGTCTCTCACTGAATTCTTTCTGCGATGAGATATCAAGAATCTGAGCTTCATTAAGTCCTGAAACCAGGTGTGTGATCTCAGTTGGAAGACCATGGGTTTTGGCCGGGTTCAAGTCCCAGCCATTTGGGTTCAAGCCCTAATCAGGGTTTTGGCTGGGTTCGAGTCCTGGCCGCATGGCTTCAAGTCCCAATCTGGATTTAGGCTGGGTTCGAGTTCCAGCATGTGGGTTCAAGTCCCAATCTGAGGTTCACGGTTTCAAAGAGACATGCTGAGCTTGACGGTGTTAAAAGTTTTCCATAAAAATAATCTGGCCCAATGTAGAATCTCATCAGCTATTCCCTTATTTGCTAACCATTTCAGAGATAGCCCTGCTAGGGGCTGAGGGTAGTATAAAGTCCATAAAAGATTCAGGTCTGATCCCCCAGAAAAATCTAAAGGGGAAACGGAAACAAGTGCTATGTGGGTTAATAAAGCCCCAAGTCAAAGCCCCCTATATGAAATAATATCCCCAGACCTCTGGAGAAGGATGGGAGGGAGAGCTTGCTTGCCCCTGCATTGAGCTGGGAGCCTGGTTTGCGATGTCCGGCTCTGTCTCAATGGAGTAAGTGCTCAGTTCTCAGTGAAGGGCATATTGGAACTGACAGTCTCATCATTGTGTATATAATCTGTCATGGCTGACAGATGAAGAGATGGGATTTTGTGAAATGCAACGAGATATAGCCATCAGCCACTGCTGGAAGGAAGCCTTGTTCTCCTGGACCCCTTAAAAAGCATTCATTCTCAGTCCTCTTTGCCCCTTCACTGCAGCCGTCTGAGCGCTGGGTTTAGAGCACCATTTCCCCCCTATTACTGCTGATCTTTTGTTGTGCTTCCCTTTTGTCAACCCTGCCCTTTGATTGCCAAGCTCTCCCAGCAGGGCAAATTGCAGCTGAAATGGTAGAAACAATGGGATCAGGCAGTGTCCAGATGGAGGCACTGGGAACCAGGCATGCTTAACTGCTTACTTTCAGCTGGTCTGCCCTTAGTGTAAGTGAGCAGACCCCACCTTTCAATTGCCAGAGTGAAATCCACCCTCCTGACAGTCACATGGGCTTCCCCAGAAGCAGAGTTAATTGGAAAATGAAACAATTAATGGGAGATGAGAAAGAACTAACAGTAAAAATTGCGCTGAAGGAGAGTTACCTTGCAAGTGCCTTTAGTCCTTAAGTATTTGGGAACGATCTTTTGTTCAACATGTAATGCATCTGAGCCCTCCAGTTTCATCATGAGCCATTATGAAATGAGTGATTGGTGGCTTATTGTCTTTTGTGTGCAGCCATATATTTTGTCATGGTAATAGACATCTTAAATATTATTTTGTTTGTTCATTCAACAAACATTTACTGAGAATTTTCTGGGTGGTTTGCTTTGTAATAGATACTGGAGATAAAAGGATAAATGAGTGTCTCTGACCTCAAAGTACTTACAGTCCAGGAGAGGGAGACAGAAAAGTATACAAATAAATGGCACATCGCATTACAAGGATTGTGATAGATGTCTTCATGAGAGACAATGGTGCATGCAGAAGGAATGGCATAAGAAATTAGGCTGAAGGAGGTAACAGTGTCTGCAGACAATATGTTGCAATATACAGGTCATTAATCTCACTAATGACAAAATGGAATACCCATAGTAAAACAGATGTTCCTTCATTTATTCAATAAATGTTTATTGAGTGCCTACTATTTGCCAGGCACTGTACTTGGTATCTCTGTGATGGTGTATACAGGTTAGAAAGGGAGACAGTCATTAATTCAATTAGTACAAAAATCAAATGTAAATTTAAAACTATGATAAGTACAACAAGGATGAGATACATGGTTTCATGAAAACTTATAATAGGAGTATTTCTATAAGGTAGGGGGCCTCACTAAGATTGAGCTGAGATTAGAACATAAAGAAAAGTTAATGAAGGACTCTACTAGTTGTCAAGAATAAGAAGATGGAGCAATAGGGAAAAACTGATGGGAATTAGGGGTGAAGATCCCAGCTTTACCACGAAGCCCCTCTGTGTACTTCAGTATACAGATCTGGAAAAGTGGAGAGGGGTTGATGACAAGGGTAGAGGTGAGAGGGTGGCTATGAGTGCTGTTTTGCCCAGGTCCAAAACAACTTAAAACTTTTGTCCTACAATTTTTATTAAGTACTACCACTAACTCTCTAGAATGTTCTAGTGTGAGCAACCAATTATTTTGTCACCCAAAGAAGTGGGAAATTTTTTTTTCCAAGCCCTCTTCTAGCCTGTCATCCTGTGAGTATACACATAGTGCCAACTAAAATCCAAAGCACAAATGACAAATTAGCAAAGCCCTGACTCATAAAAGATAAGTAGAATTTACTATTTTATACCATGAATAAGATTTCTCTATTTTTGCCAAAAATGAGATGGAGCCTATGTCCACAGCAGTAATACTTAGCGGCCAAAGTCAAGTGTCAGGATTAGTTCTCTAGACGTTGATGATGGCAGTGTCTCTACTATAAACTGCAAGATGAAGAAAAAATTAAATACTTTTTTTTCTTAATTTTCTCCTGGGCACTTAACAGGCTTAGCTTGGGGAAGCTCTCTCATGATTCTTAAAAAATACACTTCAATATTGGAAGTATAAACAGGATTTCACAAAATCAGGGAGGCAGAAAATAACCCTAGGGATTCCAGGAACTGGTGTGAATGAAACCCTGGTTGCTTTACTATATTGAATTTTACCCATAATTCTTTCTGCCATCTGCGTTTTGACTCTTAACAGGGACGATAAGAGATGTTTTCTAATAATCCTATAGCATCAATGACAAAAGACAGAGAAGTGATAGGTGATAGATATATAGCTAGCTAGCTAGGCAGCTAGATAGACACCTATGATACATGCATACACAGACAGGTAAACAGACAGATACATACTATAGGTTAAAACTTCCTAAATTCACTAAGCCATCATCATATATTTCTTAGTTGGGATATTATCAAAGCTTTCTTAATTTACTAATATTTTCCCTTCTTTAACAAATCTTAGGGAAATACATCCTCTGTGTATAAAACAGGACTTATAATAAGCTTTAAAGACTGCTTTCTTTGTACTGGTAGCCTGGCTTAAAATCTATCTGGAACAATGTGAACATATCTATATTAAAAATAGCTTAATATCTCAAAACAGTGTGTTCACTATCCATTCCCTTTGTGAGTTTATAGACGCTGAATATGTTGTGTCTCTAGCACACATTCTGCCTTTGCTGGCTGAAGAGTTGGTCTAAGGAAGGTGCAAAGTATGAAGACATTCATGTAGAGCCAATATAGGGAAAAACACAGCTGACAAAGTCCAATGGAGTGATCTTGAATGATAATGATTTTTTTTCCTGGCACATTTGTCCAGGAGACTTGTTTCTTTTTCTTTTTTCTTTTTTTTTCTTTTTTCAAGGTTCCTTTTGAGAATATCCACACATTTTCTCAAGAGAGTAGTCAGGGCCTAATGTGGGCTTAAGGATGTCTTAGCGGGCTCACTCCCAAACACGCACCACTCCTAGAGTCGGCAGAGATTTGAGGGCTCTTCCATGTTTCTTTCCTTCTTTTCATTTCTTCTCTATGCCCTTGACTGGCCCATTTTTCCCCACGCAGTCATCAAACTTCCCCCCCTTAATTCCTCAACTTGTGCTTTTTCTCCTTGTTGCAGTGGTTCCTAATGAGTTGCTTGTTAGAGTGCAGAGATGCTGAACTCCAGGATAAACTCCAAACAGAAATGAACTGCAGTAGGCAGAAGAAAGGGAAAGATGTGTGTTTGAGAAGAAGCTGGGGCAAAAATAAGCTGCAGCTGGAGTTAGGGAAACGAGTGCAGCGAGTCTGGAAGTTCAGATGCTCTCCTGAACTCTGCCACCTTGGGCAGGACTCTCCATGGCTGAAGTTTTAGCGTCTTCATTTGGAAAATAGAAACATTGGACTGAGGGACCTTTAGGGGCCCTCCTGACTCTAAACAGTTCTTATTCTGAGATTGCATTAAACCAAGATAGGTTAAAGTTCCTGTTATCTAGGGGGAGAAAGACAGCGATTATACCATCCTTATTAATGTTCAAAATCAACACAATGTATTTTTACTAAAGAAATTGAAAAAACACCTTCACAAAGCCTTCTGGAATTAAAGGTGTCTGTTTCCAACTTTTGAATAATTAAGCCTTTTGACATTAAATTTTAAATAGTTTCAACATGCTGATCTCTGTTTCTCTCTCTCTCCTTCTCCACTCCACCCACCCTTAGGTTTATGAGCGGCCACAGAAACACTCAGCTCTCCATTATGACCCAGGCCTCCCACAGGACTTCACCGGTGACACCTTAAAACCAAAGCACCAGCAAAAAAGCAGCAGCCAGAACCACGTGGACTGGTCCACCAACTCTGACAATGGACCTACCACTCAGAATTGCTTCATCAGTACAGAGTCTGGCAGAGAAACTGCAAGCACCAGCAAGATCCCAGCTCTTGAGCCCCTGGCTTCCTTTGCAAAGGCCCAGGGTAAGAAAGGCAGTGCAGGGAGCACATGGAGTCAGTTGTCCAACAGTAGCAAAGATCTGCTCTTGGGAGGTGTGGTTCCATCTCCAAGCAACCACAGCTCACCAGCTCCACCCAGCACCTCTGCTGAGTGCAGTGGGCTCCAGCCCTTGGTAGATCAAGATGGAGGAGGTGCAAAGGAGCCCCCAGAACCACCTACTACTATAGGCAGCAAGAAAAAGTCCAGTAAAAAAGATGTGATAAGTCAAACCATACCAAACTCAGACCTAGACTGGGTCAAGAATGCTCAGAAAGCATTTGACAATACAGAAGGGAAAAGGGAAGGCTACTCTGCAGATAATGCCCAAGAGGCATCACCAGTCAGGCAGAATGTGAGTTCCGTCAGTAATCCTGAAAATGACTCAAGCCATGTCCGGATTACTATCCCTATCAAGGCACCCTGCCTAGATCCAAGCAGCCATAAGAGGAAAAAGAGACAGTCCATCAAAGCAGTGGTGGAAAAGATCATGCCAGAGAAAGTCCTGGCTTCTGGAATCACTATGAGCAGCGAAGTAGTTAATAGGATACTTTCCAACCCCGAGGGTAATAAGAAAGATCCCCGTGTCCCTAAGTTGGGTAAAATGATGGAGAATGAGTCCCCCTCAGCTGGCCTTGAAACTGGTGGAAATGCTGAGAAAGTTGTCCCTGGAGGTGTATCTAAGCAGCGGAAGCCACCCATGGTCATGACACCTCCAACATGCACAGATCACTCTCCAAGAAAGCTGCCAGAAATCCAGCACCCCAAATTTGCTGCAAAACGGAGGTGGACGTGCAGCAAACCAAAACCCACCAGTCTCCTTCGGGAGGCAGTCATGGCCACCTCCGATAAACTGATGGTGGAACCGCCATCTGCTTACCCCATAACCCCATCCAGCCCTCTGTACACCAACACAGACAGTCTTACTGTGATCACGCCGGTAAAAAAGAAGCGGGGACGACCAAAGAAGCAGCCTTTGCTCACGGTTGAGACGATTCACGAGGGGACTTCCACCAGTCCAGTCAGTCCCATCAGCCGGGAATTTCCCGGAACCAAGAAAAGAAAGAGACGACGTAGTTTAGCTAAGTTGGCCCAATTAGTGCCAGGAGAGGACAAACCCATGAGTGAGATGAAATTTCACAAAAAAGTTGGAAAGCTTGGGGTGTTGGATAAGAAGACCATCAAAACTATCAATAAGATGAAAACACTCAAAAGGAAAAATATCTTGAACCAGATCTTGTCCTGCTCCAGCAGCATTGCGCTGAAGGCCAAAGCTCCCCCAGAGACCAGCCCTGGGGCAGCAGCAATCGAGAGCAAATTGGGCAAGCAGATAAATGTCAGTAAGAGGGGCACCATCTACATTGGCAAGAAGAGGGGCAGGAAGCCAAGGGCAGAGCTGCCACCTCCATCCGAAGAACCCAAAACAGCCATCAAGCACCCGAGGCCAGTTTCTAGCCAGCCGGATGTTCCCGTCGTGCCTTCCAACTTTCAGTCACTTGTGGCGTCTTCACCAGCAGCTATGCACCCACTTTCGACACAGTTAGGTGGGTCCAATGGCAACCTGAGCCCCGCCAGCACTGAAACCAACTTTTCAGAGTTGAAAACTATGCCAAATCTCCAGCCCATCAGTGCTCTTCCAACCAAAACCCAAAAGGGAATCCATAGTGGGACCTGGAAGCTGTCTCCACCCAGGCTGATGGCCAACTCCCCTTCACACCTTTGCGAGATCGGGTCACTCAAGGAGATAACACTGTCCCCTGTGAGCGAGTCCCACAGTGAGGAGACGATCCCGAGTGACAGTGGCATTGGGACAGACAACAACAGCACGTCTGACCAAGCAGAGAAGAGTTCCGAATCCCGACGGAGGTACTCTTTTGATTTCTGCTCCCTGGACAACCCGGAGGCCATCCCATCTGACACCAGCACAAAGAACCGGCATGGCCACCGGCAGAAGCATCTCATTGTGGACAACTTTCTGGCCCACGAAAGCCTCAAGAAGCCAAAGCACAAGAGGAAACGGAAAAGCCTGCAAAACCGTGATGATCTCCAGTTTCTGGCAGACCTGGAAGAGCTCATCACCAAGTTCCAAGTGTTCAGGATCTCTCACCGGAGTTATACTTTTTACCATGAGAATCCATATCCCAGCATTTTTCGGATTAATTTTGATCACTATTACCCGGTGCCATATATCCAGTATGACCCGTTGCTCTATCTTCGTAGGACTTCAGACTTAAAGTCAAAGAAGAAGCGTGGTAGGCCTGCAAAAACCAATGACACCATGACAAAGGTGCCTTTTTTACAAGGGTTCAGCTACCCTATTCCCAGTGGAAGTTACTATGCACCCTATGGAATGCCTTACACATCAATGCCTATGATGAACCTTGGTTATTACAGTCAGTACCCAGCTCCTCTGTACCTGTCGCACACGCTCGGAGCAGCGTCCCCATTCATGAGGCCAACAGTGCCACCACCTCAGTTTCACACAAGCTCCCATGTGAAGATGTCTGGTACGGCTAAGCATAAAGCAAAGCATGGAGTGCACCTGCAGGGGCCCGTGGGCATGGGCCTCGGTGACAGGCAGCCATCCCTGAATCCTCCCAAGGTGGGCAGTGCCGGTCTGTCCAGTGGTCGGCTCCACAAGAGGAAACACAAACACAAGCATAAGCACAAGGAAGACCGGCTCCTGGGGACCCACGACAACCTGAGTGGTCTCTTTGCAGGCAAAGCCACAGGCTTCTCCAGCCACATCCTGAGCGAACGGCTGAGCAGCGCAGACAAAGAGCTCTCACTTGTGAGTGAGAAAAACAAGCATAAGGAGAAGCAGAAGCACCAGCACAGTGAAGCCGGCCACAAAGCGTCCAAGAACAACTTTGAGGTGGACACCCTGTCTACGCTGTCACTTTCTGATGCCCAGCATTGGACGCAGGCCAAGGACAAAGGTGACTTGAGCAGCGAGCCTGTGGACTCGTGCACAAAACGGTACTCTGGCAATGGCGGGGACGGCAGCAGTGCAAGACCAGAGAGCCTGGATGTGTTCAGTGAGATGAACCCTCCGAACGACAAGTGGGACAGTGATGTGAGTGGGAATAAAAGGAGGAGCTATGAAGGCTTTGGGACGTACAGGGAAAAGGACATCCAAGCCTTCAAGATGAACCGCAAGGAGAGAAGTTCCTATGACTCCTCCTTATCTCCAGGTAAGGCCGAGTTTTCTTCAAACTTGGACTGTCTTTTTACTTGGTTGCTGGGCCCTGCCCTTCAGCAGTCCGCCGTCTTTGGCACGTTGCGTTCACTAGTTTGCAGAGAGGTAGAAACCAAATGAAAACAGATCTCCTTGCAAATTTGGGTCTGCTGCACATTTTATGCATTGTTTAATCAGTTATTTTCTGTCTTTCCTTTCTTGGAGCCATTGCCTGAGAACTGTGGGCCCAGAGGCATCCCCAATAGCTGCCAAGACTGCAACCATACCCACTACCTTTATGGTTTTAATTAAAGACGCTATGCCTAAGTCTTCATCTGATCTGACGGTAAATTTGCTAGTTGGATAAAACCTCTAAAACTCTCTAGTAATACCAACAAGATCCCAAGAATGTCAAAGTTGGATGGGAATGAATATCTAATTTACCTGACATGCTAGCTCTAGATGTCACACATCCTAGGTTGAAACATCTACAGGAGAGCCATTGGAAGCTGATGACCAGTGAATCTTGAAGTCTACCTGATAAGGAAGCCACAGCCCAAAGCCATGTTGTCCTCTTTTTGGCATTTGATAAGCAGCTCTTAGTAGACCCCTAAAGTGAAGCCCTGACCTGTCATTTCCCTGCATAAAGGTGGGGGTGGGGAGAACCTGACTGAAAGGCACTGTGAGCCTCCTGCCTCTGCTGGAACCTACCGCTGTGTCTCTTCGCACATCCACTGGGGATGGGATTTGCCCACTAATCTCTAAACTGAAGTGCTGGTGGCTACTAGGAAGAGCTCATTCCTTGTCAGTTGCTGGGAGAATTTCCTTGCTAACCTGCCCACCCACATAAACTTTCCTTGCCATGGAAGCCTCATACTTCTGCATAAATATCCCTTTGTCCATGTCCACACATCACACAGATGATAAAAGACTCCTGTAGAACAAAGTAGTTATTTACTAAGAAAAAAGGTAGAAACTCCTTTCTTAGGAGCTGCAGAAGCTAAAAGGATTCCTCGTGCTCTCCCTACCCCCAAACAGTACAAACCCTCTGGCCAAAGCCTGGTTTAAAGGACTGATCACCCCTGATAAGCTTTGGGTGCGCTATTTCACCTCTGTTTATGATGTGTATCCCTTGTTTGTCTTCTCCCTTCATGCGGAGTCCATAATTAGTGAAGGTGAAGGCAGTCTATTCATGAGGATTTAGAGACATTTTCTAGGCCAGCAGATTTTGAAAAGAAATATGTTTTGATAATGGCCATTCTGACCTGCTTGAGGTGATACCTCATTGTAGTTTTGATCTGCATTTCTCTCATAATTAGTGATGTTGAACATCTTTTCATGTTCCTCTTGGCCATCTGTATGTCTTCCTTGGTGAAATGTCTATTTAGATCCTCCACCAATTTTTTAACTGGATTGTTCATTTTTTTGATATTGAGCTCCATGAGCTGTTTGTATATTTTGGAGATTAATCTTTTGTCTGTTGTTTAATTTGCAAATATTTTCTCCCATTCTGAGGGTTGTCTTTTTGTCTGGTTTATGGTTTCCTTTCTAGAGGGTTGGGATAGGGAGAGTGGGTGGGAGGGTCAAGAGGGAGGGGATATGGGGACATATGTATGCATATGGCTGATTCACTTTGGTGTACAACAGAAACTAACACAGTATTGTGAAGCAATTGTACTCCAATAAAGATCTATCAAGAAAGAAAGGAAGGAAGGAAGGAAGGAAGGAAGGAAGGAAGGAAGGAAGAAAGAAATATGATTATGAGTTAGAAGCTACTTAAATATTGCTCCAAATCACCCCCAGCTTTGAGTTGCTGTCGTGGTAGATGGTCTCCTTGGTTAATGAAGAGACCAATTAGCAGTCATGTTTCCTGCACTTGCTAAGGTGATAAATGGCCCACACTTCATGTCTGCCCAAGTGGATGTGCTCTTCTGGGTTTCCCCATTTCTGATCATCAGACTTTGTTGAAGGTGTTTGTTTTTTGTGCAAAGCCTAAATTAAGCCCACCCAGACAGTATTTGCTAAAAGATTAAACTTTCACATGAGAAGTACTGTTGCTTTCTCTTTCAGTGTGGTGGAATTTATCCATAGAACCAGAACTATCCATGACAGAGGGCATTCTTATTTCTATTTCCTTGGCATTATTTAGCTAGAAAACAATGGTGGTATGTTATTGCTGAGAACCTACAAGCAAGAATCGTAAGTTAACAGACCTGAGAAACAAGGTCTCAGAAGCTAAAACCAGCCATTGTTGCCATTAGGGTTCTCAGCAGTCTTACTGGGACGTCTGCGTGTCTGGACCGTATTACAGCTGGGTCCTGGTTGAATTTTGCCAGCTAGGGGTTCATCCGGTCACTGTGTCTCTGAGGGCGGCCACACTCTAGCCATACAAAATTCCTTGTGTTTGCATTCACAAGGTGGTCGTTACTTCATTTAAAATTCTCCCTCCCCTTCCCCAGCTTCTTACTTGTTTTGCAGCCATCTACAGAAAGCTGGATTCAGCCTAGGAATTGCGTACTGCACCCAACTCTGTTATGACCTTAGGCATGGTATCCTACCTCTCTGGGGTACTATCTGCCAATCTGTAACTCAAAGAGTTGGGCCAGACCTCTTCTGTATGACATGTTTCAATTTTTTTTTTTTTAATTAATTAATTTATTTATTTATTTTTGGCTGTATTGGGTCTTCGTTTCTGTGCGAGGGCTTTCTCTAGTTGCGGCAAGCGGGGGCCACTCTTCATCGCGGTGCGCGGCCTCTCACTATCGCGGCCTCTCTTGTTGTGGAGCACAGGCTCCAGACGCGCAGGCTCAGTAGTTGTGGCTCACGGGCCTAGTTGCTCTGTGGCATGTGGGATCTTCCCAGACCAGGGCTCGCACCCGTGTCCCCTGCATTGGCAGGCAGATTCTCAACCACTGCGCCACAGGGAAGCCCTTCAATTCTTAAAGCCATTTCACATGTATTTCTTATAACATCCTTCCTGCAATCTTAGAAGAGAAATATTTTCATTCCCATTTTATGGATCAGGACACTGAGGCTCAGAGATCAAGTGACCTGTCCAAGTTCAGAAAGCTGTCACTTTTTATTCTAAACCCAGGGCTTTGCCCACTGCATTGCAACTCAGCTGCATGTCACCCAACTAGTTAAGGCCAAGTCTAGAACACAGGTCCTTGTCCCCAGCCCAGTGTCCCTATATCCCACCACCACCCTTCCTCTCAGAATCCCATCTATCCTCTGATTACATGCTTTCCCCTAGGGCATCTGCACAGTGATTATGTGATAAGTGCAGAAGAGAGTAATTAAGACAAAAAGATATCCCTTTATTCAGTTCCCAACCAATGAAGGAGGATTTCTTATGGCCTAAACTTTTCTAAATATCAGCCTGGAAATATTGATATATACGTTGACAGGGTTTCCACTTCTGTCCTTACTGAAATCCAGTTCCCTGAGTTATTTGTGCCACTGCTTTGTGCTTATTTTTGTGTTGTATGAGGTTTTTCTTTTTTTTTCTGAACATTTTCATGAGTCTTAATTGTTAGTGGCTTCTGTGTCTATATGAGTTATGCCTACACATCTTGTTGAATATCTTATTGGAACAGACCAGATTCCTTATCATTCCCTTTCCTTCCAAACCTTGGCCTCTCCTTGCCTATATCCTAAATGTCCCCTCTATTCCTGAACCCCTAAAGCATCAGGAAAAAAATGTCCTTAGTAGCACTTGGAACCCAATGCATTCACCTTAATATTATACACTCCAAAGAGTGCCAAGTCCCATTAAAAGCTGGGAGACAGATGGGATGAAGCTGAGGTTACTGGAGGCATTAAGATCTTTCAGAGTATCCGAGTCGAGGTGTCTGTTCAGCTGGATGGTACTGAAGGTCATGATTAGAAATAAGCATCTTCCCTTCCACACCTTCTCTTCCTCTACCTCTTCCTTCTCCCTTCTGGGTTCATTTCCATAGCATCTTAATGTCCAATTTCACATGAGCTACTCTTCTCCAAAATAGATATGGCATAAATACAGATATCATTCTTTACCCTGTTGAGGACCAGATTTAGGAGTGGAGTGAAAAGAGGACTTTGAGCTCTCCCTCAGATCAGAACTGATGAAAGGCACCATATAAATGGAAGTCATTACTATTATGGAGAGAGGAATTAGAGACCCCATTTAGCAATAGCAGCAGTTGCACACTCCATTTCCTCTTTCCTGCTTGGAAAGTCATTCATCCTCCATCCTCCATCCCCCTGCCCCAGCAGATGGATGCATTGTCTTGTTAGCCCCCTTACAACATACCTAGATCTAAGAAATTACACAGACTCCTTGCCTTTTTCCTGTATTTTACTCCTTCTGTCCTACTGCTTCTTTGGTTTCAAAAGGCAGTGACTCTTTTGACCTATTTTCTAAATGCACACCATCTGGTAAATCTTCACTTACAAAAACGCTTGCTTGGGGCCAAATAATGGATAAATAGTGGGAAGGTGTAATCCACAGACTCTCAGAGTTGGGAGAAGCCTTATTGGCCCTCATTTGTGCTGCTCTCCCACCAGGCACCACCATCTCATGCACCCTGACATGCAGCAGATTCCGAGAGAGCAAACCTGTCCAAGGGTGACAATACATAGTCAGAATGATGCTATATGCTCCCAGAGCCAAGTTCTCATGAGGTGGTGGAACAGGTCTCTAGTGTGAATGATGTTCTTCCTGTTCCAACCTCTTGGAAACAATCTTTGCATACTTTGACCTAAAATTATGCCAGGAACTTCAGGCATTTTGACCACTGCTGTCCAGGCTCCCATCAGATGTTGGAGAAGCAGTGAGAAGTGTAAGTTTATACCTGTTACCTCTTAGTCCAATGCCATTCTTAGTCAGGGTTGCCATCCTGAGTCCCCGATGTCAAGTACTTTCCTCATGATTAATGGATGCTGAGAATTCATTCTTAGCTCACCTCTCAGATATCAGAGTCCTGCCATGTATGTGGCTGGATTCCCTTGAGCCTGGCTGACTCCACCTCTCCTTGTGGCTCTATCTTACCCTATGACAGCTCCTCTTAACGGCACTGTGGGCATTTTGGGAGGCAGTCTCTGTTGTCACTCACAGGCCGGAAATGGATGCCCAAGCCAAAAATAATACAAAAGTCTCCTCAAAGCAGTCATTCAGATGAGGGAATTAACCACATGGACAAAATGTCATGAAAACCATACAAAAGAAACATGTGTGAGGAAAGTTTTCTAAAACTGGAATAGAAGGAAGAAGAGGACTCATGGGAGGAGAAAGTTAAAACCAGGAAAGAAGGAAGAGTAGAAAATGGAAAGCTGATGAAGTGTGGTCTGTTTAACCTTAATCCAAGTTGAATTCTGGGTCATCCTGTAGGAGGAAGTGAAAGATTAATTCGCTAATGGTTGCTGTGTGGTTTAGCAGGGTTATGAGTACCTGCCCCAGTCTTGTCTCCTATGCTAACCAGCTGAAAGACCTCTTTATATTTTTGACTCTCAGTTTTCCCAAGTGATACGAGGATAATAAATGTTCTAACCAGACATGATAGTCTAGGATTCTCAAATTTATACAATGGAATTTGAATACACACACACACACACACACACACACACACACACCCCTAGATTGTGCAGTTAAAGAGAAAACGCTGAAGTTATGGCCAAGTTGGCCAATTAATTAGCTGTTCAGTGAAGTTTCAAAACAGATTCCTCTGGTCCGTGTCTTAATCTGTGTGACACCCAATTTATCTTTGGCTCAAGTGACTTCACTTAGCCATTTGATCTCACCTTTCCAAAAGATGGAACCTCATAGGATCCACCAGCAAATTAGCTTGTTCTTTGTGCAGGCTGAAACCATAGTTCATTACCTTAGAAACAAATAAGTTAGAGCACTAATATGACCAATTGTATAGGAGCAGATAGAGCAAACTTGCATTTATATTCATGCTCAGAAGTAAAAGAATCTTAATAATGTAATATAAACACCTCATTTTGCTTAGGTGTTTGAGCATACTGGGGCTTAGGAAGTTCAAGTGACTCATCCAATGATACATATCTAATTGGTAGAAGAGCTCAGACTGGGAAGAGTAACATAAGGCAGGGGGAAAGGGAAAGGAAGAGACAGAGAGAATAAAAGAAAAAAAAAAAACAAAACAGAAAGGTGAATTGTGGGAGAGATGTTAAGCTATATGTTTTCTTTTGCTGTGAGCTGTTGTAAAAGGTAAGCATCTCTTTGACAATAATTTGGCTTCCAGGCTATCTCTGGGGACCCGTGTTTGGGACTGGAAGTGATCTTTGTGGACTCTGATGGAAGTCATTTTTTTTTCCTTTCCTGTCTTAACAATTGCACATACTTATTTTATCGAGCCTCCCACAGTTTCTCCTAAGGTTTCCTTTTGGAATTAATCAAATTAAATGTTGTGACCCATAACTTTCTGGCAATGAACAAAACAAACAAACAAATAAACAGCATCTCTTTTGCTACGTTGAACCAGAAATCCAGCAATCTGTTTTTGGAGCATGAAGTCTCCAGGTCATTTATCTTCCCACAGTTGGCAAACATTCCCCCGTCCTGTTGGAAGTTTTCATATATATTTCTGTGGTTTTGAAGAATTATGAAGATTCAGGTGTGGGTGCAGAGAAGTCACAATTTTGACAGACTTGGCTTTGATACAACATGGAGCCTTTCTTGGCCAGAGAAATCAGTAAAGCATGGCTTCCAAAGGCTAGCCTGTCACTGGGCAGAGATAAGGATGGTGCCTTTGAAAGGACCCTCCAGAAAACCATCTCGTCACTGTATAAACAAACAAGCAACAGGACTGAATACTTGTTAGGATTGTGAACTATGCTTGTGCCAGTATAGCACTTCACACTGAATTCAAGGGGAACTGACAAAGACAAGAGAAAATTTTTAAAAATTATTTATTTAGTGTCTAGTATATGCATGGCTTGGTGAAGTCCTGGGGGAGTAATTCAAGAATGAATTACTATTAATTAACAATAGTAAAAAAGCATTAAGTAACTCAATGCTTTTGCTGTCAAAGAGGTTACAATCCAGAAGGCTCTCCTGTATAATTTAGGGGAGGAAAACAGATGCAACTCATAAGGCAGACTGTAACGGCAATCAGAAAGTCATAGAGAAGAGACTGGGCTGTCAATAGAGAAGGACATTCTGGGCTGTCCAAGTGAGGGTGAGCCACCGCCACGTTTTCAGTGGGGGTGGAGAGGTGGGACCAGGAAATGCTTCTGTTTGGTAGTTACCATTCAAGATAGGTCTTAAAGGATGGAAGAGTCTTTTGGAGAATGGAGATGGTGAGATGGTGTTGAGAGGAAGTGGAGGCAAGCACAGAGTAGGAAGGAAGCTATGTAAACAAAGGTATTTAGGTGGACATACCCAAGAAACATTTGGGAAATGGTGTTTTGTCTACTTTTATTGAGGTTAGGCTCTGTAGTTGGGGAATCATGGTAGATAAGTTTGGAAAAGAATGTTGTGCTGGAGTTTAAAGGTTTTTCCCCACACGCTGGGGCTTGTGCTTAATTAAGTAGACAGTGGGCAGCCATTCCATTATTCAGGCGAAACTCGTGAAATGACCAAATTATAATTTGTCTTTTTCCCCTGACTGCTCCCTCCCTCTAGCCTGGGTTGGGCAAACTTATCCCATCTTTGAATTTTTCATATGATATTGTAATTATCCCTTTCTTATTTGGATTGTACCCACTACCCTGCCCTTCCTCCCCCAGACCACCCCCTAGATTATAAGCATCATAAAAGCATCATTACCTACTCAGATGCCCAAGCAAAAAAATAATAGAGTAATTCCTGACTCATCTCTTTCCCTCTTTAGCTAAAGTCAAAGATAGTTCCAATACGTTGGCCTCAGGCAACTGGAAGAGTGGTGGCACATGAACAGAATTATAGAAATCCAAGAGAGAATCTGGTTGGCGTGTGAGGAGACGAGTTGTTGAGGCTGCAGTTGGCAGCACTGTACAGAGCTAGAGCTAGAGGTTTACCAAAGGGGACAATTGTGGAGAATGAAGGAAAGAGGGTAGATGGGGGGACCCCTGTGGCTCACCTTAAAGAGAGAGGCAGAATAAGAGGGGGTCAGACAGATACAGAGAAGAAATGACAGAAGTGTTGGAGAAGAACCAAGGACTCAAGGAAGAATGGATTTCAGAAGAACGGGGTAGCCACTAGGGCCCAAGCTGCAGAGTTCATAGAAGATGAGGCTAGATGAGAATATGTATGAACATACTGGTGGCTCTGGAGACAACAGACAAGTTAACAGTTATGTATTTAGTGCCTCATATGGTTAAGGGGTGGTGGGCTATGTGCCAAATTCAGATGGCAAAGAGGTAATGAATAAGTGGGTGATGAGAAAACGGGGGCTGCGGGTGCAGCAAGCAAAACTTGGTCGTGGTTCTAGCAGTGCTCCAGCTTCTTAGAAGGCTTTGTTCTGTAGTCAGCCCTTGATGGGAAGTGGCACACTCATTCTTAACAGGCCTTCAGTCTAAGGTCCCCCAATTCATGGAGCATAAAAACAACGCCAGACCCCTTTATCCTATGCCATTCTGCCTCCCTGCAAAGGCCACATATAGAAAAGGTGAGTATTTAAAAAGAAGTCAGGGATTCCAGGCAGGCTCCACCTTTCCCATCCCACAGGTGCACAGGTGCTTAATTTTTGGTCATGGTAATGGCTGTTTGAAAACTTCTGAAAACTCCTCTTTGTGGTACCATGGGTATTAGCTGCGCTGCTGTGAGTGTGTGGAGGAACAGCTCGGGTTATCGCAAGTTCTGGTAAATGGATCTTTTATTGAATGTTTACTGTGTGCAAAGTATTATAGACTAAAGCTTAAATGTTGATCTTTCAGAGGTCTTTACTACTTTGTGGAATAAAATATATATGCTGGTTCATAAAGAGCTTACATTCTTCAAAATGATTGGGAGCTCTTTAGTTACTTAACATGTAACATAGTGACAAGATATAACAAATAGAGAGACCAGAACAAACGAAAAGCAAGGAAGGGCCCCTTACCTTAATTTCCGTATACTATACTGCAAAGAGACTTAAGTTAGCATACATAAAACAACCAGAGAATAAATGCAGACCAAGTTTAATCTCTGCGAACTCAGCGGCCGACAATGGGAGCCGTACTGATCCAGGATCAGAAAGGATGACAGTGTTCAGTGAAAAATGAATCCTGGACTTGAACCTTCGAGAGTGGAGGCATAGTGATTGAGTGAGGCACCAGATGAGCGAAGACCTGGAGGTGGGTGTATGTGGGGGGGTACGGGAAGGCACCTAGCTAGACTGAAGTTAGCAGTTGAGTGGGGATGGACTTTTAAGAGGGTATAGTTGCCATGCAGAGAATGTGGAACTGCATCCCGGAGGGATGGAGGACACACTGGTTTTAAAGGGTGCTGGGCATGAAGGGTGGTGAGCCTGGTGCTAAGTGCTGGGTGAAATGATGAAGTACCAGGAAACATGCCTCCCTCAAAGACCTTGTAAAGCTATCAGGAGACAAGAGGTAGATATATACACATATGGAAAGCAATTAGAGAGAATAATGAGAGACTAACCATTAATGACTAGAAATAAACACCCATTCTACAGGAAAAAGGACCCATAAAATAAATTTCAGAGTAGTAAATCGCATACTATAAAAGCAAGTTGATATGAGTGTTTGCCCTATTACATAAGGATTTAGAACAAGTTGGATAAAAAGGAGGCATTAAGAGGGAGGATCAACAGAGTAGAGCAAGCAAGTCCCAAGAGCTGCCTCTGCTTGGAGTTTCCCATTCTTCTCTGAAGGGCTTGGGGAGCTTGAGAAGGTGGGCATGAGTGTGTCAGGTCGGCTCGCATGTTGATGGAGGATCTGAAGACATAGAGGGATAAAAAGCTTCCCCTGAGGCTACATCCCAGTTACCCCTTACCTTTGAACAGGGCATTCTGCTTTTCAAAGCACATTTCCTGACTTTTATTTGATCTTCAGACTCCATTGAGATTTGCAGATAGGTGTTCTTCTCCCACTTGACAGGCAAGGAAATCAAAACCCAGAGGGGGGGCTTCCCTGGTGGCGCAGTGGTTGAGAATCTGCCTGCCAATGCAGGGGACACGGGTGCGAGCCCTGGTCTGGGAAGATCCCACATGCCACGGAGCAACTGGACCTGTGAGCCACAATTACTGAGCCTGCGCGTCTGGAGCCTGTGCTCCACAACAAGAGAGGCCACGATAGTGAGAGGCCCGCGCACCGCAATGAAGAGTGGCCCCCGCTTGCCACAACTAGAGAAAGCCCTCGCACAGAAACGAAGACCCAACACAGCCATAAATTAATTAATTAATTAATTAAAAAATAAAAAAATAAAAGAAGAACATTTAAATAACCAAAAAATCTTAAAAAAAAAAAAAAAAACCCAGAGGGTTCAAGTCTTTGTCCAATGTCACTGAACGACTTTTGTGCAGAGAAATTGCTAGGTTCCAGGTTTTCTGACTTTTCCCATCACCTCCTTTTTTTCCCACTGTATTTCCGAAGTCTTTGACAAGGTCAGTAGTATATCTCAGCTTCTGAGTTATCCCTCAAGAACCCTTGCCAGTGGGTTAAATATTGGAGCCCAGAATAAGGGACTAGCTAATAAGCAATTTGATCTCCACTACAGTTAGTTTTTTTTATAAAGGGAGCTCTTTGGAGGCAGGGCTGGCCAAGCCCAGGGTGTGAGGCCAATTCTGTGTGCAGAGCCTTCACCTCATCTGGTGAACAGAGACCCTGGTGGAGGGTGTCCATTCTGAAAAATCACAAAGGAGATGCAAAGGGAGAGCAAGAATGGTCTTATTCACTAAGTCACAAAACACTAAACCTAATATTTAAAACTTTGTTATTTTTTAAAGAAAAGTTTGAGGGATTTTACATACCTAGTAGTAAACATACAAAATTTGCATCTTGGGAGTGACATAGGATAAAAATAAAAACAGACCAGAGCAAATCACTAAGGAAACCATGGGTTTAGAGCTACATCTAAAAAGTTTGGTAAAGCGTTAGGAGACTTCGTCCCCTTTTGACCATCCACCAGGAATTGGGATTGGGTAAAAAAACTATGGTTCTGAAGCAGTTTATCATGTCTTATATTCCATGAAAGACCAGTGGACCAAAGAGGTTTCTCTTACAGGATATACTTCTTTGTGCTGTTGGTTATAGTTTTACTTTATTTATTCTAACCATACAATTTTAAAAGTATCTGAAATGTATAAGACATAGTACTGGGCAGTATTACAACTACAAATATGTAAGGGACATCTTGTCATCTTTCAGTAGGAGTGACATAGTCCTAAAAGTCTGTCCAAATTTCTCCTAGTTTAGTAATGAACCCCTTTAGCACTAGATATTATTTTTCTCTTTGAGACCCCAACAGCAGCAATAAAAATGGATTCTCCACCCATTGCATAGAGCAAATGAGTATTTGGAAAAACGCTTATTGTTTATTTTATCATCTAAGACAAAACCTGTTAGTGAATAAAATTTGGAAAATTTAGAAAAACATGTATAAGAGAAAATGAAGTCACCTACAATCTCACTAAATAGCCATTATGATAAGGTAAATAACACGAGTCCCCAGCTGGTGTTGGTAACTGCTCACCTTGCAACCTGCCTCCCCAGCAGCCCAGAAAAGCCAGCCCACGCTCCCCTCCCCCATCATCCCTCTTTCTCCTCTCTTCTCATCGCCACTTCAGCTGCCTGGTCGTTTCAGTTTTCTCTCAAGTCCCTTCCCAGAACTGACCACCATAGTACCATAACCTTTCATTCTGCATTCTGTGTCATTGCCCAAATGGGGGAGTATATTCTTAAAATAAATGCAGCAACAATTGGGCATGAAAACCATCCAGATTTCCAGACTGTCCTATTTAAGATCTCCATAAGAGTTCAAGTTCCAGGACAGCAACCGGGCAGGGGACAGATTAGTCACAGCTGAAGATGGTTGCCAGAACTTTTTCCCAAGAGTTGCCGGGTGTTCAGTG
The DNA here is from genome assembly GCF_028023285.1 of Balaenoptera ricei. Lineage (NCBI taxonomy): Eukaryota > Metazoa > Chordata > Mammalia > Artiodactyla > Balaenopteridae > Balaenoptera > Balaenoptera ricei. The sequence goes on from NC_082652.1 coordinate 65,270,882, forward strand.
TTTCTCTCAAATCAGAATCTGACAAGGGGAATGCAATAAATTTTCCAAAGCTTGAGATCCACGACTCTATCCTGAAGTGGAAAATGCAACCAGCCAGTGTCTGTTACAAATACCACCTCCACTTCACACACACACACACACACACACACACACACACACACACGTCAAGTTGTAGCTACTCTCATTGGTCAGTGTTGCTGTCACTCATACTGAGATCACTTAAAGAGAGGGAGCCAGCTATTGATTATAGGTTTGTGACACAAAGAACTACCTGTACTTGCTTATTTTCCTTCCTCATTTACCCATGGATATATCTAAGGTGAAGTTAGAAAGCCAATAGTTCCCGTTTCAAAAAGCGGCTCCCCTGTTTGTTTTTTCTTCCATTACTCTTCAACCAGGAAGCCTACATCAATGTATGCTCTGACATAGGTTATTAGGCAAAGGAGAAGAGAAAATCTTCCAGATTTCTTAAGTCTTCATGGACAGTACAAATAAAATTTTATTTTATTAAATAAAATAGCTGAAATAACTCTTCTTAGTTACTTTTTCTCCATTATTTTTCTAGGTCCAATTGATATTAATTATAATAGTTGAAACTCTGTCTCAGTGGTCTGTCTTAGAGAGGAAAAGCTTATTTCTGGGTGTCTTCTTCTGCCACTGGTGAGGACGCTGAGTAATGGCTCCATCAAGTGATTTCCCCAGTGCAGGATGTCAGCTCTGCCTGCCTATGGAAGCCCCTCAAACCCCAGAAATACTTCATTCATGTGGGCTGGACTTCCACCAGGCCAGCGTTGCACCTTCTTGGTCCACAGCAATGCTTCTCTGCTTCATTTTTCATTTCGGGGATCCTTTTGGCAATAATCAGCCCAGAGCAAAGCTCCTTTGTTTCCATTCCTTACACCCCACCCCTTAGAGCTCTAACTAAATAAATATATTAATTATTGAAATGGAAAAAGAAGAATGAAATAGCTTTTCATGGAACATCCATGAAGGTAGCCATAGTGAAATGTGTAATTGATGCCAGATATAGAAGTATCCATTCCTCTTGCATCAAGTCCAAGATTCTTTATCTGGCTTAAAAGACCCTCTATTATCTACCCACACAGTCTCACCTTGTTTCCTGATCATTTTCAGCTTATTGACTTGCTGTGAGTTCTGCAAAATCCACCTTACCCTACAGAAAATACCATAATTAGCCTTAAGCTTAATCTCCAGTCACCACATTGCCTCCTTCACATAGAACATCTCTTCAATCTGGCTTCTAAATCTTACCTACTTATTTCCTTAACCATTCTGGCATGTCCTGCTTCTCTGATATAACTAATATCTTCACGTTCATTTCAGCGCTTATTTCTATATGGCCTCGAATTGTTTATCTTTATTTTAGGTAAGAATGTCATGACTCACTCAGATAAAATCTGAGCTGTACAGGACACAGTTCACTAGCTTAGGAATAAATTCAGCAACTCCTAAAGCAGCATAGTAGATCGTTAAAATGCTAGGGAGTTAAAGCCTCTTGGATGCAGATTTGGATGCTAAATCCCCACTTACTAGTAGTGTGACCTTGGGCAACTGAGCCTCTTTGATCCTCTTTTTCCTCCTCTGAAAAATGAGGCTATTAATACCTACCTGGCAGAGTTTTATGAGGGCCAAAGAAAAGTAGAATATACACGAGAGCATCCAGCACACAGCTTACCACATGGTCATTAATAATGTTCATTTCCTTTCACTTCCGCTTTGGATAATATATTCAAGCACGGGAAATACAACACAGCAGATTTCTATAGAAGTCTTCTTTAAACAGCAGGCTTTCTCTCCCAAGTATGCTCTTATTGGGGTGAAGTTAAATCTCCCTCTGAACACACATATGCACACAGAGGTGCAGACATCCGCTGGACCACAATTGTATTTGATGACAAAGATAAGATGTCAGTATTAGACAGTTATGGTGGATAAATAACAAAATACACATTTCACTCAAAGATAACTGCAAGTTCACTGTACCGGCATCATCGGCAGGACTTGGAAGTCTCTTGAAAGGGGAGGCAGTTTCAACCCTTTGGCATTTGGTCTGCTGCAGCCAGAATCTGTTAGCGCTAGTCAGTGGCACCTGTTTTGAAGACCAATTTATCTACTAACCCCAGCCATAAAAATGTAGTGATAAGAGAAATAGTGAAATTTGTATTCATTTTCTATTGTTGCTGTAAAAATTTATCATAGATTTAGCAGCTTGAAACAACACAAGTTTATTATCCCACAGTTTCTGTAGGTCAGAGGTCCAGAAGCCTTAGCTGCTTAAGATCTCATGAGGTTGAAATCAAGGTGCGTGCAGGGCTGGAGGTTCTGGACAAGGATGGGCCTCCAGTCTCATTCAGGTTGAGCTCTCATTTAGTTCCTTGTGCTTTTAGCATCGAAGTACCTTCTGGCTGTTAGCCAGGGGCTGGTCTTTGCTCCTAGAAGCTACCAGCATTCATTCTTCTGTTTTCCATGTGGCCCCTCTGGCAGCAGAGGGTCCAATCTCTCTGCTTTCCCTTCTACTGCATCTCTCTGACTCCTGGACACTCCCCTCCCCCATGCTCCAGTGCCTGGGACTTCCTGCTGTTCCCTGAACACAGGTACCTTGTGCTTCCTTACCTTCTGACTTTTACACATGCTCTGTCTTCCTTTCAGAACAGCGTCCAGAGGGGACAATACTAACATTTGCCTCATGACTGATTACCTGTGTTCTTTGTAGATTTCTCCTTGTGATCTGGTAGATGAAGCTCTATCTCGTGGATAATTTTGAAAATGCAGCAAAAATATAAAAGTAAATTATCAAACCACAAATTGCTAAGCTGTATGATAAAGAACTCAGAAGACGGACAGTTCATTTGTAGACTGGAGTCGCACATGGGACACTTCATGGAGGAGGTGGTATCATACCTGGGCCTTGAAGAATAGGCTGGATTTACATAAATGGGGAATAGAGAGGAACAGCTTGGGGTTAATATGAATATATATACAGTGTTCTTCGAAAAGCTGTAGTATTTATTCATGCATTACAAATATATTTTTTTAAAGTCTTGGGAATATAAAAATGATCAAGAAAGATAAGACTTCTGTATTTATGGAGTTTACAGTCTACTAATTGACGCAGAAGAGAAAAAGAGCAAATAAAATAATTAAATAACAACAAAGTGTGATACGTTTTGGGAGAAAAAAATGTGAGTAGTGGGGGCATGGTCTGCTTAATTGGCTAACTGTGTGGAGGATTAGGGGGGTGGTCTTGTCAGAGAGCTTCCTGTCTAGTGGTAGATTTCAATCGGGTTCTGCCAGCAAGAGGGGACCACTGGGATCAAAGAAATGGCACGGTGATCACTGTCTTCCACAGATTAGTATGGCCATGATATTACTTACCTTGATCATTTAAGCAGTTCTGGGCCATCTTGCAATTCTGTGACATGTCTGAATGGTTTAACAAACCCTTTTTTCATAAGTAGGTAGCAGTGGCTTTTCCTCTAATCCCTGCCTGAGCCATTGAGTTATAATGACTTGCTCTGAGCGTGCCCCGACAGCTAACCAACCACCAAATCTCAGTCTGTAATTCAGGTGTAGCTCTCATGCTAGGAGGAGGTGGCTCGGAACATGTATTAAATCAAAATATTTCTCACTCTTAATTTCTTTTCACAGTTCAGAATCTGTGTTCAATTCCATGTGGAAAGGAAAATAACTCCCTTGCTTGGATTTCTTGCTGACGTTTCTCTTTGGTGGGAGTCAGGAGTGGGGGGTCACTCTGAACACTTGCTGGTCCTCGTAGTACAGTTCTGTGGCATATTCATAAAATACCAACCACTGAAATTCTAGTAATCACCAAAACATATGCTTTCTCCTTATATCCACTAACATTCTTTCTCTCATTAAAAAATAGAAAGTTCAGAAATCGAATTAGAAAGCTAAACTCAATATCTTTACATTCTTTTGGTTTCTAGAAAAAAAAATAAAAAGCTACAGCTTTTCTGATTTCCCTTCAGTTAAATATTACTCCTGAATGGGCAAAATTATACAAAAAGTGTGAAGAGTTGAGACTCTGACATGAGGGGAGGTTTTATATTTCCTTGCTATTAAAGAAGAAGAAGAAGAAACCCTCAGTTTTGTCTAATCTTGAGGAACGCAGTGCCCCGTCCAACCCACAAACTGTTGGCAGCATCATGGCGCTACACAGAATGTTCTTTTACGCTTTCTCCCTCCTCCCAAACCTTTCCTGTGAAGTTATAAATGTCAGCATTTAGAGACTGTTTTATTCAAATAAAATACGGACTTTAGGTTGGGTCCTTGCACGTTGTTTCTGCTGGCTGCGCACTAGAGGGGTGGTCCCAAGAAAAGCAGGCATATTTTAGCTGGCTGGGGCCTAGGTTTGACTATTTGTAAAATCTCATTTGCCCCTCCTACACCAACTACCTGCCTTGTGAAGCTGGGATTTAGAAGCCCTATGCCCAGAGGAAATTTTACCGGACCCCTGGAAACACCCTCCTGATTGGAAGATGAAGTTACGCTGAAGGTCACTCCACCAGGCCTTGCACTTCCTCATCTTCTGTGTACACCTGACCTCCTGACTCTGCCTATATAGTGCTCCCTTTCGGCATTGCTATAACAGCTGATCAGCTGTGACCTCAGGTGTAGCTGTACCTGGAGAAATCCCAAATAATGTCCACTCACTGTCAAATAGGCAAGCAAATGCTCTGAAGCTGCTGCTCTTTAAGTCAAGGAATCCTATCTCCGGATCTAGTTATTTTGCACACTTGGGGATAGTGACTTCTATTTTGCAAAGTACATTATAGCCTCATAAGCTGAGAACTCATATTACTTCCTCAGCGAGCAGCCCCCATGGATTTGCTTACCAACTCAGGCCTAAAAGTGATGGGCAGCCTCTGATTTATCACTGGAAGGAACTGGGAAAGGAAAGAGGCTGACCAAAGAGATCAACCCAAGAGCTCTTGGGCAAGTGACTTCTTAAGCAATCTCTGCCTCTGATTTCTCAAGTTTAAAATAGAGATAACAATAGTTGCCACCTCGTAGGGTATGTTTGCTTACAAAATTGTAGCATAAGGCCTGACTCATAGGAAATATGCAATAAATATTAATGGTTATAATTACTGTTACTATTAAACACATATTGTGTACCTTGTTATGCCAACCTTTAGTTCACGTTTTGTATACAGTGATTCCAGTTGGTGTTCAATAGTAGACTATATCATTGTTGGTATAATTTCAAATGCATTTGATTGTTTTAAACAAATGTGTATTAAACATCTACCTACTTGGTGTCAGGAACTCAAATACACAAAGGCCCATACGACCCAGTCACTGCTCTCCACAGGTTGCCATTCTGAGAGAGAGATATACTTAGAGACAGAGAAGGACATTGGATTCCTTCAGTGCTGCAGTGGTGTGTGCCTGGGACCCATGAGGGCAAATGAGATGAGAGTAGTCACTACTCCCTGGAGGGCCAGAAAAGGTGGCATTTGGATGCAGCTATGAGGGCCTAGTAGCTGGATAGAAAGAAAGAGCAGATCCAAGCATTGGCAGCAATGAGAATAAAGACTGGAGCCATGTTGCCTTCTGTCCCTTTGGAGACAAGAGGGTTCTGGGGGTGGCTGCGCCTTGGTTGAGAGGTGCCCAAGGGTGATCTGGAGAGGCAGACAAAGAGGAGGGGCTGCTGCACCAGGTGGAGGAGCTTGACTGTTGACCCTGCACTTCGGGATTCCACTCAAAGGTTTTAAGCTGGCACGGGGTGGAGGATGGGGTGATTGATACTCAGAGCTGTGCCTTAGAGCAGGACTTTTCAAACTATCTGTGGTCAAGAGCTATAGGCCTCAGAACTGTGGAGAGAGAGGGAGAAAGAAGGAGGTGTCTAGGATTGTTCACCTGTCATACCAGGGTGCTTTCACTGCATAAAAGGCCTGGAGGTTTTAAACTAAGGCCCAGAGAGGTTCTCTGCTGATTCAGATCTGGGATACATGACTGTTGTGGCCTTCTGAGCCCCACCCAGGTGAGGTGATTGGATCTACCAAAGGCTGGTAAAACAGACACCAACCAAACAACAAATACATTGAAGAGGAGAAGGGTAGTACCTGATCTTTTTAAAATAAAATAAGAAAAAAAATAAAATAAAATAAGAGCATCCCAAACTGTCACAATTAAGAGCAAGATGGGTCAAGAGCAGAACACTTTCACCTAAATAACACCTTTTATAAATTTTATTTTCCATTCAAATATAAAATGTACTACATAGAGGAAAAAAGAAAGCAATAAAACAAAGATGCTTAAGTAGAAATACTAAATTAATCTGCAAGTAACTCTCTTTGAAATTGGATTACTGTGTTTTTGGCCTTTGTGAACAAACATACCTCACAAAGACACTTTTTGAAATGTGATTTGACCAATCCCTGTTTATTAAATTCTGTGTGTGTAACCCTGTTATCAATGCCACATGGTGTATGAGGATCAGTAAGGGATACAAAGATAGGATTGGAAATCTTCATGTCCAAGGAGATAAGCTCTCTTCTATTCAAATGTTTGAATTTCTCTGACCTTAAGAGCACTTCTGCAATAAAAAAGAAATTCATCATTAAGAACCCGGGACTATGGTAAACACTGTCTGCATCTTTAGTTCTGCTGGATGTAGGACATTGTCAACACCTCACCTGGGGGGGACCATTCATTTACCATTTACCACAGAGATGGATTTTACACTTCGATTCTACTGTCTTGTCAACTGGTTGCCTTACATGAAAATAAGTTCACTTTTAAATATCTTTTACTGTTTTTCTCATGTTAGCAGTGCAGTCATTTGGCAAATTTATTAGCTGTTTATTAAGTTACTAAAGTTTGAATGTGGAGGATTCTGGGCTTGATACTGCTTGATACCCTAAAACTCATTCTCAGCATTGGCCAGCACCCCAAGGAGTGTTCATAGGTGTTCTATGAAAACAGAGTTTGATTATCAAGTAAGTTTGTTAAATAACAGAATAAAAAAAAAAAATATTTGATTGTCTACTACGTAACATCTCATAGCTTTGAACACACAAATAGAAGAAAAGTCACTTTCCCGAATTTACCTGACTGCACAAGTCTTATTTTTCCAAACCCTCCCATTAATATATCAAGGAACACTGACATTCTGCAAAGATGGTTTGGGAAATACTAATCTAGTTTAATCCTCTAAAATTAAAAACGACAGAATCAAGGCTCAGAGGGTTGTGTCCTGGCTGAGATGGAGTGGTTGTGGCCAAGCTAGGCCTAGAACACAGGTCTCCTGATGCCCAGCCTGGGCCCTTTCCACCTTCTCTCTATTGAGGAATTATTCCCCCAGATCCCCACTGCCACCTTCAGTAGACTGTATGTGTGTGTATTCACTTATCAGTGAGACAAGCGTTGGGGGAGGGTGTGTGTGTGTGTGTATACACACATACATACATACATACATACACACACACACACACACACACCAGAGCCCCTCAGGGCATCAAGGCCCCATTCACACAAGACCAAGGAAATGAGCTGGAGCAGGAAGCAGGTGCAGGGAGCAGACCCACAGCCGCAGTGGGTTTTGGAGGCCCCTTGTTTGCAGTCTGCATTAACCTTGGGCTGTTGCAAAGGCCAAAGCTTGGCTCGCATTTGAGATCTGAAGCTCTGACATTCAAAAAGCTCCAAAGCAAATGAACCTGAGTGAGCAAATAATTAAACCACAAAGAAAAATCCAGTATTGAAAAAAATATTAGCAATCTGGTATAAACTTCGGAGAACCACACTGTTGAGACGTAATCTGGCCCTTACCAGCCCTGCTGTGCCTAGTCTCTGCACTAGAACACAAGTGAGCCATATCGTGTCTATGGCTTTAGAACGGTGAGACAGGTACAGGGCCAAGGTTCCATTCCAGACCGGGAGCGATGATTAGTAGGGGTTAGGGGCGCGGAATTCCAAGTGCTCCCCAGCTCCATCACTCACTAGCTGGGTGATCCGGGTGAGTCTCTTCCTTCCCTGTGCCCCACCCCCTGAATAATGATATCCTACATCATAGACGTGCTGTGAGAATTAAAGGAGGGACTTCATGTAATATGCTTAGAACAGAGCCTGGCATATAAGAAGTGCTCAAAACGTATTTTTTTTAATTGTTGTTGTTATTCTGAAGCCTGTGGACCCTGAGGTTAAAATAAAAAATATGGCCTTTGCAATCAGACGTACCTGACATACCTGCACCTCAGTTTACAGAGCTGAGTCCCAATTCTGTGACTTACTAGCTCTGAGACCCTGTAAGCATATAACTTAACCTCTGAGCATGTTTTCTATATTTAAAATGGGGGAAAATAGGGTCTATTCTGGGACTTACTGTAAGGATTAAGAGTTGATGGATATGCAGAATGTACAGAGAGTTTCTAACCTGTAGTAAATCATCAATACAAGGCAGCTCTTTTTGTCTTCAGATTTCTCCTGTCTCAAACCCTGAAATGATTCCTAAACTTTCATTATGAGGCCATCTCCCAGGGCACTGAAAGGCTTTGCTTAATCATCAGGTGAAATGGTTCTAAAATTGCTTGTCAAGGATGTACTAGAGAGGAAGGTCTTCCGTTGTATGTTCTTTCTGATACCAAGTAGAAAGAGCCCAGGGCAATGGCTTTTGGACATGTTTAGTTCTATTTTGGATACTTACAGAAAAAGAAATAGAGGAAGTATGTGTGTACAAGTAATATTCTGGGGAAAGAGAAAGGGGAAAAAAGAGCAAAGAAGGGAGGGATGACAGATAAACTTAATCTAAGTTTGGTTATAAACCCTGGCAAATGTTCAATCCAGAATGAGCACCAGCCAGAAAAACTGGCTGCAGCTGGCAAATGTCCCAAATCATTCTGTAGAACGAGAGCCCATGAGTGGGGAAATGCTGCTTGATAGATGGATTGTGAATAAAATGCTGCCTTCCAGTCACTAGCCTTTGAATTACCCTGATATGTTGATTTAATTCAGATCCTTGATGTTTCCTGAGCGTTGACTTTTTAACCTTAATTGTCTTCTGATTTATTAGTAAATCACTGTGCTTTTTATGTTTCCCTGGTAGAAGTTTAAACCTTGTTTCCCAGAATAATTCTGTAACCTGGGGCAGATCTTAGGGCGGCCAAGCTCAGTGGCCTATCAGCCTGTAAACACTAGTGTCCCTTAAGCTTTAGCCCTGGGCCACCCAGCTGAAAGGAGACTGTCCCAGAGAGCCCCTCACTGACACCGCAGATAAGAAGTTCTGAGTTTGTAAATTCTTTCCCAGCTTCCCAAGAGCAGTCTTCAAGTACCAGAAAGTTCACTGGTATGACACAGCTTTCAGCTTGAGGGCCACGTACTCTCCCTATTCTTGAGTCTGGGATTAAATACACAGCATCATAAAGTTTCCATATTCCTAAAACAGATCCCTCCTCCCACCACAGCCAGGGCAGTACCCAGCCCATGGGCCAACACTAGTTTGGGAAGAGGGAGAGAAAAATAGCTCCATTATTCCTCTCCTTGCAGAGGAAACTGACAGTCACAATTGATGACATAAAACACTGAGACAGGCTCATATTTTAAGAATGTCAATACAAATTTCACCCTCAGAGGCCCAGATTTCAAGAGGCATCGTGTCATGTTTTTTGCAGGCTAGCTTCTCTCCTGTTCCTACTGCAGAGAGGGCAGGAGAGAAGCCAGGAGCCAGGCTTTGTAATGAGGTGTCTGCCTCTGCAGAGGAAACAATGTCATTTTATCTTACATCGTGTAGTGTTAACAATCACGAAACCCTAAAGAGTGAGCATTCAGAATCTAAAACTAATAACATAATTCTACCCAGAATTTACACTCGTCACAGCACCTTTCACCTCCCTTATATGCTGATCCTCACGAGGTCCCCCTAAGGTGGGCAGGGCTGAATATGATTAGCTCCATTTAACAGATGAGGAGGCAAAATTTCAAAGGAGGACTGTTACTGGATGTCAAAATAGAAAGCTGAGTCGCTTTCATTCCTAACAAAGTGGATAACACCAAGCGTCGTGAACTTTGTGGGTGGATGTGAAGATGTATGTCTACCAAGCCCCCTTCAGTCCCCTCCACCCCGGCCTGATGTGCCTGCCCATGATGGCACTCGGTGAATTAGAGCTGTCGGCTGACATTTGTATAAAGCTCCAGGATGTGATGCTGTTTGACATTTCTCATAAAATATCTTTAATTATTTCAGATCTCTTGATAATAGGCACTATTATCACAATTTTTTTCCAGTTTTATTGAGATAAAATTGACATATAACTTGTATTAGGTTAAGGTATATAAGATAATGATTTGATATATGTATATATTACAAAATGATCACCACAATAAGTTTAGTTAGCATTCATCATCTCGCATAGTTACAAATAATTTTTTCTTATGATGAGAACATTTAAGGTCTACTCTCCTAGCTACTTTCAAATATACAATAAAGTATTGGTAACTATCATCACTGTGCTGACCATCACATCCCCCAGATGTTCCTATTTTAAAGGTGAGGACATTGAGCCTCAAGGAATGAATGATTTGTCTAAGATCATGTATATAATAAGTGGCTGAACCCAAACTTGAACCCAAATCTGTCTGACTTCAGAGTTGGTGCCTTTTCTCCTTTACCAAGGCGCAGATTTGAACTCATTTGTTCCACAATTTTTGGTTGGTGTGCCCATGAGACCCGCCTCAGGTGGGCTTTTCCTCTCACCTCTGGTGTCCTGCTCTGGAAGCTGAGCACAGAGCAGGGCTGGGCTCCCATCTGGTGAATGGTACCTCAACAACTCTTATGAAATGACTCTCGTGGACATTTGGGCCCATAGAGACCCAACCCAGATCTGTGGTTGCTTCCCATTGTAATCCAAGAGGTCAACTCCCATTTCTTCAGAATTTTTCTGCTTGGAACTGTATTCCTGGTAACTGCCTGTTTTTAACTTTATCCCTAAGCCTTTCATATTTTTTTGGCCCTTTGCTCTAGAATGACTTCAAAGGAGTTGCCTCACTTTAATCAAATTTAGTGTGCTAGTGGCTGCGCCCATTAGCAGTGTGGCTCAGCCTGAGGCTCAGTGCACAATCGTGACACAAAATGGTGGTCAGTGAACATTTCTGAATAGCATTATCTTTCATAATTTCAGACAATTTAGTAAAGTTTGGTCCATGGAGATGATCACAGAGGTATATGATTCCACTACATATAGTGGAATAATTTTTTTGTTTGTTGAACAAATCTGAAATTTTGAGCCATATTGATAGAGCTGGTGGTTTTGTTGTAAGGATTTGGGAAGAAAGTGTTCCAGATCTAAGTGCTAGCAAATGATTCACATGAATATAAAAATGACAAATAGCTCTTACATAGAGAGGCTCTGAGACAAACAAAACATGGTCTAATTTCAAGAAAACTCACGTGATGCGATTTAATATTTATTTTTTCTGAACACCATCTACTGTTTATATATTGGCTGACAGAGATGAAATATGTAACGGTCTTGTTCCTTTATTCATGTTCTTCATTTAATAGATTTATAAATATAGGAGTTCCTTTCTGGTTACTAAATTCATATTTCTGAAAACCTCTGTAGATGCTAATTTGGAGGTAAGGAACCTTCAGAGTTCATCCACTGAGCACCTGCTGATCCGGTGCCACCATGTGCTGGGTACTACTGTGGTTGAAGCAGTGGCCAAGAGAGGTAACGTTTTGTTCTCACAGAGCTTATATTCTGGTCTTGGTGGGCCCAGACGATAAGGCAATAAGTCTATAATAGAATTTCAGATATCAATAGATACTAAGAAGGCAATAAAGCAGGTTAAGAGGATGTAGAGTGACTGGGGGTGTTTTAATACAAATGTCAGGACACGTATTTTGTAAATTGATTGCCGAAATAAGTTTGCACAGTAAACTGTTTTCAGGGCTCAGCATTATTTGATTACAACTTGCAACTTGTTACAGACTATGGCTGTAGTAAGGTATGATTGAGGAAATTTTACTACAATATGTATTAAAAGAGCCAATTTCATAGATCTTAGATTCAGAATTAGAAGGGAACTTAGAGGTCGCCCTTCTAGGGAAACGGCAAAGACTCTAGATATAAAATCGAGAAACACCAGTTTTCTAGGCCTGTGAGGGTGCAGCCTCTACAAACCAGTATTTCTCTCTGGGTCTGTGTTTATTCACCTGTGAAATGAGAGGGTTGCATTAGACCAGTGTTTCTCAAAGTGCAGCCCCCGGACTGATAGCATCACCCCCACTTGAGAACTCATTTGAAATGCAAATTCTCAGGCCTCATCCAGAACCTACTCGATAAGAACCTCTGAGGCCGGACATCAGCAACTGGTGTTTTAACAAGCTCCCCTCCCCACCCCCGCCCCACTTCTACACACATTCAAGTTTGAGAACAGCTGTTCTGGATGATCGTTACGTCTCTTGATTCTAGCTGTAACCTGCTGTGAATCCCCAAGGCAGAGCAGTGAAACCCGGCCAGCACACTTGCCCCATCTCACCATAATCTCTCAGGTTCCAGTGGCTTCGTTCTCTCTCTCTTCGGATCTGTGAGCAAAGCTGCAAAGCCGTCAGCTTCCATAGGTGACTCTAACTCCCAGGGCATGCACCTCCCTTAAAAAATCTATATCCGGTCTTACATGGGATCAATGCTTACAGTCACCTTGTATCTAAGCAAATTGAATAAAGCTGGGAGCTCAAGCAAACCTGCTTATTTATCTCACGCCAAGGGAAACAACTTTCAGTTCTGCAGGACTTGACACCTTTGTCAATAAAATCTGCAGATTGCACAATATAGAGTTGTTTTAGAATTCATCTTTTTGACAGTAACAGGACTTTCCAAGAGAAGAGCATCTAGGGGTTATTGTGGCAGACATATCTTTGCCCTGAGATCACTGACTGCCCTGCCCATGTTTACATTTTACATGGGAACCATTCAGTGAATTTGCATCAGTATAGAGAAGAATAAGGAAAGAATTTTAATACACATGCCCCCCCTTTTTTTTCATACATCTAAAGAAGGCAACCAGATTTGATTTTTTTTTAAGAAGCACTTAGTTTTAATAGCTGATTAGCCTGCAATAAGGGCAAACTTGTGTTTTCCTTCTAATCAGCAATAAAAACAACAGGGTATTACGTTTGCAGTTGCTTCGCTGCAACATCTTTCCAAGATTTTCTCTTCACACTGTTTGAAAGTGCCATATACATTGGAAATGTGCATTTATATTCAGAGCGGGCTTATTGTAGGAAGCATAAAAAAGCTCCCTATAAAGCAGAAGTTTAGGGAAGGTGGGGTGGAGTTGAAGGTAGCAAAAAGCCCCTCAGTTGCTTGATTGTGTGAATTGAAGTTCCTGGTAGAGTGAATCGGCATTTGTGGTTTCACAGTTCTGGAATAAATGACACTTCCAATAACATTCTCCTATACAGGTGTAAAATATACAAATTGGGTGAGGAAAATGGTAGCATCATTGAAATGCATAAAAACAAGAAAAGCCTAGGAAGCAAGCATATGGCAGGGAGCCGGCCTGGGAGGCGGGGGCACCCTGGAGGGTCCTCACACTGCGGCTGTCGAGCAGCCGGGAGCACAAGCTCCATCTTCCACCCCTAATTCGGATGATTCTGTGATTATTATATCATTTGGATATTCCCTGCCTCGAGTCTTTTTTTTTCTCTTTATTCATGGCTCTGGTTTGCATTTTTGTTCCCCCTCAACTCTTCTGAGTTTGGCACGAGTAGTTGAAAAGTATGTTAAACCAAGCAACAGTGCAACCTTTTTGATTGTATCTATACAATGGTGGTAAAAGAACAAACTTGGTGAGCTGTAAGATAAATTGTTATCCATGCAGATAAATTGCAGAGACTGAAAGAGTTATGTTTTATGTATTTCCCTTATAGCTGAATATATTTGACTCTTCTTCTTCTTTCTGTTCCTAGGAGATCATATAATTCCCTGCCGACTTATGAAGGCAACTTTTAAAAGCCTTTTTTGACTCTAATTTTAAACGCTTTGGAAGTGAGTGTGGCATTATTGGGGGCACTCCAAGCTTTAGTGAGGAGCCTGGCTCTAGTACCAGTTTCCTCTACAAGCCCAGTCCACGGCCTGAGGTCACCTTGTGTTTCTGCACCTGATTTTATGGATGGCAACACCAAGATCTAGAGCAATTAACAGATTTGCCCAAGGTCACAGGATGACTTCATTTCAGCCACAACTATAGTTGTAATTACAGTATGTGAGCCCTCTGAGGAGTTACTGAAAAGCCCTGTCTAATATTTCCCTCAGGTTCCAGACCCCCAAGCCTAGTAGTGAACTTACTAGGTGGGAGCCATGCCTAGTGAGTAAGTCCCAATCAGGACACTAATAAATAAATGAGGTGAGGTAGAACATGAAGGGACCCATTTTAGTTTACAGAATCATAGGGCTGAATGCTTTTGTGCGTACCCAAACAAGACTAGGAGAAAAAAGGTATGAAAGAATTTTTTAAATAATAAGTAATTGTTAAGCGCTTACTAAGTTTTAGGTGCTATTCTTTCTTTCTACCTATGCACTAATATCTTGCAGAAAAACCCGAACGAATTTTTTGGCCAACCCAGGACGTGCTCTATATGCATAATCTCATTTTTCTGTTGACCAGCCCTAAGGAACAGGTACTATTATTATCCCCATTATACAGATCAGGGAAATGAGGCCCAGAGAGGTGAGGTAGATTTCTCAAAGGGACTAGAACTATGGTTTGCCCTGAGCCAGCCTCATTGCAAGTCTGTGTTCTGTACCACTGCACCACAGGCCTGCCACTCAGGGCAGGTCTGCCTGTCTAACCTGAACCCCTCACACTGCAGCAGCAGCCCTTTTTCCTCTTGCCAAGAAACAACAGAAATGGCCATCACCCATGACAGCTTGAGTGGCTTCTTCTAGACTTGGTGACAACTATAAGCCATCAGCCTACTTCAGTAACCCCTACTTTTCGTCCTTTTCCCATAGATTGTGCTGGTATGAAACTGGGGAAGAACCACAGCGGTAAATCCCCGTTTGCTGTCTGTCTTTGCACAAGTAGCCCATCTTTTCTGAATTTCAGTTTTGTCATGTATCAAAAGATGATTATCCCTGCCCTGCCTATCTTGTAAAAGGTACAGAATCAAAAGGCCATATATGATATAACTATAACTATATACTGTATAATGATAAGCTGTTGATGTTGTTATGATTATGATTGTACATCATTAGGGTGTGGTGTGGATTAAATGAGGTCATACATCTAAAGGACTTTGCTCTAATAGTTCCTGACACATAGTGGGCACATACTGGTTACTACCTTGCTAATTTTTATCATCATCATTACCAGTGTCCCCTGAAATGATTTAAAGTTTCAATATAAAGCTCAGTCCACACTCAATTTGCAGAAAATGCTCAGTGCCTCTGAGATAAGCAGCAGGAACTATTGTTTCCATTTTCAAATAACTTGTAACTTTGTCCAGATTCTACTTCCCTATAGCTATGTTATTCCTCTCTCTTTTTACCCAGCATGTAATGATATAACAGTAATAATAATAATTCTGGCTTAATGCACTTATTAAATTTGACTATCTAAAGCTCTGGAATCCATCAATGAGCACAGTCGTACTTATTGTGTACGAATCTCACACCAGGCCACGGTTACTTGTGTGTTGATTCTTTTCCTTCTCCAAAATGATCTTAATTTAAATCAATGATCTTAATTTAAATCAACAATTTAAATCAACTGTTCTGCTTTTACAGTGTCTAGATGCCAGTCTCTCCATTTTTCAGTAATCACTTTGTAATCCACCATTTAGTACCTCCAGGGTTACTTTTAATCAGCTTTTAGGACTATAGATTCTCTGTTGTTCATTTGCAGTTGTCAGCCTTTAACCAGCTACATTGTCATAAGTACCATGATTTCCTCCCAGATTTACAATGATGTCTAGAGAAATCCTGAAGGGGAAGCTAACATAACTTTCTGTTTTAAAAACAGTATTTGGAGCAGAGAACTAGTGTATTCAATACTCTAGTAAGTCTTGTTGCCTGAAGAAAAACACAAGCAATTTCTAGGCTTTTTGGTTTTAAAGTGAGGAAGAAAAATATATGTTTGCCACAGAGTATCCAAGGAACAACTGTAAAGTGATATTGCTTCTTCTGGTGTGCATAACCAAACAACTCCATCCCAGTGGGCATTGCTCCTCGAGATGTCACTGTGTTACCTTATCCCAGAGACATTCATAGATTAACATATTCAGAGGTCCTTCTGCAGAACAGCCCTGAGTTATTTTGTTGACTATTCCTAGATATATTTGATATTTGAGAGATAGATACAGAATAAGGTGACTATAAAACATTGAGACTCAATGCCGTGACACCCAAACCCCAAAATGAGGACTGTTGTCTGCCCAGCAGTGACCAGACAACACGGATTCTGTTACAGCTGGCTCTGCTCAAATGTTTTGTAGCTCTCTTGGAAATTCTTTTAAAGCTCTGCCACATTCTTTTGAATATCTGAACTATCTTCATCTTTGGAAGGAAGATGTGATTTATGGAAATGGCTGAATCACTTGGAGCCAAGTCTGGCAGGGAGGTCAAGATGGGTAATGTAGTTTAGAATTACCCATTTTAGATAAGAGTGCTGTCAGGGTTTTCTCAGCAATAACCGGTTTGTTTCTCTCAGTGAAGATCAAGCAGTTTATTATCCTTAAGCTTACAGTAGAAAAATACACATAATTAAAACAAATTTATTATTGATAACCCCAGTCTTTATTCCCATTTATGATTACATTTTAGCAGAGTAGCATGTACATGCATATATAAAATTGTGGGCATGTGTGTGGGTTGATTATGTATAAATAGGCAGCTTGATCTGTAGTTAGACAAACAGACATGTACAGATAGATATAGCTAAGTATACTGTTTCTCATGGGATATTTTTCATTCCCTTTTCCCAGACATAGTTTCCAGGATTCTTCTATAAATGTGGACCTTTTTCATTGTTGGTATTCCTCTAAGATAAGCAATTCTTAACCTTTTTTTAAGGTTGCATACTTATTTTAGAATCTGCTAAATATTATACACCCTTTTGTAGAAAAAATAGAAATGAATACACATGCATGTGATTTGGAAAAGAGGGGACATGAATGCCCTGTCCAGAAGTTTTGTTTTAGGATTTAGAAAGAAAAGTGACTTCAAATTCCATATCATAGCATATATTTATAGAAGCAAGTTAAACATTACTTTTCAAATAGAAGCTCCATATTATTTATTATATAGCATCTTTAGTTAATTAACTGAATTTTAGATTGCCTAAATAAGGCTTAAAAAATGTGATGATAGTAAAGAAGGAGAAAAGTGAGTGGGTCACTTTGTACTGACAGTAAGATATAACAAACAAGATATGCTTTAAAACTCTTCTTCTACAAAACATTTAGAAGCTGAGTAAAGTGTAAAAGACATCTTTATAAATGTATATACAGGTTTGGGAGGGCGTTGAGTCTTAGAAGTTACAATTGATCAGAAAGCCCTAATACAAAGAGGTAGGTTGTCTTAAAGGCAACAGTGTTTCTGGGGGCATCTGCCTATCCCTGGGTGTCCAGACTTTTTGGTTTATTGGGCTTCACATACAGAACAGAAGACAAATGCAGTGTGCATGCATTGTGGGATGTATGATCCAAAATCCCTTCATAAATGCTAGATTTTATAAGGCAGAATCCTCAGTAGAAGAGTAAGGTAGACTATAACCCACCTCACAAGGAGAGAAAGGACTCTCACCTGAATCCACTCTGGTTGGAGGGAAAAGTCACCTCTAAGAAATCTTAACCCCAAGACAGTTTTCACATGAATGAGGGCCAAAAGAGATACTTTTTGTGACTTGAGAATGACCAAACCAAAATTTTGGTTTAAAATGCTCTTGGCTGGTGGAACCCCTAGGCACCTAGCAGATGTGTATATTATACCTGGAAAAATGCATTTAGAAACCCCTTGACTCAAAATGTCAAAAACATGAATCATGATCAAATATAATGCAAAATGCATGAAGCAACAAGCTTTTATGAGTCAGCAGAAACAACAAAGAGTTATAATTAGACCCACTGAGTCTGCAAAAATGTGAATCACCCTCAAATATAAACTAAGTAAGCTTGATGTGTCTGAAAACATGAAGGAGGACATCAAAAGATGAATCAGTACAATAGACTGTGAAACATGAAAAGGCAGATTTGAAAAGTACACAAGTAGAAATTCTAAAAATGAAATATATAATAATTTAAATTAGAAACACAATGATGGATAATATAGCAAATTAGTCAGAGCTAAAGAGAGAATCACTGAAGCAGAATATAGGTCCAAAAATATTGTATATAATATACACAGAATATAGAGGAAATTAATAAACAAAGTGTAAAATCATAGGATAAAGAACAGTTTTTCATGCATTTTGTTCAAGGTCCAGAAAAGAGATAGTAGAAGGAATAGGAAACACTATCATACTTAAGAATTTCCAGAATAGATGAAAGGCATGAATCTCCAGAATCAAAAGGCCCAAGAAATTCCAACAAGATGTGTTTACCCCCACCAAAAAAAAAAAAAACAAACCTCAAAGTAGACACTGTAATCAAACAGCAGCCAGGAGGAAAAGATAAATAATCTTAAAAAAAAATAAAAAATAAAAACAACCTTTAGGCTTTTAGGTGCCTTCTTTACAGTAACAATGAAATCCAGTAGACAGCTGAAAACTACCTTCAAAGTGCAGAGAGAAAAAATGTCAAACTGGAAAAATATTCACAACAATACAATCTTTCAAAAACAAAAATAAAGATACTTCAAATAAAACTGAGACTGTTTAGTACCAATAGGCTCTCCCTAAAGAGATTCCTAAAGTTTGTACTTCAATAAGAAAAAATATTATTCCAGAAAGAAAATCTGAAGTAAGAAGATATAGTGAATAAAGAGAATGGAAAAACTGTGGATAAATGTAAATATGCAAACATTGGCTACACAAAATAATTTTTAAAATGTCTAATTTGCAGTGTTAAGGACAAAATAGAGGTAAAATGCTGAATAATTATAGTATAAATGGTTAGGAGTAATAAGGTTAAAATACTCAAAAATTACTTTACTGTTTTGAAAAAGGCTAATGATACTAACTTTCAACATTATTACATTATTACATTAAATATGGATTTTAGAAGGTCTAGGGTAGTCTCTGAACAGATAGCATTAAAGGTATAACTTATAAATAAGGAAAAAGGAATGAGAAAAAAAGAAATCAAAAAAGGAAGAAACATAAGAAACTGAAAATTGTACAATAAAACTACAAATAAATCAGTAATCACAGCAAACATAAAAACTTAAAAAAGATCAGATTGGATCTTCAATTTCATAATCCAGAAATATGCTAGTTATAAGACATATACCTAAAATATATGAAAACATATGACTGAAAATAAAGGTATGGGGAAAAAATATACCAGATAAATAGTAATAGAAAGCTGGCATACTGATACATTAATATCATATAAAATAGTCTTTAATGACTTTCACCTTAAAAAAACTATTGGTAGTCATAAAGGTCATCATACAACATTAATGACAGAATGTTCAGTTAAAACCAAGATTTATAAATTCCAATTGAATGTACATAATAACATAGATTAAAACTATATAAAGCAAAGATGACAAAAAGAGAAATTGACAAATTTGATCTCAGAATGAAATATTTCAACCAATCTTTCTCAGTAATGGATCAAGCAAACAAGAACAGATTGAGTAAGGATATAGTAAACTGGAGAAAAACAACTTGCAATCTTATTTTAATAAACATACATAAATGTCACATCCAACTAATAGAAAATATGACAAAGCAAATGTAGAACAATAATGAAAATTGATGACAAATTTCAAAGAATCATAATCATAGACGTCATATTCTTTAACAAAAGGCAGTTAGATTAAAACTCAAAGACAAAAAGATAACTTTAAAGACCTCAAATCATTGGAAATTACATTTCTAATTAATGGATGGGTCAAAAAATTTAAAGTTGAATATTAGTAAAAATACTGTGTATCAAAACTTGTACGATGCAGCTAGGTTAGATCTTGTAAAGAAATGTAAAAATTTAAAGATTTATATTAGAAAATAAGAAGGACTAAAAGAGAAAAGTTTACTGCACAACTTAAAAAATTAGAAATTATTTTTAAATGAATATGTCCAAAGAAAGTAAGAACATCATAAGAAAGAAATCATAAAGGTAAAAGCAGAAATCAAAAAAAAAAAAACAAAACAAAACACAGATGTAAGAGAGAGGGTTAACAAAGTCAGGCATTTGTTTGAAAAGACTGATAAAACTAATGAATTTGTGGCAAGAATAATGGAGGGGGGAAGGGAAGGACAGAAGGAAAAGTAAGATAATAGAGAAAGAAGGAAAGACAAAAAACTGTATTATGCAGGGTATACAACTGCAGATGCCCTTGAGAGGAAAAGATTAATATATCATGAACAACTAGATGCCAATATATTTGAAAACTTAGGTGAAACAGGGGTAGATTTAGAAAAAGACTATGACTCACCAAAACCATTAAAGAAATTAATAGTTTAAAAGTTTCCCAATAAAACCTGTCCAGAAGATTTTCAGTTAGCTCTACCAAGTATTCCATTCTTACCGAAACCTGTCCATAGCATGGAAGAAGGAACTCTCCTCAAAATACAGTCTAGATCATCATTGTCAAACATAAACTGAGAAAATAAACAGCCAGATTCACACAACATAGATATAAAATAGATATACATAAACATAGATATAAAAATCCCAAACAAAATAATAGCAAACCTAATCTAGCAATGTATCATTATTTGAAAAAATATATTCTGACCAAGTTTGATTTAACTCAGTAATGCAGTTTTGATTTGACATTAGGAAATATATTAGGGACTTCCCTGGTGGCACAGTGGTTAAGAATCTGCCTGCCAATGCAGGGGACACGGGTTTGAGCCCTGGTCCGGGAAGATCCCACATGCAGCAGCTAAGCCCGTGCACCACAACTACTGAGCCTATGCTCTAGAGCCTGCGAGCCACCAACTACTGAAGCCCGCGTGCCACAACTACTGAAGCCTACGTGCCTAGAGCCCATACTCCAGCAACAAGAGAAGCCTCTGCAGTAAGAAGCCCACACACCGCAGCGAAGAGCAGCCCCCGCTCAATGCAATTAGAGAAAGACCGCACGCAGCATCAAAGACCCAACGCAGCCATAAATAAAAATAAATAACTTTTTAAATAAGAAAGAAAATATATTAATGTAACTCCCCGTATTAACAGAACAAAGGAGAAAAGCCATATGATTATCTTAATTGATGCTGAAGTCGTTCAATGAAAATCAACATTCATTTGTGATAAAAGCTGTTGGCAAAGTAAGAATAGAAAGAAACTTCATTATAAAGGATATCAAGAAAAAACCTTCCAGTAGGCAACGTACCACAACAGTGAAACATTCCTTCCCTTTAGTATCAGGAACAGGCAAGGATGCCCACTGTCACCACCACATAAATTACATAATTAACTGTAATAGGTGAAACTTTAAACTTTTAGAAAACACTTTATGACCTCAAGATAGGAAGGTATTTCTTAAGACAAAAAGAACAAGCCATAAAGAATTGATATATTTGACTCTCTTCATGGAAAATGTGTATCAAAAGACGTTATAAAGTTAGTGATAACCTATCAGCTAGGAAAATATTTGCATTTCATATAACCAACAAAAGAGGAAGATTCAGAATATTTAAAGAGCTCCTACAATTTAATAAGAAAAATACAAGCAACCTGATTTAAAAAGAAAACAACCTGGATAAAAAACATGAAAAGGACACAAGAAAAACGGTTAACCTCATTTGTAATAAGGAAAATGCAAATTAAAGCCACATCCAACAGATTGTCAACAAAGTCTGATACCAGTGGTTGGAAAAGCTGTACAGCAGTGAGGATTCTTTATACCCAGCTAGTAAGAGTATCAGTGAACACAATCATTTGGAAAACAATTTGGCTTTATATAGTAAAATTAAAGATGTAATTTCTCCACATCTTACTACTCAGCACTTCCATTCTTAGATATCTACTTTGGAGAAGCTCTTGCACACATGCACAGAAAATAAATATCAGAGTGCTCACGGGGAGTTTTTTTTTTGAATCACTAAACACTGGACACAGCTTGGGTGTCCACTGAACAAGAAAATGGATTAAAAAATTGTGAGCTATTCATACAAAGAAACGCTATTAGCAAAGAAAATGAACGAGCCAGCCACATCTACACATATCACCCAGGGTAAATCTCGGAAATTGGATGTTGACCAAGAAAAACATGTGACTGTTTCCATAAAGTTCACAAGTATGAAAAAACAAGCAATATATTATTCAGGGATCCATGTATATATGATAAAATGCAAAGAAGGGGAGGTTGAGCATGGTTGCTTATGTATTTTCATACATTGCACAAGGATTTCCACTCAAGAGGGTAATTGGAACTAAAATCTAGGCCTTTATAGCTACTCCCAAGCCTTCTATCATGGTGTGAGCAATGCAACTCCACTTGGAAGAAAGGGGACCTTTTTCAAGTTTGCTCAAAGGCACCATGTCAGGGGTGGAGGTAACATACATGGGAGTGTCAAAGGAATTGTCAATATTCCATGTCTTAAGCTGGACGGTGGTACATAATTGGCCATGTTATTTACGTTTTGTAAGTGAACATATGAAGAACACTTTATTTAAATACAATATGCATACATATATAAAATATACATAGATATTTACATATGTAATGTATGCAGTTAAAATTTAATACATATTGGGTTAGACAAAAAGTTTTTCCCGTGTGATGTTAAAGAAATTATATCGGGGCTTCCCTGGTGGCGCAGTGGTTGAGAGTCTGCCTGCCGGTGCAGGGGACACGGGTTCGAGCCCTGGTCTGGGAGGATCCCACATGCCGCGGAGCAACTAGGCCCGTGAGCCACAATTACTGAGCCTGCGCGTCTGGAGCCTGTGCTCCCCAACAAGAGAGGCCGCGATAGTGAGAGGCCCGCGCACCGCGATGAAGAGTGGCCCCCACTTGCCGCAACTGGAGAAAGCCCTCGCACAGAAACGAAGACCCAACACAGCCATAGATAAATAAATAAATAAAATAAAAATTAAAAAAAAAAAAAAGCAACAGTCAAAAAAAAAAAAAAGAAATTATATCAATAGTTTAAAATTTTCCCAATAAAACCTGTGCAGAAGATTTTCAGTTAGCTTGAACTAACTGAACCCGAACTTTTTGGCCAACCCAATACATGGAATATACACAAACTATATTCGTATAAGCTTTGTATGTATGATATATCTTAAAATTTTTAAATTTTGTATAAAGCACAGGGCATTAAGTTTTCTTAATATGGCTATCTTATTAACTAACAAAGGGAGTAAATAATGTATTTCTTATGGCTAATCACTATTTCTTTGGGGGAAATAGTGTATATTTTATATTATATACTTGTATCACGTATATAACCTTGCCAAATGATTTGAACTGATCTTTGTCTGGGAAATGTCTTTTCCCTACTTTGAGAAATCGGCACTCAGCAGGCCCATCATGAAGTTTGAATGAGGCGGCCCCAAAAACCCAGTACAGAGCTTATGTTTTGTTAAACATCAAGTAGCTACTGTCCTTGTCACTCTTTCTCTAAACGTGTAATACTTATGAATTTGCAGAGAATGGCATCTTTAAATAAAGCCTGATGGTCCGGAACGATGTTTGCCTGGAAGACAAAAAGTCTTCTCCAAACACCCTCTCAGAGAATGATGAAGTAGAGCCTGCTTGCCCAGGTCCAGGTTGTCAGTAAATCCGGGCTCTCGGCGTACAGTGTCCCCAGAACTTGTGGAGAAGAGGAACTTCCCATGTGGAGTCAGGGGCCTGAACGGAAGCCAGCTTCCCTCCTTAGCTCCAGTCAGCTCTGCAGTCACTCCTGGGAGCATCACCCTGTGCCTGTGTCAGCACCATGAGGAGAAAGCGAAGCGCCATTAGCACTGATACCTCTACCCATGAAGATGAAACGGTTGAACTGACTAAGAATCCTTCCCTTTCGTATACAACTTTATAATTTCCAAAGGACTTTCACATGTGTGATCCCATTTGAGTTTCCAAGCACTGCTATGAAGGAGAGGAGAGAACAGCAGGTGTTAGCATTTCTGCTTCATAAGATGGAGAACCTCAAGTCCCAAGACAGAAAGTGACTTGCAAAGTTGAGTCAGGCAGGTCTTCTTGCTTCCCCTCCAGCACTCTTCCTTTTTACTCCATGGAGGATTGGATTACAGAAGAAACAAAGGAGAAGACAGAGGGACAAGGGTTAAAGATAGGGGACTGGCTGAAGAAAGGGGTGGAGGAAAAAGACAAAATGAGTGAAAGTTACAGAGGCAAGTCTCAGCCAGAGGGTATATTCCAGTGTTTCCTTTCAGCCCCGTCACTCACTAGGAGAGAGCAGATTAGGGTGAGGGGCAACATTTGCCACAAGGAGAGTAGCATAATCAGGGATGAGCAGGCCCTCTTGAGGGTGTCTGGGACTGAGAACTGAAACTTAGGTCTCTGTATTCCAGGACCTTCTCTTTGTTTCTTCTTCACAGCAGTCCCCATTAGGCAGGAAGCATCTGCCCCTGTGATACTGGCTGATCATCCAGCTCTCTGAAATAGGCATCCCTAGTACCCTTTGGACATCACTTATAGCCACGATGACCTCAAGATGGTCTTGGGCCTTCACAGAAGCCTACCATGTCAGGACCCCACTCTGCAACAAGCACATACACCTTCCACTGTTGGCACAAACAGAGGCCTTATGCTTGGCCTCTGCCAGTTGGCTCCCAGCTCTAATCCTTAAGTACTGCAGCATTGCCAGTGTGATGCTGAGTATTCCTGTGTAACTTTTTTTGTAAAGTTCTAGCCAAGCTCTGGCAAGATGCAATTGAAGACAAGAAGAAATAGTCTCCCCTTAGGTGGAGGTCAATATACAATGGTGCAATTCTTGAAATCTAAAGATTGAGTTTTTTAAACTAACAATTTGATCTCCATTGCCTTAGTGTAAATTGGAAATGGATACCATATCTTTAATGCTAATTAGGCATTGCATTACTTAGTCTCCCATGCCTCATGTAAATAACAATTAGCAATAATTTAGCAGTTGTATATGCTGGCATCTTCTAAGCCATACCATTGTATACCATTCCAAATTCCTTTGCATTAATTAGGATCATAAGCCAATCAGTACTAATTAGGAAGAAAATAAGTATAATAATAAATGCAACAAAATTAGTGATTTGTATCTTGTCGGTAGTTCCTTCCCTCTGCAGTTCATCAAATAGTCTTAATGCGTAGGAACTTCTTGTAATTGAAACTAATTATGAGGTTTCCCCTGCTACTTTGAGCCTCATGTTCAAATCCCACGAAGCTCATTAAATAAGTAACAAAACTGGAATCTTTAACACATATTGTAACTTGGATCATGCTAATTAGCACCACACGCAAAAGGCAGCTAGAGGCCGTTTAGCAGCCCCTGCTCTAGTTAAAGGAAAGGGAGATTGGGATCTCTACAGTTCTTCAGGGCTTTGAAGAAGCCAGGCCAGTGGTGGGAGAGCGCTGTGGTGAGAAAGTCTGTGTGGTATTTCAGGGGCAGAGAGGGGACTTGGAATCCCGGGCTAAGCTGTCCCCTGACTGGACATCTCCAGCAGTTCCCGTCATGTATGGAAAACACCTGAGGGGGCTGGTGGCCCAGTTACAGGGGAGTCTCATTACTCCAGGAATTTGCCCCACACTTGACTACTCTGTAGCTCTTGTTTTGGGCCAGTGATAGAGCTTTTCTCTTCAAGGTTGAGTGGCGAGCAGGAAGGACCCCAGAAAATTCACTTGCCCTGCACAGACTGAAATTGTATACACATAAACCCATGTGTCTGTTTCTAGTCAGACATATGTACCATTCAGTAGACATATTGACTATATTCACAGCTTCCAGCACTGATCTTAACGACTGCCGTTCCTTTTCCACGCACAGCTAGATCTGTAGATAGCTCTCGAGGCCTCGATTAAAAGATGCTTAGAAATCCACTCACCTTCCAGTCTAGCTCTCCTTCCCATGCCGTGGAGCAGTCTAAAGTCAAGCACTGGGCAGAGTGCTGGGGAAGGTTGGTTGGGGAAGTAAATCCACAGGGATGTTGGTTTATATGCACCCACCTATAGTACCAGAACTCTACAATAATAGTATTTACTGCTGTTTTATGAGAAGTCGTTCTAAAATAACCCTAACAAAAAACACTTGTTACTCTACCACTAGCTTGAGAGCTGGATGAGAAATAAGTCATGACAAAAGATTTCCAGGCCTCCAGTTGAATCAGAGCTAGTGATGTTAATGTTAAACCTTATATATTTGGCTGTTAATGTTAAACCTTATATATTTGGGGACAGAGTCTTCTGTTTCTCATATAATAAACAATTAATAATCCTGAACATCCTTCTAGCCTCAACTAAGGCCTCAGTCCTAAATAAAGAAGCTCCTACTACTTATTCTAGCTCATAAAAATCATTCATTTTTTAAACTCCTATAGCTCTGATTATTGATATGAGAACTACTTTTGCATGGCTCCATGTTGTTTGATGAGACTCTTATAGGCAAGTCTGGTCTCCCTAACCAGACCTATCTGTTATTCAAGAGCAGGGGTCCTCGTGTGTCACATCCCTTTTAAGCCCTACAGTGGCCGCTGGCTCAAAACCAGTTTCCAAGAAGCTCTGATTCATTGATTAATTAAGCATTTAAAAGATCATCCAGAATGCAGCATAACAATGATACTTTGAAAGTACAAAAATATAATTTTAATTATTCTTATATTATTCACAGTATCTTAAATGTTATGTGGAATAAATAAATACATACATACATACATAAATGTTATGTGGTATGAGTGGGTGGGAAGGCGAGAAGTCTGCAGTCTTGATATTAACTACCAAATGATACCTGAAAAGAACTCTGGGACATGTGCAGTATCTTATCATTTACATTACTTTATTCAATATTAATAAATTATGAAGTTGAAGCTTTGTCTCCACATAGACACAATGCAATAGAACGTTAGAACAACATAATTCATGGCAAACCCGCTTACTAATGCTCCATATTAATAGGGGAAATGATAGTTATTAGTTTGCCTGCATTGCTAAAATTAGCTGACCTGGTTGATCCATTTTATACTGATTGATTCAATTTGTCTGTGTATGCAGAGCCCCCAATATCACACACCAGTACTTTTGAAGACATAATTCTACATCATGTAATGCTGAATAATTCATACACCCTGCTACTAGTAGCTTACAGTCTAGAGGTTTTCTTATCAAGAGCTTGTGACTTGATCTAAAGAAATTAAATATAGCTGAATTAAAATGTTTAACCAAGAGAGAGAAAAAAAGCAGAACACAAAAATCTTGTTCACGTTTCTTTATTTAACCAGAGATTATACTTGCCAATATTCTTTTGTCCATAGTCCTGTGTCATACTATATGACAAAGGTCTGTTTGCATGCCTGCCACCCCCACTAGCACTGGGCTATGACTTCCCTGCTGGCAGGAAGGCCAACAACAGGTCTCAGAGTGTGTTTAAGCAAGAGGGATCCTATTTGGCATCAGGACGCCTAGACTGGGCTTCTGAGACAGAATTCCTATACCCAGTAAAGGATGAAACAGAAGTCTGGTCTTGGTTATTAGGGAACCAGTGCAGACGTTGAACTTGGACAAACAAGAGCACACTAGGGTTAGTAGAATCAAGTACTTAGACAGAGGCGCAGTCACAAGGGAGAAGCAGGAGCCGGGGATGAGAACCAAGGCCAGGTGGCAGAGCAGGGCAGCAGTGAGCAACCTGGGTGCTGGGCAGCCCACGTGTTGCCCTGAGGTTTTCTGTACTTGCTCCCGACTGGAAACAGAGTGAGGGATTGGGAGGGTGGGGGAGGGCTGCGGGGGTGGTGTTGAAGACTACAGTTAGAGCCCTGGGATTCTTACGAAGCCCCCTCCCTATCAAATCTGTTCAAAATGTATCTAAATCTTAACTAAATAGAAATTTTAAATTAAAAGTATACATGTATGTTTTAGGCTTGATAAGAAAACCTCTAAGAGTTCTACAGCTTCCCCATCTTATGATTTTCTCATTGAAAAAAAAAGAAAGAAAAAGCAGAAAAGTTGTATTTGGAATGTAATGAAGACCTTAAGCAGCAGCTAAGATGCTGCTAAACATCTATATAACTAGATTTAGGGTGTACCACTGAAACGCACACACACACACACACACACACCCCTAGGAAACTTTACACTAGACAGTATGCATGCTTTACATTTTTATCCACTTAAATGTGGTGCTGAGTTACAAAGACAGCATGAGCAACAAAGACGAGGCCAGGAGGCACTGAAGGACTCAACAAAATGGAGGTTACAGAGGTCCAAGTACTGACTACCTTGCAAATAGGATGCTTCTTCAGTATGTATGCATTTGTTCGTTCATTCATGTATTCATTCATTCTCCATTGGCTGAGCATCTCCTCTGAATTCAACACTGCACTAAATGCTCGAGCTACAGAGGGCAGTTGTGTAGCATAGGGATGGCTGCATGACTGTGAGACAGACCGACAGACTTGGGTTCAAGTCTCAGCTCTTCCACTTGCTATGTAAAACCTTTTTGGTAAGCTGCATAGCCACTCAAAGCTTTGGTCTCCCCACGTGTAAAATAAGGACAATATTAATTCCTACCTTACTGGATATATGAGGATTAAATCCAATGATGCCTGAAAAGCTCTTAGGCCAGTGCATGGTACAAAGTAGGTGCACAAAAAATATAAGTTGTTTTTGTTGTTGCTTTTAAATGTCAGTGTTCTACCTGAGTAGAAAGTAGAGAGAGGCAAATGTTGGTTCACAGAAAGAGCTTTCTAACGGTGGCACTGTCCACACGAGATGGGTGCTTGAGGAGGCGGTGAGCTTCCCATCCTATCTCTGTCTGCCTCAAGCAGACCCTGGCTTTCCCAAAATCAGGGACGTGGGTGAAGGGACTCCTCTTTGAGAGGGAGGCTGGGACAGATGTGCTGCACAGGCTTTTCCAACCCTGCATTCCCAGTCAACTGTAGCGGGAAAGGAAGTAACATTTCTGATGGCACCCTGTGTGCTGGCCCACTGATTGTTGCTTTACAGATGTGTTCTGATTTGAGCCTTGCAAAACCCCACAATGAAGGTACTGCTACTCTCTTTTTACAGTTAGGGAAACTGAGGGCCAAGTAATGTACCCAAGATGGCACAAGCAGGAAATGGTTGAAAAGACATTAGCCCCCAAATCCGTGGTCTTTCACTGCACAGCATTCACTTTCAGTTAATTCATTCTGAGAATCCTCAGGAAAGTGGTCCAAGACAAAATGAAGTCAAAATGAAATGTTCTCGCAAATTTAGGGGAGATGCACCTCTTTGCATCTCCAGATCTTGTGCCCCTGCCTAAAAAAGAAAAAAAAAAAAAAAAAAAAAAAAACCCTGCCTAAAAATACCTCATATCCAAGAAGTCTGAAAAGCTCCCTCAGAAAATCGTCACTTCCCCACACTGATCTCTTTTTGAAAAAAGCAAAGCCACTCTGTTAGCTAGCTACACTGATGAAAAACAGGCCCAAACCGAACATTCCAGAAATTCACTATGGAACCCAATCTTTCAGATCTGGGATCAGAACGGGACATGGGGTGAAGGGGTGGTGGATGATGAGCGTTGAGGAGAATCTTTTTTTTTTTTTCCTGTCAAGAGGAACAGATTACATTCTTGAATCCTTCACCATGTTATAAACAAGACTAAGCACACAGCATTCCTTCCGAAGCACATGGCCCTGTTTTTAAAACACAGGTCTGGTCTCCCCTGGAATTTAGTGTTTGTCTCAGTACTGTTCTTCCTATTCACTTGGGATTTATTATAATCTGTGCTATTAATGGTGGCAGGAATGGAACAGTTCTTTCATTCATCTTCTCTTTACCTTCATCTCTCCCTCCACACCCTCTATCTTTTATGATTACATTTTTAAGCCTGTAAACGTTTCCAAGAGCGGTGCCAAATTTTAAGTGCTGCTTCTTATTACCTGTGTGGGTGGCTTCCCCCTCATACTGACAGCCTCCAGTTTTTTTGTGGTTCTTTCGGCAAAGTACGCAGACCTCAACAGCGACCTCACTTGAGATAATACTGAGCTTCCTTTTTCTTCACATGAAAATATGTTAGTTCTTTTCACCTTTTCAGACCAGTTTAAGGAGTCAGTTGAAAATGTGATGCTCAGGAGACAGTGGAAACTTGGCTGAAGACTAGAACACTAGGGGTCTTTGCTTTCATTATTTTGGGGATTGTACTTAAGGACTTGGGCTGTTGAGGTGGGGATGAGTACCTTGGCATATATGAGATGTTAATATTGAGTAATTATATTAATGTATTTAAGAAATACACTGACATGTTCCAAACCAAATGCATAAGTCCTTGTCTCAAGAGGGTACATCACATTCCATATCTACCATTGCTCAGAGAATTTTTGGAATATTTCTGGAATTGCCTCCAGAGACTCTGGTGCATTTTCTTTTACATATTCTCAATCAGGAAAAATATTCATCCTCTACACAGCACTAGTGAATCAGTGTATTTTTTAATTTCCAATTCATGATTATTATAGGCTCCTGAGACAGACTTTGTTGGTTGGCTCAGAATCTGGTTTTAATGGTTCCCAACCTGGAGCAACATTTGAACAATGGCAGTATCATTGGGATGCGTGATTTGATTTCTGTGATGACTCCCTTCCATTACAACACATTTACGTATGTGAGTCCAGGCCTACTCCGTGGGCTGTTATCCTATTCAAAGAGCATGATTACACTGTCAGTCTATGCAACCCAGCACCATCAGGAGCCCACTGTGTGGGCAGTGTCTGCTCTGGGTGCAGCTTCAGAGTAGGTGCTTCCCACTGTAAACACATGAAGAAGACCACCTACATTCTCATAGTCAAACCATGTCCTCATGTGGGTACAACAAAAGACACACTTCCCTTCCACATAAAATGCCCAAGAAATAATGTCATGAAAAACAAAAACAGCAGGAAATCTGAAAGCCAATTTTCTTAAAACTTTAGAAGGCATTTAGTTGCACAGGGACCCAAATGTCTGTTGATACTATAAGGAAACATGGTGGCTTTCTTTTAAAATTCAGGAGGGGTGACCTTTCTTAAAGTTGTTCTCTATTACGTGGGTGTGGTTGTCTTTTGGCAAGATTGTATCCCACTAGAGCAGTGGTTTTCACCTTGGTGTAATTTTATCCCCAAGGAGACATTTGGCAATGACAAGAAATATTTTTTTATTGTCACACTGAGTTGGGAGGGAGGGGTGTTCCTTCTGGCATCTAGTGAGTAGAGGCCAGGGATGCTGCTAAACTCCTACAAGGCACGGGACAGCCTGCCCCCAACCCCTGATAACAAAGACTTATCTGACCCAAATGCCAAAAGTGTTGAAGTTGAGAAACTACACCTGAACAAGTCTCAGCTGGTGAAAAATCAAAGCAACGTATGGCATAAGTGTGAACATAGCCCTAGCAAAATACCATGTACCCTCCTGCCTTCTTTGAGCAAGATTTAGTACAGGGGCCAACTACTGTGGTTCTATGCAGTCCATACCATGAAAATAGGAATGTTCCAAGTCAGTGTTGCCCTTGGCATCCCGAATTCATCTTTTCTGCACCAATGTTTGGTGTGCACATTGCGCTCATTTCATCCTATCAACATGCAGTGTGCTGAAGACACACAACGTCTCTGTTATCCATGCTTTTGTAATCTTCACTTTCTGTTGTGTAACCAGATGCCAGTTATAGAATCAGAGACAATCAGAACTGAAAAGGAGCTTTTAGTTATCTTACCTGTAAGGAAACAGAAATCTCGAGAATTCAGCTAACTCTTTGGGTAGCTAACGGAGCCAGAATGAAGAACTAGCACTCCTGGGATCCACCCTGCTGCTTATCTCACCACCTTATTTTTACCACACTTCCTTCGTGTAGGCATGAAGAGCAGCAGCTCCAGTTTGATTGTACCCAGCTTATGACAGATTTCTTTACATGCCTAGGCAGTGAAATCATGGGCTCCACTCAAGGGTGAGAGCGTATTTCTCTCTGCTGCTGGACCCTGCAGAGTCTCTGAACTGTAAAGCTCAATTCCCTCACTTCTCTGCTGGGATTAGAGAATGTTTTCTTTCTTCAGTTCATCCCCCCGTGTCATTTTTAAAACATTATTAATTGACATTGGGAGCAATCCTGATAAGCTTCTCTATCATCATAGTCAGGGAACATACTGGGAACAGAGCTGATGTGGGACAAAGGAATTTCGTGGATTGAGGTTGCTATTTTAAACATAAATAAAAGCGATCTGAAAAGTACTGTAAGGGTTTTGCTACAGTATCTCAGTGAAAGAGTGAAACCAATATTGTGACAAGACAGACACCAACCATCATCACTACATGAAGGAAAACTTTATATTAAGAATGTACAACCTCAATAATTAGTCACATTTTGTTTTCCTTGGAATTTATTAAAACAAAAGTATTGATGGTCAGTCCTTTAAAAATCCCTCAAATTAAGGTGACTTTCCAAGTATTCTCAGGCTTAACATCAGGTAAGTGAAAGGAGGTGTTAATAGTGATATTTCTGATGGGAAAACAGAGCAGAAGACTATTCAACCCAGCAGCCAGAGGGGGACCTGGTTTAAGATGAGGCCTCTGATAGAGTCCTGGTCATAGAGTCAACAGACTCCTAACATTTAGAAAGAACTTCTAGACCACCCAGACCAGCTTCCAGAAAATGCACACTGGATCTGGGCTCAGGACTTTATATAAAAAAAGAAATGTGAACTAAAACTCAGGGGAAGAGATGCAAGTACCGTAAACAGTGGTTGGAGGGTTTAGAATGCAAAACCACCTGCAGAATCACCAAATCAGGGAATAAGCTTCAAAACTACTCAAGGCCTGATGCAAGACCCCCTCCTCCAGGAAGGGTTAAAAACTCTGTTCACCAGCATGTTTCTCCCTTTACTCAGCACTTTTAATTAATATATATTTGTTCCTGCTAACTTGCCCTTTAATTCTTTGTAGATTTGTTCAGAGTCTCTACAACTGATTAGTTTGTCAGAGCTGCCATAAGAAAGTACCACAAGCTGGGGAGCTTGAGCAGCAGACATGTACTGGTTCTTCCTGAGGGCTATGAGGATGAATCAATCCAATGCCTCTTCTTGCTTTTGGTGGTTTTCTGGCCAACTTCGGTGTTGTAGACACATCACCCTGATCTCTGTCTTTATGTTCACATGGTATTCTTCCTGTATGCTTTTCTGTGTCCAAATTTTCCCTTTTTATAAGGACATCAGTCATATTAGATAGATCCCACCATTATGACCTTGTCTGTAACTTCATTTCTGTAAAGACTCTTATCTCCAAATAAGGCCACATTCTGAGGTACTGGGGTTAGTTAGAACTCCAATATATCTTTTTTGGGGGGACACAGTTCAACCCACAGTATCAACTAAGTCTCAAGGTCTTGAGGACAGGAATTGTCTTACATTCATATGGCCTCTACTGCACCAGACTAACTATACAAGTCTGTTGGTTAATCAGAGATGCAGTGTGAGGCATGAACGCATGGTCTGCCCAGCTCAGGGTCTGGCCTCTGGTAGAGTTGCAGAAGGCTGGTTTGTGGGAGAGTATCATTTAAGAATGTCCACCAAAACATGCCCTACTTCCTCCAGCTGTACCCCTTCTCATTTATCAACTGCAAAGTTGAGAAAACTCTGTGACTCAACCATGCCATTAGTGGAAGAGTTACCGTTCTGTCCCCTGTGACCTCATTCCTGAGCCAACACCTGCCCCATCCCATCCCATCTCCTTCCGAATCTGTTTCCAGTTCCAGGTGATTCCAGTCAATGGAGCACATTTGTTTTGTGAAGCTGTTCTTTTTCTCTGTTTATCTTATATAGTAGTATGCTACGTTAGGCAAGTGTTCTTTTTCATATGTCTTGTTCTGTATTCCTCTAAATATTTTTACTATAAAACAATATGCAATTTTGAGGGCTTATTGTTAAGATGGAAGAAAAGGTCTCCAGTAATGCTTAAAATCTCACTTTGATGATTATTCTCCTCTTCAAGAACTTACATTGACTCCAGAGGACCCACCAGATGAAGCCTGTATTCATTATCTTCATGATCAAGGCCTCCAGATAATGTTTCTGCATTCCTTTCCAACTATCTTCCCCTATGTCCCTTTATAAATCCTTTGCATAAGGACATGGTCTCCTGATCTCTCCCATCTAGTCTTTCCCAGATCACAGCTGTGAATTTTTTCTATTTCCCATTTTTTTTTTCTACCATTATTAGGATTTATTCACATGTCTAACCTGGAGATATTGATAGTTAGGGACATTCAAAACTGAGGAATTTTCTAAATTAAGTCAGCTGCTCATATTTTGTCTCTTTATTCAGGCTAAACTCTTGTTTAAATCAAGATCCAGTAGCATTTAAACTATACCTTTGAGGATTCAAAAGGTATCCAGGTTGAACTGTGACTGAACTACCCATCGTCAGAGTGGATCTGTCAATTCAGGCCCAGAAGTCCCGCAAGGCAGGTATTTGCTTAGAGTCTCCTCCAGAAATGGACCAGTAATGCCTCCAGAGCCTTCTGAAGCATGGCAAGGGCTCCTACAGAGCTCCTAAGTTACCAAAATTCCACATTGTCACAACAACTGGTGCCCAAAACTTCCCACGAATTCCTGAGAAATCCAGTGCTTTTCATTTGTGCAAAGCAGGAGGAAGGTTCAAAGAGAGCTCAGGATAACTCCCTCGCTATCATTATTTGATTTTTTCCCCCCTTTTACTGTGGCTTGAGCAACATAAATCAAATTCTATCACATGCCTAGTTTTCTTCATCAACCTCTTGTGCATTGAGTCTGTTAAAAGATAAACTAAGACATGTTGTTTTTAAGAGTTTATGTGAGCAGAAATTGATTCAAATCGAGCAGCGTCAAACCAGAAGTGATTCAGATTACTCCACCAACAGGAGCTCAGAGAGAGACTTTTAGTGGGAAGAAATGGAAACAAAGCAAGGAAATTATTTGACTGGCTATAACTTAAGCAGTTGCCTTATTTGGGAAAGCCTAGTTGGCTGTTTATGATTGCTGGTCCTTACATTGTGATTTCTTTAACCTTGAAGCGTTTCAGGCTTAGGTTTTGGTTTGCTTACTTATGTAGGCAACTAAGGCATTAAAGCCACCTCAGTTTATTGGCCTCCTTATTTAATTACTTTAACAACTGTATGGGTATACAGTCTCAGTGGTAATTCACAGGCATCCTGAAGCCTGGTCCTGAAATGACGTGTGCCCTCCATCAGAGACCATGTATGTTCATCAGGGGTCTAATGGAAATTTTACCCTATGCATTTGCTTCTCTCCTGCATTTTCCTATCTGGAGTAAATCCAGATGTACTTCCAGGAAAGGCAGCCCAGGATCCACTTTCAAGGAGGTGATGATGCCGAAGATCACATCCTGTTCTTCTCCCAAAAGAGCAGCTTGAGAAGGTCCAAAGAGCAATGACTTTGGAGTTTAATAGACCAAGCTTCTACATCTGGATCCAATTGTTTACTAGTTTCTACCTCAGGCAAAATGTTTGAGATATCTGAGCCTCAGTTTCCTCTTCAGAGAAGTGGGGGTAATAATGCACACATTGAGAATCTCCGAGCGGAGGGAGGGCTGACCAGTGTATCTTCATCTCCCTGAGGAAAGACATGGCGAGGTAAATGAGATGGCCTGGTGGAAAGCCTGGCCGTGTGGCTGACAGGGTCTTGGTGCTCTGGCCAGGTGTCAGGCCTGTGCCTCTGAGGCGGGAGAGTTGAGTTCAAGACATTGCTTCACCAGAGACCTCCCAGCTCCACGTAATATCAAACAGTGAAAGTTCTCCCAGAGATCTCCATCTCAATGCTAAGACCCAGCTCCACTCAACGACCAGCAAGCTACAGTGCTGGACACCCTGTACCAAACAACTAGCAAGACAGTAACACAACCCCACCCATTAGCAGAGAGGCTGCCTAAAATCATAATAAGACCACAGACACCCCAAAACACACAACTGGATGTGCTCCTGCCCAACAGAAAGACAAGATCCAGCCTCATCCGTCAGAACACAAGAACTAGTCCCCTCCACCAGGAATCCTACACAACCCACTGAATCAACCTTAGCCATTGGGGAAAGACACCAAAAACAATGGGAACTACAAACCTGCAGCCTGTGAAAAGGAGACCCCAAACACAGTAAGTTAAGCAAAATGAGAAGACAGAGAAACACACAGCAGATGAAGGAGCAAGGAAAAAACCCACCAGACCAAACAAATGAACAGGAAATAGGCAGTCTACCTGAAAAAGAAGTCAGAATAATGATAGTAAAGATGATCCAAAATCATGAAAATAGAATGGAGGAAATACAAGAAATGTTTAACAAGGAACTAGAAGAACTAAAGAGCAAACAAACAATGATGAACAACAGAATAAGTGAAATAAAAAATTCTCCAGAAGGAATCAATAGCAGAATAACTGAGGGAAAAGAACAGATAAGGGACCTGAAAGATAAAATAGTGGAAATAACTACTGCAGAGCAGAATTAGAAAAGAAGGAATGGAAAGAATTGAGGACAGTATTAGAGACCTCTGGCACAACATTAAATACACCAACATTCGAATTATAGGAGTCCCAGAAGAAGAAGACAAAAAAAAAAAAAAAAAAAAAAAAGGGACTGAGAAAATATTTGAAGAGATTGTAGTTGAAAACTTCCCTAAAATGGGAAAGGAAATAGTTAATCAAGTTCAGGAAGTGCAGAGACTCCCATACAGGATAACTCCAAGGAGAAACATGCCAAGACACATATTAATCAAACTATCAAAGATTAAATACAAAGAACAAATATTAAAATCATCAAGGGAAAAACAACAAATAACATACAAGGGAATCCCCATAAGGTTAACAGCTGATCTTTCAGCAGAAACTCCGCAAGACAGAAGGGAGTGGCAGGACATATTTAAAGTGTTGAAAGGGAAAAACCTACAACCAAGATTACTCTACCCAGCAAGGATCTGATTCAGATTCGTCGGAGAAATTAAAAACCTTTACAGACAAGCAAAAGCTAACAGAATTCAGCACCACCAAACCAGATTTACAACAAATGGTAAAGGAAATTCTCTATGCAGAAAACATAAGAGAAGGAAAAGACCTACGATAACAAACCCAAAACTATTAAGAAAATGGTAGTAGGAACATACATATTAATAATTACCTTAAATGTAAATGGATTAAATGTTCCAACCAAAAGACATAGATGGGCTGAATGTATACAAAAACAAGACCCATATATATGCTGTCTACAAGAGACCCACTTCAGACCTAGGGACACATACAAACTGAAAGAGAGGGAATGGAAAAAGATATTCCATGCAAATGGAAATCAAAAGAAAGCTGGAGTAGCAATTCTCATATCAGACAAAACAGACTTCAAAATAAAGACTATTACAAGAGACAAAGAAGGACACTACAAAATGATCAAAGGATCAATCCAGGAAGAAGATATAATGATTATAAATATTTATGCACCCAACATAGGAGCACCTCAATACATAAAGCAAATGCTAACAGCCAAAAGGGGGAAATTGACAGTAACACATCATAGTAGGGGACTTTAACACCCCATTTTCACCAATGGACAGATCATCCAAAATGAAAATAAATAAGGAAACACAAGCTTTAAATGATACATTAAACAACATGAACTAAATTGATAATTATAGGACATTCCATCCAAAAACAACAGAATACACTTTCTCCTCAAGTGCTCATGGAACATTCTCCAGGATAGATCATATCTTGGGTCCCAAATCAAGTCTTGGTAAATTTAGGAAAATTGAAATCATATCATGTATGTTTTCCGACCACAATGCTATGAGGCTAGATATCAATTACAGGAAAAAATCTGTAAAAAATACAAACACATGGAGGCTAAACAATACACTACTTAATAACCAAGAGATCACTGAAGAAATCAAAGAGGAAATCAAAAAATACCTAGAAACAAATGACAATGAAAACACAATGACCCAAAACCTATGGGATGCAGCAAAAGCAGTTCTAAGAGGGAAGTTTATAGCAATACAATCCTACCTCAAGAAACAAGAAATATCTCAAATAAACGACCTAACCTTACACCTAAAGCAATTAGAGAAAGAAGAACAACAACAACAACAAAAAAAAACACAAAGTTAGCAGAAGGAAAGAAATCATAAAGATCAGATCAGATATAAATGAAAAAGAAATGAAGGAAACAATAGCAAAGATCAATAAAACTAAAAGCTGGTTCTTTGAGAAGATTAACAAAATTGATAAACCATTAGCCAGACTCTTCAAGAAAAAAAGGGAGAAGACTCAAATCAGTAGAATTAGAAATTAAAAAGGAGAAGTAACAACTGACACGCAGAAATACAAAGGATCATGAGAGATTAGTACAAGCAACTCTATGCCAATAAAATGGACAACCTGGAAGAAATGGACAAATTCTTAGAAAAGCAGAACCTTCTGAGACTGAACCAGTAAGAAATAGAAAATATAAACACACAAATTACAAGCACTGAAATTGAAACTGTGATTAAAAATCTTCTAACAAACAAAAGCCCAGGACCAGATGACTTCACAGGCAAATTCTATCAAACATTTAGAGAAGAGCTAACACCTATCCTTCTCAAACTCTTCCAAAATATAACAGAGGGAGGAGCACTCCCAAACTCATTCTATGAGGCCACTATCACCCTGATACCAAAACCAGACAAAGATATCACAAAGAAAGAAAACTACAGGCAAATATCACTGATGAACATAAATGCAAAAATCCTCAACAAAATACTAGCAAACAGAATCCAACAGCACATTAAAAGGATCATACACCATGACTAAGTGAGGTTTATCCCAGGAGTGCAAGGATTCTTCAATATATGCAAATCAATCAATGTTATAAACCATATTAACAAATTGAAGGAGAAAAACCATATGATCATCTCAATAGATGCAGAAAAAGCTTTCAACAATATTCAACACCTATTTATGATAAAAACCTTCCAGAAAGTAGGCATAGAGGGAACTTATGTCACCATAATAAAAGCCATATATGACAAACCCACAGCCAACATCGTTCTCAATGGTGAAAAACTGAAAGCATTTCCTCTAAGATCAGGAACAAGACAAGGTTGTCCACTCTCACCACTATTATTCAACATAGTTTTGGAAGTTTTAGGCACAGCAATCAGAGAAGACAAAGAAATAAAAGGAATCCAAATCGGAAAAGAAGAAGTAAAGCTGTCACTGTTTGCAGATGACATGATACTATACATAGAGAATCCTAAAGATGCTACCAGAAAACTACTAGAGCTAATCAGTGAATTTGGCAAAGTAGCAGGATACAAAATTAATACACAGAAAGCTCTTGCATTCCTATATACTAAGGATGAAAAATCTGAAAGAGAAATTAAGGGAACATTCCCATTTACCACTGCAACAAAAAGAATAAAATACCTAGGAATAAACCTACCTAAGGAGACAAAAGACCTGTACGCAGAAAACTATAAGACACTGATGAAAGAAATTAAAGATGATACAAACAGATGGAGAGATATACCATGTTCTTGGACTGAAAGATTCAATATAGTGAAAATGACTTACTACACAAAGCAATCTACAGATTCAATGCAGTCCCTGCCAAACTACCGATGGCATTTTTCACAAAACTAGAAAAAAAATTTCACAATTTGGATGGAAACACCAAAGACACCAAATAGGCACAGCAATCTTGAGAAAGAAAAGTGGATCTGGAGGAATCAGGCTCCCTGACTTCAGACTATATCACAAAGGTGATATCACAGTAATCAAGAGAGCATGGTACTGGCACAAAAACAGAAATATAGATCAATGGAACAGGATAGAAAGCCCAGAGATAAATCCACGCACATATGATCACCTTATTTTGATAAAGGAGGCAAGTATATACGATGGAGCAAAGACAGCCTCTTCAATAAGTGGTGCTGGGAAAACTGGACAGATGCATGTAAAAGAATGAAATTAGAACACTCCCTAACACCATACACAAAAATAAACTCATAATGGATGAAAGACATAAATGTAAGGCCAGACGCTAAGAAACTCTTAGAGGAAAACATAGGCAGAACACTCTATGACATAAATCACAGCAAGATCCTTTTTGACCCACCTCCTAGAGAAATGGAAATCAAACCAAAAATAAACAAATGGGACCTAATGAAACTTAAAAGCTTTTGCACAGCAAAGGAAACCATAAACAAGATGAAAAGACAACCCTCAGAATGGGAGAAAATATTTGCAAATGAAGCAACTGACAAAGGATTAATCTCCAAAATTTACAAGCAGCTCAGGCAGCTCAATATCAAAAACAACAAACAACCCAATACAAAAATGAGCAGAAGACCTAAATAGACATTTCTCCAAAGAAGATGTACAGATGTCCAACAAACACATGAAAGGATGTTCAACATCACTAATAGAGAAATGCAAATCAAAACTTCAATGAGGTATCACCTCACACCAGTCATAATGGCCATCATCAAAAAATCTACAAACAATAAATGCTGGAGAGGGTGTGGAGAAAAGGGAATCCTCTTGCACTGTTGGTGGGAATGTAAATTGATACAGCCACTATGGAGAACAGTATGGAGGTTCCTTAAAAACCTAAAAATAGAACTACCATATAACCCAGCAATCCCACTACTTGGCATATACCCTGAGGAAACCATAATTCAAAAAGAGTGATGTACCACAATGTTCATTGCACCTCTATTTACAATATCCAGGACATGGAAGCAACCTAAGTGTCCATCGACAGATGCAACAGATGAATGGATAAAGAAGATGTGGCACATATATACAATGGAATATTATTCAGCCATAAAATGAAACAAAATTGAGTTATTTGTAGTGAGGTGGATGGACGCAGAGTCTGTCATACAGAGTGAAGTAAGTCAGAAAGAGAAAAACAAATACCATATGCTAACACATATATATGGAATCTAAAAACAAAAAGTGGTTCTGAAGAACCCAGGGGCAGGACAGGAATAAAGATGCAGACGTAGAGAATGGACTTGAGGACATGGGGAGGGGGAAGGGTAAGCTGGGACGAAGTGAGAGGGTGGCACGGACTTATATATACTACCAAATGTAAAGTAGCTAGTGGGAAGCAGCCGCATAGCACAGGGAGATCAGCTCATGCTTTGTGACCACATAGAGTGGTGGAATAGGGAGTGTTGGAGGGAGACGCAAGAGGGAGGAGATTTGGGGATATATGTATATGTATAGCTGATTCCCTTTGTTATAAAGCAGAAACTAACACACCATTGTAAAGCAATTATACTCCAATAAAGAGGTTAAAAATTAAAAAAAAAAAAGCACACCTCAGGATATGAGAAAGGAAGCAAAAATTAATCCCCAAAATCCTTAGCTGTCTTTCTTCCAGCTAAAGGCAAGGTTCTGATTGCCCTATTAGGTGGAAATAGAAGACCCCAACTCCTGGCAGGTCTTGTTGGCTAGCATTGCAGCAGCCAGGTGGGAGGAAGTAAACAGGCCCACCTCCCCTCCTCACCATCCGGATTGGGTTTGGAGCTCATGTGGTTTACAGCTGCTCTGACAGCAGAGCTATAAAAGAGAGGCTGCAGAACAGCTAGCGTCTCCCTGTCTGTGGGTACGATGTGGGGCCTCACTCCAGAGCCCACTTCCACAGAAAACAGAGACGGCTGGGCAGGCGATGGCCACCTTGCGCTGTGGTGGCAACGCTCCTTTTAGTGAGGGCTCTTCAGAAGTCATGTTCTCAGAAGGGAGGATGCAAGAAAGAACTGTGTTCCCTCCCAGCCACCAACGGTACCTACAGGGCACCAGAAGGGGTTTCGCTTTCAGCATTGGGCCCTGCAGCCAACCTCACAAAATGCTTTCTGGCATTTGCCAACAAGGAAGCGTAGTCTGCAGCTGCAGCAGTAGGTGCTGGCTGCCAGGTTCCCCCGGCAACCCAGGTGTACTCCAGTTTAGCAGCTCTGCCTTGGCGCAGTGGCCTCCGTCTCTGATGCATGTGGCTCTAGGCACAGAGTGGAGCTGTGACCTCCCACGGTGGGAAGATAATGATTGGGCTGGTTTTTATGGGGTATAATATAACCTCAGTGGGTGGTTCAGTAGTAGTAGTGGCTTTTAGAGGATATGAGAGATTGTAACATGCTTGTTGATGTTTCTTGTTTGAGGGATTTTGGGGGGATTGTCGTCATCATTCAGTCCAATTCATTATCGTTCACGGATTTGCTCAGGCCCTTGGCTAGTATGTTTACAACTCAGGAGGGCACTGCTTCCAGCCCCATGATGATTCAAGTTTGTATTTGTATGTTTTGCAGAAATATTCACATCTAAGATCTTATTTGGGGATTTCTATGAAATCATGAGTGAGATAGAGTAGGAATTGCTGAACTGGTCTGTTTGATGTGTAATCTAAGGCTCAGAGAATGACTTGCCTGGTTGTATACCACGTGTGTTCTAGAGCTAGTACCCCAGTTCAGGTCTTCTGAGTCTCAGTGCCCCATCCTTTCCAATCTACCACGCTGCTCTTGCCTCATGCTGGCCCCTGTGTTTTTGTTTCCAGTTGCCAGTGAACTGTTTAATCACACGTCTTTCTCTCTGATCGGTTGTGGTCTTTCCTCTGGTACACAGATCAATGCCTGTTAACCACAGTTGCCTGCCTCCGAGGCTCTGTTACTGAGCACAGCAGGAGGAAGAAGAAAGGAGAAATTCCGAGATATAAAAGCAGCCTCTCCTCTTCACCACACCTCTCTTCTCCATGTGCTCCCCCGCACTGCAGGCCCCCATCTCCACCTCTTCTGGCCACCCCAGAAGGTGTGTTTGGTCATGAACTGATGGACCTCCTGTAGACTCAGGCTAAATGGGGCATCAAGGCAGGCTTAACCTGGCCCCAAAAGCACTTTGGTTAAAGATCATCTGGTGCTTTTGCCCCTGGCACATTGGTAAATTCACACCCTAATTGACTGTTAACTTCTAATTCTTGATATAAGAGGAAGCCTGAGACTAGGAAATTCATAAAAGCTCATAACCCCCAATTACATATGTACACACGCACATACACACACACACACACAAATACTTCCTATAACTTTTTAGGAACTTGACAGTGATATGTGTCATGACATTTTTTAACTTAGGCAGATGTTAAGATATGTTTGCATTCCTTAGACAAATAATTAAGTGCACACGAAGGCAGCCCAGAAGCTTATGGAAACATAGTCCCAAGACAGCATGGATCGTGATAGTTCTTCTGGGCATTACCAAGGGAACAGTTTCTAGGACTCCTCCCCTCTTTCTTAATTCACAGTTAACTGAAAATAATAACAACAAACACTTAAAGAGCATTTACTATGTGCCAGACATTATACTAAATATGGTGCATGCATTACTTATTTGTTCCTCACAGCAACCGTATAGACTGGGTACTGCTAATATTTACAGATGAGAAAATTCAGGCTTAAGGGGGTTAAATAATTTCTCAAGGTCATGGCTAACATAGCTGGTGTGGACTTAGGCTGAAGTCTGAAGGAAGACAAAGTTCTAATTTTTTTTTTAGCTTTATAGCAAAGTGTTTATTTCGCCACTTTATTCAGGTATAATTTACATGTAAAAAGCTGTGCATATATAGTGTATATAACTTGTGTTTGGGAATCTGTATATACCTATGAAACCACTGCCATGATGAAGGTTATAGACACATCCTTCCCCTCCCAAAATTTTTTCCCACCCCCTCCCTTATTATTATTTGTTGTTGTTGTAAGAACACTTAACATAAGATCTAACCTCAAGAGCCTTGCCAACAATACTGTATTGTATGCTTAGAACTTTCTAATTTTAGAAGGTAAATGATAATTTTATAACTGGATGCTGATAAAATTACATATGATATGATATTTAGAAAGAAAATATAATTCATGTAATCAAGTCAAATCAAACAATCTACTGGTTTAGATGCTGTGGGGATGCCACAGAAATATGCAGCACAGTTCTAGGATTAAAGATTCTACAACCTGTTAGGGCTGCAGATATAAACACATGATATAAACATAACTCACAAATGATTTTGATTTGATTGGAACAAGCC
Source organism: Balaenoptera ricei (assembly GCF_028023285.1). Lineage (NCBI taxonomy): Eukaryota > Metazoa > Chordata > Mammalia > Artiodactyla > Balaenopteridae > Balaenoptera > Balaenoptera ricei. The sequence goes on from NC_082652.1 coordinate 65,315,213, forward strand.
TGTGTTAGACTTGTAGGGTAGGAGAGACTTGCACTCCAGGTAAGCATGACAAATGAAATGCTGTGACACTAGCATGCACCACAGTGCTAGGGACCTGATAAAGATTCAGTCAATATTAAATGAATAAACCAGCATCTAGGCCAATCTCTCCAGTGAAGTATTCTCAAAGCAGCAGTACCGTGCCTCAAAGAGTGTAGGGCCGCATATACGATTTTATAGCAAGTATTGCATTCAAAGTGCTGATCCCGAGAGCAAGATTAGGAAACGGTGCCTTTGTGGGAATCACAAAACTGCTTCCTTCATCCACAAAGTCTTACTAGAAAAATAAATAAATAACTGAACTAAACAGTACGCTCAGTGTCATACTTGATTTACACACAGGTGCAATCTCTTTCTTTCTTTCTCTCTCTCAGGAGCCAGTTAGCAAACAGTCTAGTGACCAACAGCTGGTGTGCAGACCACTTCGCACCTTTCTAGGGCTGTACGCATTAGGTCTCAGTGCTCTCCTAAAGCTCGGCTTCCCAGGCATGGCTGCGCCTCAGTGTGCACTGCCCTGTGTGCTGCCTCAGGGGTCAGGTTGCTGAGATCTGAGTGCCACCTCTGTCCAGCTATGTGATCTTGGGCAATCAGTTACTCTCTGACAATCACAGATGGAGATTGTCTGAATTAAAGAAAATAATACATGGAAAATGCCTAATATACGGAAACACTTTATACCTGTTTGTTCTTGTTGCTGTAGTTGTTGATAATGTTGTTGTTAGAAACATTTGTAAGGTTTGGGTTTTTTCTTTTTTTTTAACTTATTTATTTATTTAGGCTGTGTTGGGTCTCCGTCGCTGCACAGGCTTTCTCTAGTTGTGGTGAGCCGGGGCTACTCTTTGTTGCGGTGCACGGGCTCTAGGCGCGCGGGCTTCAGTAGTTGTGGCTCGTGGGCTTAGCTGCTCCACGGCATGTGTGATCTTCCCGGACCAGGGATTGAACCTGTGTCCCCTGCATTGGCAGGCGGATTCTTAACCACTGTGCCACCAAGGAAGTCCCAGAAGGTTTTTTTAAAAAAATAAAGATCCAAGCAAAATAAATATGCTAGCACAAAATAAAAAATAGAGATCTTAGCTTATATTAAGGGATGAAGATAGGGTAGGAGAGTGACCTCTTTTAATTCTCCAGCCTTAACCCTGGAGTTCAGGAGGTTTAGGGACAGGCATGAATCTTGGTGTGTTAAAGGGTACCTGGGACTTGTTTTCATCATAAGATAAGACATGCAGACATGAAAGTGATTGTCATGAAGGAAGAAGTTTATACTCATGGATCCCTAGAAAGCAGAAGCACACCATGCCATGCCTGTGGTGTGTAGGACCACATGGGTATGCACCAGGACAAAAGCCTTTATTGTGGTTTTCATGGGAAGGAATGGGTGAAGCAGGTGAGGAAGGTTTGGGATTAGCTGGTTTGAATAATTTCAGCAGACTCCAGCGTCTAGAGACTGCCCCTAGTTGCCTGGTACTTGACCCTGGGGTGATATTAAGGCAGGGGCATAGTGCCTCAACCAGTAAAAGCTCCATAAAGGAGATAGTTGGAGGATATGGGTTCTGTGTTGATTTGTTTGCACATGAAAGCATGCTATCTGGGGAGTGGTTTATTATCTCTAGGATTGGGGCAGTCTCTTCAGGATTAGCAAGACCTCAAATGTCAGAGCATCATAAAATATGGAAAATAAAATACACAATTAATAGATGTGGCACTGCAATCCTGGTTGACAGGAGTAGGGTTGGTACTTATAAAAGGCATGATGGTGGTTTCTGCCAAGCTCACAACCAACTCAGCTTCTGGGTTAAGGAATCCTATGGGTCTCTCCATAGTAGAGAGTAGGATGCTGGGCTGGTGCCAGCCATAGTGCCCTCACCCTACTACCATTCCCAGTGGTCAAGATGGTTTGGGGGGAACCAAGAGCTCACCCCTTTGGCCTTTAATCCTACCTATGGGCTTTACCTTTGATAACTCATTTCATGAGCGGTGCTATGAAAATCTAGTTGCCTCAGCCCAGTGGAAGTTTTGAGAGATCTGTTTCAAGACCTGGACCCACTTAGACACAGGCTAGTTAGGACAGTATCTGATTGCTTCTGAGCAGAGGCCGCCACTTACTGCCCTTGTCCTTGTGTCAGTCACTAGCCATCTCCAGTCATGCTGTGAAGTCTGGTTGTGGTTGACAGACAAAACTCACCCACCAGGTTTCTCCATGCTCTGTTTTGAAATTTGCCTTCAGGAAAAGGCATGTGGTGTCCAAGACACTTGGAAATACACAGATGTGTTTAAGCAACTTGATTTCTTCTCAGGTTCTGCCTTAATTCAATAATCCATTCATTCTTTCATTCAACAAACAAATGACGTCTGGCAGAATTCTTTTTTCTGAGTTCCCAGGCAGTACAGCAAAATGAATCACTGAACTTTGGGACTCAAATTCTCCAAAGTGGGAGGATGGGGAAAGCCAGTGTCTGCTGTACAATCAGCAGCCAGAATGTAGTCTGACAGAGTTAGTGAAGACAGTCTGTGACCATCCATGAAGCACCAACTCGCCCATGGCAAGGAGATGGAGATTTAGCGGTCTCAGAGGAATTGGTTTCACTCCCATATTGCCCAGGTAGCCCTGTCTGCTTCACTGGCCACAGGGTCTTCCCTCACTCTGACCTGCGACCGAACCCAAACAGCAAAGGAGGAGGATGTGCTGTGAAGCAGGGCCATCCACCCCAACCTGGGAAAATAATCAGATGTGTCCTCCCACTATTGGGTCAGGGCAGCACATTTCAACTGAAGCCCATGCAATCAGAGACATGGTTCATATAGATAGGAATACATTAATAAATATGTTCTTGTTTAACTGGCAAACCTGGTTTAGCTTCCTGTTACCATCTGGTCTAGTGGCTACTTATTAAATTTCCTCCTGGCACACACTCAGGAAACCAAAACATAAAGGGAATCCATCACCTAGTTCTTGAGAGGACCAAATATCCAAGAAGCCAGGACCATATGGCATTATTTTATGGTTAAGTCTTTGGAGTCAGCTTGCGGACATTCAAATTCTGACTCTGCCACCTACTAGTTGTGATAACAGAGAATGAATTGCTTGTTCTCTCTATAAAATGGGAATAAATATAATACCCCTCCCATATAGGCTTGTTGGTAAATGTGAAATGGGTCAATACACGTAAAGGGCTTGGAGAGTATCCTTGAAATCGAAGTATTTGCTATTAGTATTATTAGCACAGTTGTGAAAGAGTTTTGGGAACTGGAATATATCCCTCAAACAGCCAGAGGAGAGCCTTTTCTGGCCGCTCTGCCGTAGCACCACTCTTTCTTGATCAGTGCCAGGCATTTTAGGGTATGGGGAGGAAGCTCCTGGAAGCTGGATCACCTCCTGCAGGTTTTCCAGAATTGAGGGTGCAGAGAGTAGAAAAGAACAGCTCTGAGCCTGGCCAGACCAGAAGAGAAGGAGCTGGGCAAGCCCCAACACTGAGAAGGAGGTACTAAAGTACTAGAATAAAGCCAACTTCTCAAGAGTCATTTCTACTCTCTTGGGGGTATGAGTAAGATGGGATCTCCAAGTGCATGTATCAGGTCATCTCACATTTTGGCCCTAATTCAGAAACCTGCCAGCTTTGTATATTCACACCTTCACCAGGGCTCTGATCCACCTTCAACGCCATCACCATGAAACCTCTACCTAAGACCTCCCCCATAATGCCTATGCAGTGCCTAGAAACACTCACCTTTCCCAAGGCCTCAAAATATACCAGATGTGCACCTGCATTTCACGCCTCCAACCACCCCACTCATGCCCTGGGCCTGTCAGGCTCAGAGGGCTTCTGAAGATGCCTCAACAGCCATGTTTGTGTGAAGTACAGGTAGAGTGTTGGAGCCCGCTTCATAACTGTTCATCTACCTTTCTCAGTGTTTCATACTGACAAGCATGTGTGTAATGAAAGGCAATGAGGGAGGGAATTGGTGGCAAAACTATGCTATGGAAAAAATCCTGGAGAAAAATAGATCAGTGTATATACATACTTATGCCCATAAATCATCTCTTTAACAGAGGGAAAGAAAAGAGACTTGACATTTGGTCTTGGTGATACTCAGTTCTTGAGCTAGATGTTTTTGTAAGATTTTTCATTCAGTCAGTCCTCATATTTACCTCATGAGAGGAATTATTACGATTTACACTTAAGGAAACTGAGGCCCAAAGTCCAACTCACAGTCGCCACCAATAGGAAGTTACCCCATAAAACAGGCAGTCCCTCAAACCATCACCGAAAGATATCAAACAAGAGCCCAGGCATGATAAAGCTGGCTGACTGCTTATTTTCTTTATAGAGGCAAATAATTAGTTTGAGCTCTTGCCGAGTTTCATAAGAACTAGGCTGGTTGGGGTGGGGGAGATTTCCCTTTATATATACTATTTTAGGAAAACCCATAATTGAATCTAATTTCTGCAGCTGCCATTAGAAAGCAGGATGGCAGCGGCAGCATCTGGGAGACAACGGAGGCCCACAGAGCAGGGTGGAATATGCTGCGTGCAACTGAGAAACCCCAGGCAGAGGGCAGAGCCACCTGCCCTAAAGGGACACCAAAGCCAGGGTCGAGCCAGTGAGGAAAGTGGCAGGAGAATGTGCCCCCCTTCCCCCCGTCCCCACCTAGGAAGGGTGGGCGAGCATCTCCCAGAGTTCCTGTAGCGGGAAACCTTCTGGATCTTTGTTCTCCCTCCGCCACGGCTTGTAAGTATTAGCCTGATGTTGTTTACTTCTTCTCCCAATCTCTCCAAGGAATATGATTCACACGTTTTCAGATTTATTTGAACAAAATGCAATAAATATGCTGCTTCAATTTTAACTGCTGGCCTGTAGCCAAGGTTTTTAATGAATCTGGCCTGTGCTACTGAAGTGTTCCAGGATCTCCAGGGCTCTGGGCACTGTGAGATTATATACACTGGTGTGCGTGCACACACACCACACGCATACACACACACACACACACCTCCCCACCTCCTATTCCCTGGAGGACCAGTGACTCACAGTCAACTGCAGGTTTTTCAGAGCTGACTCTGGTTAAAATTAGCAGGAGCTTTTATTGTCCAAGGAGAGGAAGGATTCCTCCATCTCCTTTCACGGCTGCATGGAAATGCCATCTTTTCATTTCTGCCCCCCGCCACCCCCCGTTGGAATTACTATACCCACCTCCAAAAACTGCCATCTTCAGCCTTTTTTTTTCTTCCTTTGTTTCCTCACAAATGTCTACTAGACCAGGCCCAGCCTATGGAGACTTCCATATAAAAACAGCTAAATATGGGGGCTTAACGTGGAGATAATGGATTCTCAATTGATTTTGACCACGACCAGTCAGTGCTCCATGCTTCTGAGAGGTGGAAGAAAACAGGAGGAGAGACACCCACAACAGCAATGCTGGGCCTGGCACCCTTTCTCAGAAAGAGGAGGAGGAGAAGGAGAAATGCCAGCCTCAGACCTGGAACACACATCTCCCAGACCCAACACTCCAGGAAATATGGCCACAGAGGGTAAAACTGAGGGATCTGCAAAATGGGTCCCCTTTGGTGTTCCCAGCCTCCTCTTCTGGAGGAAGATGATCACCGGGACCCCCTGCAGCTCCAGAAACCTGAAACTCCAAAGTTTTGTGCCCACAGTGAAAAACACTTAAGGCCATTGTGGGTTGGCATCTGGGAATTCCCTCAGAAGGAAGGGAGCATTGCATGGAGGGGTGATTTTAGGGCCTGGGGCATGGTTTCCCACTGGTGGCAGAGACAAAGAGGTGGCTCCAGAGACCCCATCTATAAGTACGGTGGCCAAATCCTGCCTTGTTGCTAGTAGACACCACTATCTATTTCTCTTCTTTCAGAAAACAAACCATAGTCTAATCTCTTCTATTATTACCAGTGACTTTTACTGATGTCAGGAGCCCTTGTTTTCTTTTCCTCTTTTGAAGTTACTATCAAAAGCAAATTATAGATTGTTCTGCAGGGGTCTGACCACCCCATTCCATCCGCATCTCATTTCATCACATCCCCTAATGGGATCTTCACAAGCATTATGCAAAATAAGCAAAGCAACTTGGAAGTCACGCACCTGGGCAGATAAATAACATGAAAGACCTGGCTGCCCTTAATGACTGGGGAAGAGGGCCAGAGTGCAGAGGTCCAGCTTGGGATATCTCCAACAACAACGTGCATTGTGGCTTCTGGGAGCCTTTGTTTCCTCATCAGTGGAATGATCTTTCCAACCTGGTTACTCTGTGACTCTGGCAGACTTTGAGTGGTTTTCCTCAAATGTCTTTTATCTGCCTAGTATTTGACACCTCCTTCTCTGTGTTTCACTTTCTTGAAATGGAATAATAAATAGCTCATATTTCTGCCATGATTCCTCAAGCCATAAAAACCACATCCTCTTATTTATAATATTCATAGAATTGTAGAACATATCTTATGGAGACTGGAAAAAATAACACCATCTTGTTTCCACTTCAAGTGGTGGTATCAGTGATGTGATTTTGTGTGAGTCTCTCCCACGCACTTTACAAGCACTGATGCAGCTCCATTCAGCACATATTGGTTGATCACTTGATCTCTTGCTAGCCCTTTGCCAGGTGGACACTGTTGGAAGCATATGAGAAATATAGGACACAAGCTCTTTTCTCAATTTACTAATTATCTTATTGGGAAGTCAAGATCACTGTTTATAATAATAATAATGTTAATAACAGCATGCCTGTTCGGAGGTAGGCACTGCGCTAGACACTTGAGAGATATTTACTTCATTTGAGCCTCAGCAAATTCCTAAGGTTCCTAAATTCCTTTTTAGTTCTGCTTTACCCACAAGGAATCTAAGGCTTCGATTAATTTGTCTGCCCACAGCTAAACAGTGATTGAAGATGTATCTGATTGCATCCATGAGTTTGAAATGTCATATAACCAAGTGTTAAACTGAGTGAAGCAAGGTCTGCAGAGCTGTGGTGTAGGTGCAGTGCTCTCTGCAAGGTCAGAGATGTGGAAGTTCTGGGTAAGGGACGTTACCTGCTGCTTGAGTTTACCCTGAAAGGAATAAGCAGGAACTACCCCTGGGCAATGGAGAGGAGGCCCTAGTTCAGAAGTGAGAAGGAGAATATGATGGACTCCTGATAGAGGATGTTAAAATGAACACTGGAAGACTGTTTTGCCACCCTCAATCCTCTTTAACAACAGGCAAGACTTTGCTGAGACCACAGCGGAGAGAGAGCTTCCACCTGCCCAAACCTTGACCCCAGTCACCCTTTATGCTGGACGTCCTTCAAGCAAATTCCTGGCTTGACAAAGGGATGCCCTCACATAACTTCAATTATTTTTAAATTGGTCCTTATAAAAACAAACACATTCCACTTATTACATAACCAAGGCTGAAAAAATAATGTTTTACTGTCAGTTTTATTAGTTGGGAAATGTAATAATTTCCAAGTTTGAGAAGTACCGTCAGGGAATTATTTTTAATCTTTTGTAAAGTCTTACATTTGCTTCATTGACACCTCTTGGCAATTCCATTTGCTCCCTGAATCCTGGTTTCCAGCTTCCTTTCCTTTCTTAGGAAAGCTTAAGTCAAACGTGGAAGTTGTTTTTTAGCTCTGAGTTCATAGAGATTGTCCAAAGTTGTAGCCTCATTGCACATTCAATCCAAAATTTTTTTTTTTCAACAGGTTCCGCAACTTCTTAATCCTGTATTAAGCTATTATCTGCTTATACCCAGGGCTAACTAGACAAAATTAAGAAATAAGTTGTTTGCTGACAAAAGTTCTTTTCCTAAACCTTTACCTAAAGAAAACCTCTCACTCCTGTCACTTTTTGGAGTCCAGACACTAAAGTATCAATCTGTGTTTCTCATAACCATGGGGAAGGAAGGCTGTTTAAAGGAAAGCACCTGACAGAGAGACTTGGGTTCAAATTCCTGCTAACATTAATTCTGTGAGACCCTGAATGTATTTCTTAACATTTCTGAACCTCGTTTTCCTCATATATAAAATATAGTTAATATTATCTATTTCATTGGGTTGTGGGGAGTTTTAGATTAAAAGTGACACATGTAATTGTTTGATCTTCAACCAAAAACAGTCTGTCCAGAAGTAACCAAAAGGACCTCATTAAAAAGTGGCATGCCCTCCTGAGTCACTTTCACCATGAGGCACCCACAAGTGAGCAGGACACATGATAGAAACACCCAGATGAGCCTAGACCTGACTGGGTTTCCCAGGCCTTTCAGGTCCAGTAACTTGCATTTTATTTGGTTTATCTAATAGAAATGATAGATAAACCAAAATGTTAAAATAGTTGTCTCCTCAAAAATAGAAGTGCTTTTGGCTCTCAGATCTTCCTTATGATGGCCAGGTGACTTTCCTCCTGTTTAAGATTACCAGAGACTCTTTTGTCTACTCGAGATGCAGAATCAGAAGGAATCAGAGACCATAAAGAAACTCAGGACAAAAAGAAGTGTCATGCCCAAAGTCATAGAGCTAAAGATAAGTAAGCCTGGGAATCGCCATCTCCTGAGCCGCTTTGGCCCTTCCCCGACCCTGCAGCTTTCCTTCATGACCATAAACCGTGCAGTGAACACACGAAGTCACCCTGAACGGAGACGCTGCTGTCCAGCAGGATTCTAAATGAATCACTGGGCCAGTGTGCAAAATATTCCGACAACCTGAGTGCAGTGTGGCTCGTTCTCTACAGCATATTCATCCATAAATGTGAGGTGTTTCTGTGTTGGACTCATCCCAGTGTTCACTAATCCTGTTTCTTAGTGGTCAGAGATTCAATATGTGTGACTTGTCTTTAGTTAGGGTGATAGTCATCACTACCCTTTCTCACTTTTTATGCTGATTCTTGACCATCTTTTGCTGTGCTGCAATAGCATTTTTACCAAGATCTGCCAAAATTCCTTCTTCATTATAGATACTCAGTAGATGTTGGTTAAGCAAATGGACAAATGAGCATATACATGAATATTCCCAGCACATATCAATCCAGTGGTATTTATGACCTGCTGGACTGACTTTGGTTTACAAATTAAACAAGCCATGAAATTTGAATTTAATAAAAAGAATTTAGTTTGGGCCTGTTTGTCAACTAATAACTATCTGGACTATTTTTAGCAAGTTGTTAGGATGTCAGGATTTAAAGCTGTAATATACCTGCTTTTTTCAGAAAGGGGTCACATGCCATCTCCTGGCCATCTCTGTCTGGTTAAGCTAGTTGCATAGTTTCTATCTGCATAGCCGTCCTCTGACTATAATCAAATACCAGCCAATGAAGACAGGAAGAAAAAGTGAAAACCTCAGTGCAGAGGTATACAAATCCTTACTTGCAGAACACATACATTAGATGGGGACTTACCTTCTTGAAAACATAAAACTTTCTAAAAGCCCTCACTTCCAGCCTCCTCTGGGCAGTGAGCTGTCCAAATGAACAAAGAAAGAGTTGATTTACAAAAAATATTATTTGAACAAGGCTTTGGGTGTCTTCAGTGCAAGACCCATAACTCACTCATCAGTGTTTCCCCTATAATTCTTTGAAGGGAACTTCTAATGCACAAGTTGCCCAATAAAGGTTGAAGAAGGGAAAAGGAAACAGAGGGAGGGCAAGTAGGAATTGTGAACAGTAAGGCACACTGGTTAAGCATCCAGGATCAAAGGGTGAATTTCTACCCTTAGCACAGAAACCTTATTTTCTGTTGGCTCCCTTCTCAGAAACCTACTGGGAGCAGCTTTTGTCCCCTCTAATCACAATTGTACCCACAGAGAGCAAATCATCTCTTCTCCATGGCTGGGTGTCTGTGTGTCTACATGGAAATCCTTCATGACTCCCCATTACCCACAATGAAATCCAAACTCCCAGCATCATTCCCAGCCTGACCCAGGGCCCCGTCTTCTGCTACACTTCACCCACCCACCTTAGAAACTATATTGTAGCCACACAGGAATTCTTGCCTTTTGCCAAACATACCATTCTATTTTATGCTTCATGCCTTTGCACCTGCTGCCCTTTCTTCCCCTCATCCCCTTTCAGCCAATGCTTCCAAATTGTTAAAGACCCAAGTGAAATGTCACCTCCTCAGTGACGTTCTTCCCTACCTAGGAGGGAAGTCACTCATTCCCTTGAGTAGTCATGGCTCTTATGCCTGACCCTGTTGTCTTTATCACAGAATGTTGAAAACTAGTAAATACTAATCTATTAGTAAATACTAATATGTCTTTACCTTCAGCACTTTGATGATTGAGATTTATCTTTGTATCCTCACATGTAAGCCTAGGAGATATGTACTATTATTAATTCCACTATTGATGAGAAAACAGAAACACAGAGAAGTTAAATAAGTTGCCCAGGTCCAGACAACCAGTAACTTGTAACTCTCTGATTTGAACACAGGGAATGAGGGCTCAGAACAAACCCTTTCAACTACTTTGAAATGCCACTTTTGTTTAAAATAATCATGCTGGTTACCTTGTTACCTTTACTATGGTATTGATATTAATATAAATTCTTACTCTTAATCAGCCAGGTCAATTATTTATGTTTGTATATGAGTTATATAGATAATAAGTTCCATTTTAAACTATTATTCTAGAATATATGCTAGTTGTTAAAATCTCCCCAGTAAATCTCTGGTGTGCCCCAGGTGCAATGGAAGGTAATATGGGTAGTCTTTTCAGCTCAGGGGAGATTGTTATTTTTATTTAAATTTCTTGTTCCTGCATCTTGTTTCTTCAGCTAAATATTTGACTACCCCAAGACTGGACTCGTTCTTTTATTTTAAGGGTACCCAAAAGGACCTGGAGCAGTTGTATTCATGATAGGCACTGAAACTTTTACTGAATAAATTAATGCAAGAACAAAACTGCTTCCTTGTTGCCATCCACCAACAACTTATTGAGAATGTGGCATCAAGTTGAATATTTAAGAGTTGACAAACTTTCTTGCTAGGGTCCCAGGTTTCAGAGAGTTGGTAGTTAGTTTGGATGGCAAAGATGGAGTGATTACTTGACCAGAAATCTCTTCTCCAAATTCCCCACCCTTTCTTCAGTCAAGCATCTGGTGGCCTCCATCCTAATCACCTTTTGTAAATATCCAGCTTTTCCTCTTCTCATTCCTGACTGGCTCATTCTGGGCACATTCTCTGTGCCAGCCATTGTGCTAGGACATGGGGACAGAAACATTCTGTATAAGAGAATCAGAATCCAAATGTATTAGCCAGTAATTAAGAAATACACTACCTACAAGGAAAGGAGTTTTGAGGTGGTAGATAAGCTGTAACTTTGGAGCCAGAAGACCCTTGGTTTAATTCCCAGCTCTGTCACTTAACTACGTATTTGACCTTGTTCAAGTTATCTAACCTCTCAAAGCTTCAGTTTTCTTATTTTAAAAAATATTTAATAAACCATCTACCTGAGAGGGCGATCATGCAGATTAAATGTCTTTCAACTTAATCCATCCCCCCTTTTTAAATAAAGAGAAAATAATTTTATGGATGTTTTTGATATTTAGCATCTCATCCTCACCTCCGTGATTCCATGACCCTGGATAATTTGAAGCTGCTTCTCCTGAAATGCTTATTCCTTTTTTTTTTTTTTGAAAAAAGTATTGTGCCTCCAAACTTTAGAACTCCCACTTCTTGGCCTTTGAAATGAAATCTAGAATGTAGAAGTCCTTCTTGTGTATCTTTATCTTAAGACTAGGCCCTGAGTAACTGGATTGACATCTTGTGACTCTGAATCAAATACAATAGTCTCTTCCCAGTTCCAGACTCTGCCAATGACTATTTCCCTTTCTTATCTCAAGCCCCACCAAGGACTCTTCATCCCCATTGTCCACTTTTGGAAACTTCCCCTCACTCTTCTCTGGATGACTGAAAGTCTTCCTCAGATGAACTAACTTTTAAAATACTCTCTTTTTATCTTAAATCATATAATGGCATATTGTCCATTATCTCTATTTGTACACCATGCAATGTTAGAACCGACACAGGCATTATTCAAACATAACTTATTTGGGGCTACTTTGGGGTCTGGCAACAGTGACATTTCCTTAGAGGATGGTTGAAAAAAATGCACTGCATCCCATTTCTTGAATAGAGGCTTGCATAATCAACCAAGTAGAAAGAAATGTTGAGATGCATTTAACCTCATTAGTTTCAAAAGGACTGACTCCAGTCCATTAGAGTTGAGATACATTAGTGAAACCCAACTATTTCCAAATCTCATTTACATAATGGATGAGATGTGAAATGAGCCCAAAGCAAGGGGAGCCGCCCAGAGGCACTAAAGTTTATCATAATATGTAAGAGTTCTTTTAGATCATTGCATTAAATTTCCACTAACAATATAACAAATTAATTGTATTACTGTACTAGCTCAAATTCTACTGAGTGGAGAGTACCAGTGAGGAAGGCAGCCAGGGTTTCAAGGACTGTGGGTGGGGAAGGATGCTCAGAAGGATATGATGACTGTTACTTTACCTTTCTTCTGCCCCTTTAAGAAATTCTAGGAACCTCTGTAATCTGATGGTGGACTTTGGCTTTATTAGTGAGGTAAGCAAGGATGAGTAAATCAACTGTATCAGACAAGCCTCAGGACATCTAGAAATTGATCATTCTGCCGAAATAAGCACTCTGTGTTTATTAGCTGGGAGTTCATCACTATCACTTCTCCTCATCCAATTCCTAAGAGATTTCAAAGCCATCATCATGGTATTAGCTCGTCTGACTGAATTAGAAGAGATAAAGATTAGGAGATCTATCTAATGATGGGTCTGAGTTTCTGTGATTTTTTTTTCTCTTCTGTTGCAAAAAAGAGAGCTTTTCTAGCACACATTCTGTGCCTATATGTGTATGCCTACACACAGTCACAATGTGTTTGCATTTTACAGGAGGATTTCAAATAGTGGAACAAAGTAGGTGGTTTGAAGAAAGCCATATTCAATGAAGCCCTTAAAACAATGCAACTTTCCCACATATAAAGCAATGACTACTTAACAAAGGGGCTGTATGCTGAATTGGTTTCTGTAGCTGACAGTGTGTCCATACAGTGGGTGATCTTACACTGAGAATAATTAGATTCCGTAACCACATTTAAAAACCTAACATCCATACATGGCCAGACTCCTACAGATATGTTCTTAAGAGATGAGTACATATTGGACTGATCTTGCACAAACCAGTAACTATGCATTTATCTATTTACACATATATTTATAGACACACATGCATTTAAGCTCCTGATATCAAGCTCTTTTCTCAATGTGGCTTCTAAATAAGCAGTAATCAAAATGCAAATAAGGTGACCCAGTTAGCACCGAGATCTGTATTACCATGCAGATGTGCGCTGCAACTCTGTGTTCTAAAGGTAAAAAGGAAGATACTACAAAAGATGCTTATATTAACAGCTACTGAGCCCTTCACATTAGGGAAAGTCTAGGGAAGAATCCTCCAGAGCCAGTGGTCTTATAGCTTGGATCACAACTGCCATTTTTGGCTTGGTCTGTTTTAAAGCTGCCCTGTGAGTATAGAATAACCAGCATGCAAGAAGAGCAAGAAGACTGCTTCTGTGAAGTCTCAGAATGTAATCCTTTTAGCAGAAAGCCAACATGCTGGCCTGAGACAGTCCAAGAATAAGGCTGGGGTCAGAGTCATACCCCTGCCACCCTCTCTGTGTGACACTGGGCAAAGCAAGATACATCCGTTTCTAGGGCTCAATTGCCCAGGAAGGACTGGACTACTTCCCTTCCACCTCTAAACTGCCTTGATTTTACTTTGCTGAAGCTCCTTTGTGTTCATCTATTGAAACCTATAACATGCTTTATGTGCATCAGTTGCAAATTCCTAACCTACCTGATCAGGATGTAACAAGAGCATACTTTGTGCAGTGTGCTACTAAATTGGTTTTAATTACATGTATGCATCCTTTCTTCCCTTATTAGTATCTTTTGAAAATCCCTTTGTTATATTTTTCAGTGAAACAGGTACCACTCTATTGTCTCTGTTTTTTAAGCATGGGAGCAGTTACATCAGCATTCTGTTTGGTTCTATCTATCTGCTCTTAATCCTTCTGGGGTGTGTGTGTGTGTGTGTGTGTGTGTGTGTGTGTGCAGGAATTGACTTAGGCAGTCCAGGGTACTAACCTGAGCTCAAAAGTATCTTTGAACCTTAAGCTGTGTACAAAATGTGTGTTGTGTGTGTGTGTGTGTGTCTGTGTGTACATGTGTACGCTTTTTTCCTAAGAAGAGGTTCTGATGTCTAAGATGCAGAAAGATTAAAAACCTCTAACCTGAGATGTCTCCTCTTTGCAATTTTGATGTTCGCTATATTTCCATTCTGGGTGATATCACTGGGCACATCTAGAAAATACCTTTCATCTGGTGTGACTTTTTCACTGTAGGATTAGGAGAGACTGACTTCTACATAATTAGAATTTACTGTATAAAGGATTCTTTAATAAAAAATCTCTTTGAAGTTCCAGTAGACAAAATGTTCTCTTCTCAGCCCATTTCTTCACTTCTAAATTAAGAGAAGCAAGAACTAATCAGATTATTCAGCAGTTTCTCTGAATCTAGACAACTTAGAATAGTAAAGCTAGAATAGATTCTGACCAAGAGGAAACTGAAGCACAGTGAGATTCCAAGTCCTGTTCAAGTTCATCCAGTCAGTGTGGAGCAGAGCCTGAAATAACTCAACAGCTCAGAACTCTAGTCTCTTAACTTTCATATTAACAAATTATTTGTCTCTGGTACAATTTATTGACTATAAGTATTCACTGGATAGTTTCTTTGTGTCCGCGTTATGCTACGAAGATATAAGAAAATACTATAAAATCTCTACATCCTAAAGAATTTAAATCTTGTAGGGGACATACACGACTTGAACATATGAAATAAGTTTAAAATGAAACAATTAGTACGAAGACACTGTAGTGCTAAGTAATAATAGTTAACACAATTGACTTCTTACTCTCTAGGCACCATAATAAGTGTTTCGGTATGTGTTAGTTTTTCTATTACTGCTATAACAAATTTCTACAAACTTAATAGCTTCACCAACACAAATTTATTATATTACAGTATTGGAGGTCAGAAGTCCAAAATAAGTCTCACTGAGCTAAAATCAAAGTATCAACTTCCTTTCTGAAAACTATAGGAAAGAATCTATTTCCTTGTCTTTTCCAGCTTCTTCAGGCCATTTGCATTCCTTAACTCATGTCCGTCCTCCTCCATCTTCAAAGCCAGCAGCCAAGCTGCTCTCTTACCCTACTTCCATCACCACATCTCTTTCTCTGACTCTTCTCTTCTACCTCCTTCTTTCACTTCAATGGACACTTTTGATTACATTTTGACCATCTCATAATCAAGGATACTTCCTAGATGTTAAGGTCAGCTGATTGACAATATTAATTCTGTCTGTCTGCCACCTTAAGTCCCTCTTGCTATGATACATAACACATTCACAGGTTCTAGGAATTAGAAAGGGGGACATTATTTTCTGTCTACCACAATATATAAACTCCTTTAATCCTCAATAACCTCATTTAACAGATGAGGAAACTGAGCATAGAGAGCTGACATGAATTGCCCCAAATCACACAGCTAGTAATGCAGGTAGTCTTACTCCAGAGAATGTGTTCTTCACCTGTACTCTATACTGTACTGAAAAAGGAGTTTTAGATTAGAGGACCAAGTGTGGATGGGTGGCTTCCCCAGAAGGTTTGGGCATAGAAGAATAAATGTGTATTCCATTTGTCCATTCATCCATCCAACACTTTTGAGTATGTAATATCTATCAAGCTAAGTGCTGGGAAATCAAAAGAAAGTTAGACGTGGTTCCTGACTTCTAGAATTTTGCAGTTGCCTACATAAATTGTCAGAGAAATGAACAAATAATTACACAATAGGAGATAAGTCCTATTGCAGAAGTCTGTCCAAGACGATAAGACACGTTTGTGGAAGGGAGAAACTAAATCTACCTGACAACGAGATGTGGGTTTAATTTTTCCCGATTGCCTTTCCAAACATATCTTTCAGTGTTTGGTTTTTACAACTCAGCCCAAGCACTCTTGTCTCAGTTGCACAAAGAAGGCTTGTTATTTCTGCTTTTGCTCTTGTCTTTTCCCAGCCCTGGCAGGCTCTCCCTCTACTTCTAGTTATTGAATTCTACTCATCGTTCAAGACTGGGGTTTTTGTACCTGTATCTGTCTTCCTGAGTGGACAGGTTAGCCCCTTTCAGAGAAGGTTCGTGATCCCTGTACTTAATGGTACCTGGTACTTACAGGCTCTTAATGAATGTTGAATTAATGTATGCATGAGCACAAAACCACCTCAGATCCCACTGAGATCTCATTTTCCTCCTAATTTGTGGAGGACTCATTTGGCTTCCTGTCTCATTTGGTTTATCAGTTTTGTAAGTGTTTTTGTCTTATCCCACTCTCCACTTCTAAACCTTCTCTACAAAGACAGAGATCACATCTTCTGAGTTGTGCTGTGCAGCACTCAAATATCTATTGATTTTTAAATGATTGACTCCAGGCTAACTGAAAAGCATCCTACTTACAAGTGACCTTGCCTGAATTTCATCTCTCAAGGTCCCCAAATGAAGTAAAACTCATTTGACACAAAACACATGTTGATAGGACCACCACCTGCAATTGAGCAAGTAGTTCACTTTCTGTAGGAACCTGGCTCGAGGGGAAAAAGGCATTGAAATCCAGTGCATGCTCCTCTCTCCAAACCATGAGCAGTGGGGGTGCATGTGCACACAGGAAGCCATAACTTAATCTAACTTTTACAATGGTGCCCTCTCTTTGCTAAGAGCTGGGTCCTTGGGAATCTCCACCTAGGTGGGATGGCTTTTACAAATTCACCCAAAGATTCTATATGGGTAGCAAAGCCTCTGTTTTTTGATGGTTAAAAAGGCACTTTAGGATCTTTCAGTATCCTTATAAAAAGTAACAGCTATCTTTATGCTATGCAGAGATTATTAGAATGTAATTCTTAGAAAACTTAGGGACTTCACTGCTTAGACCAGTGTCACGTCCCTGGTATGGTGGATGTTCAATAAATATTTGTTCAATTAATGAATAAAGTGATGCAACCAAAAATAACACTTTTATTGACTTTGGCACAGAAAAATATTGTTTTCCAAATCCCAAGGTTATCTATTTCTTTTTTTAAATTTTTATTTTATTTATTTTTTTTATACAACAGGTTCTTATTAGTTATCTATTTTATACATATTACTATATATATATGTCAATCCCAATCTCCCACTTCATGCCACCAGCACCCCCACTCCCGCTTTCCCCCCTTGGTGTCCATACGTTTGTTCTCTACATCTGTGTCTCTGTTTCTGCCTTGCAAGCTGGTTCATCTGTACCATTTTTCTAGATTCCCCATATATGCATTAATGTACGGTATTTGTTTTTCTCTTTCTGACTTACTTCACTCTGTATGAAAGTCCCTAGGACCATCCATTTCTCTACAAATGACCTAATTTCATTCCTTTCTATGGCTGAATAATATTCCATTGTAAATATGTACCACATCTTTATCCATTCGTCTGTCGATGGACACTTAGGTTGCTTCCATGACCTGGCTATTGTAAATAGCACTGCAATGAACATTGGGGTGCATGTGTCTTTTTGAATTATGGTTTTCTCTGGGTATATGCCCAGTAGTGGGATTGCTGGGTCATATGGTAATTCTGTTTTTAGTTTTTTAAGGAACCTCCATACTATTCTCCATAGTGGCTGTACCAAATTACATCCCCACCTAAAGTGCAAGAGGGTTCCCTTTTCTCCACACCCTCTCCAGCATTTGTTGTTTGTAGATTTTCTGATGATGCCCATTCTAACTGGTGTGAGGTGATACCTCATTGTAGTTTTGATTTGCATTTCTCTAATAATTAGTGATGTTTTGAGTAGCTTTTCATGTGCCTCTTGGCCATCTGTATGTCTTCTCTGAAGAAATGTCTATTTAGGTCTTCTGACCATTTTTTGATTGGGTTGTTTGTTTTTTTGATATTGAACTACATGAGCTGTTTATATATTTTGGAGATTAATCCTTTGTCCGTTGATTCGTTTGCAAATATTTTCTCCCATTCTGAGGGTTGTCTTTTCATCTTGTTTATGGTTTCCTTTGCTGTGCAAAAGCTTTTAAGTTTCATTAGGTCCCATTGGTTTATTTTTGTTTTTATTTCCATTACTCTAGGAGGTGGGTCAAAAAAGATCTTGCTGTGATTTATGTCAAAGAGTATTCTCCCTATGTTTTCCTCTGAGAGTTTTATAGTGTCCAGGCTTGCATTTAGGTCTTTAATCCATTTTGAGTTTATTTTTGTGTATGGTGTTAGGGAGTATTCTAATTTCATTCTTTCATATGTAGCTGTCCAGTTTTCCCAGCACCACTTACTGAAGAGACTGTCTTTGCTCCATTGTATATCCTTGCCTCTTTAGTCATAGATTAGTTGACCATAGGTGCGTGGGTTTATCTCTGGGCTTTCTATCCCGTTTCATTGATCTATATTTCTGTTTTTGTGCCAGTATCATATTGTCTTGATTACTGTAGCTTTGTAGTATAGTCTGAAGTCAGGGAGTCTGATTCCTCCAGCTCCATTTTTTTTCCCTCAAGATTGTTTTGTCTATTCGGTGTCTTTCGTGTACCCATACAGATTTTAAGATTTTTTGTTCTAGTTCTGTAAAAAATACCATTGGTTATTTGATAGGGATTGCATTGAATCTGTATATTGCTTTGGGTCCTATAGTCATTTTCACAATATTGATTCTTTCCATCCAAGAATATCGTATATCTATCCATCTGTTTGTGTCATCTTTGATTTCTTTCATCAGTGTCTTATAGTTTTCTGAGTACAGGTCTTTTACCTCCTTAGGTAGGTTTATTCCTAGGTATTTTATTCTTTTTCTTGCAATGGTGAATGGATTTTTTCCTTAATTTCTCTTTCTGATCTTTCATTGTTAGTGTATAGGAATGCAAGAGATTTCTGTGCATTAATTTTGTATCCTGAAACTTTAGCAAAATCATTGATTAGCTCTAGTAGTTTTCTGGTGGCATCTTTAGGATTCTCTATGTATAGTATCATGTCATCTGCAAATGGTGACAGTTTTACTTCTTCTTTTCCAATTCGTATTCCTTTTATTTCTTTTTCTTCTCTGAATGCCATGGCTAGGACTTCCAAGACTATGTTGAATAAGAGTGGTGAGAGTGGACATCCTTGTCTTGTTCCTGATCTTAGATAAAATGCTTTCAGTTTTTTACCATTAAGAATGATGTTTGCTGTGGGTTTGTTGTATATGGCCTTTATTATGTTAAGGTAGGTTCCCTCTATGCCCACTTTCTGAAGAGTTTTTATCATAAATGGGTGTTGAATTTTGTCAAAAGCTTTTTCTGCATCTATTGCAATGATCATATGGTTTTTATTCTTCAATCTGTTAATATGGTGTATCACATTGATGGATTTGCATATAATGAAGAATCCTTGCATCCCTGGGATAAATCCCACTTGATCATGGTGTATGATCCTTTTAATGTGATGTTGGATTTTGTTTGCTAGTATTTTGTTGAGGATTTTTGCATGTGTATTCATCAGTAATATTGGTCTGTAATTTTCTCTTTTTGTAGTATCTTTGTCTGGCTTTGATATCAGGGTGGTGGTGGCCTCGTAGAATGAGTTTGGGAGTGTTCCTTCCTCTGCAACTTTTTGGAAGAGTTTGAGAAGGATGGCTGTCAGCTCTTCTCTAAATGTTTGATAGAATTCACCTGTGCAGCCATCTGGTCCTGGACTTTTGTTTGTTGGGAGATATTTAATCACAGTTTCAATTTCATTACTTGTGATTTGTCTGTTCATGTTTTCTATTTCTTCCTGGTTCAGTCTTGGAAGGTTATAACTTTCTAAGAATTTGCCCATTTCTTCCAGGTTGTTCATTTCATTGGCATAGAGTTGCTTGTAGTAGTCTCTTATGATGCTTTGTATTTCTGTGGTGTCCGTTGTAACTTCTCCTTTTTCATTTCCAATTTTATTGATTTGAGTCCTCTCCCTGTTTTTCTTGATGAGTCTGGCTAAAGGCTTATCAATTTTGTTTATCTTCTCAAAGAACCAGCTTTTGGTTTTATTGATCTTTGCTATTGTTTTCTTGTTTCTATTTCATTTTTTTCTGCTCTGATCTTTATGATTTCTTTCCTTCTACTAAGTTTGGGTTTTGTTTGTTCTTCTTTCTCTAATTACTTTAGGTGTAAAGTTAGGTTGTTTATATGAGATTTTTCTCATTTCTTGAGGTAGGATTGTATTGCTATATACTTCCCTCTTAGCACTGCTTTTGCTGCATCCCATAGGTTTTGGATTGTCGTGTTTTCATTGTCATTTGTCTCTAGGTATTTTTTGATTTCCTCTTTGATTTCTTCAGTGACTACTTGGTTATTTAGTAGCATATTGTTTAACCTCCATGTGTTTGTGTTTTTTTACATTTTTTTCCCTGTAATTTATTTCTAATCTCATAGCAATGTGGTCAGAAAAGTTGCTTGATATGATTTCAATTTTCTTAAATGTACTGAGGCTTGATTTGTGACCCAAGATGTGATCTACCCTGGAGAATGTTCCGTATGCACTTGAAAAGAAAGTGTAATCTGCTGTTTTCGGATGGAATGTCCTATAAATATCAATTAAATCTATCTGGTCTATTGTGTCATTTAAAGCTTGTGTTTCCTTATTAATTTTCTGTCTGGATGATCTCTCTATTGGTGTAAGTGAGGTGTTAACGTCCCCCACTATTATTGTGTTACTGTCGATTTCCTCTTTTGTAGCTGTTAGCATTCGCCTTATGTATTGAGGTGCTCCTATGTTGGGTGCATATATATTTATAATTGTTATATGTTTTTCTTGGATTGATCCCTTGATCATTATGTATTGTCCTTCCTTGTCCCTTGTAACATTCTTTGCTTTAAAGTCTATTTTATCTGAAATGAGTATTGCTACTCCAGCTTTCTTTTGATTTCCATTTGCATGGAATATCTTTTTCCATCCCCTCACTTTCAGTCTGTATGTGTCCCTAGGTCTGAAGTGGGTCTCTTGTAGACAGCATATATATGGGTCTTGTTTTTGTATCCATTCAGCAAGCCTGTGTCTTTTGGTTGGAGCATTTAATCCATTCACATTTAAGGTAATTATCGATATGTATGTTCCTATTACCATTTTCTTAATTGTTTTGGGTCTGTTTTTGTAGGTCATTTTCTTTTCTTGTGTTTCCCACTTAGAGAAGTTCCTTTAGCATTTGTTGTAGAGCTGGTTTGGTGGTGATGAATTCTCTTAGCTTTTGCTTGTCTGTAAAACTTTTGATTTCTCCATCGAATCTGAGTAAGATCCTTGCCGGATAGAGTAATCTTGGTTGTAGGTTCTTCCCTTTCATCACTTTAAATATATCATGCCCCTCCCTTCTGGCTTGTAGAGTTTCTGCTGAGAAATCAGCTGTTCACCTTATGGGAGTTTCCTTGTATGTTATTTGTCATTTTTCCCTTGTTGCTTTTAATAATTTTTCTTTGTCTTTAATTTTTGTCAGTTTGATTACTATGTGTCTTGGCATGTTTCTCCTTGGGTTTATCCTGCCTGGGACTCTCTGTGCTTCCTGGACTTGGGTGGCTATTTCCTTTCCCATGTTAGGGAAGTTTTCAACTATAAACTCTTCAGATATTTTCTTGGGTCCTTTCTCTCTCTCTTCTCCTTCTGGGACCCCTATAATGCGAATGTTCATGCATTTAATGTTGTCCCAGAGGTCTCTTAGGCTCTCTTCATTTCTTTTCATTCCTTTTTCTTTATTCTGTTCCACAGCTGTGAATTCCACCATTCTGTCTTCCAGCTCACTTGTCTGTTCTTCTGCCTCAGTTATTCTGCTATTGCTTCCCTCTAGTGTATTTTTCATTTCAGTTATTGTATTGTTCATCTCTGTTTGTTTGTTCTTTAATTCTTCTAGGTCTTTATTAAACATTTCTTGCATCTTCTCGATCTTTGCCTCCATTCTTTTTCCAAGGTCCTGGATCATCTTCACTATCATTATTCTCAATTCTTTTTCTGGAAGGTTGCCTATCTCCACTTCATTTAGTTGTTTTTCTGGGGTTTTATCTTGTTCCTTCATCTGATACATAGTCCTCTGCCTTTCATTTTATCTATCTTTCTGTGAATGTGGTTTTCATTCCACAGGCTGCAGGATTGTAGTTCTTCTTGCTTCTGCTGTCTGCCCTCTGACAAGTGTATCTATTTCTTGATTCACTTTATTCTGTAACGTACATCCCCTTATTACCATGGTTGAAGTTCATTTGCAAACAAGAAAAAGTAGCAATGGGAGAATTCGAGCAGACAGCCAATATATGAGAAAAGGAATTATAATCAAGTTTTCAATATGAGTTTCCTCTTGTGTAAAATATATTATCTACTGGTTTGCCCAAAAGTCAATGTGTCATGGGACAGAAAAGAACATTGAACTGAGTCAAGAGGCATGGATTTCAGCACCGCTTTCTTCGCACTTGTGATATGTGAGCTTGGGCACATCACCTGGTCCTCTGTGCCTTGGTTTTCTTATTTGTGAATTTGGAGTGTCACCATCTGCCTCTTGTCATCCACAGGGATGATGCAAGGGGCAAATAGCATAATGCATGTCATTGCTCTTTGCAAGATTAAAAGCCACTGAGTGCTCAACAAAACATGCCTCTCAGTCCATGACAAGCACTGCATTCTACAGTGAAAGGGCCAGGAAAGTGACAGAAGGAACTAACCACCCCACTGGTGTCAGCCTCTCTCACTATGCCATCCTAAGTTTTGTCTCCAGGAAACATCTGCATTTGCAATCTTAGAATTAAAATTTTAATTAAACCTAAAATAATTGCATAGTATTTTCCAGATATACTGCTTTCTGTAGTGGATATTACAAAATGAATTATGTATGATCCCTGGATGATGATTTTATCAGCCCCTTTATTTTAAAGAAACTATGAGATGAGGACTCAATCGGGATTTAGGATCTATTTCTTACCACTTCTTATCAGCTGTGTGATTTTTAGATGAGTTGTCTGACGTCCTTGAACCTCCAGTTTCTCATCTAGAAAAAAGGAGTAAATAATAACTGTCCCACAAAGGTTGGTTTGTTTGTTTGTTTCCCCATAGAGAAAATGAGATAAGTAGATAACTAACTTTACAAACCTAGAGCAACATACAAATTACTCTATGGTGAGGCTGGTTTTTATTATCCAAGGTCACAGAGCTCATTAAAGATATCCTGGGAAAGTCAGCCACCACAGACCCTGCTTTTCCTCCATGACCCCTGTAACCTTGAGCAACCTGGGGAAGAGGTAATTGAACAGAAACTACTACTTCGGAAGAAACAGAATCAAAATATCGAAACTATTGACTCAATATTGACTCACCCTTAAGGCAGTAAACAGTGCTTTTTCTCTGACCTTTCCACATCCTGGGGCAGTCAATAACCTGGCCGCTAGATGCAGCGCCTGCCACTGATTCTGATTTGGGAGTACTTTAACCTTGAACTGAGCTCCAAGTAACCAAGGCAACAGGAAGTCAGCTTCTGCGTCAAAGGAGGTGGAATCCATAAATCAAGTCCCTAATGAAAACACGGTGTGCAGGTAGAGGTTCAAGAGGATAAGTGGTCTATGAGAAATTACCTTTGAAAATGAGTGACTGTCCCTCTATAGGCTACTGCACAGTTTCAAAGTGTTTTTTAAAAAATTATCAATAGAGGTCTACAGGTTATAGTAGAATGTTTTCATATAGGTTTAACTTTTTTTTATTTCCTTTTGGCTTCTCTGTCTTAATTATGAACAGATGTTGGATCCACAAAGTTATTAGCATTGTTATTTCCTCCTTTAAAAATGTACTGGCCTCCAGATATGCAAGCCTCAATACAATTTGTCCTGTGTTGGGGTTTGGTGATCCTCTGAACACATCTACCAAGTGTGCTCTCCATACAGTTTGCTGTCCGAATTTGACATAGTGATCCTTTCCCAGATCAAAGCCATCCTTGCTTTTCCTCATGCCCCCGTGTAAACAGCAGTGCCACATCTCAGTGGTCCAGTCAGTACATTGCTGAATCTGGGTTTCTTTATGATTGATCTCCAGCCTCAAAAATCTTCCTCCCATGGAGAGAGCAGCCAGGCCCATTCTGGGAAGGAACTTGCCAAATATCCCACCACTCTACCATCACTGAGCATTTGTGAGAACTTGGTTCTGAACTGTTTCATGTTCCTCTGGTCCTTTGGGTACCTCTCCATGGAGCATCAGCTGCCACCTGGAATGAAGAGAAACAAAGGCTTCCAGTGGCCAGCCTGCCCAATGCTCTCTCCCAAGAAGTCACCCATTCCAGTCTCCTGAGACCTCTGCTCTCAGACAGAGTTTATGCATTACAAGTACTGTTATATTAGCCTTTGTTTAACGTTTACCTAATATTCTTGCCCACATATACTACTTCTGGGATTGTTTCCCTAATCCTTTCAAAACTGAAAAATGCCTGAGCAAACATCAGGATTTTTTTTTTTTTTTCAATTTGTTTTCAAATTCATTGGACGGCAACTGGCAAACAGTATAATCTAGAAAATCCTAAATTATCTAGGGTTTTCAAGATAGCTAAAGAGTGACAATCTGAATTATAGAGTGTTTTAAATGTCATCTTATTACTTTTAACTTATTCTGTACCATAAACACTTGAGTAGCAAAGTACACCCGATAGAGGTGTGATCAGATCTGCTTTAAGGGAATGATGTGGATTGTGAACATTTGCATGAAAAGGAGTACAACTAAAATGGCTTGAAATCACTGTGTTCCTGAGTGAGAGCTAAATATCTGCCTGCTAATCCTGTTTATGGTTCATTCCCTGCACATATAATAATATGAGCAAAGAACTCCCTGTCCCACCTGTGTCCACAGGTACAAAGAGGACAGACAGATCAGGGAGTTTTTCCAAAGGAGCTGTTATCCAATAGAACTCTGGCAGCTTAGAGTTCTGGAGGTGTGCTGTGCAAAGGACGCCTGCATCCATTTGACAGGAACAGGGCCAGGGTGGCGTGGAGTACCACGGTGGGGAATTCTTATCAGACTCAGGCCTGCTATCCCATTGCAGATTTGTTAGCAGCCCACTATTCTAGCACATCAGTCAGTCTACCCAGATGACCATACTCTGATAGACTTCTAGATTCTTTCCAAACTATGCTTATTTTGTTAATGGAAAAAGAGTTTAATATATGTTTGTGGTTTAAAAAATATTAACAATAAAGAAGGCTAAGGAGCAAAAGTAAAAACTCCCTCACTAATCTCCCCTGTGCTCTCCTTCCTCAGAATAACCATGGTTAACTATTTGGATGTATCTCCTTGCAGAAGATTCTGTTTGCATTTTACATATACTGCATGTGTATACCTTGTGTATTCCTGGCACACCTGCATATTTTACAAGCGGGCATCATCCGGGGATCATGTACGTGTTTGCTGCACCTCCTGATTTCTTGATGGTTGTGCCTTGCAGTCTCTCTGTCGTAGAATTTGATGTTTATCCACTCCCATAGTCAAACGCTATGAAATACGAAATCAAAAAAGAAAAATTTATTTTTATTTACAGCACCTCAAGTGGAGGTTTCAGAGATCGGGATGGAGAGTAGGAGGAAGGTAGTAGACGGTAAATGAAAGTTGTTGCATTTCTTCCTTAGGTGGTTACAGGTGCCTTTTCCAGGTGTGATATAGGCCCTCTGTGTCCTCAGTGTGAAGCATGCTGTTGGTAGACCAGGTCATGGGCAGAAGTTGGAAGATGGTAAGGTAGACCAAGATGATCCCTGAGTTTAGCATCTGACTGCTTGAAAACTTTGAGCTCTGACATTAAGAGCTGTATGAGTTTAGTAAGTTTAGTAAGTTATCTCTTAACATTTCAGAAATATGTCGTCCTCATCTATAAAAGTAAGAAAAGAGTAACCTCCACACTACATGCTTCACAGGGCTGCCATTAGGCCAAAGTGAGCAGATCTCAGTGGAGGTGAGCTGTGTCACTCAAGTTGGTTGAGATGGGAAAAAAGGGCAGGAACTACCATGATATGGCCTGTTTCATGTTGTTGCTATCAGTGGCATGTAGCCTACAAATAAAGAAATTCTGAGTAGATGACCATTTGACATGGATTCAGACACCTCCAGCTTCTGAACTTATGTTTGGATGAGTTGGAGAGTGACTTGTTTTGCAGCTAGGGATGTACAAGGTGTCCAGAAATCCTTGGTCATGTCAGGGAAGAGAACTGAGCCTTTGTTGGCTGGTTTCTGTTTGGCCTGAGGAGCAGGTTATAATAGTGATAGCAGTATAATAGGAATAATCATAACAGGAAACAATTATATAGCATGAACTATGTGCCAGACTCTGTTCTAGGCCCTTTATTTTGATTGATCATGGATGCCCCCAACCACCCCTGTGAGGTAATGCAGTTCCATCCCATCTGCACAGTTAAGGAAGCTTGAAGCTTGGAGAGGTTAAGTAACTTGCTCATGATCACACAGCTGAAAAGTAAGAGGGCCGGGATTTGAGCCCAGCAAACAAGGCTCCAGAACAGTTCTTATAATGTGTTATGTAGTAAATTTCCAGGCCCTTTCAGAGGCACCTCATAAGAGTCTACCCAGGCTTTTCAGCATCAAAAAGTTGTGACTATTATGACCAGACACTCAAAGGCCCCCAAGTTCAGCTCTTACTTGGCCCAGTCACTGTTGTGACACACCAGTCCCCACAGGGCATCTCCTGCCTCCAGAAGGCTGGCCTCTTGTCTGAATCATCTTCATTCCTCACCCATGACTTAGCAGACACTCTTCTCAGCACTGGGAATGCCTTTCCTTCGACCTTGCTGCTCTAGCATGAGCTCTGGGAAGCCTTTCCTTACTTCTTCCCACACAAATCCCTGCCTCCTGAGAACTCCCCAGGCACTTGGAATGAATAACACACAGGCCTGCCCATACTTGTTGCCCAGTTTTTCCTTTTCATTTAGTCTTGTCTTCCTAGCTGGATGAGATGAGAAGCCTCACTAGGGTGGGGTCAACTTCTCCCCTCCATGCTCTGCACACCAAAACCTCTGTAAAGACAGGCTTCTTGATCCATGGAAGGTAAAGCGTGCATGATGGCTTACACTGCTTCATTAGGCCTGTGCCCCGACCCCCACTTTCAGGCAGGCCACCTGGAATGTTGTCACCACTAACCTCAGCCACAAAACCAAAACCAGTCATGCTGCTAATTTGTTTTGTTTTGTTTCCTTTAAACATTCTAAAATGTCATTCTTGCACCAGAAGGAGGTCAGATCATTTGATGATTTCTTCAGGTCACTTTCAGATTTTATGTTGTCTGTCTTCCTATTTCTTTAAAGTAACTGCAGGCTTTGGGGTTATTTTCTTTAGGGATACCAAGTCCCCACTTAAAAGTGGACCAAACAGCAGCACATAGTAAGAATGAGGGCTCAGCGTCCACCATGATGACCAGGAAGAAGCCAGCTGCAGTGGACAGTGTTGCAATCCCACCAGCCCCAGTGTTATCTCTCCTTGCTGCATCTGCAGCAACATCAGATGCAGGTGAGCACTTCAGATGCTTTGGGTTCACCCCAGGGAAGGTGGGCATGGAGAAGGCCCTCTGGGAATGTGCTGCTGCTAAGTACAGGTAAGAGTTCTCTCTTCAGCCAACCTCCTGCGGACACTGAGCATGTGAGCTGTTTCAGCATTGGAGTTTTCAAGTGGGAGAAGGTCTAAGAAAGGAAGGAGATCATCTCAGAACCTGGAGGCAAAGGTCAGTGAGTAGTAGTAACAGTATTAATCACTCTTTATCAAGCCTTAGTAACTACTAGTCTCTGCATATAGGACCTTATATATCTCATGTAACTCATAAAATAACGCTGTGAAATAAATACATGTGTCTTCATTCCAGAAGAGGAAGCTAATGGGAAGGAAACTTGCCCCAGGAACCTGTGGACACTCAGAATTCCAACTCAGATCCAAGACCCATGCTCTCAACCACTGCATTTCATTACCTCCTGTGCTCACCATGGTTGGGAGATGGTAATCAGAGTTTCCCTGAGGACTTGATTCATTCTAGCTCATGATGTCATGAGTTCCTCAATAGTCACCAGACTCCTCACTGGCAGTTTATAAAGTACAAGCGCCTTACTCAGACATCCCATATGCTCTGCCTTCCGCTACTCCCCACATCACCTCCCAGCAGTCCTGTGCACCAACTCCAGTTTGCCACGCTCATCCCTACTGCCAGGAAGGAAGGCCTTGGACTTGGCTTAACACCTTTCTTTAGGACAGCCTTACTCGGTTCTATTCACATCTCACAGATCTTCAAGGCCCAGGGAGTCACACCTCCTCTGAATGCCTGTAGCATCCAGTGTCTCTGCCATGCATTTACCACCCACTTGTAGACTACACGAGAAATGCTTCTATTTAACTTCTTCTCTCTCATGACAGAATTGTATGTACTTCAGAGATAGAATCCATGATTTAGATTCTTGCTATCTTCATGGCACACAGAGTGATGGCACATTCCATAAAATGTGTTGAATTGATGCACTGGTAAATGTTAAGCATATTGCAGTATTTACAAATGCCTATTATGATTAGAAGCCCAAGAAGATACTCATTATTGATATTCGCCTAAACTCATCTTCTAATTCAGCAGTTTGCTTTAAGCAGAGAACTCAGCTACATACCTACCTCCTTCATGGAGACCATTGGTAATTAGAAAATGAGCCCAACTGAAATAACAGAAAGAAATATTTGGACTGACACTTCCCAAATTGAGTTTCACAAAATATTGGTAGGTGTTTTGTGATAAATGTTTTCATAGTTAGGTGAGTGTGAGGAATGCTACACTGCATCTGCTTCCTTTCTGCAGGGTTTTTCTGGGCTTTTAATTGACCAATGTGCATTGTGAGGTTCCAGGAGAGTGAGACACAGAATTTCATGGCCTTACCTGACCACGAAACTCATTTTTCTGGGAATAGCTCTTAACATCTCTTGGAAATGGTATTCTTCCCAGGCACTTGGGAAATCTTGCTCTGAAGAAACGGGATCATCTCTCAAATATGATCAAGAATATTAACATCTTTCACATGTTAGGTGTGAAATGAAAAGTTTTTTTTATGGAAATGCCAGGTAAACGATGCCAGCAATGAGAACAAGGAGAGGTCCTAGGAGGAGAGTCACAGAGGAAAGGGGAAGAAGCTTCCCCTGAGACTTGCAGCTCCTTTATGGGAGGGCACCTGTGGAGGGAGTCCGAGAAGTGGGCACTGCTGCCATGCCTGGAACTCTGGGAATTCATCACTTGTCTGGAGCAAAAGATTTGGGCCAAGGTCTGCACACCCACCCAGATAATTGCTTGCTCAACCCTGTCGGTTAAGCTCTGGAGGCCTCCCTTGGCTTCCCTGTATGGATTTAAAAATTAGCCTGCATGTTTCCGCCTTTGCTTGCCAAGCACAGATATTTCCCAGAGGCAAAAGGCAGGTGATCCCCAATTTTCCTTCCCTGAACTTTTTCCATGCTGTGTGAGAGAACACATTCTTGGGATCCCAAGCTTCTACGGGCTTGCCTCCTCTATTTGCGTTCAATAATTTACAAATATGCCAAATGGGCGTAGAAACAGGTGGGTATTAAACTTTTAAACCTGCCTCTCTGGTAATCAGAGCTGAGCCAAAGCTCTCCTGTTTCAGGATGTAGGAATGGGCTGTTTATTTTTGGCAATGCTCAAATGAGACCCTCATGAG
Organism: Balaenoptera ricei; assembly: GCF_028023285.1. NCBI lineage: Eukaryota > Metazoa > Chordata > Mammalia > Artiodactyla > Balaenopteridae > Balaenoptera > Balaenoptera ricei. The sequence continues at coordinate 65,345,046 of NC_082652.1, forward strand.
AGTTTCACAGATTTGGTCCATTTCCGGGTCTTAGGCTGCTGAGCAGAACTTTTGTGGGAAAACAGGCTAAAGATCTACTCCAGGTGCTGAAGACCAGACCTTCCTGAGATTCCACTCCCCACAGACAAACGTCTTCCCACAAACCTAAGAGAGTTAGGGTCGCACAGCCTGGGCTCATGCCCAATACCCCGTTTCACACGTGAAGAAATTGATGCTTCTGAGATTCAGAGATTTGCCTGAGTTCATGCAGTTGGATTGGAACCCAAATTTCTTGATTTACTGCCTGATTTCCAGTGGAATCTCATTTCTATCATAGGCCCAACAGTAGCAAAGGCAGATTTCTTTCTCCCTAATTACGGACTCCTACTTCTTTTAGAGAACAGTGAGTGAAACTCATAATGTGATGCTTTAAGCAGAGTCAGGCATACAGAAAGTAGTTAATAAATAGGTTCTGGGTTTGATTTCATTCAATTGGGTGCTTGTACATTAATCATACATGTTTCTGATGAGACAACTCACTTAATTGTTGTTTTCTTTAGAGTCCCATCTTTCACTATAAGTAAGGTAATTTAGAATTACTTCTGGCCATATAAAGAAATCAACATTTTTCAATAGGTCGTCATTTCTACAGAGTGGTTTTGAAGACCCAGACAAGTGCAGAGAAGATAAAGGAAAGAAGAGTAAAATTAAGTGGCTTATAAAGCAAAATTAATTTAAGAAATCATTTATTGAGTTTTTTTTTTTTTTTTTTTTTGGCCACGCCTCACAACATACGGGATCTTAGTTCCCCGACCAGGGATCTAACCTGTGCCCTCGACAGTGGAAGTGCAGAGTCCTAACCACTGGACTGCCAGGGAATTCCCTATTGAGTTTTTTAAATACTAAAATAATTCAATTAATTTGAAATTACTTTTATTTTAAAATAATGTAAACTAAGTTATCTAGTACAGTTCCTGACACATAGTAGATGCTCAATAAATAATCACTAAGTGAAATGAATGATTACGAGGCAGTAGCTGTGTGTTTATTCCGTACCAAACAAGATGGGAGACGTCTGAGAAAAACATGCTTGATATTGGAACTGCTTAACAAGCAAATGGAAAAATCTTTGACAGACATGTGGTAAGCTGTTGGTAAATACTTGCCAAATAATTGATCAGTCTATATCCTAATGGTATTTTTTCAAACAGGTAATCTTTGGTAAAAGAAAAAAAAAAAGGAAGGTTTCCCACCTTATTTTATAAACATTATAATGTGGAAGAAATGAATGTGGGTCAAAGGCTTAAAAATATGTCTTTTTCTAGCTCGTGCGTGTGTGTGTATGTATATTTTTGTTTATTTAAGGCAATTTTTTAGCTTCTCCAAGTCTGAGAGTCATGCTGATTATGAAGTTATTGATTTGGAGGAAGACACAGAAGAGGAGCTGCAGGAGAGGGTGGCCAGACTGAGAACATGTCAGTCTGTGAGCTACTGGGAGGGAGGGAAGGCAGTGGCTGCCACTGGTGCTCAAGCAGTTCAGCCTTCGTGATCAAACTGCTCAATAGCCATTGATCAGCTGCAGTCCCCTGGCACAACAAAGGAGGTCTGGTTCAAGGGAGCACTGCATCATTATTGTGAGTAATTAGGGCTAACGCAGTGAAAGCTTCAATAAAGTTTGTTCAAAATGATGCATAATTTGAAATAACTTCCATTGCACTGTCCCAATAATGACTGAATAACCACATCAGATAATCTGTACCTGAATAAGTCAGCCTTATTTTTCTGATCTTCTACACATTGAAGTAACTTCTCAGGGAGGTTATGCGATATGTAGAGAGTGCATGATTTTACTACTGAAACATGCCCCCCACACACACACTTTGTATTGATATTTAAGATGAGACTATATTATTAAGTAAATTACAAATTTTGTAGGAACTTCATAAAACACCAAGAAAAAAAAAATTTCTTTGGTTCTGCACCTGAAAAGTCTAGAGTAGTAGTAATGGAAAAGCAAGCAAACAGGAAAGCATTTCTTTCTTATTTTCTCTCTCCCTCTCTCTCTCTCTCTCTCTCTCTCTCTCTCTCACACACACACACACACACACACACACACTGATAGTCTCTCATCTTAAATCCAAGTAGGAAAAAAGATATGTCTCAGGGTTGCTATCACCAAATCTCACCTGCTCAAGGTGTAGCCCTGTTAGAGATGACAAGGGCAGCGGAGGGAGCACAGCTCTTACTTTATAGTTTGTATCTGTTTCGTATCAAGGCTAATATATTATTCTCTCAAACTGTGTCATCTGCCCTGTTTAAAACTATCAGAGTAAGTGAAAATATTTAAATTTCACAAGTCAGACATTTTGCTTCTAAAAGCAAAGACATATTAGGTAAACCATTTCGTTATTAAACCAAACTATCAGCCCAATCAGAACTGGCTGATACTTGTAATCAAGATGCCAAACTTTAAGCTTAAAAAATTACCTTTACAAATTAAAGAGTGAATTCTTAATTCTAATGGAATCAGAATGAAATCCACCATTCTAGTAGCTGGAGCAAAAATGATCATGAAAATTGCTTCTAACTCCCAAATTCTAGGATGCCTGACTTTTCTGTTAACCAGCTGCCATTTATGGAGAGGGACCCAAAAAGATGAAATGATATCCAGGTACAAATGCAAAAAGCAGTGAACAGGAATTTCAGAATTGTAAAGTAATTTATTTATTTATTTTTTGTCCTGTGTGGTATCATGATCTGAAGTTCCTAACCAAAATAATGGGTAGATTCAGCCAAAAGTCTTGTCTTTCCAAAAGAACCAAAATAGAGCAAATGAATGTGCAAGTTAATAGGATTTGAAACATCCAAGAGCCATAAGTTTACAAACCAAAGAAGTCATCAAGTTGTAAAATAAATTTCTCTAAGTCCAGATTTATCACTTAAAATATACAATAGAAAAAGTTCAAAAAGATCTAGAGAAAATGAAGCTTTATTTTAAACACAAATCATTCAAATTGTCTGAAAAATGCTACCTACCGGGCCACCTTGAAGCAGCACAGAATCACTCTGTTTGCCTATCGAGCTCTACTGAACATGAGGTTCTTGATGAGCCCTCTCGCTTTAGCTCTGGGCCATGAAGAGACCCAGCAGGGTTGCAAACTTCCGTGCTTCCCTGAAGACCCCATCACACCAAAGGCCTTCTGAAAAACTTCCAGTTTTTTTGCCCGAAAAGGAGAAAATAAGCTCTTTTCTGATTTAAACTGGACATCCTGGAAAAGCTGAGCTGTTCCGTGGCTAAGGCTGCAAACATCCCCAAGAAGCACCAAATTCTCCAGAATCTGGGCCCATCTCCTTGGAAATGTCAGCCAGCACCAAACTCCTTTGGAATCCCCATTATCAGAGTGTAATTTGCAAAAAACTAAAAACTCATGTCAAGGATTCATTCAACTCTTTAATGAGGAAACCAACATGGTGATATAGCTGGTCCAAAAAGAATTAGAACTAGAAGAAAAGGGCATTACAGGAATGTAGGCATTAGAGAAAGAATGCCAAGCAAGATTGTTCAGTTAATGTCCTAATGGACAATAAAACTATAACCTCTGGGCTTATCTTTTCTACTGGAAAGAAATCATTTGCATATTTTCTGGGCAAAAACCTACAAGTTAATATATTACCTGGCAGAATCTGGGGCTTAATTAGTAGTGGATAGTGAATCCCCTGTAAGATGACACTAAGACTCCACAAGGACATGCACCCTTCCATTTGTCTTGTTTCTAAGTTTTGGCTCATTTTTCTTGACACCACTTGTGGGCTGTGTGGTGCTCTAGTTGAACACATGTGTTCTTGCTTCCAGTCACCTGCATTGGAAGTTCAATACTGCACTAAAGCAGCTGGGTGTTCAGTCCTCAGTGTTCACACCTGTGAAATGGAGAAAAGCATGCCACCCAGTGTAGAGGATTGTGGTGAGGAATAAATGAGGTAATCCTTGTGAAAAATCTTAGCAGAGTGACTGACACATAGGAAGAGTTCAGCAAATTTGTGCTATTGTTGCTGCTACTATTGTTGTTGTTATTGTTATTGCTATTACCTATTTTCCACCCTGGAATGTTCCTGTCTCCTTCACCCACTCCTCAAGCTATTTGGATATCTAATTCATGATTACTCTTCATGACTCAGCTTAGGTGCCTTCAACTCTAGGAAGGCTTCCCTTACACCCACTTTGAGAATCACCCCACGGCCAAGTTAGACACCACATCCTCTGTGTTCCTCTCCCTACAAGCTGGTTGATCACTGGTCCCTACATTTAATGTAGTGTCCGTGTCTCATGCTGCACTGTCCACTCCCCTATTGTCAGGTCTTATTTGTCTTTGAAACCCCAGTACCTAGCACTGAGGTGGGCAAACAACAGCTAATCATTAAGTATTAATCAAAATGCACTGAACAACAACTGTTTCCTGCACAAAACCATCTGGTGCATGAAAACATATACTCTAGCATGATATTTATTAGAGCTGAGAGGCAATGATTTGCCTTTATTTTCCATGGCAGCCCCAGAAACAGCAAACCATCCTGAGACTGTTCAGCAGAGGGAGCAACCTGAAAGGGACCCCTGGGGCCTCCAGAATCTTCTGTTCAGTAATGGCAGACTAGCTCCTGGCTAATCCACCAGGATATCCTCCAGGGAAGATTATTTTCAAGTTAAGGAGTCAGCCTATGTGGCATGGTATGTGTAGTGCATAGGTATGTGTTTATTCAGAGAAGGAGGAACTTGTACACATAAATGTCTCCCTTCACTCAGAAGTTCTATGGGATTTTCAGGATGAGCTTCTCAATGGAAAGCTGGAGATTATACTGGCCTAGGTGTAATTTAATTATTTTATATAGGCTAGTCTTGCATTCTGTTCAGAGTATTGATTTCCTGAGGGCAGCAACCATTTCCTATTTAAGATTTGTCCCATTCAATGAGTATTGAGTATCCCATGAATTCTCAGAACCTTGGGTTCAATGGGATGAAAACAAGAGAAACAAAATCCAGGAACACTGTTATTAAGCAACATATAATCATATTTGGGTGTCAAGAACCTCATGCAGTGCTCAGTGCATAGTAGATACTCAGCAAACATGCCTGGACTGGACTTAACTAATTTTTCTCTCTCTAGAGCTGAGATTTTAGGAAAGACAGAAGGTTTAATGACAGGTTAGAAAGTGCCATGTCTGTGAGAAGTTTAACTCAATTTATCTTCTCTGCATGCTTTGTACAGATTATACTCCCAACCACCTCTTGCCACAGTCAGACCTTCTTAAAAATAGAGTAATGATAATAATATATTTTATCTTCTTCCCAGTGATAGTATCATTCACACCTCCATTGAAACCCAGTGGGAGGTTTGGCTGTGAGGCATCACACTCAGGGGGAGTCAGGTACGATTATTGTAATGAGTCTCCATGCTCAGAAATGCAGGAAATAAAACCTCCCAAACATGAAGCAATCTCTGTTAAGATACTCATTTTATATCAAATATTCAAACTCCTCTTTATAAATAGGAGAGAATGAAAGGACACTCTTCCAGGGCAGATTTTATGTGGACGAAAACACAAGGGCACAATATTTTATGATCAGTTTTGAGATGAAAGTGGCATGCCTGCTTTATTCATTGGCTTTTTCCATTTCCAGAAGTCTAATTAGATTGTTGGTTTAATGGTGGTGAGATAATTTAGTGGCAACTGAAAGCAACTGTGTTAATGAGAAGAGGGGACAGTGCTTTGGGTTTCCTGCAATTAATGGAGAGTTTTTGAAAAACTTCTTGGTTCCAGTGAAGTTGGCATACTGAGCCCAGCTGTGGAGAAGGGGGACAAGGTCTTTCCTGCTTATTGCTGTGGAAATGCCCTCAGGCAACGTGGAAGAACTGTGTAATGACTGTCATTAAGAATGATCTTTAGTGGTCCAGGCAGACTGTAAGTCAGTCTAAGAGACTGGAGAGAGAATTTAGAGAGAATAGACAGGTGTGACAAAGAGAAAGAGACACACAGAAAGACACAGAGAGAGGTATAACTCACCCGCAGCCCTCTCCACTCTACCTTTGAGGGTCACTGGAATAATCCCAGAGCACCTCCCAAGGGGCCTCCTTCTCCTGCTGCTTAAACTAGAATTGACTAGACAAGGCTGGATTAGAATAGACTAGAACGGATCTCTGCAAACCCCTTCATGTTGCAGCTGAGGAAACTGAGCTCAGAGAAGTGAACTGAATTACAAATATTACCTGCTAGGAATTAGGAAACCTGGACTCTTTCTGGCTACCACACAGATGTAAAGTGAAAACTGCATTTGGAATTCAAGGACCAGTGTTACTGCATAGCCTGCAGTACTTAATTCATTTCCTTAGGTGAGTCACAGTCTAAATTAGACTTCTGAGTCTCGGTTTCCTTACCAGTGAAATGGGAAAAATAATTTCTGCTTTTTAGGCAGTGGTGAGAAAGAAATGAAACAGCACCAATTCCATGTTCAAAGCAATATATCACTATTTTATAACCCCTTTCATGTTAAAAATGAAGTCATGCCATGCCAGGATTTAATCATGTTAAGTCATAATTTAGTCATGTTATGACTCAGGTCATAATACCCATTAACTATCTTTAGAAGTTTTATCCTCACTACCTCCCCCAGATACCCTTATCTCAGGGCACAGTCAAACCCCCCTTTACCTATTAGGGCTTCATATTGAGCTCATCTTACTGGAACGTCTATAAGGCTTTGTTACAAATTGTCAGATATTTTTCAAGTACCTGCCACAATGATACATACACGTAAAGATTAGCGCTTTCCCTAGGAGAACTTTCACACTATTTGGGAAGGCCTGACTCTAAAACATGAGATGGCCAAGTAATATTTTTAACTTATTAGATTGAATAACAATCTCAGATACTAACAGAGCTATCATTTAGCAACCAAGAAGTCATTAGTTTCCAACTGAAGGGCACTAAGGGAGTTCAGAGGACACTGAGATGATCTGTGCATGGGTATGTGTTTATTCAGAGAAGGAGGAACTTGTACACATAAATGTCTCCCTTCACTCAGAAGTTCTATGGGATTTTCAGGATGAGCTTCTCAATGGAAAGCTGGAGATTATACTGGCCTAGGTGTAATTTAATTACACTAGGACACTGAGATGTGGGAGTTGGAGGACACTGAGATGATCTGGGAAGAGAAGAGTTGAGATGGCCTTCTAAGGATGGACCAAATTAAAAGCACAGAGATCTCTAAGACAGGAGTATATGTGGAAATAATGACAGATGAGGCTGGAAGAGAGGTTTGGAGTCAGAACCTAGAGTCCCTGAAATTCTAGAATGAGTCATGGTGACCCTTCTGAAGGACAGTGATAGCAAAATAAAGCCATGGACCAATAGCTGTCTGCAATTGTATTTTGATTGGCCTACACAGGTTTATACATTTTTTTAAATTAATTAATCTGCAGATTGTAAACATCAGAAGATTTACATAATAATCAAGAGTTCTGGTTTTTTGAAACTCATATTATCTGATAACTTTGGGCTTAGATTCCTACCTGGCAACAATGATTGATACAGAATAACATTTGCCCCCTTAGATGGGCCATATTCTCTTTAGTCTCCCATGCCCTCCCCTATTCCCCCCACCTTTCTTCCTAATCCTGGCCAACCTCACTCATTATACTGGCTGTCTGGCTCCCTATAGGGAACCCTTAAAGGCATTTGACCTGGAGAAAGCAGCAGGATCAAATCAATATGCAAGAAGGCCTAGTCTAGCAGTAGGGCAGGTGATCTGTAGTAATACCTTCTGTTATTTAACTATGAAATTTGGCGATTAGAAAAGGCCTTTGAAATTGTAAAACTGAGAGAAATTTGGTGTTAGAAAAGGCCTTTGAAATTGTAAAACTGAGAGAAATTTGGTGTTCTGATGCAGTCATTAGTAGAAAATTAACAGGGAAACCCAGGTTTTCTCACTTCTTGTCCAGCTCCTTGTCTTCTTTGCCTTCTTAAGGAAATATGGTATGAACTCACTTTGAAATAGGGCAACCCTTGCTTGAATCTTTGAGTCCATGACTTCTAAGATGTGTCCTTTGGGGCAATTATTTAACCTCTAAGGTCTCAGTTTTCATCTCTGTACAACAGAGATAGTAATGTCTTCACGTGGTTGTGATCACAATTAAATGAGGAAATATGTGAAGTACTGCAGACTGCACCATAGATTCTCCAAAAGTGATAGGTTCTCCCCCTTTCCCATAGTTTCATATGAGAGCAGAGATGATGTTGTCCACTTACCTTGTATGGTCTATGGTACAACACAAAGAGTACATGCTACAAAAACAATCATTGAGTAAATGAATGATCCAAGAACACGTACACCCCACCCCACCCCCAGCAAAGAATAAAAATTTTTCTCCCACTCCCCCACCCAAGCTCCTAAAATGTGACATCTGTTATTTTAATGTCCTTTGTAAATAACTCTGTTAGTTTGCTTTATGAGGTCTATTTTTGAAAGAGACACAAGGAGAGAACTTAGCTGCTTACCATCTCTCTCACAGTTTCTCACCTGTTGAAGAATCCTCTTCCCTAGGAATTGTTCTGTTTCCTTGAAACCTCTTTAAACTAAGAGAGACCAGATAGCCTTCATACAACAATAAGGAAACGTGAGTCTGTGTACCAATGGACAATTTCTAAGGACAGAGAGAAAGTACTGATGGAAGGAATTTCAACTGTTCAGTGATTCCAGCAATGTCTGTGAACACCCTGTGTGGCCTGGACACAGGACTTGCCCCATAAAGATGACAGAGCTCAGAACAAAAGAGAGTAAGCCTGATATTACCTTTAAATTCAGCTGGGGATCAGACCAGCCTCAAGCAGTGTTCCTGGGTTGCTGGGAATAGTTTCAGTGCTCAGAAACACTCCTCCAAGGGATTTTCTTGTCCTCCAATACCTGAAAAAATTTTGAGAGAACTTTCATTATTTTGAAATTCAGGTTTTTGTCAGTGCCTTTTAGGTCCAATCCTGGTCTTTGTCTCGTACAAGTTGCCAGAGTTAAGTGATTTGGGCTTTACATATGGAAAGTTCATTTTGTTGTGTAATTAATGGGAAGCAGACTTTGGGAAGCTGATGATCCAGGCCCTTATTTATATGAGAGCATATGTCTGTGTTTTGTTTATGACTCACTCTCTTACTCCACTCATTGTAACTTGGGTTTGTTTACACTAACTTTTCCTAGAATCCAAGCCACATGGTATATGAGCCAATAATTTATGGTTTCTAAAAGGGAAAGATGATGAATGAGCTTTTTCCTGTTAAATTGTCAAATCTTAAATTGAGAAGGAGTATTTGCTGCATTGAGTCTGTCCAAGCGTATATTTGAAAAAAAAAAAAAAAAGGTAAAGCAATAGAAACAACAACAACAACAAAAACCCCAACCTACTGGTATAGTGCTCACAACTTGAATGTATATATAATTTGCCAAGAGAGCATGTGACCACTCCCCCACAATAAACCATTATAATTCTGATCCAAATGTTCAGCAATGAAAAGACCATTCTTCCCCCCCCCCCCCACCCCTCCTCTGTCTCTGGCTCTGTCTCTCTAGTTTCTGGTGTTACATAATTTATATATAATATGTACATGCCTCCCTTTCCCAGGGGACCCATTGTTTTAATCAATCGGTGGACTTAAATGTTCAAGCTGGTTTTCTTAATGGTGCCAAATAAGTTCCAAACTTGTTTTTGTCATCGAAGCTTCACTTCTCCTATGGGGCGGTTTGGATTTCAGTCTATATTTCACAGTACTTCAGTGCTTTTGGTCATAGCTTGGATACTCCAAACAGTTAGTGGTGCTCTGAGGAGAGTAGGGAATAGCTAAAATATGTGAAGATCTAGTTTAATTTACAGTGATTTGGATCCCCTTCAATAAATCCTTTTCTATTTTACACGCAGATTTTACAAAATAGATGGTAAGTGTTGGCTTAGGTTGAGTCATATGGATTCATTCCATTTCAAGTAAGTCAGCTGAGCTTGTGCTGGTCCCCAGTAGGAGGAAGTTGGAACTGAGTGCCTAGCACAGCGCCTGGCACAAAGTGGGCTCAATCCATATTTGTTCTAAGAATAAATAAGAATGGCTAAGATATGGTCCTTGTGCTTTAAGAAAACACAATTTAAGAGAAGAGATAAATGCAGATTAATCCCATAATCTTAAAACAGGACAGACTATGTGAAGTGCTATCAGAGAGATATAAGCAATGTACAGGGGACCAGAAAGATTAACGTTGAAATGAGAGTACTTCATGGCTTTTAGGAAGAGGACTTTATTTGACTGAATTCCAGCTGAAATTGGAAAGCACTGGAACCACATCTAGCATTGTTTTGTTTTGGGTTTTTTTGTCTTTTTTTTTTTTGTCTTTTTTTTTTCCACTAGGGTAGGAGAATTGCCTCTGGATAAAAGAAAAATGTAAGACTTTTCTTTCCCCGCTCCAACATCAGATGTAATATCCTTTCTGGCAGAAATAATAGAGTTGGGCATACACCTGTAGGCTATGCAAAGTTATTGTTTCTGTGGTACATCCATTGTCTACTAACCGGACACAAAAATATATGAAAGTCTAAAGCAATGGGTATAAATTGCTTGCTAGTGTTATGAAGAATTCAGAGATATTTTATTGTATAAATTGACATTTTTTTTTTGAAAAACTTCAATAAAGAGAAAAATAGTAGCAGGCGCTTGAGTCACATGAATCATGCCCAGAAGGGATTAAAGGGAAGGTTGACATGAGGGTATTCAAATTCTCTGGAAACCTCACAAACCTGGGCCCTCTCTGAGAAAACAAAAATAAGATTCCAGACTTTCACAATGGACTAAAACCAATAAAATTAAATTTTGTAGATTTAAATAGAAGGCTTGCATTTAAGCTCAAAAACCAATTCCACATAGCAATGGCCAAGTTTGGTGGCCAAACTTATGAAAGTGTTTAAGAGAGTTAATTGAGCTTCCATTTAATATGAACAAACCGTGTGATATTGTTGCAAAAAAAAAAAAAAATGCAGGTTGTTTTGTTGGTTGTCTGTTTTAATGTAGCTCACATTAATAGAACATTAATAGAAGTGTAGTGCCTTATGCATTCATCACTTCATACTTGGAAAATCAGTTCAATTCTGGGCACCAAAATTTAAGGTGGGATTTGTCAGATGATTAAATCTCCAGAGGAAGGTAATCAAAATGGAATATAGCCTAGAAGTTATCTCATATGAGACACAGATGAAGGAATTGAGGATATCTTACCTAGAACAGAGAAGACTTGGAGGTGTATAACTATTTTTACAGAATCATATTTATTCTGAGGTAAGGGTCCTGCCAAGAATTTAGGAGATTTGTTTGAAGGCAGAGAACTGAGGGGTGAAAAGTCACGATGAGAACTTCATTCTCCTAATGTCCCGGTCAATATGTTTTCTAACAAAACAAACTATAAACAGACTGTAAACAAAAGTCTGAGTTTTAAGTAAAGAAATGCAATTATTAAGTCCAGTTAGAAAACAAAACATGAATACCAACCATTTGATGTAATTCTTGAAGTTCTAACACGGTCAATAAGGATTTATTTCATCTGAGCCTAAATATTAAAAATGTGAAAATTTTCATAAGAGCATGTTTGTTAAATTATTCTTTGTTCTTCTAATTTTTTTTCCAAATTTAAAAGAAAAGAAATCTCTCACAATCAAGTATGAACATACATCTACAATAGTTGGAGTATTATATAAGGGATGGTATTTATGGTTAAGGATACTGCTATGCCACATTTGAAAGGAAAGAAAAAAGAAATATAAAGAGCCCTTTGAGAGGGTGCAACCACCCCCGCCGTGTGACCACCTGGCATGCTGTGAGACTCAGCAGATGTAGCGTCAAACTTTTTGGCATTAACTGCATTTCTATCCAGCCTCTCACGTTGTCTAGTCAGTCTGCTAGGGCTTGAGCTACATGCAACATACAAAAGCCAGAGTTGATTGAAACAGAGCGGGGTTAAATGTCCCTAGTATTCCTCAGTTTATGAGTGCCACCACTCACAATTCACTCCTCGCCAAGCCACTCTGACTCTAATAAGTATCACCCCCAGAAAAACTCCCAGAGTTAAAATTCTTCTGTGGATTCATCCTGGGCAATTCCTACTAATAATAGGTACAGTGCATCTTAGAGGCTGATACAGTTGCCCCTGTTTCTAGTTCTCTGATCTCTGAACTCTCTCCCTTCACCCAGCTTTCTCAGGCCAAAGCCCTGGTTCCCTTCCTTAGAGGTTCTCTGTACAACCTGGCAGTGTTCTTATTCATCTTAGTCTCTGCAAATCTTAGTCTCTGGAGACAAGTTACCACTGCCTTTATCTGTCCAAAGCCACTGCTGGTTTGTCCAAAACCCAGGCTCATGAAATGACTGGCATTATTACCCTGTGGTCAGAAAACTCAAGGATTCTGGAAACCTAGGGACCAGGACCACACAACTGCCTTACCAAATAAAGGAGGTCAGCATCAAATCCCATTCCAGAGTCCCATGGATGGGACACTCTTGACTGCCTTGGAATTACATGCAATTCAATTAAAGGTGCTCTAGGGAATAGGAAGATTAATGATATTAGGCTTTGGTTTCTAGGATTTACAATCTGAAATGATCTAGCAGGAAATATTAATCAAGCATCTACTATGAGAAAGGAGCTGTGCTCTTTGTTATGAGGAGTACAAAGAAGAGCACATGCTGTCTTCAAGAAGCTTTAATGGCTTCTTAGGCCATGCACTCATAGAAAGTTAAATTCCTCTAGGATTAAATACTGCATGAATGAAGTCTTCAAGAGTCTAGAAAAACACAGGACAACTTTAAAGCAGTTCAAATTTTTGATCATGAAGTGATATTGGTAACATAATTTTGAACAGTTACCCCATGTAAATACATATTTAGAATATGTGTACTCATCTTTTAAAATGTAAACCTGAAAAGGTGAGATAAATCTGAAATAAATAATATTCTTAAAATAAACTTAAATTTCATTTAACTGTATTATTAATGAAACAAATTTTATACTAATATTAATATTTTTAATAATGTTCAGAGAGGACCAAGTGATTGAGTTTGAATATTTCTTTTTGAAAATCTTGGGGTTTTTTTAACACTTGTGATTAAGCAATTTGAAGGTCTCATTTCAAATTCAGTTTGTTTCAAAACTTGTTAGTAGATGTTATAGGTTAAAAGGATATTTCACATAAACGTAGATCCAAAAGGAGAAAGTGTATCATTTTGCTTAAAACATAATACTATTTTTTTCAATCCCGTCCATCAATTAAGCAAAGGTTTTTTTTGTTGAAATTCAACTAACCAACTTCCTTTATTAACAGTCAGATGGTCTTGCATTTCAAAAGACATTGCATTTTTTTAATGAGTTCAAATCTCTGAAACCCTTCATTTGGAAGTTAACTCTGTTTACAAGATTTTTTAATTTGCATATTTAAGGATGTTATAGGTTATAATATTTACAGCAACAAAATTGTCAAAAATGGAAACATTTCCAATCAATTTAAAAAATGCCGTCGCCATAGTATGAGTTTGCTTCTAAAAGCAGTTACTTTCTTGCCCATTTTGCCCTAAAGGGACATTAAGCGTTTTTTTGGTTTTTTAACAACTGCCAGGTAACATTACAGACAGCCCACTGACAGCACTGAGAAAGTGAAAGCATTTAGAACACTTCTCTCAAAGTAGAAGAAAATTGCCAAATTTGTCTTTGAAAATAGCAACACTTTTATACAGTTTGCTGCAAGGTAACCAATAAAACTCTCTGTGGTATATAACATATTTCATGGATATTCCTGACCTCATTACAAAGTATTTTTATTTTTTGTTAAAGTTTTTTTTATTGTTTAAAGATCTTAATTTTCTAAACCATGTTCAGGACCTGACAACACCTGAAGGGAATAAACTGATGGGATGCCATCAGCCCATTGAATGCATGTGGTCTCTTCTTTTTCCAGGAACCTCATGCCCAACAGTGACAGGTGACACATCGTGCAGCCCAAATAAGGGCATCACCCACCATCGCTCCATATAGTAAGCATTAGAATGCTTAATTTAGTTCTTATTTTTCAGATAAGATATAAATAATATAAATTAAACTAATGTATATAATTATATATTATATAAAAATTTATATATAATAAAGTTAAATACATCCAATTTATATATTTTTACATATATATGTACATATATTTACATAAAAATATATATTATAAAATATATTTTATATAGTTATATAAAAATATTATTATATAAAATAGTTTATACAATAATATGTTTTTCTTGCAGCCCACTTTCCTCCTTGGGAACATGCACCCCACTTGAGAGGCTGCCAATTTAGAACAGTATCAGATCTGGAGAGGCAGAGGGGAGCACCCACACGTAAACACGCAGGTGCACACCCACTGCTTCACCTCTCCATCAGTCGAACCGCTCCTCACCTCCTACCTTCACTTTTCCCACGGAGAAATGTGAAATAGGAGCAACACAAAGACCAGGGTCTCCTAAGCCACTGCAGCTGAGATGGAATGTTCTTTCACAATAAACCCCTAAGAGGAGGCTGTCATTTAATAGTCAAGCAGTTACTGTGCATTAAACAAGCTAGTCACATTTTCAAAGAAACCCCAAACTGTATTAAGGTGACTTTAAGAACAGAATGGAAGTACCATTCTATCGTGACAAATGCCCCACATCTGCTAACACTTAATTCTAAATTATGGCTTTCAAATTGGAAAGCAGTGGTATATAGCATGTGTGCTGATGACTGGCAGTGACTCTGATGTGCCCTGCCCACCAGAAGCCTCACCAGCCAAGGCAACTTGCCATCTTTTTCAAACGAGCTTTTAAGACCAGGACACAAAGGTTAATTTAAATTCTAAGGAAGAAGGAGAAAAGATTGCTTGCCAAGGCAAGTTGCTTCATATATCCCATTAGAAAATAAAAAGCAGCATTTGGAAAACGAGATCATTATTGAGTTAAGTACAAAAGTATCCAAAAAATGCACATTTTCATGGGAGAACATTAAACAATTGAATTCCCTTGAACTTGTATTTGCTGCCCATGTACTACATACCAGATCTTGTACTGCTGTGTGAATAACTGGGAGTACAGAGGGAAGACATGGCCTTTGCCTTTGAAGAATCTTCTAAGTATCAGCATACAAAGCAATTCACACTGCAGCTCTGTGCCTTGACTGAGGCTGATGGTTCTCCAGCCCTGTCCACCTGGAGGGCAACTCCACTCCGGGCAGTTCAGCGGTCCCCAATATTTCTCTACCTTCCCAATTCAAACAGCAAGAAAAATTCTAATTAGTCTAGAGATAAATTTGCCTCCCTCTCTGACCCATCCAAAACTTTATAAAACTACAATGTGTCTTGCACATGGGCAAAGTCTCCAAACCATTGGCACCTATTTCTTAGGAAGCTTCTATACAGCTAAGCCTCATTAGCCCTTATCTTGCTCACAGTGCTTACATGACATCTATATAAAGTCAGTGTGCAAAAGCAGTGATAAGTCCAGTGTTTGATTATCATAAAAGAAGTAGCAAAATCAACAAACGCTGATGAGCCAATCATCTGATAATGGGAGCAAAGAGAAAATCTAGATCTGGACCAAAACCAACTCAATCATTTGCATGGAAATTTTAAGTACAGAAAAAGTCTACCAGATGATTTGCATTGCAGAGTTACGAATAAATGAATTCATATTTTGCCTTGGCCACTCATAATTATTCTTTAAGGCTAACAAAGAACAGGCAAGATATAGGACAATTATAGGAAGGAGAGCAAATATGGAATCAATCTTGGTGCAAGAGCCCAGAAATTACTGTCTAATAATGAAACAATTTGAAGAGAGAAAAATCTGTTAACATTTAGAGGAACAGTGAAATCATAAGCAGTAAGGAGAAAGATTTGTGAATATCAAACCCTGCCAAGTCCAAAGCCCTCCTCTCCGCCACACTACGATTTCAAAATTATTAGATGAAATAAGTGTCTTAGAAAGCCACCTCACTCTTGGTAAGGCAATAGATAATGAGTATAGGTAAGAATTATAGCAATCTTTAAATACAGAAGCATCTAGTCTAACTGTTCAGTGTAATAGATGAAGAAAGAGAGACCCAGAGGGGCTAAGAGGTTCATTCTAGTTCAGCTTGGTTTCCAGCTGTCCCTGCCCAGAGCCCTTCCTACTGACCTGCACTCTGGTGCTGTTCACACACGAAGTAATGAGCCTACACTGAAAATTTGGATAATACACACAGGACAAAATAAAATTCAGATGTTCAGTAGATGTGAAACCCCTCAAAAATTGTAATGTGAAAAAGAAAGAGGGATATTGAGTCTTAACACCTGAGGCCATCAGCGGAGATTGGACCATGACATATGTTTATGCAGTTGGTCACAACATAAAACCCAGAGTGCTCATTCATTCTTCCCTCCCATTCAGCCAGGAGAGTAGCTACCAGCAGGAGTTTTCTAGGGAGATTATGCATGCCCTTTACTGAGGACATTTCTTATTCTTCTAAAATTATTTAGGTGAAATAGAGCCCAAGAATATGAAAACCAGAGCACCCCCCCACCCCCCGCCAGTCCTAAGATCCTGAGAAAGATGTTTTACTGACACTAATCATTTATATTTTTTTAACCATGTATTATGGAACTAGCAAGTATATACCAAAGTAGCAGAATAGCATAATAAACCTCTGTGTACTCATCACTCAGCTTCAACATAATCAACTCATTTCAATCTTGTTTTAGGAATACTTCCACTCCCCTCCTCCCTCCCTTATTATTTTGAAGCCAGTCCCAGATGATATCATATGATTTCATCTATTAATAATTTAGTATGTATTTCTAAAAGACAGGTACTTTGAAAAATGATCACAGTGCAATTATCACACCTAAGAAAGTTAGCAATAATTATATAATATCAAGAAACACCCAGACATTATTCAAATTTCCATGAATTTATAAAATATCTCTTTTGACAGTTTGTTTAAATTGGTATCCAAATATGATCATTTTATCTCTTCTCTCTTTTAGTTTACAGTTCCACCCTCCCCCCCCAACCTCTCAACTTATTTGTTGAAGGCACCAGGTTGTTTGCCCTGAGCTTCCCACAGTCTGTGCTTTACTGAATGGATCTCGGTGTGTCCTCTGTATTCCGTGGTACTTAGGTCTAGAGCTGAGCTGCCCATTATGGTAGCCACTAACCAACCACATGTAGCTATTTAACTTTAAATTAAACTAAATTTAGAGTCAATTCCTCAATCACTTGCCATATGTCAGGTGCCCAGTAGACACATGTGGCTAGTGGCTGCTGTATGGGACAGCATAGATATAGATCAGTTCCACCACTGCAGAATTTCTATAGGACAACGCTACTCTAGAGGCTTAATAAAGTCCCGTAAGGTAGCTCTGGAGGGAAGAAATGTTGAAGTCTCATCCACCCAGTCTTTGACTCACAGTTAATCTGCACTGGGGTCACTTTAAACCTTCATGTCTGGATATTGAAAACGAAATAAAAATTCAAGGGATCTGTGTGTTTCTAAATTTACATAAATGGTACGCTTACAAATACTTTTGTTATTTGCTTTTTTTATTCAAGTTTTTTTTTTTAGATTTAACCATGTTGATATATTTATATGTATTTTATTCCTTTTAACAGACGTGTATACAATATTCCATTGTTTGAATGTATCGCAGTGCTTCATTATCTTTTTAATTAATATTTATATTGTTTTAAGTCTTCTGTAACATACACTGAGCTTCAGGGAATGACCTTGGCCTCCTGTTACATATGAGCAAAAGAGGTGACCTGGCCTTGGGATCTCTGGGGCATTGGGCACGCCCATCTTCAACTCTAGTAGTTATTGCCCAATCACTCTCCAAAATGATTCTGTCAATTTGCTCTCCTGCCAACACTCTGCAAGTGTTCCTACTTCCTTACAGAATTATACATATTAGGTAGTTTCAGACTTTTAATTTTTACCAATATGGGTTCACATATATGCAGTAAAAGTACAAATTTAAGCAGGGAAAGGAAAGGAAATGGAATTGATGATGGAGCACTGACTTAGCTGACTCTATAATGTTTTCTTGCTTAAAAAAAAAATAAAGCATATATGGCAAAAAGTTAATGTTTATTAAATGTGAATGGTGGGTACAAAAGAGTTGGTTATGATATTTTTAGTATTGTTTGGTAGGTTTACAGTACTCAGAATAAATGTTTATTTCATAATCATTTTTCAATGCAAGGGCCTAATAAAAAATTATGCAGCATATAACAAATTATTGAATATGGAATTATCTACTAGGTTCCTTTTTGTTTGTTTGACATTTCATGCTAAAAAAAAAAAAGTACTGAGAAGAAATATCCATTGGTTGTATTTGCCCCAAATGATCTCCAGCTCAGCGCACGGAGTTTTCCAGTCAAGCTTTACTCAGTCAAACATTGCCAACTAATTGCCCAAAATGATTTACTTTGTACCTGCATGCTGTATTATGTGTCACATAGCATTTTCTTCTCTTTGGATGATATAAACTAAAAAGAAGGTAAACTGCAAGTGGAACTTTTATTTGGAATAATGCCAAAAGTTTTGTGGGGTATTTCTGACTAGTTTTCATTTCCTCATGAACTCTGTGGACAAGGTAAATGGCTTAGCTCTGACATGGAGACCTGCTCTTAGTGTCACTATATTTGCAATGGTCGATTTAAAAATCCAAACTAAAACTCCTTTAGAGAAGAATATGATTATAAGGCAGCAACAATCAGTGTAATTCATCAGTGGAGAAACAGTTTTTAAATCCCTTCCATGTACAAGGCACCATGCTATGCCCTGTGAGGGACATAAAGACCAACAAAAGTCGGTCTCTGCATCTGAAAACTTAAAATCAAGCAAGCTTTTCCTTTTACAACACTAAGTACAAAAATTTTATTTTTGTAGCCAGAAGCTCACTCTGGCTTTGTTCTATTTTGATCTTTATAACTTATTTTAAAGATTGCTCAGTAGTTATTCATTGCACAGTAAGTCTCACAATGACCTTTGGCCAAAAGCAGTACCATTTTGGCCTGTCCTGTGAAACTCAGAGCTTCCCACTCCATGAAACTTGTGGCATAAATAACTTCAAATAAACCCTTCTGGGAGATCTGTGTCGGGCACAACATGAGAGAGAAATGGGGAAAAGCAGGGAAAGAACCAAGCAGGAGTGCCCAAGAGTAAGTGACAGCAGTGTCTTTGTTTTCAGCATTTTTTCCTCATCTCCCTTAAGATATTTATTCTGCTTGTCCACTAGTAGTTGAAAAAGTATGGGATGACACAACAAACCACGATGCTAAAATGAAACACATTTGTTTTTAGGCCTGCAACGTTCCGTAGGGTTGACGACAACTACATGGGCTTCTTTGGGGATGAGCATTTAGTGTAAATCACAGCAGCAAAGCACTAAAGACACATTTCTTAAGCTTATAAGTAGCCCGAGGGAGGAGCCAGTGTGAAGATGGCTTATCAGGATGTGTGTGAGTGCCTGTGTATATGTGTGTATACACATGTATGTACACGTTTGCCTCTAGTGAACAATACAAGGAGAAAGAATGATCTAAAGGAGGAAAGGTCTGCTACGTCTTGAAGCCATTCACACTTTATGGTGTCTGAACTTCAAAATGAAGCAGTTCTGAAGGCTATTTAGTAGCGGCAGTACAGGACTTCCTGCGACTAGAAGTTTGGCTCATAAAATAGAGAAGCATCTGGCCACCAGGACATGAAAAGAGCTCCTTGCAAACAACAGCCCAGTAGCACGGGTGTAAATGATTCAGAAACACCTGGCTGGTATTTCCCTTGGGGTTTCCAGAAGATGAACTAGTTAAGAAAGACTTGGTCAATTGGACATCATCAGGCAAGCTGACAAGTCCAGACCATTGGGGGAAAAAATTAGAGAGATGGGATCATCCCAAATTGAGTGTTCCTGAAAAGTATCCTCCCTCTGTCATTGGAGGAGGGTTAGAAATATAATAGGTTCGGTTAGATATTCTAGTTCAGGTCAAGGCACCTCTTTTTCGAGGCTGACGTTACAAATGAATGATCCAGATTGCTTGATCCAGAGGGCTGCTTGTCATTTTTTCTATTCAGCATCTTTTACAGAAAGATGAAGTATAGCCTAATGCTAAATTGAATTAGATCAAATGTCAAAGGGCTGAATAAAAAATAAAAGCTATGATAGGAGAAAGTAATGGGAGAATTTATATTGTGATTCTGACATTGATTTCCATGGTAGATCTTCCTACATGGTGTGAGCCTTAGTTTCCAAACTTAAAAATGGGAACAAGTGTATTTCATGGGATTGTTGTAGAGACTGAA
Source organism: Balaenoptera ricei (assembly GCF_028023285.1). Taxonomy (NCBI): domain Eukaryota; kingdom Metazoa; phylum Chordata; class Mammalia; order Artiodactyla; family Balaenopteridae; genus Balaenoptera; species Balaenoptera ricei. The sequence continues at coordinate 65,365,435 of NC_082652.1, forward strand.
ATAATGAAATGCTTTGTACACATAATATTCAACCCATGTTTATTTTTATTATTTTTAATTTTAATAAAGGAAAAAGAAGAAATAGTGGGTACCGAGTCATAGTTATAGCATTAATTTTCCATAATCTTCATAGCCAAATATAATGCCAGCTGTCACTAAAAAGACTAGGTTTAAGGCAGTCTGCATCCTGTAATCAATTTCTTCTCTCTTCCCTTCCCGCAGCCAGCTCCTCCCTGAAGAAGCGATTCAAGCGGCGGGAGATCGAAGCCATCCAGTGCGAGGTGCGGAAGATGTGCAACTACACCAAGATTCTGTCCACCAAGAAGAACCTGGACCACGTGAACAAGATCCTGAAGGCCAAGCGGCTGCAGAGACAATCAAAGACAGGCAACAACTTCGTCAAGAAGAGGAGAGGGCGTCCCCGGAAGCAGCCCACGCAGTTCGATGAGGACTCCAGAGACCAAATGCCGGTGCTGGAAAAATGCATCGACCTTCCCAGCAAAAGGGGTCAGAAGCCGAGCCTGAGCCCGCTCGTCTTGGAGCCGGCCGCCAGCCAAGACACCATCATGGCCACCATCGAGGCGGTCATCCACATGGCCCGGGAGGCGCCTCCCCTGCCACCGCCGCCGCCCCCGCCCCTCCCGCCGCCGCCGCCGCCGCCGCCGCCACCCCCGCCGCCCCCTCTGCCCAAGACCCCCAGAGGAGGCGGGAAGAGGAAACACAAACCCCAGCCTGCGGCCCAGCCCCCGCAGCAGCCGCCCACGCAGCAGCCCCTTCCCCAGGAAGAGGAGGTGAAGGCCAAAAGGCAGAGGAAGTCGCGAGGGAGTGAGAGCGATGTCCTTCCCTAGGGTGGGCCTGGGCGTCAGAACCTGGGGCTGGGGAGACTGACGCGTTGGAAGTGCAGTGAGCCGGGGCTGGGTCCGAATGCCCTTCTCTCCCGACGCTGGGCAGGCAGACTCGGGCCAGATGACGGGGTTGAGCCTTCAGGAGCTCTTGGGAAAGCAAAGCAGGGGAACGTCTTCAAAAGAAGTGTGTCTGTGCTTTACAGCAGTTCCCGGCCAAGGGGCACTTCAGTATGGCTAGATCCTTGACAGGCAGCACGAGACCCATCAGGGAGGAGAAGGATGGTGGTGCTCTCCGACAGCCGCCAGACCTCCCGCATCCAAGGTGCGCCCTTTGATTCCGTTGCATTTGCTGGCCAGGAAAATTGAAAGGGGAACGCCCTCAATTAGGAAACATTCCAAGGGGAGAAAAGCCGCAAATTTCTCAGCTGGCTTTGTTGTAAGCCACTTTCATTTAATTGGTTTTTATTTCTTTTGGTTTTTCAAGCTCGGCTAGGCTTTGGGGCACCAACATCACCTTCAGGTGACCTGAATCTTTATGTTAACAACACAGTTTCTCAGAGGGACTCATGTCATCAGAGGGTGGAATTGTAGTGATAGGCAACCTTAGACATGCATCCATATTCTTCTGTGTGTCTCCTCTATTACACATACACTGATTTTTAGAATCATCTGTTCCTACTTTTTCTTTGCCCATTGTACTTCCATATACCTTTTCGTTAACTTACTTGCTGCCTTCTTTAACTTGGTACACACCTAAATAATGTAAACCTTACCTGTGTTGTAATGTTCACCCTTGGCATGCTGTCCCAAGGAATTTGGCTTTGAATTTCAGTCATTGTGAAACAAATACTTAGTATCGATAGAGCCTTTTAAAAATAAGTGATTTAGAGCAGCCGAAGATACGTTGACCCAGGTGTCAACCAGGTTATTTTTATACTTAAAACATATCAGCAAAGAATAGGCAGAATAAAATGGTTTTAATGCCCCATAGAAAATGGAATAGCTGACAAATCACCAAAAATTGAAACCCCAGACCCACCAGAAAGACAAGTGTCTAGCAATGCCTTGGTATGTGGATTTTTTTTTTTTTTTTATACAAGTAACTATCAAAGGTCATTGAAAAAAGGGAACAGAAAGACAATAGAAGTACATTGTCTCTTTTCATAAAAGCAAATGGGAGTAAGTGTTCTTATCTGGGAAAAAAAAAAAAAGAAAGAAAGAAAATGCTCAAAGGGTGTCACCACTCCAATAGTATCACGCCACCTTGGACAAAGTATCCAAGTTGTGGTTGCCTTAATAAACTGAAACATTTTGTACATAATGTAATTATAAATCTATCAGTCTGCATGGATGCAAACTGTGTGTGACAAATCGTCTTTTAAATGGTCAGTTTCGACTGTACATTTCTCATCCAAGTTGTACTCTAGCCATTGGTTTAGCGTGGACAGATATTCCGTCTCTATTATCCACCTCCACAGCCCAAGTTAAACATGTTAAGAAACTCAGAATGAATATGAAGTCATTCCATTGCCATAGATGTTTTCTAAAAGTCAGATGTGGAAATTTCAAAGTATTTTCAATTTCCTCCCTCACTCCTCCCCTTACCTTTCCTAAGACATCAAATACCTGGTATGATAGATTATAAAAAGAGAGACACTGGGAGACAGAATTAAATTTTCTAATGGGAATTAGAATATCTGGTTTACCTCCAAATTAAGTTTCTTTACAGGAAGTTGCAAATGGCAGGAAATCATATTATTACTTCAGAACACAACATTATTTCCTTAGAGAAAGAAGGATTTTTGTTGGGAACGTAGGAGAATAAGGGATGGGTTATCTATGGGAGTAAACTTTAAAATCCCAAGTTAATATGCTTGCAAACATCAGTGCTCTGTCATGGCACCACCAGTTGGTTGAAATTACCCACAGAGTCATCCTGTTCTGCACTGTCACCACAGACTTCACATCATGTGCTGCCACTAGGTCAGTTGCATTTAATCCCAGCAATATGTAAGTTTAAAGGAGTGCATTCTCCTGTTCTTCAAAGCTTATATCATAGATACTCAGTTTGTGACCTAGGTTGACCTTTGGCATTTCATACAGGTTGAACAGCAAAATCAAACCAACCACTTTCAATTTGTCATTCCCAAGCCATGTCTGAGTGGTTCCAAAGTCACTCAAGAGGAAGGTTTAAGTTAGCCCCACGCACCCCACCATTGCTATGAAAGAGCAACCATTTTCATTCCAATTAGGCCATAAAGTGGTTTCTCCCTTGTTGGATTTTGAAAATAATTGATTTCATTCTTTCTTTTGCCCCTCTTCCTTCCAGTGTTGTACTCTTTCCCCACCCAAATCTGTGAGCAGACTAAATCTTCCTGCAGAGGGGAATAAGCTGGCACTCTCTAAGCTTCTTAAGGAAGGACCTAAAGCTTAATTGGCATTAACCTCTAGTAGGTGAGAAATTTCAAATAACTCTAGGATACATTAGAATTTCCAAACCAGCGAAAGGTATTCCAGGAGAGATACAGCAGACTTGCACCTTATACATAAATTCAGTTCTACAGTTGTCATGTGAGTCAAATGCAAATCCTCTACATTTATGATCCTAAGGATAGATTGGAAAACTGCAGAGGAGCAAAACTGAGACAGGCTAACCCGCTGTTTGGAGGTGGAAGCAAGTCCAGTCACCTGCAGGGCTTCCCCTCTTTCCCATCAAGCTCCTCCCTCAGTATCACATTACTTTTATTTTTTCTTTTGCTTTCCATTAACCTAACCCATCTTATTAGTATGACCATTTCCTCATTTTCCAACTACCCACTTTGCATTAGCCTCTCCTCTCCTGTCCAGACTCAACATTGGGCCAGTCTCGTTTCACATCTGGCTGGTTGCAGAACAAGGATGAGAACCCAGGTCTCCTGATCCACGTTGTGGAGGTCTCTAGCCACCCAACGCTGCCTTCTGTGGCTGCATATTTATTTAGAGAAAATGTCATTTGGGATGCATGAAGCTCCATAAACAGATCCAAAAGTATTTCATAATAAGAGAAATTCCTTCGTTTTCTTTTCTGTTTCCTGGAATACTTGCCTTCAGCAAGCAGGCATGAACCCACTTATAGGGAATCTGATTAGGGGTGAGCAAAGAATGAAATCTGTATAAAAACCACCTTGAAGGTGATGATGGGTCTCTGATCCACCTTCCTAAGTGGCTGGGGAGCCACTTGCTTTTCAGCCCCTCATCTCAAACGAGAGGAACAGAGTTTAACTTCCTCTAACAGCACTGCTCCGGCAACAGCCCGAGGAAGACGGGTCAAAGGAAAGGAGGGCGTGTCTGGGCTGGCTCGTGACCTGGCAGGCCTGGGACTCAACAGCCACTGACAGCCCCGACTAGGTGACTGAGGGCCGACAGGTTTAGCCTGTTAACTTGGCTGCTGTCCGGAGTGGGAGGCCACGGTCGACGGCAGTCGGAGTTTGTGTTCTGGGCATTGCTGGGTCTATAAATATGATAAGCAAGTGGTGACAGAATTATAGTATAAGGTGATGTACTACATGGAGATCATAAAGGATTTGGTTTTAGGACTTAAGTAGAAAATCCCACTCCTACAGCTTATTACCCGACAATATTCAGATAATGAGCTTTTGGAGAATATTTTTTCCCTACCACTAGGAAGATTTACCTGGGAACTGTCTAAAGTCTATACATATATTTCCAAAGCCTTTAAATGCCAACTGTAGCATGGAGAGGGGGGGTGGGTGGCAGAAGCCGAAATGCCTCAAAAGCCATTTAAGTGTTACATTGCAGGATTTTCAGTCCTTCACATTATGTAAAAGTAGATAAATATAGACATTATTCTCAACACTACCCTATAGTATCACAATGGTCCACATGCCAGAGCTTACAGATAATGTCATCACAGTGCCTAGAAACTCGAACTGTAATATACCGTAGCATTTTCTTGGAGTTTTTTAAAGTTTCTTTCCACGATACCAGGCTCTCCCTGCCTCTTGTTTCTTGGAGGGTTTGCCCTACTGATGAGTCTGCCTCCCTTCTTGGACTCAGTCACTTGGGGAACAGTCTTAGAAGCACATATCAACCAAGGAAGAAACTTCCTGGATATCTCTTGCCCACTTGCCCAGGTATAATAAACACTAAAGGGGGGAAAATTGAAAAGAGCTGCCACTGGTCAACACAGAAGGGCAGTTCCAGCTTAGGTTGGTGTCTTTCTTTTTCTTCCTTTTTTAAAAAAAATCTATTTCTTAAATAATAAATGCACATGATGTGTTAAATATGTATATATATATTTCAAAAGAAAAAAATGGGGCACAAGATTGTCTTACAAGTCGTGCTGGCTAATTTTTAGTTTGTATTCATAAGTGGTTTTTAAAAGCCTTTTTTAAAGTGTAATTTGCATGTTCTACTTTGATTGTATGTAAACATATTTTAGAACAAAAAATGTATTTGTATTTTATTGAATATAGAGGCAAGAAAAATTGTACATTGTTTGAAATGTTCTTTTTGTAACAGTTTTTATTCATAAAGCATTTTTGTACATTTAAAATGAACATGGACTTGCTGTTATTTGAGGCGTAGATACATCTGGCATGCTTTACTGTCATGCTCCTCCATGGTCTTAGATGTTGGGTTTTAAACATTTTTTCTAAAAGAAAGCTCAGTCTTTTTCGCTACCAGATCAGGTTAGCACAGTATAGAGCACTTAACTATTAAAAAAAAAAGTTAATCCTATTCATATGTTATTCATTGTGTGAAATTAAAGACATTCAATTCAGTCTAACATGAGTTGTGAATTCTTTTGTTTTATTTTCCATCTGGTTCACATCACTAAGGAGTTTAATAGCATTTGGGGGTCTTTGCTCACACCAACTGGATATAGAATCATTGAGAAAATTCTTACCAAATTTCTGCCTTTTGTATGATTCTGGGAAGTACATTGTGAGCAAGATTTGAGTCTGATTTACAGGGTTACTGTTCAGAATATATTACACCTGGACATAAAGCCAAGATTGATTCAAAGAACCAGTCAGAACTCTGCTGAAAGCAATCCAAATGTAGTGTAAGATGTTGGAGACCCATCCTATCCTAAAATTTTAGAAGAACATTATGGTTGGGGGTTAAGGCCTTCTTACTAAATATCCCATGTTGTTTGATAGCTGAAGGATGGATCTCTGGCTGGCCTTAAACTTTGACTGGAGTGTTAGGAAAGGCTATTTAATCAACCACAGGCAGTTACTGATCACCTATCCAAAGCCTACCGGTCTGAGCAAGACCCTAAGGGCAGTGTCCAGGAATACACAATCCTTGCTCTGAAGGAACTTACAAGGTCTGCATGTGGAAGATGAACTATAATTCTAAGCAGAATATGGCAAGTGGTAGAAGAGTGATGAGGTGTCAGAAGAAAGGTGGAGCCCTTGAGGTGGCACTTTCTTCTCTTCCTACTCCTTCTGTTCTAATTTTTAGTTTATATTCAGAAATAGGTTTTAAAACTCCTTTTAAAAGTGTAAGTTGCACATTCTACTTTGAGAACTTGTAAACATACATACATTTACATATTTTTTGGTTCTTTCTTTATCTTCTGATGCACCGCTTTAAAAAGCCAGCAAGGTAAGTAGGAAATGTTATAAGCAGCTCTGCGTCCCTAACCATTAACCTGACCCACTCGTGACATTTATTATGACTTTTGGTATTTGCAGCAAGCACAGTGGAATAACTGAAATCTAGTGGAATGAATAGGTCTTCAAGAGTAGATTATTAGGGCAGCCTCCGGGATGGTTGGAGTCCTAATTCTTTAGATAGTCTCCTGAGACTCAGAGAATTTAGTCAGCAAACTCTGTCAAAGTAGAATTTGCCCTCTTTTCCCTCTCCTCTGCCAACTATCTTGCACTGAACCAGGAGAATTTAAAGCATTATATAGTCCTTTTTCTTTCATTAGACTGTTGGCATTTCTGAAATCAGCAAGGACTTCCAGGAATGCCCCTAATCTCCTCCCACCAGCTTCTCATGTAGGGACAAAGCTGTTGCCATGAAATTGATTGGCTCAACTTTTAGGATTTTTCATCAGTCCACAGAGTAGTGATGTGCTGACAGAGATTGTCAAGACAGTCAGATATGTTCATACATGTAGCTGGTACAAATCTTGGTCTACAAATAGATGGCTGAAAGGAATGTTAAAATTTAAGTTCTTTGAAGGTCAGTTTATTAATTTTTAGTTCTACCAGCATAGTCGATCCTTAGTTCCAGACCTAGGAATTCTTTTCTAACCTGGAGGGGAAGGAAAGAGGGGACTTTTCAGAAAGCCTAGCTCCAGCTTCTTCCAAACTGTGTCTTTGTGCTCCTGTCTTTTCTATTTCCCTAGTTTCTAGTCGTTTGAAACTGAAAAGCCAGAAAAAAAGTTTTTAAAAATTTTTCTCCCCTCTGCTTTTTTGCTGTCAGCTACATGCCCTGAGGGGATGAGCACAAACCAGCCTAGCTGCCTGAATTGGGGGGAGGAGACTAGTAGAAAAGTGGAAATACTTCAAAAATTTTAACCTGTTACACATGTGATAGGGAGTGAGGACAATCGGATGTGAAAAGCTAAAGGATTTGCCCAAGTCCTAAAAGGCTCCTTATAGGTCAGATGAGATAATGAATGGGTGTGAAAGGGATTAGGAAGGTGGCAACAGTGGTGTGCATTTCCATTGTCCATTATTACTAATTCACTTTTATTGGAAATGCCAAAATCCAGGTTTTTAATTCTTATAAAAGCTGTGGCAAGACACTTTCCTAAAGTCATGAGAGTTTTTGTTTCCAGGATTCATTAAAGGAAAAACTGGTGCCAAAATGTTAGTCACATTCATATATGCTAAAATTAGGAAGTAACAAATGAGAAACATTAAAATCTCAAAAGTTAGAAACCTCACATATTCTATCATTACTAAGCTTGATCTTTTACCTTAATTCTCCTCTTTTCAGTGGATAAAGCACTGGAATAAAAGTCAAGAGATCTGTAATGTATTTCCACTTGGTCACTAAAAAATTCTATACCCAGGAGCAGAACTACTTTGAGTCTCACTTGCTTACTCTAAAATGGGAAGGTAAACTCTTAATGATACCTGCAGTGCCTTCCAAGTCTAAGTCTCCAATTCTGTCATTTTTGTACCTTCCAAACAAGCCCTACCTTTAGTTCCCAACTTCATCTGTTGTGTAGAGCCAATGACACTTTGGGGCTGTCTATCCTCAGCATAATCTATCCTATCCTAATATGAGGAAGTGAAGATATGGAGGAAATTAATGAAAAAAAAAATAGAATCATGAAGACATATAATCAAGCTTTTCTTTTCTTCTTTTCTTTTTTTTCTTCCCTTCTTCCTTCCTTTCTTCCTTCCTTCCTTCCTTCTTTCCTTCCTTACTTCTTTTCTTTCCTATCTGCACATTGCCAAGTACCTAAAATGTAAGGATGAGCAAGACAAGGCCTCATTGAGCTTTTTTCAAGCAAATCTAGATCATGAACTTCCTCCTTTCACTCTCTGCCTATCTAAATTCTACCCATCTTTTTAAGGTCAATTCAAACCCTACTTCCTCAAGGAAGTCTCATGGCCACACCCACAAACATGTCTCAAATCACTCATTTGGTAACTCTTCTTAATAACTTCACATGTGACAGAGTATAATCCTCAGCCAGGGCTGCCATGTAAGGTTGTACAGGTCGTTCCCTGCATAAGGTGACCTGGCTGAGAAAGAAAGTGGGAGCTGAAATCTAGCCTGCATGTTCGTTCCTTGTCAAGTTGTGCACCCTTGGGGTGGCATCTGCCCCATATAGACATCTTTTTCACATTCTCACAAAAGTGGTTTTGTGAGAATAAAACCTAAAAAAGAAAAATTTCAAGATATACTGTGCAACTATGAAAGGTAGAGATAATCTCTGCCTCCCTCTTACTCAGATCATCCATGCTGCCCTTGCCCCTGAGGCCTCCAAGGCCAGTCTCCCAAGACTTCTCTTATTTTAGTCAGTAAGACCATATACTCCAGAAGATCCCAAATCCATTCCCAAACTAAACAATTGGAAGGAAACAGTGAGACCAGATGTGATGGTTAATTTTATGTGTCAGCTTGACTGACCATGGGGTGCCCAGATTAAACATTATTTCTGGGTAAGTCTGTGAATGTGTTTCTAAATGAGATTAGCATTTGAATACGTGGACTCTGTAAAGAAGACTGCCCAACCCAATGTGGATGGGCACCATTCAATAAGTTGAGGGCCTGAGTAGAACAAGAGGAGAAGGGAGAAAACTGTCCCTTGTTTTGCCTGCCTCACTATTGAGCTGGGACATTTCATCTCATTTTCTCCTGCCCTTGGACTGGGATTTACACCATTGGCTATGCTGGTTCTCAGGTCTCAGACTGGGGATGAATTACACCACTGGCTTTCCTGGGTCTCCAGCTTGCAGAGGGCAGATTATGGGACTTCTCAGCCTACATTGTCAATTCTTCCTAATAAATGATAGAGAGAGAGAGGGAGAGAGAGAGAGAGAGATGATAGATAGACAATAGATATCTCCTATTGGTTCTGTGTCTCTGGAGAACCCTGACTAACATACCAGACAACAGCCTTGTATGAAATCATCAGCTAGTTTCAGTGTCACATCCCCATGAATATAACTTGCTAAGCTAATAGACATCTGATGGGTCTACAATTTTCCAAAGACTTTTGGAACTTTTATTTTGAAATAATTATAGATTCATAGGAGGATGCTGAGGAATAGACAAGAAAATACAGTGTAATCCTCTCCCAACTCCCTCTCTGCACCCCATGTCAACATCCCATACACTCATAGTACAATATCAAAACCAAGAAATTGACCTTGGTACAATTCATAGAGCTTATTCAGATTTTACCATGAACTTATTTGTGTGCATGAGTGTGTTTGCACAGATCTATGCAATTTTGTCACCTGTAGAGCCCTACCTAACCACCACCACAATCAAGATACTCAGTTGTTCCACCACCGCAAACATCTCCCTCTTGCTAACCTCCCTTCTCCCTCACCATCTCTAATCCCTGGCAACCAATAAGGTGTGCTCCATCTCTACAAATTTTTTTTTTTTATTTCAAGAATGTTACATAAATGAAATTATGCAATTATATTTATTATATTATCATTATATTAATAATGTTATATTTATATATTTTATTTTGTTGAGCAAATTATTATAGCTATGGCCATTGGAAGTTCTTTCCATTGGCTCCTGTATTCCTGTGACATACCCCGAACATTGTGTGTTGTTTTGTTTTGTAGTAACAAATAAAGTTACTATGGACATTCATATACAAGAACCTATGTGAAAATAAATTTTAATTTCTCTGGGAAAATTGCCCAAATCACCAATTACTGGGTTATATGGTAAATCCATTTTTAGTTTTGAAGGGAACTGCCAAACTATTTTTCAGAGTGGTTATACCATTTTACATTTCTACTAACAATGTGTGAATGATCTAGTTTCTTTGCATCCTCACCAGTATTTGATGTTATCACAACCTTTCATTTTAGCCATTCTGATAGGTTTGTAGTGATAACTCGTGGTTTAAGCTTGCATTTTTGTAATGGCTAATAATGTTGAACATCTTTTCATGCATTTATTTGTACATCCTCTTCAGTAGAATGTCTGTGCATGTATTTTACCTATTTTCTAATTAGATTTTTTTAATGCTGAGTTTTGATATTTTTTCTTATATATTCTAGATATAAGGTTTTTATTGGGGATGTGACTTGCAAATATTTCTCCTAGTCTGTAATTTGTCTTCTCGTTTGCATTTAAAGTCTTAAAACACCCTGAAACATGGTTGTTATTTGTATCTTAGCATGAGGAAACAGGCTCAACAAGATAAAGGACTTTTAAAATACACAGTTATTAAGGGCATGGCTGGAATTAAAACTCAGTACATACATGCTAACTCTTAGTCAAGTACTTTTTTTCATGGATGATAATCTTGGTGATGTCACACTTGGTAATTTGTTTTTTTTTCTTGATGCCAAAGAGTCTTTCAACTCTGTTATTTTGGAAAAGCTATAGAAAGCTTATAGCTCAAGTTATAGAAAGCTTATAGCTTGTTAGTAGAAAGCTTATAGCTCAAGTCCCCCAGTTTACAACTGATAAAACTCAGCTCAGGGAGATGAAATGAATCGTCCATACTCAGGTGGCTTACTAATTAATGGTGGAACCCAGCCTAGAGTCCAAGGCCTGACTCCCAGTCTGATTGTTTCCCTGTTCTGCCACACTCTCTCACTACTGCTCAAAGCTCCCCAAGTCCAACACACTCATGTTCTAAGAGCTTGGGGGGAAGGAAGGGTAATGACTTGGGAGCCCAGAAAAAGCTCTTTACCTTGGAGGGATGAGAGAAAGTAAAGAAGAACAGCAGAAAACAAATGACGTCAAAGGAAGTGACGTGGCCACATGGATGCCGAGGAGAGCCTTGGAAGTTTCACGGATGAGAACGTGTGGGGGCTGTTGGCACCTTGTAAATGTCATCACTGCACCCCAAAATAGATGTATTATTTATTTCCCTCCAATATCTGTGACAATCCTAATAGAGACTGTGCCTAACAGTTTGCTCTTATCTTGACTCAAAACACTGAAATATATTTCCCTTAACTAAATGAATCTTCCCCATTGCAGCAAGATGTCTATTCCATTGCTCCCTCTGTCACCCACTCCCACCCTCCCACATGTAACCAGTCACAGACACATCTTGATTCCAGCTAGGGTGGGTGGTGATGGACACACACAGCTAGGGATAGAGGTTCTGCTTTCCTTTCTGCCAGAGCCAAAGGCTTTGGCTTAGGAAGGTGTAGGTTATACACTCTTGTGTTTGTGGTGACCAAGGAAATGTGTATGTTTAGCAATAACTGTGAGGCCCCTAAGGGCTCTCTGGGTATCTGGGGATATTTCATTTCATTTTTAAAAACTTACATTGTAAAAATAGATCACTGATACAGAAACCACACAAAATATGGTTTCACGAATTACTGTAAGGTCAATCCTCAATAATCACCACCCAGTCAAAAAATAGAACCCATCAAGCTATCCCAGAAGTGCCCCCGGTGTTCTTCATCCCAACACAGCCAAGCCCTCCTCCAGATGTCTCCTGACTTTTACGGTAATTACTTCCGTGCACTTCTTTATGGTTTTATCACTGAAGTATGTAGAGTTAAAAAACCTTGATATGCTTTTAGGACTCTTTGAGTCCACATGTGTCCCTTCCATTCCTTACTTTTTCTTTACATGTACCTTTTGAAGAACCTGAGCTATTTGACCTGCAGAGCTGCCCCCAGTGTGGATGCTGCTGGATGCATACTCATGGTGCAGTTCAACGTGTTCCTCTGTCCTCAGGCTTCTCTGAAAATTGGCAGCTAGATTCAGAACAGGATCCAAAGATAGCTGGATTCAGGTTGTAGGTAGACTTGTAGCCATTCATCAAGAGGCACATAATATCTGATTGTCTCTCTGTTATGTTAACAGCTATTGATGCTTAATGCAGAAATCTATTCATGTATTAGTGACCAAAAAGTTGTGATGTTTTAATCTTGTCATTACCTTCATTGATTAGTTTGGCATGCTTTCATACAGAGGTGCTTTCCCTTGTCTTCTCTTTGGATACCTCATGGCACAGATGATATAAGAAAAACAGGAAAAATATTTGATTCTTCCTTTTATTTTCCTATCACCCTCCAAAAGTGACCAAGTGGTTTTTTTAATAGTATTTTGAACTCATGGACAAACATATTTGAAAGGTTTTAGCCCACTGCAATTATTATCATTATTGAAGCTCAAATTGGCCCATCTGTGGCCAGCTGGAGTCTCTTCAAGTTGGTTCCTGAAACTTTTTTATACAATCCCAATGGTTTTATATAACATAGTACGCTTTGGTAGCTTCTTGGCTATCTGGTGTGATAAGATGTTCTAAGCTCATCTCATAATTTTTCTTTTTTGTTTCAGACAAAAAAAAAAAAACGAGCCATTTCTCTAAGAATTCTTGTTTTATTTTTTTAAGTGAGAGATGATATTCCAAGACCACAATCTGGGTGCTAGGGATAGATAGATTAGATAGATATATAGATTGATGGATAGATAGATAGATGATAGATAGACAGATAGATAGATGACAGATGATCGATAGATAGAATTTGAAATAAATTTGAATTGCAAATAGCAGTACAAACTTAGCTTGTGTGTGTGTGTGTGTGTGTTCATACTGATACTTCTAAGTCAAATTTATTTCAACTTCCTGAATTTGGATTGTAAGAGTTTTTTTTACTAAAACTTATATCTATATCTCCTCACTTTCATCTCAAGAAACTTAAGGATGTAAGGAAAAACAGTAATTACTCTTTTTTTTTACTCCACATATATGGAACAGTATTAGTGAAACATCCATTAAAAATGCCATCAGTATGATTTCTGAAAAGATGAGAAAAAACAGCATATGCTTTCCTCCTTCTCTCATTTTTTACAATTGGTCTATATGCCTATATTGTCAGAACATAAAGAGTATATGTACTTGTTCCCTCTTAGCATACATTCAATCTTAGCTTTACAAGTAACTGACTGTTTAGTGCCCACCACCAGACATGTCAATGTCTCTCTACGTCTAGCTCACCATCAAGTAAATTCCTAAGAAAAGCCTCCTGGGAATACAATTTCCTGAGCTCTCCATGTACATAAGAGTTGGTGCCCTTTATACTTAAAAGTTCATTTGCTGGATATAAAATCCTTGGCTCATACCTTCTTTCTTTAGTAAGTAAGTCTCTCCTTTCTCATCTGGCATGAAATACTGCTTTTGAAAAACCTAATTATGATATAATGTTTTTTTCCTTATAAGTCACTTGTTCTTTTTGTCTATATACTCAAGTAATGTGGTTTTTTCCTTTAAAATCCAATCACTTTACTAGAATATATTTTAGTGTTGGTCAATAGTCTCTTTAAATATGTGATTTAAATTTTTTTTAAGGGAAAATTTTCTGAATCATATTTTTTAGTGCTTATTCTGTTTCCTCGCTTTGGTTTTCTTCTTTAGGGACACCTATTATGTTCAGGAATCTTCTTTTGTAGTTTCAATTTTAGTCACTATGTCATGAATCCTTTTTATCTTTTTATTTTACTCCTTTTGGATTTTTTAAATTATTTTTCTTACATCCAACCTTCTATTTCTCTTCAAGTATTTACTGTTGTGTTTATTCACTCTTGTATTCCTTACAGTTTCATCTTCATTTTTGACACTATATTTTCATTTCTTTTAAATTTTTTCTGAGTTCTGTCACTTCCTTTTTGAGGTTTCCTAATTCTAATTTATACTCCTCTTTCATGTCTTTTAGCATTTTCTTCAGATCTTTTAGCTCATTTCAAAACTGTAGGTTAGCATTTTTATTAGTTTTGTGGACATGTTTTACTGGTATATTTTTATTCTGCCTCAGTTCTCTTTTTATCTTAATAAATTTTATGAGAGAAATTTGAAAGTTGATACTTTTCTGTTTCTAATTTTTACTTGAAATTGGTTTTCCTGAACTTTTAAAAAGAAGCAGGACTGTAGATAGTCCTTCTAATTTTGCAGCCCTCCATCTTCCTTTTCCCAGCAGTGTTAAAAATGTTGATTTGTTTTCTAAGATTTCCTGACACTGTTTCCTTTCCCACTTTTATCTGAACCTTCTCTTTCCATCCTATTATCCCTATTCTTTCTAGTGTCATTTTAAATGACACAGGGATTTGACCACCAAGTATGTTCTCATTGGCCATGTACTATTTACTGGGTAGATTTTTAAGAGGGCCTAGAAGCCATCTCAGCTCAAAGTTAATGTTGTCCCCAAATTTAATTGTGGATATAACATGCAAAATGAAAATAACTGAATGGGCCAGGGCACCACCAGTATTTGAGAAGTTAGGAGGAGAAAAAGATGTATCTGGGTGTAGATAGTTGAGCATGGCCTTAAAGGGTAGACTGCCTGAAAGAACAAAAAAGAGACATCCCCTGGCATGTTTCATAAAAGAGGGGAAGAAAATATAAGCAAACATGTTGTAAGAGTTATGCACATGGTCTGGTTATGATGCAGAGAGGACATGAGCCTGGCTGGTGGGTGTCACAGAAGAAGAAGAAAGAATTAGTGGGGAATAGAAGTGAATAAATAGGAGAGTATCATAATGTTAAAAACAAAACAACAACAAAAAATGCATCTGAAATTGCTGCACACTTATGATACATTTTAAAAAAGTAAACCAGGATTCAAAATTCCAGAGAGATTGGCTTATGATTTATGGTCCAAGTCTTATATTTTGATTATGTGCTCCCTTTAATACTTACTACTGTGCACATAGAATAGTCTCAAATTTGCTGATTCAACACAATAATAAATTACTCTAGGCCCACTCCAAAAAAAATCTGCAGGAGCCAGTATAAATATAATGGCCATAAAGCAGGTGCTGGCCTTCAAGGAAAGTATATCCTATGATAGCTAACACAGTTTATATTAAAAAATTCACAAATCAGTGTGGCTATGAATGATCATCAGCCTGGCTCAACTAAAAAAAAAAGTACACCCCTTTGTAATATGTTTAAGAGTTGTTATTTTTAAGAACCATTTACATATGTGAAACAAGCAAAGAGCAAATGAGTTTAAACTCAGATAGAAGGAAATGTCAGTACTTAATAAATGCTCTCTTTCTCCATCTTCCTCTCCTTCCCTCCTTTTCCACCACGGTCTTCTACAAGACCAGAGTTGGCAAACTATAGCTCACTGGCCAAATCCAGTCTGCTGCTTGTTTTTGTGTGGCCCACAAGCTAAGAATGGCTTTTACATTTTCAAATGGTTTGGAAAAAAAAAATCAAAAGAAGAATAATATTTCATGTCTTGTGGAAGTTATGTGAAATTCAAATTTCAGTGTCCATCTATAAAGTTTTATTTGAATACAGCCCCTGTCATTCATTTACGTATTGTCTGTGGCTGCATTCTTATCACCACAGAGTTGAATAGTCACAACAGAGACCCTATAGACCCCAAAGCCTGCATTGTTTACTCTCTGACCCTTTACAGAAAAGTTATGGAGGCCCGGGGAATAGACTAACTTAACCATTGGTCTCCAGGAGGTGAAAACACAGACTGTATACAGGTGATTCATTTCACTGGGACATTTGCCTCACAGCATTTTACTCAGCCCCTGTGAGGGAACAATAATCTGCACCTCATTTTTTATAATTCCCAACCCAGTCACTTATGCTGCACTTATTTGGTCTGTTCTTACCAAGCCCTCAATGTTTCAATTGTGTCCAGATTTCCAGGCAGTTACGTCTCTCCTGGGCTGCAGAATCTCATCCTATGTTTTACCAAAGGAAAGCATTTAGGCACTGAAGCCAGAAGTCCTGATTAATGATGAACCGTCTCTCATTTTATCAGCGGTGATAAGTGTCTGCTCAAGCCTAAAGTGAGCACCTCAGGGATAGAGCCTCTGCTGAGTATTTTGTTCTATGCCTCCCACCCAGTGCCAGTCACAGCCCCTCAGTAGATGATCAGGATGTTTGTTGATTGACTAACTGACTGATTGAGTAGCTGAGCCAGTGAGGTGGCAGTGCGAGTGTAAGGGAGGAGCAATCCAAAAGTCCTTTATGTGAACACTGGGCCTGGGGCAGTATTCATTTGTTTTGTGCCCTTTCTCCTTTAAGTTCCTTCCAGGTTCACTGGATTTGAAAAGCATTTGAGAGGAAGAGAAGATGGTGCAAGTGAACCAAAGCAACTCGCCTCCATCTGCCTTCAATTCTCAGACAGGGAAAACATTTCCAGAAGGCCTGGTGCATGAGAACCTGACATGGTGACAGAACGTTCTGTCTCCCTCTTGTTACAGGAGCAGTGAGCTGAGTTTCTGCAGGCTCGTAAATCCTGAGGGCCTTTTCCAGCCGCCGGCCCCCATTCCAGGAAGTGGACGCTTTGAAACCCCCATCAAAAAAGAACATTGTGTTTCTGCACTCCCAGCCCCACTGCGGGCCAATTGCTCCCAGTGCAGGTAGTCAGGGCGTCCAGTTAGGGCAGATGGGCTTTATGCTTCCTGAGCTCTTGCCTTCAGGAATTTTGCAGGAAAATACAGTTGATCAACACTGCTCAGTGATGTGTTTGAGTGAGCTGAAGGGTATAGTAGGAATTTATTAAACTAAATTTTCTGGGAGGAGACTGAGGAAATTGTCCTCCGGGGGGAAGTGGAGAAAACCAGCGCTAGAGCGGGGACTAGGATGGACCTGAAGACTCTGTAGGCACCACTGCTCTGGGGGGGTCTCCCCCAGTAGCCAAGGGGCAGAAAGTCTGGTGCCCAGGTTGGGGGTGGGAGGGAGGAGAGAAGCCCAGGTTCACAGAACTAACCAGCACAGACTAACCAGCACTTGCACACACCCCCACCCAGGCAGCTCTGGTGTCTCAGTGTTGCCTTCTTTCCTGCTTCTTTTCCTATCAAGATCTGTGGTGTTCCTGGGCACATCCAGAGTAGCTAGTGTTTGGCAACACATTCACAAAGGCATGTTGTAGCTGAAAGAGTGTTGTGTACAGGCTCAAAGGCAGAGCACTGGACACGAGAACTTGGGCAGCAATACCTTCAGGTCCCTCTTCTGTAAAATAAGAGGCTGTAATATCCACCTCCCAGTGTTACCAGGAGAGCAAAATGAGAAAATGACTGTGAAAGTACTTTATTAACCACTATGCGAGTGGGAAACAGTATTAGTATAACTGGCGCTACTGTGTAAACTGCTGCTGTTGCACTTACTACTACCACAATTACTAGTCCTGTGATACTAATATTACCAGCGATACTAATCTAAGCGCTAGATGACTAGGGTGAGGAATCTGGAAACCACATCATACCTGAGAGGAATGGTTGAAAAACCAGCTGGAGTCGACTCAGACAGAAATCTCAGTGGGAAAATAACTGTCTACAAGGATCTAAAGGTTTGCCATGGAAAAGGAGATAGCCTTGATCTGAGTGCTTTCACTGAAAACTCAAGACCACAGAGCAGAATTACAAGAAGTATTTTATTACAGGACAATAAGAACTTGCTCTTAATGTAATTGCAAAACAATACAGAATACCACTGTAGGACACAGTGAAGACACTGTATTAGGAAATGTTGAGGTAGAGACATGAACATCTCTACAGACACTCTAGTCATTCATTTAAGAATTTATTTCTGCAACAGTGTCCATTGATGGCCCATTGAATGCTGGGCAGTGCTTTAGGGACTAGGAGTACCACTCTCAGTGAACAAGACCAACTCTTGCTTTCATGGACCTTGCGATTAGATTAGAGCATTGGGTGGAGGTTGGATGCTGCCACGACAACCATTTCCTATCACTTCTATCATTCTGACTCTTTTAGAATACTGTGACTTCATAGGTATACAATTAAAAGAAGGGAACAATCGACCAGTTTTTGCCCTGCTCGTAGATTCTCCTTCTAGCCTGGCTGGTGTAGGGGAGCAGAATTTGGCACCATAAATGTGTCTCTTTAACATATTAATTGTTTCAAGCTGGTTATTTTCTAATAAACAGCAGACACAGAGAAACTCTGAAAACCAAGTAGGAGTTACCCTTTTGAAAGAAATATTTATATTTGTAAGGGAAATCTCCAATTGTAAGGGTGTCTCCCTTTCTGTGCCTGGAAGGGAGGATGAACAAATCTTTCGAAAACTCTTAGGGGTGGAGAAGGCAAGGGCTTAAATCTGCATCACAATTACCCTTATTTACTGTACTTTTCCTGGGTAACCTCCCTTAACTAGCTCTCCCTACCCTCCTTTGTCTTGAGCAGAGGATGGTATTTAAGGTGAGGGCTTTAGCCATTTTGGTGAGTTATTCAGTTTTTCTGGGTCTCTCCCAGGTATACATCTTATTAAAATTCTGCTTGATTTTCTCCTGTTAATCTGTCTCATGTCAGTTTAATTCTTAGACCATCTAGAAGATCTAGATGGACAGAGAAAAATTTCTTCCTCCCTGGCACATGGAATGGCCCTGGCAGTAGAGAACAGGTAGTGGAAGGAGCCTCTAACTCCCAGTGAATCCCTTTCCTGGACCAGCTCTCCTTGGTTGAGAGTGACAGCTGTCCCCCGGTGAGTTTCAGGTGGTGATGACTATTCTGGGAGCTAGACTTCCTGGACAGTCCTCTAAGAACAGCCCCTGAAGGATGATGGGCCCCAAACCACCAAGACCTCTTGTAAGCTTCTGCAGGGTGAGCAGCAAGGCTCTGAAACTCAAGCAAGAACGATGGCAAACAGGATGATGAAACCTTGCCTGCCTAAAATACATTTCCTCTTGCCTGGAAGGGAGTCTGCAATTCCCCCAGGCAGCCTCTCTTTAAATGTAAACGTTCCTGACTGGAGTACACAGTACTGTACCACTCTTTTCAAGCAGTCAGCAGTTTCTAAGATTCACCCTCTAAAAATCTCATCTGGCCACCTCCTCCCTCCGCATCACCTCTGCCTCCCCACATCTTGCCTGAATCGTTGCAATAGCCTCTGGCCCGTTCCCCCACCACTTCTTATTGGCCATCATGCCCATCCATGCTTTACACCTTCACCTCAGTGATCCTACTCAAAAGCTTTCCACTCTCTGGTTGACCTTCAGGGGCTTCCTGTTGCTGACAGCATGGTCTTTAAAGGGGAGTGCACATGCCCCAGGACTCTGGGAAGGCAATACTGGAACTTCTGGCTAGAACTCACATACAGATCAACAAAGGGTCCTACATCCAACACAATTAACAAAAGGCCACACCCTAAGATCACATCCTTCAAATATGAACTGCCTTCAGATATAATCTAATAATTATATGACATTAGCAATACATTTAAAACATAAGCAGTCACCATTTTATAAAAACAGATGAGTAGTATTTATACATATGCATTAAATTTTATTTGAATAAACATTTGAAGGATATATGAAAAGCTAGTAAGATTTGTTGCAACTATACTTCAATAAAAATTAATTAAAAAATTGTAAAGCAAATATACTCCAATAAAAATTAATTTAGAAAAAAAAAGGATTTGCTAAATATGAGGGCAGGGGTGGTGAGTGAGTGCGCTGAGGTAGGAGAGAGAGTTTTCAGTTTATAGCTTTTAAAATCATGATGATTTGGGAACAATGCAACTATTAATTATTCAAACGTTAAATGAAGAAATTAGACTTGAGAATATGATGTCAAACTATAATTCTTTTTTATTTTAATTGAAGAATAGTTGATTTAAAATGTTGTGTTAGTTTCTGGTGTACAGCAAAGTGATCAAATATATATATATATATATATATATATATATATATATATATATATAATTTTTCATTCTTTTCCATTATGATTTATCACAAGATATTGAATATAGTTCCCTGTGCTATACAGTAGGACTTTGGTGTTTATCTATTTTATATATAGTAGTTTTTATCTGCTAATCCCAAGCTCCTAATTTATCCCTCCCCCACCCCCCTTTCCCCTTTGGTAACCATAAGTTTGTTTTCTATGTCTGAGTCTGTTTCTGTTCTGTAAATAAGTTCATTTGTATCATATTTTGAATTCCACATATAAGTGACAACATATGGTATTTGCCTTTCTCTTTCTGACTTACTTCACTTAGTATGATAATCTCTAGGTCCATCCATGTTGCTGCAAATGGCATTATTTCATTCTTTTCTATAGCTGAGTAATATGCCATTGTATATATGTACACCACATCTTCTTTATCCATTCATCTGTCGATGGACATTTAGATTGTTTACATGTCTTGGTTATTGTAAATAGTACTCCTATGAGCATAGGGGTGCATGTATCATTTTGAATTATAAACTATAATTCTTTAGCAAAATTGAGTCACGTGATAATCCAGGTCTTTGCAAAATTACAGTTAAATTGATAACAATGTATAGAAAACTTTTTTGCATTTTCTTAAAAATTACAAATACAACAGAACATGTGTAAAATTTAGATGTAAATAAAGACAGATATGTTGGAGATGTATGCTCAAAATTGTTTTGCAGATCATAATGTGCAAACAGAAACATTTGGTGATGACTGTCTGGAGGATTAAGTCCACACTCTGGAGGTGACTCTCCTATAACTTCCCAGCCTCCAGTTCTCTTCCCCAGTGAAATCTATGCTCCAATCACATCTTGGTTAACTTTGACCCACAACCTGCAGCAACTTGCCCTGGAAACAAACCCCTTATCTACAAACCAGGATGCTAGCCTGTGATAAGTCAGATTTGTAGGAAGCAAGAGTGCTGTCTCTAATGACAATGCAGGAAGCTAAAGAATACCTTCTGTAACAACTGACCCCAAAAGGCCAGGACTTGATTAATAATTAACAACTTCCTTAATTTTTGTCTCTACTTCCACCTTAGAACCAATGAGAGAAAGCCAAATATGCATCCCTAACCCATCACATAGGACTCCTGGTTTCTAGTTAGCCCTCCTACAGCTTTGCCAGGCCAACAGCCTCCAGTCAGGACATACCTGAAGACTTCCCTTTTTTCTACCATAAAGCTTTTCCATTCCTCTGCCTACCTTTGAGTCTCTGCCAAAACGCATCTCCTTTGGTTGGTCTTCATTTATTTCCACACCTGACATGGGGTTGCCAGGTGTCCAAACCTGACATTACAAGCTGCTCCCATGGCCTGTCTCCCTCCTCTCCCTCTCCTCCTCTAGTCTTCCCATCACACTGGGAGTACAAGCTGTTCTCTTACCAGGCTGAGGCTCCACCTACCTCTCCGTCCTCACTTCCTGTGATTCCCCTCTGGTACCACTCTCCAGCCACAGGGGTCTCCTCTCAGTTCCTAGAATGTGTCCAGCTTGTCCCGGTTCATGTCCCCTTCACATGCTGCTGCTTTGCCTAGAACACCTTGCCCACCTCATTCCTACACATCC
This sequence comes from Balaenoptera ricei, assembly GCF_028023285.1. Lineage (NCBI taxonomy): Eukaryota > Metazoa > Chordata > Mammalia > Artiodactyla > Balaenopteridae > Balaenoptera > Balaenoptera ricei. The sequence continues at coordinate 65,387,198 of NC_082652.1, forward strand.
CTCAAAGTCACCGTTCAGTGTCACCTTCCTAAAAAGGACTTTCTTACACACACTCTTACTCTTTGACCCACACTCCCTAAATTAGGTTCCCCTCTTATTTTCACTTAGGTATATTACCTGTAGTATACATTTTGATGATTTATAACTGAATGTTTATTTTAGATATTTATGTGTTTACTGCCTGATTTTCCTGTCAGAATGCAAGCTCCATGAATGCAGGGACTACATTTACTTTCTTCCACTAGTGTATACTAGTGACATAGCACAGTGCTTTGCATAAAACAGGTACTTGACAACCATGTGTTGACTGAATGTGTGAACATTGAAATCATAGTCACGTTACAAAATACATGCCTGATATCCCTCCCTCTGGAGTCTTCCCAGACTCCCCAGACGGAGCATAAACCTCCTCCTCTGCTCCCAGAATGCCTTGCACATGTTTTTATTTCAAAACTTGGAGTCATGTTGTAGTTATCGGCATGGATCTGCCTATGACCTATTTATTAAACCCAGACATATTTGTTTGTTCTACAGCCTAGCACAGTGTCTGCTGTAAATGGATGTGAGATGTGTTAACTCACTGAATTAATGACTAATGATATATGTCAGTGCAAACATTTTTTATCGAAGGACTTTCTCTCTAGACAGGAAATCACGCAACAGAGAGAAAGACTTGGGAATGGCAGCAGTGAGGAGGGATAGGATTGGGGTGGGGGGAGTTTGGGAGGAATGGCAGGGGGAAAAGGTAAGTGAAATGGATATAAGGAGTATAAGTAGTTTAATATTTAAGAGAAAAGAAAGACCCTGAAATCAAAAAGACATGGATTCAGTCTTGTTCTGCCATTTCCTAGTGGTGCTACCTTGTGAGGACAACTTACATTATCCCTCAAAACCACAGTTTGCTCTTCTGCAAGATGGACATGATGAAATTTCCTCATACTCTTGCAGTAAAAAGTAAGTGAGATAGTGTATTAAAATGTTTAAAAAAATAATAATTCCTAGGATGTAGTTAGTACTCCATAAATGTTAGGTATTTCATCATTACTGTGGTACAAAAATGCCTAATTTAAATTTTTATCCAGGGTTGGTTGCCTTTTTTTTTTTTTTTTTGCCATGTCATGTGGCTTGTGAGATCTTAGTTCCTCAACCAGGGATTGAACGCAGGCCCTCAGCAGTGAAAGTGTGGAGTCCTAACCACTGGACTGCCAGGGAATTCCCATGTCCAGTGTGGTCTTTGAGCAAAATTTATAAAGTGTTAGTATTTAGATGACTGAGGGAATCAAAGATAATCCTGGACTGGACAGTTAATGCAGAAATTTGCATATGAGGCAGGATTTATGGAGGGGAGGGATGTATACTATTGAGGTGTATGTCATTATGTTTATAGAACCACATGGCAAATGTCCACAGTATCTATCCATTCATCTATCCTCTTTCTTTTCCCTTCCTTCCTTCTTACCCTCCTTCCTTCTTTCCTTCCTTCCTTTCCTTTTTTTCTTTGTTTCTTCTTTCTTTCAGTTAGGACTAGAAGAAATAAGAGGATTTCCCAGCCGAGAAGGGAAGCAGAAGCCTAGCATTTGTGGATTTTTTCCTCAAGTACACAAATTCAGTTCCTAAATGAAATCTTGAATCATAAGGGCCACAGATGGGTGGAATGGTGGTTTGAGATATCCAGAGGGTGTGGAGTTTGCTATTTTACAAAAGAGTTAAATATAATAGTAATTGAGGGAAGCAGTTGGATCAAAAGAAATTATTTGCTAGGCAGTTTCAAAACCAGAAAATGCTTAAAATGCAAACCACAAAATGAAGACAACCTCAAAGGTTAATGAAAACCTGCAACAATAGACAAAGGAAATGAAGAATTGCAGCAGAGCCCTCCTCCCAATCTATTAAGCAGTCATACCAACATCTTTCCAAATGGGGGATGCTATCCAGCTCCATTTATTCTGCCTTGGAACTGGTGAAATAGGGACAAGATGTTAAGACAAAATGCATAGGTGGCTTCTCTCTTCACTAGACCAAGATTAAGGACACTATTCCCTCCAAACATTGCTAAGACAACACTGGCTTGTGCAGCTATGCATGGTAGGTGTCCCCTAAGGATTTGTTGAATGAATTAGTGTCTAGCCAGTTTAAAAGTCAGGCATTTACTAAGAACCAGGGAGAATAGGAGTAGAGAAACTGTGTGGTAGGTCTAGGGTAGAGCCAAAAATACTGGACCAAGGAAGGCACTTGGACAAAGTCAAAGAATCAAAACTCATAGGAGCGACAATAAAATTTAAAAATTAGCAACAAGGAGGCTGGAAAAATCCAACTGAGTAACAGGTTCTGGATTGAGAGGAGAGAATGCAGTGCTGTAGAGAGTACAAGTTCAAGATGAAAGGATTCAAGTGTGTGCCCAAGTCTGAAAAACAGGAGGACATTCTGCCCTGAGAACAGGAACGGAAACAGGTGGGCCTGGGCCTGTGAACGTAGCAGAGAGAGTTGCCTCCACATGTTTAAGAGGATTTCTACTTCATCCCTCCCAACCCTATTTCTATCAGAATGTGTTCTTAAAACAGCACCATGTTCCCTGCACTGTAATAGGGCAATGAATGCCTGAAAATCACAAATTGTGACCTGCTGAAAGTGCCTTTTTCAGTGCCCTTTGAGAAGTCACTGAGCTATACAACAGCCAGGGCACAGAAAGGACAGAAAGGCCACCTAGCAGTTGTCAGGAGGCCTGGTTCAAGGCCTAAGTCCATGGCCAGTTCCTGTGTGGCTTGGATAAACCATCTAGACTCTCCCAAGCAGACAGGGATAATATGTCTCATAACTTGCTCTTCAGGAAATTGTGAAACCCAAATGAGATCCTGCAGGTACAAGTTCTTTGAAAACTTTAATTCATTATTCAGACATCATGACTTATTATTTTGATTTGCTGGCAGGACATCTAAGTTTTCAAACTATTACTTAGGACATCAGTCAGCACCATCCTAAAATAGTGCAGTTTCTTCCCAAGAGCTGAATTTTCTTGTTTTTGGTCTATTTTGTTTTATTTTTCTCCCTAAAGTCTAGCTTTCTCCTGGGAAACTGATGGTTGGTCTGATCCAAGCCTGGCATACTCATCCTTTTCTTTACCTGGCCCCAGATTTCAGTTGCTTTGATGTCAGATGCTCTGGTGAGCATCTCCAGCACAGGCTGCATTTCCCTGCTTGTCTTACAAGCTGTCAGGACAACAGGAAATTTTAGAGTTGGCATCAGAGTGTAACCCAGCCACTCTGGACTCTCTTTTCTCCAAGAGATAAGCTTAGTTGACTGTGAAGGTGAATGGAGGGTAATTCTGCGGAAAATCTCAGAGAATTGGCCCATTTGGGTGCCATGTTGTGGAGATCTTGTGTGTATTGGGCAAATTGATTTTCAATGAAAACGTCACCTCTGTCTGTTCCTTTTTTGCTGACAGCACACAGAAGGAATGCTGAGCCAGGGGAAATGATTGCAAAGTTTGGTCTGTGATCTTCTCCACACCCAGACACACAGCATCTACTGGCAGAAGCAGCCTCTGGGGGTCAGCTCAACAGCAGTATGATAATAGATTTGCCCTTTCATGCTTTTCTCTCTGCTACCTCTTTAACCATTGTTCCCTCCCCTTATGGCCTCTCAAAATTTTGCTTTTATGAAAGAGTCTGTTATCATTAATTAAGCCTTAGTAAGATTCATAATGCAATGAGCCCAAACAATGTATCCAGAGGTTTGGGTTCAGCCCCGAGTCTTCTGCTGTGCTTTTGAGTGGCATCAAAGCTGTCTCTGAGGCCCAACTGCTTCCAGTGTCAACCAAGTGAGGCATAATAATACTGTAACTTCCCTACTTGCCTTTTATACTTGTGAGGGTCAAATAAAATTAAATATAGAAAGGCACTTTGACAAAAGGAAAGTTATAGTAATTTGGGGGGGGTTTCATTATTACTATTAGTGGTAATAGTATTATTTGTATTGGTAATAGCAGCAGTAGTAGCATTAGTAGTAGTAGTCTTTGTAGAATCCTAGAGTCTTGGTATTAGAAAGAATCAATTTCTTGCCAAATATAGTAATACTGTATTACTTATTAACTTCATTATCATACTGACTGTTTTATATGCTCCTTCCATTCTGTTTTCTCTAGGGCATTTACTAGAACATAACTAATGTCTGTCTATCCTCTTCCTTGTCTCCCTCATCCAAACCTGCTCTTAGGAAGTGATCTGATCTCAGTCAATAAACCAAATGGTAGATGTAGTAGAATGAGAAGCCTAAACCTAGAGGGAAAAAAAAGTGAAAAAGAAGGAGAGAGGCCAAGAAGGAGAATATTCTCTCAGACTTAGAAACTCAGGGGAAAAAAGGAAGAAAGCAAGATGGGTTCAATGTCTCATTAGGCCTCCCTCCTTCACTTTGTTAGGCCAGAGCACTTTGGTCAGTGGTCATTTTCATGGCTGGCTTAGAATTCCTCACTGTGGGAAAAGATAGCTCTTATAAAAGTCCTGACAGGATTTGAATAAAGGTGATTCTGTAAAAGGTGATTCAGGGTAAAATATCTGTGTTATTTTACACAATTAATTACTTCCTCCACATTTGCTTTAGGATGCTATTTCATAGCCAAGAGAGCCACAGGAAGCACTAAGACTCCCTGGGCTGAATAGATGCACTGTGTCCTGGTGATCAAAATTCATATCCGAGCTATTTCCTGAAATGGTATTTTGACACCTGGGTCATCTCTTTGCTTTATGGAGTTCCTCTGTGACATGCAACAACAATGCAGATAGGCAATAGAACATTATTCCACAGGGAGGTAACTTGGAAGTTCACTGCTGTTTGTCAAACTGGATTAAGTAAAGGGAAATGTTTAAGAAGTCAGATTTACTCAAATGCAAAATGAAAAAAGCCTAGTTTACTTTTTAGTTGAGAAGATCTCCTGTGGCATAGTTCCAAACTCTGTTGTCTACAGCAGAGCCTTGTAAGACTCAACTGAGAAAAAGAGAATTTCATATCTTAGGGCTAGAAGGACTCTAAAGAATCATCTTTTTCAGATGTCTGCCACTGGAAAAAGCATTATTACCCCCAATTTCCTGATGAGGAAACTAAGGTGTAGAAGTTAAGTGAGTTAGTCACAATTGTGCAGCTGATAGGTAGTCTCATAACCAGGGCTTTGTCCCAAGTAGAAAGGTGCCTCTAACTTTTACTCATAATCAACCAGGGCTACTGTTGCAGGTAACAATGAAATACTCTTTGTCCTCGGCTTGAGAAAGATCTAGAAGTCAGTCATCCTCAGCTTTCCTATTATAATTGCCAGTGTTTTCTCTTTACTTTTGGGCCAGCCCCGTGAATTGGCAAAATAGGAAACTGTCGACAGGATGTGAATATCTTCTCAGCCTTCCAGGACCTCCAACACTTGAAATACCTTCACCCACAGCCAACATCTCTCTTCATTAAGTGAGAAGATTGAAAATGCAAATCTCTGCATGGCATCATGCTACCCTGATTAAAAGAACAGGTTCATGTTTAGGAACATCCAGGACCAACGGGCTGTGTCACCTACTAGCTGTGTGCTCTTGGGCAATTATTTATATATTATGATCAAGTTTGCTTCTTTGTTAAACAGTAGTATAACATCTATCATATGAAGTTAGTGAGTGGTTAAATGAGGTCATAAGATGCTGGCATATAAAACAGATCCAAAGAGTCCATTCTGCCAAGGTGAAGAAATAGGGCAGTGCTTGGCTCCCTCCCCCAGATCAGCTCTTGAAAAGCTGTAGAAGCAAGAAGCTAATAAGATTTCCAGAAACTATAAACAAGTGAGGAATCCCTGGGGAGTCTGGTATATTGGGAGGTGCATAGCTACAGGGGGCAGTGAATGGTAAAATTGAGGGAAAGATTATATTCTACTCTTGCCTCTCCCAGAATTAGCATAACTTTGGACAATCGTTGCATGCACTTTTGTGTCATAAATCTGAAGCAAGAGCCCAGACCACCAGGGCAGGTCAAAAGCCTTGCTGAATGAGTAACTGAGAAATGGGTTGCAAGGGGCTAGTTGTCCTTGGGCATTCATTGCTACCTCAGCCCTCTTCTCCATAGGCTATCAGCTGGTGTATTAGTTTTCTATTGCTGCCATAACAAATTACCACAAACTTAGCAGTCCGAGTTTGGATGTAGCATGACTCATTTGGGTCCTCTGTTTAGTCTCACTAGGCTGAGATTAGAGTGCCAGCAAGGCCATGTTCCTTTTGAGACCTTGACCAAATTCAATTCCTTGCAGTTTTGGGACTAAGGTCATTCTTTCTTTGCTGGCTGTCATCCAGGGGCTGGTCTTAGCTCCTAGAGCCTGCCTGCATTTCTTCTTGTGCTTTCCATGTGGCCCCTTCCAGTAAAAATGAGTTGAGTTCTTCTCATGCTTCAAATTTCTCCAACTTCTTTTTCACTTCAGCTGGAGAAAGTTCTCTGCTTTTAAGGGCTCATGAAGTGAGATTGTGCTCACTTGGATAATGCAGGATAGTGTCCCTATCTGAAGATCTGTAATTACATCTGCAAAGTCCCCTTTGCCATGTAACATGTTCCAGGGATTAAAGCATGGGTGTCGTTGGGGAGATCATTCTACCTACCACAGCTGGCATTAATATAGGCATATTTTTTCAACATGAAAAGCTGTTTCATCACTTGCTCTTAACTAATCGCTTCACCTGTGTCTGATCTGGATTCTTCCTCTCCTGCCTTCACCCATTAGTTTTTTCCTCCTTTGCATGTGTTTTCAAACTCTTTCCCCACAGTTCATTGCCCATAACCTGTAAGCATTTCCTAGTCCTTGCCCCCCACCTTTTAAAACCCCTCTTAATCCTTTTATACATGCCTTTCTCTTTTTTTCACATTCTCCTCCAAATAACTTTCTTTTCTCATCTCTATCAGCTCTTCATCTGCCCATTTTTCAATCATCATAACAAGGCTTTTGATCCCCAACAACCCAAGGGAATTTCCCACCAAATGTCATCAATGACTTTATAACTTTCCAGCCCAAGTGGATGAGAATCCATGATTATGTTATGTAAAGCAAATGAGTTTTACATTTGATGTTACCCATGATGCCCTTCTTCCTCAAATGCTCTCATCCTTTGGTTTAAATGCCCTCCTTATTTCCAGATTTCTCTTATACTTCTGGCCACTCATGGTTTTCTCTCATCCACTTATTTCTTTACATGTTAGAGTTCTTCAGAGTTCTTTCTGATGTCATCATCTCTCTTTGCCTCACATTCTCTCCTTAGGCAATCTCAGCCAATTTTGAAGCTTCAAGTTGCCATCAGTATGCTTTGGCTTCTCAAATATTTATTATAAACCCAAGCTTCTAAAATTAATTCCAGATGCTTTTATCAAGCCACCTGCTGGATATTTCCACTTGAATTCATCACCTTTTCTCCAAATCTCCTCCTCCCCCCAGGTATGTATGTATGTATGTATGTATGTATGTATGTATGTATGTATATATGTATGTATGTATGTATCTACCTATCATCTGTCTATCTATCAACTATCCATTTTTGTAAAGAAAGAGATTTTATCCTTGATTTCCCTTTCTCTAACTCCTGACATGAAATCAGGAGCCAAATCCTATACAGTAGATTTTACTTCTATAGTAACTGTCATATCTTTACTTACTTTATCCCCATTGCTATGCCTTTATACTAGCTACCATTTATTGAGCCCCTTCATATGAGAGACAGTGTGTTTTTTTAACCAGTCTCCCTATAACTCTCCTTGTCCTCTGCTAATCCCTCCTCCACTCATGCAATCAGAAAATGTTTATAAAATGAAAATTCAATCATGTTACACCCTGATTTAAATAAGCCTGTCATTGGATTGCCCTTGTCACACTAGAATAATTCTTACCTCTTAAAATAGTCTCCTTTATGATCTGCTTTTGTTTCCAACTTCTTTTCTTGTCTTATCCCATCTACTCTGTGCATCCAGGTTATAGCAGCTCCAAAACTTGCTTTTTATAATATCGTGCCGTAATTAGGGTCTCTTTTCCTACCTTGTATTATGGAGAAACTCTCACCACCATTCAGCAAGATTCAGCTCAAATTTCTTATTGAAACTTTCAAACCTCCTGGTAGAAACATTTCTAGGCTTTCCCCCCAAAAAGTGCAATTACATGCTCTTTTTGTATATGTGCATCTACCATGCCCTGTACATATTTCTTTGGTTGAACTCAACTTTCCTGCTCTTATTTGTTTACTTATACATTTTCCCCCTTTTATTAGAACTATAAGGTCCATGGAACACATATTACTTGATTTATATTTTTAATACAGTACCTCTCACTCTTGAGGATTCGATGATTGTTAAGTGCTTGAATTCTTGAAAGACAGAGACTTGAAGGCCAGACTAAGGAGTCTGGATTTTATTCCCTAGACAAAAAATAAATAAATAAAAAAGGCATTGAACTTTTTGGGGCATTTGTTTGCTTGTTTTTGAGCTTGACAGTGCCATACTCAAGGCAGATAAAACTGACAACAATGTACAAGACGGACTGTGATGGGGAAAGCTGGGCAGTGGGGAATACTTACTGGGACATTTCTATAGGCTAGGTAAGAGATGAAGATGAGGCAGAGGAAGTCACTGATGATGACCTCTAAGATGATGGCATTCAATAAACAGAAAATGAAAGTAACATAATGATTGTGCAATAAAATACCCTTTGGATGGACATATCCACAGGCAGAGACCACATGGAAAAAACAAAGAAAAATGTCATAATGCCTTTGGCTTTTGGAAATGGTGGGTGAACTGGGGAAGAGTTTATCATTTCTTTTTATATAAGTCATAAATATTCCAGGCACCATTTGAAACTAAAGGCAGCAGCCTGAGTGTTTATTTAGATTTTATGGTCCATTTATTGTCTCATATTCCCCCAGCCAAAGATAATTATTTCTTAATTAATCATACATAAACAGTCTATATCCTTTGCAGAACTGTCTACTTAAAAGAACATTTATCATAGCAATTGGTCCCATATACCTAACTGCAAATCACCCACTTTCAGCTAGTTTTGTGCTAGTTGACTCCTGATCATTTTTGTGTTTCTGATGGTTTGGGGGGAGAGCAGAATTTAGAGAAAGCCAGAAAATGGATAATATTTGGAAATATCCATTTTTCTTGTATTTCCTTTTAGGAAAAATGCTTGAGGATAGAAAGGAAAGAAATTTTTGTGAGTCGAGATATTGGCAATTTGTCTTGGAGTTGGTCAAAAGTGATTTTATTTCATCAACAAGAAAGGGTCCTTCAAGAATTTGCCCAACGGGCCTTCAGGATGGTGGAGGAATAAAACATGGAGATCACCTTCCTCCCCACAAATACATCAAAACTACATCTACATGTGGAACAACTCCTAAAAAACACCTATTGAATGCGGGCAGAAGACCTCGGACTTCCCAAAAGGCAAGAAACATCCCACGTACCTGAGTAGGGCAAAAGAAAAAAGAAAAACCAGAGACAAAAGAATAGGGACAGGAGCCGCACCTCTAGGAGGGAGCTGTGAAGGAGGAAAGGTTTCCACACACTAGGAAGCCCCTTCACTGGCAGAGACAGTGGGGTGTGCAGAAGGGAAGCTTTGGAGTCACAGAGAAGAGTACAGCAACAGGGGTGCAGAGGGCAAAGCAGAGAGAGTCCCACACAGAGGATCAGTGCCGACCAGCACTCACCAGCCTGAGAGACTTGTCTGCTCACCTGCCGGGGTGGGTGGGGCTGGGAGCTGAGGCTCGGGCTTGGCAGGTTAGATCCCAGTGAGAGGACAGGGGTTGGCTGTGTGAACACAGCCTGAAGGGGGTTAGTGTGCCACAGCTAGCTGAGCGGGAATCCGGGAAAAACTCAGGACCTGCCTAAGAGGCAAGAGACCATTGTTGCAAGGTGCAGAAGGAGAGGGGATTCAGAGCATCGCCTAAATGAGCTCCAGAGACAGGTGCAAGCCACGGCTATCAGCACGGACCCCAGAGGTAGGCATGAAACACTAAGGCTGCTGCTGCAGCCACCAAGAAGCCTGTCTGCAAGCACAGGTCACTATCCACACACCCCTGGGAGCTTCTGCAACCCACCACTGCCAGGGTCCTGTGATCCAGGGACAACTTCCCCAGGAGAATACACAGCACACCTCAGACTGTTGCAACGTCACGCCAGCCTCTGCTGCCACAGGCTCGCCCAGCATTCCATATCCCTCTCTGCCCATGGCCTGAGTGAGCCAGAGCCCCTTAATCAGCCGCTCCTTTAACCCCGTCCTGTGTGGGCAGGGAACAGATGCCCTCAGGCCACCTACACACAGAGGCAGGGCCAAATCCAAAGCTGAACCCCAGGAGCTGTGCGAACAAAGAAGAGAAAGGGAAATTACTCCCAGTAGCCTCAGGAGCAGTGGATTAAATCTCCACAATCAACTTGATGAACCCTGTATCTGTGGAATACCTGAATAGACAATGCATCATCCCAAAACTGAAGCGGTGGACTTTGAGAACAACTGTAGACTTAGGCTTTGCTTTCTGCATCTAATTTGTTTATGGTTTTACGTTTATCTTAGTTCAGTATTTAGAACTTATTATCATTGGTAGATTTGTTTGCTCTCTTCCTTTTATTTTTATATATATATATATATATATATTTCCTTTTTCTCTTTTTGTGAGTGTGAATATGTATGCTTCCTTGTGTGATTTTTGTCTGTAGAGCTTTGCTTTTGCCATTTGTCCTAGGGTTCTGACTGTCCATTTTTTGTTTTTTGTGTTTTTTTAATAGCATAATTTTTAGCACTTGTTATCAAAGGTGGATTTGTTTTTGGTTTGGTTGCTCTGTTCTTCCTTTCCCTATTTTTTTAAAAATTAATTAATTAATTAATTAATTAATTTTTGGCTTGTTGGGTCTTCATTTCTGTGAGAGGGCTTTTCTCTAGTTGCAGCGAGTGGGGGCCACTCCTCATCGTGGTGTGCGAGCCTCTCACTATCGCGGCCTCTCTCATTGCAGAGCATAGGTTTCAGATGTGCAGGCTCAGTAGTTGTAGCTCACAGGCCCAGTTGCTCCACGGCATGTGGGAGCCTCCCACACCAGGGCCCGAACCCGGGTTCCCTGCATTGGCAGGCAGACTCTCAACCACTGTGCCACCAGGGAAGCCCCCTATTTTGTTTTTTTAATTAATTTTTTATTTTTAATATTTTTTTATTTTAATAAATTTATTTTATTTTATTTATTTTCTTTCTTTCTTTTTCTCACTTTTTGTCTGAGCCATGTGGCTGACAGGGTCTTGGTGCTCTGGCCGGGTGTCAGGCCTGAGCCTCTCAGGTGGGAGAGCCGAGTTCAGGACATTGGTCCACCAGAGACTTCCCAGCTCCATGTAATACCAAACAGCAAAAGCTCTCCCAGAGATCTCCATCTCAATGCTAAGACCCGGCTCCACTCAACAACCAGCAAGCTACAGTGCAGGACATCCTATGAAAAAACAACTAGCAAGACAGGAACACAACCCTACCAATTAACAGAGAGGCTGCCAAAAATCATAATAAGTTCACAGATACCCCAAAATACAACACCATACATGGTCCTGCCCACCAGAAAGACAAGATCCAGCCTCATCCAACAGTACATAGGCACCAGTCCCCTCCACCAGGGGCCCTACACAACCCACTGAACCAACTTTACCCACTGGGATCAGACACCAAAAACAATAAGAAATACGAACCTACAGACTGTGAAAAAGAGTCCCAAAGCACAGTAAGTTAAGTAAAATGAGAAGACAGAGTAATACACAGCAGAAGAAGGAGAAAGGCAAAAACCCACCAGACCAAACAAATGAAGAGGAAATAGGATGTCTACCTGAAAAAGAATTCAGAGTAATGATGGTAAAGATGATGGAAAATCTTGGAAATAGAATGGAGAAAATACAACAAACGTTTGACAAGGACCTAGAACAATGAAAGAGCAAACAAACAATGGTGAACGACACAATAAATGAAATTAAAAATTCTCTACAAGGAATCAATAAAGAATAACAGAGGCAGAGGAATGGATAAGTGACCTGGAAGCTAAAATAGTGGAAATAACAACTGCAGAGCAGAATACAGAAAAAAGTATGAAAATAACTGAAAACAATCTCAGAGACCTCTGGGACAAAACTAAATGCACCAACATTCGAATTATAGAGGCCCCAGAAGAAGAAGAGAAAAAAAAAGGGACTGAGAAAATATTTGAAGTGATTATATTAGAAAACTTCCCTAATATGGGTAAGGAAACAGTCAATCAAGTCCAGGAAGTGCAGAGAGTCCCACACAGGATAATTCCAAGGAGAAACACTCCAAGACACATATTAATCAAACCATCAAAACTTAAATACAAAGAAAAAATATTAAAAGCAGCAAGGGAAAAGCAACAAATAACATACAAGGGAATCCCCATAAGGTTAACAGCTGATCTTTCAGCAGAAACTCTGCAATCCAGAAGGGAGTGGCAGGACGTATTTAAACTGATGAAAGGGAAATACCTACAACCAAGATTACCCTACCCGACAAAGATCTCATTGAGATTCGAGGGAGAAATTAAAACTTTTACAGACAAGCAAAAGTAAGAGAATTCAGCACCACCAAACCAGCTTTACAACAAATGCTAAAGGAACTTCTCTAGGCAGGAAACACAAGAGAAGGAAAAGGCCTCCAATAACAAACCCAAAACAATTAAGAAAATTGTAATAGGAACATACATATCGATAACTACCTTAACTGTAAATGGATTAAATGCTCCAACCAAAAGACAAGACGGGCTGAATGGATACAAAAACAAGACCCATATATATGCTGTCTACAAGAGACCCACTTCAGACCTAGGGACACGTACAGACTGAAAGTGAGGGGATGGAAAAAGATATTCCATGCAAATGGAAATAAAAGAAAGCTGGACTAACAATTCTCATATCAGACAAAAGAGACTTTAAAACAAAGACTATTACAAGAGACAAAGAAGGACACTACATAATGATCAAGGGATCAATCCAAGATATAACAATGGTAAATATTTATGCACCCAACATAGGAGCACATCAATACATAAGGCAAATGCTAACAGCCATAAAAGGGGAAATCTACAGTAACAAAATAATAGTGAGGGACTATAACACCCCACTTACACCAATGGACAGATCATCCAAAATGAAAATAAATAAGGAAACACAAGCTTTAAATGATACATTAAACAAGATGGACTAATTGATATTTATAGGACATTCCATCCAAAAACAGCAGATAACACTTTCTTCTCAAGTGCTCATGGAACATTCTCCAGGATAGACCATATCTTGGGTCATGAATCAAGCCTTGGTAAATTTAAGAAAATTGAAATCGTATCAAGTATCTTTTCTGACCACAACGCTATGAGACTAGATATCAATTAGAGGAAGAAATCTGTAAAAAATACAAACTCATGGAGGCTAGACAATACACTACTTAATAACCAAGAGATCACTGAAGAAATGAAAGAAGAAATAAAAAAATACCAAGAAACAATTGACAATGAAAACACGATGACCCAAAACCTATGGGATGCAGGAAAAGCAGTTCTAAAAGGGAAGTTTATAGCAATACAATCTTACCTCAAGAAACAAGAAACATCTCAAATAAACAACCTAACACTACACTTCAAGCAATTAAAGAAAGAAGAACAAAAAAACCCCAAAGTTAGCAGAAGGAAAGAAATCATAAAGATCAGATCAAAAATAAATAAAAAAGAAATGAAGGAAACGATAGCAAAGATCAATAAAACTAAAAGCCAGATCTTTGAGAAGATAAACAAAATTGATAAAACATCAGCCAGACTCATCAAAAAAGAAAGGGGGAAGACTCAAACCAATAGAATTAGAAATGAAGAAGGAGAAGTAACAACTGACACTTCAGAAAGAGAAAGGATCAGGAGAGATTAGTACAAGTAACTATATGCCAATAAAATGGACAACCTGGACAAAAATCGACAAATTCTTAAAGAAACACAACCTTCCGTGACTGAACCAGGAAGTAATAGAAAATATAAACAGACAAATTGCAAGCACTGAAATGGAAACTGTGACTAAAAACCTTCCAACAGGGACTTCCCTGGTGGTGCAAGGCTTAAGAATCCACCTGCCAATGCAGGGGACACGGGTTCGAGCCCTGTTCTGGGAAGATCCCACATGACATGGAGCAGCTAAGCCTGTGCTCCACTGTGCTCTAGAGCCCGCGAGCCACACTACTGAGCCGACATGCCACAACAAGAGAAGCCACCGCAATGAGAAACCCATGCACCACAACAAAGAGTAGCCCCCGCTCACCGCAACTAGAGAAAGCCTGCACACAGCAACGAAGACCCAATGCAACCAAAAATAAATTAAAAAAAAATCTTCCAACAAACAAAAGCCCAGGACCAGATGGAGTCACAGGCGAATTCTATCAAACATTTAGAAAAGAGCTAACACCTATCCTTCTCAAACTCTTCCTAAATATAGCAGAGGGAGGAATACTCCCAAACTCATTCTACGAGGTCACCATCTCCCAGATACCACAACCAGACAAAGATGTCCCCCAAAAAGAAAACTACAGGCCAATATCACTGATGAACATAGATGCAGACATCCTCAACAAAATACTCGCAAACAGAATCGAACAGCACATTAAAAGGATCATACACCATGTTCAAGTGGGTTTTATCCCAGGAATGCAGGGATTCTTCAATATACGCAAATCAATCAATGTGACACACCATATTAACAAATTGAAGGATAAAAACCATATGATAATCTCAATGGAGACAGAAAAAGCTTTTGACAAAATTCAACACCCATTTATGATAAAAACTCTTCAGAAAGTAGGCATAGAGGGAACCTACCTCAACATAATAAAGACCATATAGGACAAACTCACAGCCAACACCGTTCTCAATGGTGGAAAATTGAAACCATTTCCACTAAGACCAGGAAGAAGACAAGGTTGCCCACTCTCACCACTATTATTCAACATAGTTTTGGAAGTTTTAGCCACAGCAATCAGAGAATAATAAGAAATAAAAGGAATCCAAATTGGAAAAGAAGAAGTAAAGCTGTCACTGTTTGCAGATGACATGGTACTATACACAGAGAATCCTAAAGACTCTACCGGAAAACTGCTAGAGCTAATCAATGAATGTTGTAAAGTAGCAGGATACAAAATTAATGCACAGAAATCTCTTGCATTCCTATACACTAATGATGAAAAATCTGAAAGAGAAATTAAGGAAACACTCCCATTTACCATTGCAACAAACAGAATAAAATACCTAGGAATAAACGTACCTAAGGAGACAAAAGACCTGTATGCAGAAAACTATAAGACACTGATGAAAGGAATTAAAGATGATACAAACAGATGGAGACATATACCATGTTCTTGGGTAGGAAGAACTAACATTGTGAAAATGACTCTGCTACCCAAAGCAATCTACAGATTCAATGCAATCCCTATCACACTACCAATGGCATTTTTCACAGAGCTAGAACAAAAAATTTCACAATTTGAATGGAAACACCAAAGACACTGAATAGCCACAGCAATCTTGAGAAAGAAAAGTGGATCTGGAGGAATCAGGCTCCCTGACTTTAGACTATGTTACAAAGCTACAGTAATCAAGACAGTATGGTGCTGGCACAAAAACAGAAACATAGATCAGTGGGGCAGGATAGAAAGCCCAGAGATAAACCCACACACATATGGTCACAATATCTTAGGTAAAGGAGGCAAGAATATACAATGGAGCAAAGACAGCCTCTTCAATAAGTGGTGCTGGGAAAACTGGACAGCTACACGTAAAAGAATGAAATTAGAACACTCCCTAACACCATACACAAAAATAAACTCATAATGGATTAAAGACCTAAATGTAAGGCCAGTCACCATCAAACTCTTAGAGGAAAACATAGGCAGAACACTCTATGACATAAATCACAGCAAGATCCATTTTGACCCACCTCCTAGAGAAATGGAAATAAAAACAAAAATAAACAAATGGGACCAAATGAAACTTAAAAGCTTTTGCACAACAAAGGAAACCATAAACAAGACGAAAAGACAACCCTCAGAATGGGAGAAAACTTTGCAAATGAAGCAACTGACAAAGGATTCATCTCCAAAATTTACAAGCAGCTCATGCAGCTCAATATTAAAAAAACAAACAACCCAATCCAAAAATGGGCAGAAGACCTAAATAGACATTTCTCTAAAGAAGATGTACAGATGTCCAACAAACACATGAAAGGATGTTCAACATTACTAATCATTAGAGAAATGTAAATCAAAACTTCAATGAGATATCACCTCACACCAGTCAGAATGGCCATCATCAAAAATTCTACAAACAATAAATGCTGGAGACGGTGTGGAGAAAAGGGAACCCTCTTGCACTGTTGGTGGGAATGTAAATTGATACAGCCACTATGGAGAACAGTATGGATGTTCCTTAAAAAACTAAAAATAGGAGTACCATACAACTCAGCAATCCCACTACTGGGCATATACCCTGAGAAAACCATAATTCAAAAAGAGTCATTACCAAAATGTTCATTGCAGCTCTATCTACAATAGCCAGGACATGGAAGCAGCCTAAGTGTCCAGCAACAGATGAATGGATAAAGAAGATCTGGCACATATATACAATGGAATATTACTCAGCCATAAAAAGGAACGAAACTGAGTTATTTGTAGTGAGGTGGATGGACCTAGAGACTGTCATACAGAGTGAGGTAATTCAGAAAGAGAAAAACAAATACCGTATGCTAACACATATATATGGAATCTTAAAAAAAAAAAAAAAGGTCATAAAGAACCTAGGGGCAAGATGGGAATAAAGATGCAGACCTACTAGAGAATTGACTTGAGGATACGGGGAGGGGGAAGGGTAAGCTGGGACAAAGTGAGAGAGTGGCATGGACATATATACACTGCGAAACGTAAAATAGATAGCTAGTGGGAAGTAGCCACATAGCACAGGGAGATCAGCTCGGTGCTTTGTGACCACCTAGACGGGTGGGATAGGGAGGGTTAGAGGGAAACGCAAGAGGGAGGAGATTTGGGGATATATGTATATGAATAACTGATTCACTTTGTTATAAAGCAGAAACTAACACACCATTGTAAAGCAATTATACTCCAATAAAGATGTTAAAAAATAATCTACAATCGATAAATGTTGGAGAGGGTGTGGAGAAAAGGGAACCCTACTGCACTGTTGGTGGGAATGTAAATTGATACAGCCACTATGGAGAACAGTATGGAGGTTCCCCATAAAAGTAAAAATAGAACTACCATACGACCCACCAATCCCACTACTGGGCATATACCCTGACAAAGCCATAATTCAAAAATTGTCATGTACCACAATGGTCATTGCAGCTCTATTTACAGTAGCCAGGACATGGAAGCAACCTTCATGTCCATCAACAGATGAATGGATAAAGGAGATGTGGCACATATATACAATGGAATATTGCTCAGCCATAAAAAGAAATGAAATTGAGTTATTTGTAGTGAGGTGGATGGACCTAGAGACTGTCATACAGAGTGAAGTAAGTCAGAAAGAGAAAAACAAATACCGTATGCTAACACATATATATGGAATCTAAAAAAAAAAAAAAAAAAAAAAAAATGCTTATGAAGAACCTAGAGCCAGGACAGGAATAATGACGTAGACATAGAAAATGGACTTGAGAGCACAGGGAGGAGGGAAGGTAAGCTGGGACGAACTGAGAGAGTGTCATCGATTTATATATACTACCAAATGTAAAATAGATATCTATTCGAAGCAACTGCAAAGCACAGTGGGATCAGCTCAGTGCTTTGTGACCACCTAAAGGGGTGGGATAGGGAGGGTGGGAGGGAGACGTAAGAGGGAGGAGATTTGGGGATATATGTATATGTATAGCTGACTCATTTTGTTATAAAGCAGAAACTAACACACCATTGTAAAGCAATTATACTCCAATAAAGATGAACGTAGCACAGAGGAATTTTAGGATAGTGAAAATATTCTGTATGGTACTCTAATGATGGATACATATTCTACATTTGTCCAAACTCATAGAATACACAACACCAAGAGTGAACCCTGTTGTAAACTATGGGCTTTGGGTGATTATGACGTGTCAACCTAGGTTCATCAATTGCAACAAGTGTACCACTCCAGTGGGTTTTGTTGATAATGGGGGAGGCTATGCATGTTTGGGGGTATATGGAAAATCTGTATCTTTCTTTTAATTTTGCTGTGAATCTAAAATTGCTTTAAAAAATAAAATCTTAAAAAATTTGAAGTGTTTGCCCAGGAAGAATGGCCACTACCCTATTAAATCTTGTGGGGTGGTTTTCCCAAATGACCCAAAACTGCAGAAGTGGGTCAGTGCCCATCTTGGATGGATTGTGCCATCTTGGAAAAAATGTGCTGAGTTACTGAGTGTTTTATCTTTCTGGATTCCTAAGTAAAGATGCAATAATAGCATTTTGGCATTGAATCAAGGAACATCTAATAATTTTGTCTAGTGGTTCCTCAGGCTATTTAGAAAGTGCTGATCAGCTTTCTCAAGCTCCTGTGTACAAAATCTGATTGACATACAATATAAGAAATTTAAGTTAGTCTAAATCCAGGATATAGAGAGCCAAATGACCCAGGGGCAGTTATTGCCTTGAGTAATCAAGAGTACTGACTCTTAGAGAATGTGAGTGAATCCCAGTCCTATATGAGGAGTAAGTCTAACCAGCAATAGCTTCAGCCTTCATATAGAGCCTTCTCTTTGAGAGCAAAGATGCTTTATGCTTACTCTTTATATGCTCCCTAGCAATTAGCATATTTCCTGGCTCTAAATAACAATAACAATGATAGCAAATATTTTTACAAGACTCATTAGGAGCCAGGTACTATTCTAAGTACTTTCCACATATTAACTAATTTAATCCTATCAACAGTCCTAGGAGGTAAGCTTCTGTTAGTGTTCCCATGCTACAGATGAGGAAATTGAGACACAGAGAAGGTGACTTAACCCAAGTTTACACAGCTAGTACTTACAGGTGCTTAATACATGTAAATCAACTGGAATTGAACTGAATTGTGGGTTCAAAGATGAACTAAGCCAGATTTTCTCAGTACCTGGGTTACTAATTGTAGTGCCTTAGATCCAAGAGGGTGATCCCTCCCACCCACCACATCTCTGACATAAATTTAAGAACAAAATCATTCACTAGGCCTTCTCTACTGCCAGCAAATCCACGAGGTTAATTGGCATTGACTGTGCCAATGGGATATGACCAATCCCACTGTTCCTAGTGGACCCTTCTGTACGTCTCCTTTAAATGAAGACTTGAAGGAGAACTTGCATTCTCTCTTTTCTTCTTCATTCTCTTCTTTGTATTTTCCCTGCCTATCTCTATCATGCAGATTGTTCTGAGGAGAGGAAACATGTCTCATTCATGTTTATTTTCCTAATCCCTTTGTACAAAGCAGGCACACAATAAACATGTGTTAAAAAAAAATTTTAAAAACAAAAAGTTTAATGAATTCTTTCAGTTATAAATTTTAACTTAATTGTACAAACACAACTTTATAAGTCATCCAATTTAATTCTCCTCTCACTTAGAAATGAGGAAACTGAAATCCACTGGAGACAACTGATCTGTCCAATACCCAGTTGGCTAGATTGCAGGAACCTGGAAATTAGGCTACTATGGAATCTTTTTCCTTATTTCTCTACCTCTCCTTCCAATTCGTTTCTTTCTTTCTCTCCTCCCTCCCAAAGGTCATGTGTCTAAATTTGTACCAAGGGCTCCTCTTACTTTCTAACTTACTTTACTTATCTTTGAAAATTTGTACACTTTACCAACTTTTCCCTATGTCCTCCACACCCCAGCTCTTGGCAATCACTTTTCTACTCTCTGTTTCTATGAGTTTGCCTTTTTTTCCCCCACATGTTAATGGTACCATGCAGTATTTTTCTTTCTCTACCTGGTTTATTTTACTTAGCATAATACTCTCAAGTTATATCCATGTTGTTGTAAATGGCAAGATTTCCTTCTTTCCCATGGCTAAATAATATTCCATCGTGTGTGTGTGTGTGTGTGTGTGTATGTGTATTTCTCATTTTCTTTATGCATTCATCCACTGACGGACACTTGGCTGTATGCATATCTTGGTTATCGTGAATAATGCTACAAGGAATGTGGGAGTGCAATATCCCTTTGATATCCTGCTTTCGTTTTCCTTGGATATATACCCAGAAGTGGAATTGTTGGATCATATAGTAGTTCTATTTTAAATTTTTGAGGAACACCCGTAATGTTTTCCATAGTGGCTGCACCAATTTACATTCCCACCAATAGCTTACCAGCATTCCCTTTTCTCCATATCCTTGCCAACACTTGTTATTTCTTGTCTCTTTGATGACAGCCATTCTAACAAGTATGAAGTGAGATGTCATTGGGGTTTTGATTTGCATTTCCCTGATTATTAGTGATTCTGAGTACCTTTTCACGTACCTGTTGGCCACTTGTATGTATTATTTAGAAAAAAGTCTATTCAGGTACACTGCCAATTTTTCAGTCAGATTGTTTAGGTTGTTTTTTGTTGTTGTTGTTTGTTGTAATTAAGTTGTATGAGTTCTTTATATATTTTGGATATTGACCCCTTATCAAATATATGGTTTGCTAATATTTTCTCCCATTTCATAGGGTGCCTTCTCATTTTGTTGATAGTTTCCTTTGCTGTGCAGAGGCTTCTCAGTTTGATGTAGTCTTTCTGGTTTGTTTTTGTTTTTGTTGCCTTTGCTTTTGATGTAAAATACAAAAAAATCATTGCCAAGACTAATGTCAAGGAGTTTACCCTCTATGATTTTTTCTGGAGGATTTATGGTTTCAGGTCTTATGTTTAAATCTTTAATCCACTTTGGATTGATTTCTGTGTATGAGGTAAGATAACGGTTCAGTTTCATTCTTTTGCATGTGGCTGTACAGTTTTCCCAACACATTTTATTAAGAGACTATCCGATCTCCATTGTATAGTTTTGATGCCTTTGCCATAAATTAATTGACCATATATGCATGGGTATATTTCTGGGCTCTCTATTCTGTTCCATTAATCTATGCCAGTAACATACAGTTTTCTTTATTTATTTTTAACATCTTTATTGGAGTATAATTGCTTTACAATGGTGTGTTAGTTTCTGCTTTATAACAAAGTGAATCAGTTATTCATATACATATATCCCCAAATCTCCTCCCTCTTGCGTTTCCCTCTAACCCTCCCTATCCCACCCGTCTAGGTGGTCACAAAGCACCGAGCTGATCTCCCTGTGCTATGCGGATGCTTCCCACTAGCTATCCACTCTACATTTGGTAGTGTATATATGTCCATGACACTCTCTCACCCTGTCACATCTCACCCCTCCCCCTCCCCATATCCTCAAGTCCATTCTCTAGTAGGTCTGTGTCTTTATTCCCGTCTTGCCACTAGGTTCTTCATGGCCTTTTTGTTTTTTTGTTTTTTTGTGTTTTTTTCCCTTAGATTCCATATATATGTGTTAGCATACGGTATTTGTTTTTCTCTTTCTGACTTACTTCACTCTGTATGACAGTCTCTAGGTCCATCCACCTCACTACAAATAACTCAATTTCATTTCTTTTTATGGCTGAGCAATATTCCATTGTATATATGTGCCACATCTCCTTTATCCATTCATCTGTTGATGGACATGAAGGTTGCTTCCATGTCCTGGCTACTGTAAATAGAGCTGCAATGACCATTGTGGTACATGACAATTTTTGAATTATGGCTTTGTCAGGGTATATGCCCAGTAGTGGGATTGGTGGGTCGTATGGTAGTTCTATTTTTACTTTTATGGGGAACCTCCATACTGTTCTCCATAGTGGCTGTATCAATTTACATTCCCACCAACAGTGCAGTAGGGTTCCCTTTTCTCCACACCCTCTCCAACATTTATCGATTGTAGATTATTTTTTAACATCTTTATTGGAGTATAATTGCTTTACAATGGTGTGTTAGTTTCTGCTTTATAACAAAGTGAATCAGTTATTCATATACATATATCCCCAAATCTCCTCCCTCTTGCGTTTCCCTCTAACCCTCCCTATCCCACCCGTCTAGGTGGTCACAAAGCACCGAGCTGATCTCCCTGTGCTATGTGGCTACTTCCCACTAGCTATCTATTTTACGTTTCGCAGTGTATATATGTCCATGCCACTCTCTCACTTTGTCCCAGCTTACCCTTCCCCCTCCCCGTATCCTCAAGTCAATTCTCTAGTAGGTCTGCATCTTTATTCCCATCTTGCCCCTAGGTTCTTTATGACCTTTTTTTTTTTTTTTAAGATTCCATATATATGTGTTAGCATACGGTATTTGTTTTTCTCTTTCTGAATTACCTCACTCTGTATGACAGTCTCTAGGTCCATCCACCTCACTACAAATAACTCAGTTTCGTTCCTTTTTATGGCTGAGTAATATTCCATTGTATATATGTGCCAGATCTTCTTTATCCATTCATCTGTTGCTGGACACTTAGGCTGCTTCCATGTCCTGGCTATTGTAGATAGAGCTGCAATGAACATTTTGGTAATGACTCTTTTTGAATTATGGTTTTCTCAGGGTATATGCCCAGTAGTGGGATTGCTGAGTTGTATGGTACTCCTATTTTTAGTTTTTTAAGGAACATCCATACTGTTCTCCATAGTGGCTGTATCAATTTACATTCCCACCAACAGTGCAAGAGGGTTCCCTTTTCTCCACACCGTCTCCAGCATTTATTGTTTGTAGAATTTTTGATGATGGCCATTCTGACTGGTGTGAGGTGATATCTCATTGAAGTTTTGATTTACATTTCTCTAATGATTAGTAATGTTGAACATCCTTTCATGTGTTTGTTGGACATCTGTACATCTTCTTTAGAGAAATGTCTATTTAGGTCTTCTGCCCATTTTTGGATTGGGTTGTTTGTTTTTTTAATATTGAGCTGCATGAGCTGCTTGTAAATTTTGGAGAT
Source organism: Balaenoptera ricei (assembly GCF_028023285.1). Lineage (NCBI taxonomy): Eukaryota > Metazoa > Chordata > Mammalia > Artiodactyla > Balaenopteridae > Balaenoptera > Balaenoptera ricei. The sequence goes on from NC_082652.1 coordinate 65,410,251, forward strand.
GAATCCTTTGTCAGTTGCTTCATTTGCAAAGTTTTCTCCCATTCTGAGGGTTGTCTTTTCGTCTTGTTTATGGTTTCCTTTGTTGTGCAAAAGCTTTTAAGTTTCATTTGGTCCCATTTGTTTATTTTTGTTTTTATTTCCATTTCTCTAGGAGGTGGGTCAAAATGGATCTTGCTGTGATTTATGTCATAGAGTGTTCTGCCTATGTTTTCCTCTAAGAGTTTGATGGTGACTGGCCTTACATTTAGGTCTTTAATCCATTATGAGTTTATTTTTGTGTATGGTGTTAGGGAGTGTTCTAATTTCATTCTTTTACGTGTAGCTGTCCAGTTTTCCCAGCACCACTTATTGAAGAGGCTGTCTTTGCTCCATTGTATATTCTTGCCTCCTTTACCTAAGATATTGTGACCATATGTGTGTGGGTTTATCTCTGGGCTTTCTATCCTGCCCCACTGATCTATGTTTCTGTTTTTGTGCCAGCACCATACTGTCTTGATTACTGTAGCTTTGTAACATAGTCTAAAGTCAGGGAGCCTGATTCCTCCAGATCCACTTTTCTTTCTCAAGATTGCTGTGGCTATTCAGTGTCTTTGGTGTTTCCATTCAAATTGTGAAATTTTTTGTTCTAGCTCTGTGAAAAATGCCATTGGTAGTGTGATAGGGATTGCATTGAATCTGTAGATTGCTTTGGGTAGCAGAGTCATTTTCACAATGTTAGTTCTTCCTACCCAAGAACATGGTATATGTCTCCATCTGTTTGTATCATCTTTAATTCCTTTCATCAGTGTCTTATAGTTTTCTGCATACAGGTCTTTTGTCTCCTTAGGTACGTTTATTCCTAGGTATTTTATTCTGTTTGTTGCAATGGTAAATGGGAGTGTTTCCTTAATTTCTCTTTCAGATTTTTCATCATTAGTGTATAGGAATGCAAGAGATTTCTGTGCATTAATTTTGTATCCTGCTACTTTACAACATTCATTGATTAGCTCTAGCAGTTTTCCGGTAGAGTCTTTAGGATTCTCTGTGTATAGTACCATGTCATCTGCAAACAGTGACAGCTTTACTTCTTCTTTTCCAATTTGGATTCCTTTTATTTCTTATTATTCTCTGATTGCTGTGGCTAAAACTTCCAAAACTATGTTGAATAATAGTGGTGAGAGTGGGCAACCTTGTCTTCTTCCTGGTCTTAGTGGAAATGGTTTCAATTTTCCACCATTGAGAACGGTGTTGGCTGTGAGTTTGTCCTATATGGTCTTTATTATGTTGAGGTAGGTTCCCTCTATGCCTACTTTCTGAAGAGTTTTTATCATAAATGGGTGTTGAATTTTGTCAAAAGCTTTTTCTGTCTCCATTGAGATTATCATATGGTTTTTATCCTTCAATTTGTTAATATGGTGTGTCACATTGATTGATTTGCGTATATTGAAGAATCCCTGCATTCCTGGGATAAAACCCACTTGAACATGGTGTATGATCCTTTTAATGTGCTGTTCGATTCTGTTTGCGAGTATTTTGTTGAGGATGTCTGCATCTATGTTCATCAGTGATATTGGCCTGTAGTTTTCTTTTTGGGGGACATCTTTGTCTGGTTGTGGTATCTGGGAGATGGTGACCTCGTAGAATGAGTTTGGGAGTATTCCTCCCTCTGCTATATTTAGGAAGAGTTTGAGAAGGATAGGTGTTAGCTCTTTTCTAAATGTTTGATAGAATTCGCCTGTGACTCCATCTGGTCCTGGGCTTTTGTTTGTTGGAAGATTTTTTTTTAATTTATTTTTGGTTGCATTGGGTCTTCGTTGCTGTGTGCAGGCTTTCTCTAGTTGCGGTGAGCGGGGGCTACTCTTTGTTGTGGTGCATGGGTTTCTCATTGCGGTGGCTTCTCTTGTTGTGGCATGTCGGCTCAGTAGTGTGGCTCGCGGGCTCTAGAGCACAGTGGAGCACAGGCTTAGCTGCTCCATGTCATGTGGGATCTTCCCAGAACAGGGCTCGAACCCGTGTCCCCTGCATTGGCAGGTGGATTCTTAAGCCTTGCACCACCAGGGAAGTCCCTGTTGGAAGGTTTTTAGTCACAGTTTCCATTTCAGTGCTTGCAATTTGTCTGTTTATATTTTCTATTACTTCCTGGTTCAGTCACGGAAGGTTGTGTTTCTTTAAGAATTTGTCGATTTTTGTCCAGGTTGTCCATTTTATTGGCATATAGTTACTTGTACTAATCTCTCCTGATCCTTTCTCTTTCTGAAGTGTCAGTTGTTACTTCTCCTTCTTCATTTCTAATTCTATTGGTTTGAGTCTTCCCCCTTTCTTTTTTGATGAGTCTGGCTGATGTTTTATCAATTTTGTTTATCTTCTCAAAGATCTGGCTTTTAGTTTTATTGATCTTTGCTATCGTTTCCTTCATTTCTTTTTTATTTATTTTTGATCTGATCTTTATGATTTCTTTCCTTCTGCTAACTTTGGGGTTTTTTTGTTCTTCTTTCTTTAATTGCTTGAAGTGTAGTGTTAGGTTGTTTATTTGAGATGTTTCTTGTTTCTTGAGGTAAGATTGTATTGCTATAAACTTCCCTTTTAGAACTGCTTTTCCTGCATCCCATAGGTTTTGGGTCATCGTGTTTTCATTGTCAATTGTTTCTTGGTATTTTTTTATTTCTTCTTTCATTTCTTCAGTGATCTCTTGGTTATTAAGTAGTGTATTGTCTAGCCTCCATGAGTTTGTATTTTTTACAGATTTCTTCCTCTAATTGATATCTAGTCTCATAGCGTTGTGGTCAGAAAAGATACTTGATACGATTTCAATTTTCTTAAATTTACCAAGGCTTGATTCATGACCCAAGATATGGTCTATCCTGGAGAATGTTCCATGAGCACTTGAGAAGAAAGTGTTATCTGCTGTTTTTGGATGGAATGTCCTATAAATATCAATTAGTCCATCTTGTTTAATGTATCATTTAAAGCTTGTGTTTCCTTATTTATTTTCATTTTGGATGATCTGTCCATTGGTGTAAGTGGGGTGTTATAGTCCCTCACTATTATTTTGTTACTGTAGATTTCCCCTTTTATGGCTGTTAGCATTTGCCTTATGTATTGATGTGCTCCTATGTTGGGTGCATAAATATTTACCATTGTTATATCTTGGATTGATCCCTTGATCATTATGTAGTGTCCTTCTTTGTCTCTTGTAATAGTCTTTGTTTTAAAGTCTCTTTTGTCTGATATGAGAATTGTTAGTCCAGCTTTCTTTTATTTCCATTTGCATGGAATATCTTTTTCCATCCCCTCACTTTCAGTCTGTACGTGTCCCTAGGTCTGAAGTGGGTCTCTTGTAGACAGCATATATATGGGTCTTGTTTTTGTATCCATTCAGCCCGTCTTGTCTTTTGGTTGGAGCATTTAATCCATTTACAGTTAAGGTAGTTATCGATATGTATGTTCCTATTACAATTTTCTTAATTGTTTTGGGTTTGTTATTGGAGGCCTTTTCCTTCTCTTGTGTTTCCTGCCTAGAGAAGTTCCTTTAGCATTTGTTGTAAAGCTGGTTTGGTGGTGCTGAATTCTCTTACTTTTGCTTGTCTGTAAAAGTTTTAATTTCTCCCTCGAATCTCAATGAGATCTTTGTCGGGTAGGGTAATCTTGGTTGTAGGTATTTCCCTTTCATCAGTTTAAATACGTCCTGCCACTCCCTTCTGGATTGCAGAGTTTCTGCTGAAAGATCAGCTGTTAACCTTATGGGGATTCCCTTGTATGTTATTTGTTGCTTTTCCCTTGCTGCTTTTAATATTTTTTCTTTGTATTTAAGTTTTGATGGTTTGATTAATATGTGTCTTGGAGTGTTTCTCCTTGGAATTATCCTGTGTGGGACTCTCTGCACTTCCTGGACTTGATTGACTGTTTCCTTACCCATATTAGGGAAGTTTTCTAATATAATCTCTTCAAATATTTTCTCAGTCCATAAGGTTAGCATACGGTATTTTTTTTCTGTTTCTGACTTACTTCACTCTGTATGACAGATTCTATGTCCATCCACCTCACTACAAATAACTCAGTTTCCTTTCTTTTTATGGCTGAGTAATATTCCATTGCATATATGTGCCACATCTTCTTTATCCATTCATCTGTTGAGGGACACGAAGATTGCTTCCATGTCCTGGCTATTGTAAATAGAGCTGCAATGAACATTGTGGTGCATGACTCTTTTTGAATTATGCTTTTCTCAGGGTATATGCCCAGTAGTGAGATTGCTGGGTGGTATGGTAGTTCTATTTTTAGTTTTATAAGGAACCTCCATACTGTTCTCCATAGTGGCTGTATCAATATACATTCCCACCAACAGTGCAAGAGTGTTCCCTTTTCTCCACAGCCTCTCCAGCATTGTTTGTATTTTTTGATGATGACCATTCTAACTGGTGTCAGGTGATACCTCATTGTAGTTTTGACTAGCATTTCTCTAATGATTAGTGATGTTGGGCATCTGTTCATGTGTTTCTTGGCAATCTGTATATCTTCTTTGGAGAAATGTCTATTTAGGACTTCTGCCCATTTTTGGTTTCGGTTGTTTTTTTTTTTTTGGTATTGAGCTGCATGAGATGCCTCTATATTTTGGAGATTAATCCTTTGTCAGTTGCTTCATTTGCAAATATTTTGTCCCATTCTGAGGGTTGTCTTTTCATCTTGTTTATGGTTTCCTTTGCTGTGCAAAAGCTTTCACGTTTCATTAGGTCCCATTTTTTTATTTTTATATTTATTTACATTTTTATAGGAGGTGGGTCAAAAAGGATCTTGCTGTGATTTATCGCCTAGAGCGTTCTGCCTATATTTTCCTCTAAGAGTTTTATAGTGTCTGGCCTTACATTTAGATCTTTAATACATTTTGTGTTTATTTTTGTGTATGGTGTTAGGGAGTGTTCTAATTTCATTCTTTTACGTGTAGCTGTCCAGTTTTCCCAGCACCATTTATTGAAGAGGCTGTCTTTGCTCCATTGTATATTCTTGCCTCCTTTACCTAAGATAATGTGACCATATGTGTGTTGGTTTATCTCTGGGCTTTCTATCCTCTTCCATTGATCTATATTTCTGTTTTTGTGCCAGTACCATACTCTCTTGATTACTGTACCTTTGTAATATGGTCTGAAGTCAGGGAGCCGGATTCCTCCAGATCCACTTTTCTTTCTCAAGATTGCTCTGGTTACTTGGTGTCTTTGGTGTTTCCATACAGATTGTGAAATTTTTTGTTCTAGCTCTGTGAAAAATGCCATTGGTAGTTTCATAGAGTGTGCATCAAATCTGTAGATTGCTTTGGGTAGTAAGGTCATTTTCACAATGTTGATTCTTCCAATCCAAGAATATGGTATATCTCTCCATCTGTTTGTATCATCTTTAATTTCTTTCATCAGTGTCTTATAGTTTCCTGCATATAGGATTTTGTCTCCTTACGTAGGTTTTTTCCTAGGTATTTTATTCTGTTTGTTGTAGTGGCAAATGGGAGTGTTTCCTTAATTTCTCTTTCAGAGTTTTCATCATTAGTGTATAGGAATGCAAGAGATTTCTGTGCATTAATTTCGTATACTGCTACTTCACCAAATGCATTGATTAGGTCTAGTAGTTTTCTTGTAGAGTCTTTAGGATTCTCTATGTATAGCATCATGTCATCTGCAAACAGTGACAGCTTTACTTCTTTTCTGATTTGGATTCCTTTTATTTCTTTTTCTTCTCTGATTGTGGTGGCTAAAACTTCCAAAACTATTTGGAATAATAGTGGTGAGAGTGGGCAACCTTGTCTTGTTCCTGATCTTAATGGAAATGGTTTCATTTTTTCACCATTGGGAAAAATGTTGTCTCTGAGTTTTTCGTATATAGCCTTTATTATGTTGAGGTAAGTTCCCTCTATGCCTACTTTCTGGAGGGTTTTTCTCATAAACGGGTGTTGAATATTGTTGAAAGATTTTTCTGCATCTGTTTAGATGATCATATAGTGTTTATCTTTCAATTTGTTAATATGATGTATCACATTGATTGATTTGCATATATTGAAGAATCCTTGCATTCCTAGGAGAAACCCTACTTGATCCTGGTGTATGATCCTTTTAATGTGTTGTTGGATTCTGTTTGCCAGTATTTTTTTGAGGATTTTTGCATCTATGTTCATCAGTGATTTGGGCCTATAGTTTTCTTTCATTATGACATCTTTGTCTGGTTTTGGTATCAGGGTGATGGTAGTCTGGTAGACTGAGTTTGGGAGTATTTCTCCCTCTGCTATATTTAGTAAGAGTTTGAGAAGGATAGGTGTTAGATCTTCTCTAAATATTTGATAGAATTTGCCTGTGAATCCATCTATTCCTCGGTTTGGTTTGTTGGAAGATTCTTAAACACAGTCTCAATTTCAGTGCTTGGTCTGTTTATATTTTCTATTTCTTCCTGGCTCAGTCTCAGAAGGTTGTACTTTTCTAAGGATTTGCCCATTTCTTCCAGGTTGTGCATTTTATTGGCATAGAGTTGCTTGAAGTAATCTCTCATGATCCTTTTTATTCTGCAATTTCAGTTGTTACTTCTCTTTCATTTCTAATTCTGTTGATTTGAGTCTTCTCCGTTTTTTCCTTGATGTGTCTGGCTAATGGTTTTTCAATTTTGTTTATCTCCTTTTAGTTTTAATGATCTTTGCTATTGTTTCCTTCATTTCTTTTTCATTTATTTCTGATATCATCCTTATGACTTCTTTCCTTCTGCTAACTTTGGGGTTTTTTTGTTCTTCTTTCTCTAATTGCTTTAGGTGTAAGTTTAGGTTGTTTATTTGAGATGTTTCTTGTTTCTTAAGGTAGGATTGTATTACTCTATACTTCCCTCTTAGAACTGCTTTTGCTGCATCCCATAGGTTTTGGGTCATCGTGTTTTCATTGTCATTTGTTTCTAGGTTTTTTTTGATTTCCTCAGTGACCTCTTGGTTATTAAGTAGTGTATTGTTTAGCCTCCATGTGTTTGTCTTTTTTACAGATTTTTTTCCTCTAATTGATATCTACTCTCATAGCTTTGTGGTTGGAAAAGATACTTGATATGATTTCAACTTTTTAAAATTTACCAAGGCTTGATTTGTGACCCAAGATATGATCTATCCTGGAGAATGTTCCATGAGCACTTGAGAAGAAAGTGTCTTCTGTTGTTTTTGGATGGAATGTCCTATAAATATCAGTTAAGTCCATCTTGTTTAATGTATCATTTACAGCTTGTGTTTCCTTATTTATTTTCATTTTGGATGATCTGTCCATTGGTGAAAGTGGGGTGTTACAGTCCCTACTATTTTTGTGTTACTGTTGATTTCCCCTTTTATGTCTGTTAGTGTTTGCTTATGTATTGAGGTGATCCTCTGTTGGGTGGATAAATATTTACAACTGTTATCACTTCTTCTTGGATTGATTCCTTGATCATTATGTAGTGTCCTTCTTTGTCTCTTGTAATAGTCTTTAATTTGAAGTCCATTTTGTCTGATATGAAAATTGCTACTCCAGCTTTCTTTTGATTTCCATTTGCATGGAATATAATTTTCCATCCCCTCACTTTCAGTCTGTATGTGTCCCTTGGTCTGAAGTGGGTCTCTTGTAGACAGCATACATATTGGTTTTGTTGTCTATCCATTCAGCCCGTCTATGTCTTTTGGTTGGAGCATTTAATCCATTTACATTTAAGTTCATTATCAATATGTAAGTTCCTTTTACCATTTTCTTAATTGTTTTGGGTTTGTTATTGTATGTCTTTTCCTTCTCTTGTGTTTCTTGCCTAGAGAAGTTCCTTTGGTATTTGTTGTACAGTTGGTTTGGTGGTGCTGAATTCTCTTGGCTTTTGTTTGTTTGTAAAGTTTTTAATTTCTCCGTTGAATCTGAATGTGATACTTGCTGGGTAGAGTAATCTTGATTGTAGGTTTTTCCCTTTCATCCCTTTAAATATGTCCTGCCACTCCCTTCTGACTTGCAGAGTTTCTGCTGAAAGATCAGCTGTTAACCTTATGGGGATTCCCTTGTATGTTATTTGTGTTTTTTTCCCTTTCTGCTTTTAATATTTTTTCTTTGTATTTAATTTTTGATAGTTTGATTAATATGTGTCTTGGCTTGTTTCTCGTTGGATTTATCCTGTATGGGACTCTCTGTGCTTCCTGGACTTGATTAACTATTTCCTTTCCCATATTAGGGAAGTTTTCAACTATAATGTCTTCAAATGTTTTATCAGTCCCTTTCTTTTTCTGCTGTTCTTCTGAGACCTCTATAATTTGAATGTTTTTGTGTTTAATGTTGTCCCAGAGGTCTGAAATTGTCTTCAATTCTCTTCATTCTTTATTCTGTATTCTGCTCCTAAGTAGTTATTTCCACTATTTTATCTCCACGTTACATGTCCGTAGTTCTGCCTCAGTTATTCTGCTATTGATTCTTTCCAGAGAATTTTTAATTTCATTTATTGTGTTGTTCATCACTCTTTGTTTGCTCTTTAGTTCTTCTAGGTCCTTGTTAAAAGTTTCTTGTATTTTCTCCATTCTATTTCCAAGATATTAGACAGCTTTACTCTCATTACTCTGAAATCTTTTTCAGGTAGACTGCCTATTTCCTTTTCATTTGTTTGTCTTGTGTGTTTTTTTCTTGCTCCTTCATCTGCTGTGTGTTTCTCTGTCTTCTCATTTTGCTTAACTTACTGTGTTTGGGGTCTTCTTTTCACAGGTTGCAGGTTCGTACTTCCTGTTGTTTTTGGTGGCTGCCCCCAGTGGCTAAGGTTTGTTCATTGGGTTGTCTAGGCTTCCTGGTGGAGGGGAGTGGTGCCTGTGTTCTGGTGGATGAGGCTGGATCTTGTCTTTCTGGTGGGCAGGACCACGTCTGATAGTATGTTTTGGGTTGTCTGGGAACTTATTATGATTTTAGGCAGCCTGTCTGCTAATGGGTTGATTGTGTTCATCTCTTGCTAGTTGTTTGGCATAGGGTGTCCAGCACTGTAGCTTGCTGGTCTTTTAGTGGACCTGAGTCTTAGTGTTGAGATGGAGAGCTCTGGGAGAGCTTTTGCCGTTTGATATTATGTGGAGCCTGGAGGTCTCTGGTGGACTGATATCCTGAACTCAGCTCTCCCACCTCAGAGGCACAGGCCTGACACCCAGCTGGATAACCAAGACCCTGTCAGTCTCAGGGCTCAGAAGAAAAGGGACAAAAAAAGAAAGAAAGAAAGAAAAAAACAAAGTGGAGTAAAGTTATTAAAATAAAAAATAAATAATTATAAAAATATAAAAATTTAAAAGTAATAAAAAAGAATAAAAAAAAAAGAAAGAACTAAAAAAAAGAAAGAAAGAAAAGAGCAATCAAACCAAAAAACAAATTCACCAATGATAAAAAGCACTAAAAATTATACTAAAAAAAATCCCCAAAAAACCGACAGACAGAACCTTAGGACAAATGGTTAAAGCAAAGCTATACAGACGAAATCACACAAAGAACCATACTCATACACACTCACAAAAAGAGAAAAAGGAAAAAAAAAATGTATATCATTTGTCCCAAAGTCCACTGCCTCAGTTTTGGGATGATTCCTTGTTTACGCAGGTATTCCACATTCCACAGATGCAGGGTACATCAAGTTGATTGTGGAGATTTAATCTGCTGCTCTTGAGGCTGCTGGGAGAAATTTCTGTTTCTTTGTTCATACAGCTTCTGGGGTTCAGCTTTGGGTTTGGCCCCACCTCTGCTTGTAGGTCACATGAGGTTGTCTGTTTCCTGACCAGACAAGATGGGGTTAAAGTAGCAGTTGATTAGGGGGCTCTGGTTCACTCAGGCTGGGGGGAGGGAGGGGTACCGAATGCAGGGCAAGCCTGCAGCGATGGAGGCCGGCATCACATTGCAACAACCTGAGGCACACTGTGTGTTCTCCTGGGAAAGTTGTCCTGTATCACGGGACCCTGGCAGTGGAGGGCTGCACAGGTTCCCAGTAGGGAAGTTGTGCATAGTGACCTGTGCTTGCACACAGGCTTCTTGGTGGCTGCAGCAGCAGCCTTGGCGTTTCATGCCTGTCTTTGGTGTCCACGCTGATAGCCATGGCTCTCACCCATCTCTGAGCTCGTTTAAGCAGTGCTCTGAATCCCCTCTCCTCGCGCATCCCAAAACAGTGGTCTCTTGCCTCTTAGGCAGGTCCAGACTTTTTCCTGGACTCCCTCTCAGCTACCTGTGGTGCACTAGCCCCCTTCAGGCTGTGTTCACGCAGCCAACCCCAGTCCTCTCCCTGGGATCTCACCTCCAACGAAGCCGGAGCCTCATGTCCCAGCTCCCACCCGTCGTAGACAGTAGGTGAGCAGACAAGCCTCTCGGGCTGGTGAGTGCTGGTCATCACTGATCCTCTGTGTGGGAATCTCTCTGCTTTGCCCTCTGCAGCCCTGCTGCTGCACTCTCCTCCATGGCTCCGAAGCTTCCCACCCCACCACCCCATCTCTCCACCAGTGAAGGGGCTTCCTAGTGTGTGGAAACTTTTCTCCTTCACAGCTCCCTCCCAGTGGTGCAGATCCTGTCCGTATTCTTTTGTCTCTGTTTGCTGGTGGTGAATTCTCTTAGCTTTTGCTTATCTGTAAAGCTTTTATTTCTCCATCAAATCTGAATGAGATCCTTGCCAGGTATAGTAATCTTGGTTGTAGGTTCTTCCCTTTCATCACTTTAAATATATCATGCCACTCCCTTCTGGCTAGTAGAGTTCCTGCTGAGAAATCAGTTGTTAACCTTATGGGAGTTCCCCTGTATGTAATTTGTCATCTTTCCCTTGTTGCTTTCAATAATTTTTCTTTGTCTTTAATTTTTGTCAGTTTGATTACTATGTGTCTCCTTGGGTTTATCCTGTCTGGGACTCTCTGCACTTCCTGGACTTGGGTGGCTATTTCCTTTCCCATGTTAGGGAAGTTTTCCACTATAATCTCTTCAAATATTTTCTCAGGTCTTTTCTCTCTCTTCTCCTTCTGGGACCCCTATAATGCGAATGTTCGTGCATTTAATGTTGTCCCAGAGGTCTCTTAGGCTGTCTTCATTTCTTTTCATACTTTTTTCTTTATTCTGTTCTGCAGCAGTGAATTTCACCATTCTCTCTTCCGGGTCACTTATCCGTTCTTCTGCCGCAGTTATTCTACTATTGATTCCTTCTAGTGTATTTTTCATTTCAGTTATTGTACTGTTCATCTCTGTTTGTTTGTTCTTTTTTTTTTTTTAACATTTTTATTGAAGTATAATTGCTTTACAATGGTGTGTTAGTTTCTGCTTTATAACAAAGTGAATCAGTTACACATATACATATGTTCCCGTATCTCCTCCCTCCTGCATCTCCCTCCCTCCCACCCTCACCATCCCACCCATCTAGGTGGCCACAAAGCACCGAGCTGATCTCCCTGTGCTATGTGGCTGCTTCCCACTAGCTATCCACTCTACATTTGGTAGTGTATATATGTCCATGACACTCTCTCACCCTGTCACATCTCACCCCTCCCCCTCCCCATATCCTCAAGTCCATTCTCTAGTAGGTCTGTGTCTTTATTCCCGTCTTGCCACTAGGTTCTTCATGGCCTTTTTGTTTTTTTGTTTTTTTTTTCCCTTAGATTCCATATATATGTGTTAGCATACTGTATTTGTTTTTCTCTTTCTGACTTACTTCACTCTGTATGACAGACTCTAACTCCATCCACCTCATTACAAATATCTCCATTTCATTTCTTTTTATGGCTGAGTAATATTCCATTGTATATATGTGCCACATCTTCTTTATCCATTCATCTGATGATGGACACTTAGGTTGCTTCCATGTCCTGGCTATTGTAAATAGAGCTGCAATGAACATTTTGGTACATGACTCTTTTTGAATTATGGTTTTCTCAGGGTATATGCCCAGTAGTGGGATTGCTGGGTCATATGGTATTTCTATTTTTAGTTTTTTAAGGAACCTCCATACTGTTCTCCATAGTGGCTGTATCAATTTACATTCCCACCAACAGTGCAAGAGTGTTCCCTTTCCTCCACACCCTCTCCAGCATTTATTGTTTCTAGATTTTTTGATGATGGCCATTCTGACCGGTGTGAGATGATATCTCATTGCAGTTTTGATTTGCATTTCTCTAATGATTAATGATGTTGAGCATTCTTTCATATGTCTGTTGGCAATCTGTATATCTTCTTTGGAGAAATGTCTATTTAGGTCTTCTGCCCATTTTTGGATTGGGTTGTTCGTTTTTTTGTTATTGAGCTGCATGAGCTGCTTGTAAATCTTGGAGATTAATCCTTTGTCAGTTGCTTCATTTGCAAATAGTTTCTCACATTCTGATGGTTGTCTTTTGGTCTTGTTTATGGTTTCCTTTGCTGTGCAAAAGCTTTTAAGTTTCATTAGGTCCCATTTGTTTATTTGTGTTCTTATTTCCATTTCTCTGGGAGCTGGGTCAAAAAGAATCTTGCTGTGATGTATGTCATAGAGTGTTCTGCCTATGTTTTCCTCTAAGAGTTTGATAGTGTCTGACCTTACACTTAGATCTTAAATCCATTTTGAGTTTATTTTTGTGCATGGTGTCAGGGAGTGTTCTAATTTCATACTTTTACATGTATCTGTCCAATTTTCCCAGCACCACTTATTGAAGAGGCTGTCTTTTCTCCACTGTATATGCTTGCCTCCGTTATCAAAGATAAGGTGACCATATGTGCATGGGTTTATCTCTGGGCTTTCTATCTTGATCCATTGATCTATATTTCTGTTTTTGTGCCAGTACCAAACTGTCTTGATTACTGTAGCTTTGTAATATAGTCTGAAGTCAGGGAGCCTGGTTCCCCCAGCTCCATTTTTCATTCTCAAGATTGCTTTGGCTATTCGAGGTCTTTTGTGTTTCCATACAAATTGTGAAATTTTTTGTTCTACTTCTGTGAAAAATGCCAGTGGTAGTTTGATAGGGATTGCATTGAATCTGTACATTGCTTTGGGTAGTAGAGTCATTTTCACAATGTTGATTCTTCCAATCCAAGAACATGGTATATCTCTCCATCTATTTGTATCATCTTTAATTTCTTTCATCAGTGTCTTATAATTTTCTGCATACAGGTCTTTTGTCTCCTTAGGCAGGTTTATTCCTAGATATTTTATTCTTTTTATTTCAATGGTAAACGGGAGTGTTTTCTTAATTTCACTTTCAGATTTTCCGTCATTAGTGTATAGATATGCAAGAGATTTCTGTGCATTAATTTTGTATCCTGCTACTTTACCAAATTCATTGATTAGCTCTAGGAGTTTTCTGGTAGCATCTTTAGGATTCTATATGTATAGTATCATGCCATCTGCAAACAGTGACAGCTTTACTTCTTCTTTTCCGATTTGGATTCCTTTTATTTCTTTGTCTTCTCTGATTGCTGTGGCTAACACTTCCAAAACTATGTTGAATAATAGTGGCGAGAGTGGGAAACCTTGTCTTGTTCCTGATCTTAGTGGAAATGGTTTCAGTTTTTCACCATTGAGGACAATGTTGGCTGTGGGTTTGTCATATATGGCCTTTATTATGTTGAGGAAAGTTCCCTCTATGCCTACTTTCTGCAGGGCTTTTATCATAAATGGGTGTTGAATTTTGTCGAAAGCTTTCTCTGCATCTATTGAGATGATCATATGGTTTTTCTCCTTCAGTTTGTTAATATGGTGTATCACGTTGATTGATTTGCGTATATTGAAGAATGCTTGCATTCCTGGGATAAACTCCACTTGATCATGGTATATGATCCTTTTAATGTGCTGTTGGATTCTGTTTGCTAGTATTTTGTTGAGGATTTTTGCATGTATGTTCATCAGTGATATTGGCCTGTAATTTTCTTTCTTTGTGACATCTTTGTCTGGTTTTGGTATCAGGGTGATGGTGGCCTCGTAGAATGAGTTGGGGAGTGTTCCTCCCTCTGCAATATTTTGGAAGAGTTTGAGAAGGATAGGTGTTAGCTCTTCTCTAAATGTTTGATAGAATTCACCTGTGAAGCCATCTGGTCCTGGGCTTTTGTTTGTTGGAAGGTTTTTAATCACAGTTTCAATTTCAGTGCTTGTGATTGGTCTGTTCATATTTTCTCTTTCTTCCTGGTTCAGTCTCAGCAGGTTGTGCATTTCTAAGAATCTGTCCATTTCTTCCAGGTTGTCCATTTTATTGGCATAGAGTTGCTTGTAGTAATCTCTCATGATCTTTTGTATTTCTGCATGTCAGTTGTTACTTCCCCTTTTTCATTTCTAATTCTACTGATTTGAGTCTTCTCCCTTTTTCTCTTGATGAGTCTGGCTAATGGTTTATCAATTTTGTTTTTCTTCTCAAAGAACCAGCTTTTAGTTTCATTGATTTTGTTACTGTTTTCTTCATTTTTTTTCATTTATTTCTGATCTGATCTTTATGATTTCTTTCCTTCTGCTGGCTTTGGGGTTTTTTGTTCTTCTTTCTCTAATTGCTTGGGGTGCAAGGTTAGGTTGTTTATTCGAGATGTTTCCTTTTTCTTGAGGTAGGCTTGTATTGCTATAAACTTCCCTCTTAGCACTGCTTTTGCTGTGTCCCATAGGTTTTGGATCGTCGTGTCTCCATTGTCATTTGTTTCTAGGTATTTTTTGATTTCCCCTTTGATTTCTTCAGTGATCACTGCGTTATTAAGTAGTGTATTGTGTAGCCTCCATGTGTTTGTATTTTTTACAGATCTTTTCCTGTAATTGATATCTAGTCTCAGAGCGTAGTGGTCGGAAAAGATACTTGATATAATTTCAATTTTCTTAAATTTACCAAGGCTTGATTTGTGACCCAAGATATGATCTATCCTGGAGAATGTTCCATGAGCACTTTAGAAAAATGTGTATTCTGTTGTTTTTGGGTGGAATGTCCTATAAATATCAATTAAGTCCATCTTGTTTAATGTATCATTTAAAGCTTGTGTTTCCTTATTTATTTTCATTTTGGATGATCTGTCCATTGGTGAAAGTGGGGTGTTAAAGTCCCCTACTATGATTGTGTTGCTGTCGATTTCCCCTTTTATGGCTGTTAGTATTTGCCTTATGTATTGAGGTGCTCCTATGTTGGGTGCATAAATATTTACCATTGTTATACCTTCCTCTTGGATCGATCCCTTGATCATTATATAGTGTCCTTCTTTGTCTCTTGTAATAGTCTTTATTTTAAAGTCTATTTTGTCTGATATGAGAATTGCTACTCCAGCTTTCTTTTGATTTCCATTTGCCTGGAATATCTTTTTCCATCCCCTCACTTTCAGTCTGTATGTGTCTCTAGGTCTGAAGTGGGTCTCTTGTAGACAGCATATATATGGGTCTCGTTTTTGTATCCATTCAGCCAGTCTGTGTCTTTTGGTGGGAGCATTTAATCCATTGACATTTAAGGTAATTATCGATATGTATGTTCCTATTCCCATTTTCTTAAATGTTTTGGGTTTGTTATTGTAGGTGTTTTCCTTCTCTTGTGTTTCTTGCCTAGAGAAGTTCCTTTAGCATTTGTTGTAAAGCTGGTTTGGTGGTGCTGAACTCTCTCAGCTTTTGCTTGTCTGTAAAGGTTTTAATTTCTCCATCACATCTGAATGAGATCCTTGCTGGGTAGAGTAATCTTGGCTGTAGGTTTTTCTCGTTCATCACTTTAAGTATATCCTGCCACTCCCTTCTGGCTTGCAGAGTTTCTGCTGAAAGATCAGATGTTAACCTTATGGGGATTCCCTTGTGTGTTATTTGTTGTTTTTCCCTTGCTGCTTTTAATATGTTTTCTTTATATTTAATTTTTGACAGTTTGATTAATATGTGTCTTGGCGTGTTTCTCCTTGGGTTTATCCTGTATGGGACTCTCTGTGCTTCCAGGACTTGATTAACTATTTCCTTTCCCATATTAGGGAAGTTTTCAACTATAATCTCTTCAAATATTTTCTCAGTCCCTTTCTTTTTCTCTTCTTCTTCTGGGACCCCTATAATTCGAATGTTGGTGCGTTTAATGTTGTCCCAGAGGTCTCTGAGACTGTCCTCAGTTCTTTTCATTCTTTTTTCTTTATCCTGCTCTGCAGTAGTTATTTCCACCATTTTATCTTCCAGGTCACTTATCCTTTCTTCTGCCTCAGTTATTCTGCTATTGATCCTATGTAGAGTATTTTTAATTTCATTTATTGTGTTTTTCATCATTGCTCGGTTCCTCTTTAGTTCTTCTATGTCCTTTTTAAATGTTTCTTGCATTTTGTCTATTCTATTTCCAAGATTTTGGATCATCCTTACTATCATTATTCTGAATTCTTTTTCAGGTAGACTACCTATTTCCTCTTCATTTGTTAAGTCTAGTGTGTTTTGACCCTGCTCCTTCATCTGCTGTGTGTTTTTCTGTCGTCTCATTTTGCTTATCTTACTGTGTTTGGGGTCTCCTTATCACAGGTTGCAGGTTCGTAGTTCCCGTTGTTTTCGGTGTCTGTCCCCAGTGGCTAAGGTTGGTTCAGTGGGTTGTGTAGGCTTCCTGGTGGAGGGAACTAGTGCCTGAGCTCTGGTGGATGAGGCTGCATCTTGTCTTTCTGGTGGGCACGTCCACGTCTGGTGGTGTATTTTGGGGTGTCTGTGGCCTTATTCTGATTTTAGGCAGCCTCTCTGCTAATGGATGGGGCTGTGTTCCTGTCTTGCTAGTTGTTTGGCATAGGGTGTCCTGTACTGTAGCTTGCTGGTCGTTGAGTGAAGCTGGGTCTTGATGTTGAGATGGAAATCTCTGAGAGATTTTTGCCGTTTGGTATTACGTGGAGCTGGGAGGTCTCTTGTGGACCAGTGTCCTGAAGTTGGCTCTCCCACCTCAGAGGCACGGCCCTGATGCCTGGCTGGAGCACCAAGAGCCTTTCATCCACACGGCTCAGAGTAAAAGGGAGAAAAAATAGAAAGAAAGAGGCTATAATATAGTGAAGTAAAATAAAGCTATTATAAAGCAAAGCTATACAGACAAAATCTCACCCAGAAGCATATACATATACACTCACAAAAAAAGGAAAAGGGGAAAAATTAATATATCCTGCTCCCAAAGTCCACCTCCTGAATTTGGGATGATTCGTTGTCTATTCAGGTATTCAACAGATGCAGGCACATCAAGTTGTTTGTGGAGTTTTAATCCGCTGCTCCTGAGGCTCCTGGAAGAGATTTCCCTTTCTCTTCTATGTTCACACAGCTCCCAGGGGTTCAGCTTTGGATTTGGACCCGCCTCTGTGTGTAGGTCGCCTGAGGGCGTCTGTTCACCGCCCAGACAGAACGGGGTTAAAGGAGCAGCTGCTTCGGGGACTCTGGCTCACTCAGGCCGGGGGGCGGGAGGGGTACGGAGGCGGGGCGAGCCTGCAGCGGCAGAGGCCGGTGTGATGTTGCAGCAGCCAGAGGCACGCCGTGCATTCTCCCGGGGAAGTTGTCCCCAGATCACGGGACCCTGGCAGTGGTGGGCTACACCGGCTCCCAGGAGGGGCGGTGTGGAGAGTGACCTGTGCTCGCACACAGGCTTTTTGGTGGCGGCAGCAGCAACCTTAGCGTCTCATGCCCGTCTCTGGGGCCTGCACTGATCGCCGCGGCTCACGCCCGTCTCTGGAGTTCGTTTAGGCGGTGCTCTGAATCTCCTCTCCTTGCTCGCCCCGAAGCAAAGAGGCAAGAAAAAGTCTCTTGCCTCTTCGGCAGCTGCAGACTTTTTCCCGGTCTCCCTCCCAGCCAGCTGTCGTGCGCTAACCGCTTCAGGCTGTGTTCACGCTGCCTACCCCAGTCTTCTCCCTGCGATCCGACCGAAGCCCAAGCCTCAGCTCCCAGCCCCACCCGCCCCGGCGGGTGAGCAGACAAGCCTCTCGGGCTGCTGAGTGCTGCTAGGCGCCGATCCTCTGTGCGGGAATCTCTCCATTTTTTCCTCTGCGCCCCTGTTGCTGTGGGATCTGCGCTGATAGCCGTGGCTCGCACCCGTCTCTGGAGCTCGTTTAGGCGGCGCTCTGAATCCCCTCTCCTCGCGCACCAGGAAACAAAGAGGGAAGAAAAAGTCTCCTGCCTGTTTGGCAGCTGCCGACCTTTTCCTGGACTCCCTCCCAGCTAGCTGTGGTGCACTAACCTCTTCAGGTTGTGTTCATGCCGCCAACCCCAGTCCTCTCCTGTTTGTTCTTTAATTCTTCTATGTGTTTGTTTGTTCTTTAATTTTTCTAGGTCTTTGTTAAACATTTCTTGCATCTTCTCAATCTTTGCTTCCATTCTTTTTTCGAGGTCTTGGATCATCTTCACTCTCATTATTCTGTCTCTATTCTTTGGTCTCTGTTTTTCTTTTCTTTTTTTTTTTTGCCCTACCCAGGTACATGGGTTGTTTCTTGCCTTTTGGGAAGTCTGAGGTCTTCTGCCGGCACTCAGTAGGTGTTCCACATGTAGATGTATTTGTGATGTATTTGTGGGGAGGAAGGTGATCTCCATGTCTTACTCTTCTGCCATCTTGAAGGTCTCTCCCATACTGTTTTGATTACTACAGCTTTGTAATATAGTTTTAAATCAGGAGGTGTGATGTCCACACATATATTTAGACTTCGTAAAAACCTTGTAAACTGAGTATTTTTGTCTCCATTTTATAGATTCAGAAAGTAAACCTTTATAATATTTAAGAAACTCACCCAAGACATATTAAGTTATGAAGCTTAATGTCTCTGATACCAAATCCTGTAATCTTACCTTGTTTAGTACAAGAATAATATGGCTTCCTGAAAGAGAAAACTCTTTTTGTATTGATATAGAAAAAATCAACAAGATATACTGATAAAAAATAACCATGATATACAAAAAAGGGGAAAAAAACCCATAGAGAATGCCACTTTGTGTGAAAAGAAAGGGAAAAACATAAAATAACATATATATCATTGGCCTGCATGCGCCAACATATTTACAAGAATGAACAGTAAATTAATCACAAGGATTCCTTGTTGAGAGAAATCGAAACTGGGCAAAAAGTACTGCCTGTATTTTAAAATACATTTTCAATAAACCTGTACACGGATTCTCTTTTAACATTAAAAAAAGGGAATAGATCAGTTTGGATGTTGTCAGACTCATGTGATAAGCGGCCCACAGAGCAAGCTGCATGCAAATATGCACAATAGGACCACGTACTTGTCTGTGATGGATGAGGGGAAAAAAATATTGGAGCTTCCCCCCAACAGGTAGTTTGAAAAGCACTTCTGTATAGTGAAAATTCTTCTTCCTATTCCTATGCCTCAGCCAGCCAGCTCCCTCCTGGATGCAACAAATGCTGTTAGATTCTTGTGTATCCTTGCACAGTTCACAAACATTCATACACATGTGTGTGAGTACTACACACATGTGTGCACAAATGGTAGCATGCTAAATGTTCTGCTCTTTGCTTTTTCATTTAATGATATAACTTGGATATTTTTCCTCATTTTTTTAAACAGTCAACAGATAGTCATTTGTATGGAGGCACTATAATTTATTTAACCAGTTCTCTGTTGTGCTATTAAGATAATGCTGCAATGAGTAAACTGATATATATTTTATTTCACATATGCAAATAAATCCTTGACATGTTGTAGTTGTGCATGTCCAAAAGCAGGAAGCTTGCTTAATATGCACTTAGTAGGCACAATTAATAAATGCTTCCTGAAGTTAGTGAAAACTGCAAAAATTGGTGAAGATTCTGAAGGGAAATGGGCAAACTGGGAAACCTTTAGTGCAGGGAGGAATTGGCTTAGTGTGGTGGAGACCACATAAGAGGAAGAACGGTTCACAGAGTGCTCAGTGCCAGCTCTGTAAGTAGGCAAGTGAGTAGCAGAACTGGACCTCGAACCCAGGCCCCTGTTATCCTGCCTTCTTGCCTGTTTAGGCTCCTGCTGGACTGCTCTACTCCTTTCTTTCCATTAAACTATATTATGCTCACCGAACAGTTGCTGTTTTGGGGTTTTTTGGGGGGGAATTAAAAAAAAATTTATTGGAGTATAGTTGCTTTACAATGTTTTGTTAGTTTCTACTGTACAGCAAAGTGAATTAGCTATACGTATTCAAATATCCCCTCTTTTTTGTATTTCCTTCCAATTTAGGTCACCACAGAGCACTGAGTAGAGTTCCCCATGCTATACAGTAGGTTCTCATCAGTTATCTATTTTATACATAGTATCAGTAGTGTATATATGTCAATCCCAATCTCCCAATTCATCCCACCCTGCCCTTTACCCCTTGGTATCCATACATTTGTTCTCTACGTCTGTGTCTTTATTTCTTTTTTGTAAATAAGATCGTCTATACCAATTTTTTCAGATTCTACATATATGCGTTAATATACAGTATTTGTTTTTCTCTTTCTGACTTACTTCACTCTCTATGGTAGTCTCTACGTCCATCCATGTCTCTAAAAATGACCCAATTTCGTTCCTTTTTATGGCTGAGTAATGTTCCATTGTATATATGTACCACATGTTATTTATCTATTCCTCTGTTGATGGACATTTAGGTTGCTTCCACATCTTGGCTATAGTAAAAAGTGCTGCAGTGAACACTGGAGTGCATGTGTCTTTTTGAATTATGGTTTTCTCAGGGTATATGCCCAGTAGTGGGATTGCTGGGTCACATGGTTGTTCTATTTTTGGTTTTTTAAGGGACCTCCATACTGTTCTCCATAGTGGTTGTATCAATTTACATTCCCACCAACAGTGCAGTAGGGTTCCCTTTTCTACACACCTTCTCCAGCATTTCTTGTTTGTAGATTTTTTGATTATGGCCATTCTGACAGGTGTGAGGTGATATCTCATTGTAGTTTTGATTTGCACTTCTCTAATAATTAGTGAAGTTGAGCATCTTTTCATGTGTTTTTTGGCCATCTGTATGTCTTCTTTGGAGAAATGTCTATTTAGGTCTTCTGCCCATTTTTGGACTCAGTTGTTGTTGGTTTTTTTTTTTTGATATTGAGCTGCATGAGCAGTTTGTATATTTGGAGATTAATCCTTTGTCAGTTGCTTCGTTTGCAAATATTTTCTCCCTTCTGAGGGTTGGCTTTTTGTCTTGTCATTTGTTTACTTTTGTTTTTATTTCCATTACTCTAGGAGGTGGGTCAAAAAAGATCTTGCTGCGATTTATGTCAAAGAGTGTTCTGCCTGTGTTTTCCTCTAAGAGTTTTATAGTGTCTGGCCTTACATTTAGGTCTTTCATCCATTTTGAGTTTATTTTTGTGTATGGTGTTAAGGAGTGTTCTAAATTCATTCTTGTACATGTAGCTGTCCAGTTTTCCCAGCACCATTTATTGAAGAGACTGTCTTTTCTCCATTGTATATTCTGGCATCCTTTTTCATAGATTAGGTGACCATGGGTGTGTGGGTTTATCTCTGGGCTTTCAATCCTGTTCCATTGAGCTATATTTCTGTTTTTGTGCCCGTACCATACTGTCTTGATTACTGTAGCTTTGTAGTATAGTCTGAAGTCAGGGAACCTGATTCCTCCTGCTTTTCTTTCTCAAGATTGATTTGGCTATTTGGGGTCTTTGGGGTTTCCATACAAATTGTAAAATTTTTTGTTCTAGTTCTGTGAAAAACGCCATTGGTAATTTGATAGGGATTGCATGGAATCTGTAGATTGCTTTGGGTAGTATAGTCATTTTCACAATGTTGATTCTTCCAATCCGAGAACATGGTATATCTCCCCATCTGTTTGTATCATCTTTAATTTCTTTCATCAGTGTCTTATAGTTTTCTGTATACAGGTCTTTTGTCTCCCTAGGTAGGTTTATTCCTAGGTATTTTATTCTTTTTGTTGCAATGGTAAATGGGAGTGTTTACTTCATTTCTCTTTCAGGTTTTTCATTATTAGTGTATAGGAATGCAAGAGATTTCTGTGATTAATTTTGTATCTTGCAACTTTACCAACTTTACCAACTTCATTGATTAGCTTTAGTAGTTTTCTGGTGGCATCGTTAGGATTCTCTATGTATAGTGTCATGTCATCTGCAAACAGTGACAGTCCTACTTCTTCTGTGCCAGTTTGGATTCCTTTTATTTCTTTTTCCTCTCTTATTGTCATGGCTAGGATTTCCAAAACTATGTTGAATAATAGTGGTAAGAGTGGACACCCTTTTCTTGTTCCTGATCTTAGAGGAAATGCTTTCAGTTTTTCACTATTGAGAATAATGTTTGCTGTGGGTTTGTCATATATGGCCTTTATTATGTTGAGGTAGGTTCCCTTTATGCCCACTTTCTGAAGACTTTTTATCATAAATCTGTGTTGAATTTTGTCAAAAGCTTTTTCTGTATCTATTGAGATTATCATATGGTTTTTATTCTTCAATTTGTTCATATGGTGTATCACATTGATTGATTTGCATATGTTGAAGAATCCTTGCATCCGTGGGGGTAAATCCCACTTGATCATGGTGTATGATCCTTTTAATGTGTTGTTGGATTTGGCTTGCTAGTATTTTGTTGAGGATTTTGACATCTATGTTCATCAGTGATATTGGACTGTAATTTTTTTTGTGTGTGATATCTTTTTCTGGTTTTGGTATCAGGGTGATGGTGGTCTCGTAGAATGAGTATGGGAGTGTTCCTCCCTCTGCATTTTTTTGGAAGAGTTTTAGAAGGATAGGTGTTAGCTCTCCTCTAAATGTTTGATAGAATTCACCTGTGAAGCCATCTGACCCTGGGCTTCTGTTTGTTGGAAGATTATTAATCACAGTTTCAAATTCAGTGCTTGTGATTGGTCTGCTCATATTTTCTATTTCTTCCTGGTTCAGTCTTGTAGGGTTGTACCTTTCCAAGAATTTGCCCATTTCTTCCAGGTTGTCCATTTTATTGACATAGAATTGCTTATAGTAATCTCTTATGATCCTTTGTATTTCTGCAGTGTCATTTGTAACTTCTCCTTTAATTACCTGAAATGCAATTGGATTAAATGCTATAGCCAAAAGACACAGAATGGCTGAATGGATACCAATAAAATACCCATATATATCTTGCCTATAAGAGACCCACTTCAGACCTCGGGACACATACAGACTGAAAGTGAGGGTGTGGAAAAAGATATTCCATGCAAATGGAAATCAAAAGAAAGCTGGAGTAGCAATACTCATGTGAAAAAAATGGACCTTAAAAAAGACTGTCACAAGAGATAAGGAAGGACACTGCATACTGACCAAGGGATTAATCCAAGAAGAAGATATAACAATTGTAAATATTTATGCACACAACATAAGAGCACCTCAGTGCATAAGGCATTGCTAACAGCCATTAAAGGGGAAATTGACAGTAACACAATATTTTTGTGGGAGTTTTAACACTCTACTTACACCAATGGATAGGTCATCCAGACAGAAAATTAATAAGGAAACACAAGTCTTAAATGACAAATTAGACCAGATAGACTTAATGAATATTTATAGGACATTCCATTCAAAAGCAGCAGAATACACTTCTCCTCAAGTGCACATGGAACATTCTCCAGGATAGATCCCATCTTGGGTCACAAATCAAGCCTCAGTAAATTTAAGAAAATTGAAATCATATCAAGCATCTTTTCTGACCACAATGCTATGAGATTAGAAATCAGTTACAGGAAAAAAACTGTGAAAAACACAAACACATGGAGGCTAAACAATATGCTACTAAATAACCAAGAGAACACTGAAGAAATCAAAGAGGAAATCAAAAAATACCTAGGAACAAAAGACAACAAAAATACGATGACTCAAAACCTATGGGATGCAGCAAAAGCAGTTCTAAGAAGGAAGTTTATAGCAATACAATCCTACCTGAAGAAACAAGAAACAACTCAAATAAACAACCTAATCTTACATCTAAAGCAACTAGAGAAAGAAGAACAAACAAAACCCAAAGTTAGTAGAAGGAAAGAAATTGTAAAGATCAGAGCAGAAATAAGTGAAATACAACGAAAAAATAGAAAAAAAAAAAAAAAACCAATAGCAAAGATCAGTAAAACTAAAAGCATTGTTCTTTAAGAAGATAAACAAAATTGATAAAACTTTAGCCAGACTCATCAAGAAAAAAAAGGAGAGGACTCAAATCAATAAAATTGCTGATTTGACTTGCATTTTTCCTGTGCCTTTTCAGGACCAGGGAACAGACTGAAATATGGAATGAGTTCAGACTTTGGTGTAGACAGAAGGTCCTGTCTTCAAAGCCATTTCTGGCTGTGACTTGGGCAAGTTGTTTAAGCTCTCCATTTCTTGTGTCGAAAATGCATGTTGCAGTGGGTCCTCACTGAGTGGGAGGGATGAAATGCACTGGTTCATGTAATGCTCCCATGCTAATGCCTAGGATGTAGTAAGCTCTCAAAGAATTTTAATCCCCCATGCTCCCTTGTAGCAAGCCCAGGCTCTCCATAAATGCTATGGAACTAAATCTAATTATATTAACACCACAGTATATTTCTGTGCCTCTTCCCCATGTAGGTGGCTGCACTCTGTCCTTTTTATGTCTCCAAGATGCATTTGCTCCCAATTCTTGGAGGCTCCATTAGAATGAGAAAAGCACAAGGAGATGATTTTCCCCCAAGGAGAGACAAGCAAGACACTAAAAGAAACTGAGACTGCTGCTATTCTAGGAGTTCAATGAGAAACAGTCATTAGAGCCATGGCCTGCTGTGCAGAAAACAGGCTGAAGTGAAAGAACGGTTTGGATTCAATGACCCGAAGTGCATTCTTCCCATCTATTCACTGCCTTCTTACATTACTTTAGCAAATGCCAGCTTAACTGCCAGAGGTACACAGAGTGCACTGCACGGAATGAACCAAACAAGTTTTAAGTTCAGTGTGGTTGTCCCAGAAAGGGTGAGGTGGGAGGGAATCACCTGGCTAAGAGGTGTTTGTTGCCACTTAACCATTTTAGAGTTGTTCCCTGGGAGATTCATTCTGGGTCTGGGCTGAAGGTGTGTTGGCAGGCTGTGGAGCTCCTATTAGACCGCATCCATGAACTCTTTAGCCCAAGTGCCCTCAGATTCCCACAACCGTCACTTAAACAGCACTTGCTTGTTGAATAGCAAATGTGTCACTACAATCTCCTGTAGGATTAATTAGACGTTTCCTGGCCTTTGGTGTGATATACTTACTGCTGAACAGCAGTCCAGCACAGGTCAGAAACCTGCCTAATGGCCATTAATGAACAGAAATTGAAACCAGGAATCCCTGTCTTTTGTAATAAACAAAATTTCTCTACTGCTTATGAAAGACGTATTATTGAAATTAAAGGTGCACTTACACCCTTAGAAGAAAGTATTTTCGTTACCTCAAAAACTGAGAACTATCCAGTCCTTCAGGCAATGTGGGCATGATCTTTTTGTTATTCTTTGGTTGATACTTTATAATACAAATGTAGAAGTCCTTAACACCAAATCATGTCATCTCCTCTAGAAAGAGACTGGTAAAAGAGGATGATCAGATGGATGAAGAAGAGGATCTGGTCTCTACAAGGGAACCAAGCAGAGATCGTAGGGAAGCTGAACTTTTAAACTGACCCTTGGATCATCTTCCATCCATCCACTCATCAATCCATCCACCCACCCATCCATCCATCCATTCAATCATTTAACGTATATGGAACATATATGTTAACATATATGGCAGAAACTGTGCTGAGGGAGGAAGGATGCAGAAGTCATGGTTCCAGTCTTTCTATATATGAGCATCCCTCCCCAGGAAACCACTCCAGATGCTCCAGGAATGACAGGAGGCCACCCGAATTCAGTGCAAGGAATTAGCAATGAGACAAGAGAAGACCTGATTGATGAGGAATACAAGAACAGCTATTTCCATCAAGACTTTTGTGAAATTACAAGTTTTCTGGGCCCTCTCCCTTTACATATAATAACAAGGGTCAAAAGCTATTTAACTGATTTATTCCTTTTCGTTCTTGCCTCTCAAGCCAAGGATTCTGCTCAAGGAATGCTTAGCCTTTGGTAAACACCTGGAGTGTAGGAGTCATGTCTTTTAGAACATGATTATTGCTGAATAAATGTATAATTAATAGACGCCTGTTTGTCTTGTTATAGATTTAGTATAATCTTTATTAGGTTCTGTGAGTGCAGAGTAGAAACAGGAGACTGTAGCAGAAATGCCAGCCACGTCTCCACTTGTCAGTACCCATTCATCCCTGTCTCCTAGCGAACCTCCACCTTGAGACTCAATCCCAAGTTCAGGAGCTCTGCAGCCTGGCCATAACTGATTGTACCAGCAGAGCCAATCCCTGTCACTCCACAAAATTTAAAAAACGAACGTGTAGAGTCAATACATTAAGTTAATCGGTGTTCAGTGCTTTAACTAGAAAGCTGTGTAAACTTGGGGTTGTGACCACTTTGGGGGTTGCTCTGGTTTACACGATGGATACATGAACAGAGAAGCTCATCTATGACAGAAAAATGAAGCAGAGATGAAGAACTCTAACCATTTCACAACACTCTAGGTCCTATGACACCCTGCTACGATGGTAGCCATGGGTTCTGAGTTATACCTTTATCTTTATAACTCTTTTTCTAAAATTTAAGCTAGTTTGGATGGACTTCTAATACTTATAAGCAAAGGATAACTGACTAATATAGGCAGAATAAAGGTCTAGATCTGTCTTAGGAAGATGTCAAAATGAAAGGGTAGGAACAGAAGGAATATGAAATGTGGAGGTCAGTATGCATTTGTCTATGAGAATCCAACTATCCAATAGAAACAGGGGAAGATATCATGTCAACAACAGTTTTTGCCTCAGTTTCTAGAAAGTTTGAGTCTAATGCATTTGTTCCATTTCTGCTTAACTTAGAACAATTTGGCATCAAAATCATTGCACTGTCTTTATCTATAACTATTTCAGGTTGTCAATATCAAGCCTTTGGGACCTTATATCAGCACTGTCCAATAGAATTTTCTAAGATGATGGGAATGTCCTATAGCTGTGCTATCCAGTAAGCAAGGCACAAGCCACATGTGACTATTTAGCACTTGGAATGTGGCTAGTGTGATTAAGAAACTGAATTTTTAATTTTATTTAATGTCGATGAATTTCAACATAAATGTAAATAGTCAAATGTGGAACTCTAGTAATTACTGTACTGGATAGAATATGTTTAGAATACATTCCAAAATCACAACACTTCGCTATCTTCACACTACAAGCTACTCTAACAGCCACCCAATGATTCCCCATGCTTTCTCTCTCGCCTCTCCATGAGGTCATTCCTCACAGAGCTGCTGGAGAGATCTTTAAAAATACAAATCATATTTGAACTCCTGTTCAAAACCCTTCTATGTTTGTATTTAAATTAGGAATAAAATTTAAACTTCTGCAGCCCTCAAGGTCCTATCTGGTCTGGCACTTGCCTACCTTTCCCACCTTGTCTCCTCCCAACTCCCCACCACTCTGTTCCACATTCATAATCCTCCAGCCTCACTGGCCTTTCTTCTGTTCCCCCAAACACTCCAAGGACACCATCAGCTCAGGATCTTCAATTTATGTATTTTCTGCCTGGAATATTTTCTCCTAGATTTTGCTGTGGCTGGCTCTATTTCATCATTCAGCTCTCAGTTAATGGGTCATCTTCTCAGAGAGGTCTTTCCTGGTCACCATGGTTAAAAATGCTGCAATGTTGCAATGGATGGCTCCCTTTTCTTTTTTTCACCCTGTTTTATTTTTGTTCATAAGACTATCACCCCCGGAATTTATTTCATGTATATCTATCAATATGACTGTATCTGTGCATCCATGTACCCGTCCATCCATCCATCATTTACCTCTGTATCCCCCCACAAAAATGTAAGCCCTTAAGCAAAGAGGATTTGTCTTTCTTCGTCACTGCTGCAGCCCCAGAGCCTTGAATGCTGCCTGGCACACAGTAGGTGTTCAAAAATACTGGTTAATGGATGGAATGACTGCTCATTCAGGGTTTGGAATCTTTCAGTGTGGCCCTCCCAAGGCTTCCTTCTCAGCCATGGACGGGACCCTCTGGGAAGATCCTGATGTGTCAACAACTGAGCTCCTAACCTTTCTTCCCAAACTGACGCCTCTACGGTTGTTTCCATCTCTGCTAGTGATAACATCATCCTGGTAATTGTTCAGACCCAAAACATCAGTGTCAATTAGACTCCTCTATTTCTTACCCCATAGCCTGTCAGCAAATCCTTATTGGCTCAAATGATTACTTCTCACTGCCTGCTATCTCTTGATCTAAACCACTATCATCTCTTCATCTTTGTTCAGATCACAGTAGGGCTCTCTTAACTTCCCCTACTTGTAACCTCAGACCCTTCATTCTATCCACAACAAAATGATTCTGTTAAAACATAAATCAATTCATGTCAATCATTTGCTCAAAATCCTACAGTGCCTTCTCATTTTACTCAGAGTAAAAGCCAAAGTGACGATAGACCCAGAAGGCCCTACACCATCCAACCCCATCATCCCTCTGATCTCACCTTCAACAATGGTCTCCCTTCTTCACTCTTCTGACACCACACTGGACCCCTGGTGCAACAAAGATGCTACATACCCCGCTTGGGAACTTTGCCCATGCTGGTTTTTTAACTGGAAGCTTCTACCCAAGCTATTCCTATTCCCTTCCCGCTTTATTTTTCACCATAGCACTTTACATCTCTTAATATACAACATGATTTTATATTTGTGCTGTTCATTTTTTATCTGCTTTGCTTAGCATATAAACTTTATGAGGGCAGGAACTTTTGCTTGCTTTCTGTTTTGTTCACTCCTGTATCCCCAGTACCTAGAACAGTGCTACATAACAGAATTCAATTACTGTTTGTTGAATAAATGAATGAATGAATAATATAATGAATGATACATGACATCCAGAAATTTAACTAGTTAAGGTGATCTAAATAGCAAAGGAGATCTGATTTTCTAAAGATAAAGTAATTCATTTTCAAGATAGATGGAGGTCACATAAATTAAATAAATGCTAAAGGATCAACTTACTCACAGACTTGTGTCCCAAAGTCTTGAGTTCACTGAGAGACCAAGTTTACTGATCTAATTACACAATTTCAGAGCAGAATATTCTCCTCAATCATGGTCACCGAACGCTGTTGACTAATCAGATCCCATTGGTTAATATATAATGTGCCAGTCAGCTAACCACAGATGCAGGGAGGAGAACTTGTAAATAAGCCAAGGAAGTGAATTTAAAAATCTCTTCTTTCATGATTTTCTTGTTAGCATTGTTTACAAACTACAGGCTCTTTAGAGCTGCTTTCCACCTTAGGAGATGACACCAGGGGGTCAGAAAGAATCAAAAGGGATGTTGAGAAAATGTGTACTTTGCTCCAGGATAGGAATTGGTACTCAGACTGCTCTATTCCAAGAAAAGAGTCCCTGCAAATGGAGGTAGAGCCACAAACATCTCAATAAAGTACAGGTCACCACAAGATGGCAGAATAGGAGGACGTGCGCTCACTGCCTCTTGCAAGACCCCCAGAATCACAACTAACTGCTGAACAACCATTGACAGGAAGACACTGGAACTCAACAAAAAAGATATCCCACATCCAAACACAAAGGAGAAGCCACAATGAGACAGTAGGAGGGGCACAATCACAATATTGTCAAATCGCATAACTGCTGGGTGGGTGACTAAAAGACTGGAGAACACTTATACCACAGAAGTCCACCCACTGGAGTGAAGGTTCTGAGCCCCCTATCAGGCTTCCCAACCTCGGGGTATGGCAACGAGAGAAGGAATTCCTAGAGAATCAGACTTTGAAGACTAGCAGGATTTGATTGCAGGACTTCAAAAGGACTGGGGGGAAGAAAGACTCCACTCTTGGAGGACACACATAAAGTAGTGTGTGCACTGGGATGCAGGGGAAGGAGCAGGACCCCATATGAGACTGAATCAAACCTACCTGCTAGTGTTGGAGTGTCTCCTGCAGAGGTGGGGTGGCTGTGGCTCATTGTGAGGACAAGGACACTGGCAGCAGAAGTTATGGGAAGTACTCCTTGGCGTGACCACTCCCAGAGTCCATCACTAGCCCCACCAAAGAGCCAGATAGGCTCCAGTGTTGGGTTGCCTCAGGCCAAAAACCAACAGGGAGGGAATCCAGCCCCACACATCAGCAGACAAGCAGATTAAAGTTTTCTGAGTTCTGCCCACCAGAGCAACACCCACCTATACCCACCAAGAGCCCCTCCCATCTGGAAACTTGTACAAGCCTTTTGGATAGCCTCATCCACCAGAGGGCAGACAGCAGAAGCAAGATGAAATACAATCCTGCAGCCTGTGGAACAAAAAAACACATTCACAGAAAGATAGACAAGATGAAAAGGCAGAGGGCTATGTACCAGATGAAGGAACAAGATAAAACCCCAAAAAAGCAACTAAATGAAGTGGAGATAGGCAACCTTCCAGAAAAAGAATTCAGAATAATGATAGTGAAGATTATCCAAGACCTTGGAAAAAGAATGGAGGCAAAGATAGAAAAGATGCAAGAAATGTTTAACAAAGACCTAGAAAAATTAAAGACCAAACACATAGAAGAATTAAAGAACAAACAAACAGAGATGAACAGTGCAATAACTGAAATGAAAAATACACTAGAGGGAATCAATAGCAGAATAACTGAGGCAGAAGAACGGATAAGTGACCTGGAAGACAGAACAGTGGAATTCACTGCCACAGAGTAGAATAAAGCAAAAAGACAGAAAAGAAATGAAGAAAGCCTAAGAGACCTAAGGGACAACATTCAATGCAACAACCTTCGCATTATAGGGATCCCAGAAGGAGAAGAGAGAGAGAAAGGACCCGAGAAAATATTTGCAGAGATTATAGTGGAAAACTTCCTTCACATGGGAAAGGAAATGGCCACCCAAGTCCAGGAAGTGCAGAGAGTCAAAGGAAGCATAAACCCAAGGAGAAACACGCTGAGACACATAGTAATCTAATTGACAAAAATTAAAGACAAAGAAAAATTATTGAAAGCAACAAGGGAAAAAAAACCAATACCATACAAGGGAACTCCCATAAGGTTAACAGCTGATTTCTCAGCAGAAACTCTACAAGCCAGAAGGGAGTGGCATGATATATGTAAAGTGATGAAGGGGAAGAATATACAACCAAGATTACTCTACCTGGCAAGGATCTCATTCAGATTCGATGGAGAAATCAAAAGCTTTACAGAC
Organism: Balaenoptera ricei; assembly: GCF_028023285.1. Classification (NCBI taxonomy): domain Eukaryota; kingdom Metazoa; phylum Chordata; class Mammalia; order Artiodactyla; family Balaenopteridae; genus Balaenoptera; species Balaenoptera ricei. Next base: position 65,441,357 of record NC_082652.1, read on the forward strand.
AAGCAAAAGCTAAGAGAATTCAGCACCACCAAACCAGCTCTACAACAAATGCTAAAGGAACTTCTCTAAGTGGGAAACACAAGAGAAGAAAAGAACTTACAAAAACAAACCCATAACAATTAAGAAAATGGTAATAGGAACATACATATTGATAATTACCTTAAACATGAATGGATTAAATGCTCCAACCAAAAGACACAGGCTCACTGAATGGATACAAAAACAAGAGCAATATATATGCTGTCTACAAGAGACTCACTTCAGACCTAGGGACACATATGGACTGAAAGTAAGGGGATGGAAAAATATATTCCATGCAAATGGAAATCAAAAGAAAGCTGGAGTAGCAATACTTATATCAGAAAAAATAGACTTTAAAATAAAGAATGTTACAAGAGACAAGGAAGGACACTACATAATGATCAAGGAATCAAACCAAGAAGAAGATATAAATATTATAAATATATATGCACCCAACATAGGAACATCACAATACATAAGGAAACTGCTAACAGCTATAAAAGAGGAAATAGACAGTAACATAAAAAGAGTGGGGGACTTTTACACCTCACTTACACCAAAGGACAGATCATCCATACAGAAAATTAATAAGTAAACACAAGCTTTAAACAACACAATAGACCAGATAGATTTAATTGATATTATAGGACATTCCATCCAAAACAGCAGATTACACTTTCTTCTCAAGTGCACATGGAACATTCTCCAGGATAGAGCACATCTTGGGTCACAAATCAAGCCTCAGTAAATTTAAGAAAATTGAAATCATATCAAGCATCTTTTCTGACCACAAAACTATGAGATTAGAAATCAGTTACAGTGGAAAAAACGTAAAAAACACAAATACATGGAGGCTAAACAATATGTTACTAAATAACCAACAGATCACTGAAGAAATCAAAGTGGATATCAAAAAATACCTAGAGACAAATAACAATGAAAACACGATGATCCGAAACCTATGGGATTTAGCAAAAGCAGTTCTAAGAAGGAAGTTTATAGCAATACAAGCCTACCTCAAGAAACAAGAAAAATCTCAAATAAACAATCTAACCTTACAACTAAAGGAACTAGAGAAAGAAGAACAAACAGACCCAAAGTTAGTAGAAGGAAAGAAATCATAAAGATCAGAGCAGAAATAAATGAAATAGAAGCAGAGAAAACAATAGCAAAGGTCTATAAAACTAAAAGCTGGTTCTGTGCAAAGATAAACAAAATTGATAAACCATTAGCCAGACTCATCAAGAAAAAGAGGGAGAGGACTCAAATCAATAAAATTAGAAATAAAAAAGGAGAAGTTACAACAGACACTGCAGAAATACAAAGCACCCTAAGAGACTACTACAAGCAACTCTATGTGAATAAAATGGACAACCTTGAAGAAAGTGACAAATTCTTAGAAAGGTATAACCTTCCAAGACTGAACCAGGAAGAAATAGAAAATATGAACAGACCAATCAAAAGAAATGAAATTGAAACTGTGATTAAAAATCTTCCAACAAACAAAAGTCCAGGACCAGACGGCTTCACAAGTGAATTCTATCAAACATTTAGAGAAGAGCTGACCCCCATCCTTCTCAAGTTCTTCCAAAAATTTACAGAGGAAGGAACACTCCCAAACTCATTCTATGAGGCCACCATCACCCTGATACCAAAACCAGACAAAGATACAACAAAAAAAAGAAAATTACAGACCAATATCACCAATGAATATAGATGCAAAAATCCTCAACAAAATACTAGCAAACAGAATCCAACAACACATTAAAAGGATCATACACCATGATCAAGTGGGATTTATCCCAGAGATGCAAGGATTCTTCAATATACTCAAATCAATCGATGTGATACACCATATTAACAGATTGAAGAATAAAAACCATATGATCATCTCAGTAGATGAAGAAAAAGCTTTTCACAAAATTCAGCACCCATTTATGATAAAAACTCACCAGAAGGTGGGCAGAGAGGGAATCTATCTCCACATAATAAAGGCCATATATGACAAACCCACAGCAAACATCATTCTCAATGGTGAAAAACTGAAAGCATTTCCTCTAAGATCAGGAACAAGACAAGGATGTCCACTCTCGCCAATCATATTCAACTTAGTTTTGGAAGTCCTAGCCACGGCAACCAGAGAAGAAAAAGAAATAAAAGGAATACAAATTGGAAAAGAAGAAGTAAAACTGTCACTCTTTGCAGATGACATGATACTATGCATAGAGAAACCTAAAGATTCCACTAGAAAACTAATACAGCTAATCAATGAATTTGGTAAAGTTGCGGGATACAAAATTAATGCACAGAAATCTCTTGCATTCTTGTTCACTAATAATGAAAAGTCTGAAAGAGAAATTAAGGAAACACTCCCATTTACCACTGCAACAAAAATAATAAAATACCTAGGAATAAACCTACCTAAGGAGACAAAAGACCTGTATGCAGAAAACTATAAGATACTGATGAAAGAAATTAAAGATGATAACAAACAAGTGGAGAGATATACCATGTTCTTGGATTGGAAGAATCAATATTGTGAAAATGAATATACTACCCAAAGCAATCTACAGATTCAGTGCAATCCCTACCAAACTACCAATGGCATTTTTCACAGAACTAGAAAAAAAAAATTCACAATTTGTATGTAGACCCAAAAGACCCCAGATAGCCAAAGCAGTCTTGAGGGAAAAAAACGGAGCTGGAGGAATCAGACTCCCTGACTTCAGACTATACTACAAAGCTACAGTAATCAAGACAGTATGGTACTGGCACAAAAACAGAAATATAGATCAATGGAACAGGATAAAAAACCCAGAGATAAACCCACGCACCTATGGCCAACTGATCTATGACAAAGGAGACAAGGATATACAATGGAGAAAAGACAGTCTATTCAATAAGTGCTGCTGGGAAAACTGAATAGCTACATGTAAAAGAATGAAATTAGAATGCTCCCTGACACCATACACTAAAATAAACTCAAAATGGATTAGAGACCTAAATACAGACTGGACACTATAAAACTCATAGAGGAAAACATAGGCAGAACATGCTTTGACATAAGCCACATGACATGATCCACCTCCCAGAGTAATGGCAATAAAAATAAACAAATGGGACCTAATGAAACTTAAAAGCTTTTGCAAAGCAAAGGAAACCATAAACAAGATAAAAAGACAACCCACAGAATGGGAGAAAATATTTGTTAAGGAATCAACAAACAAAGATTAATCTCCAAAATATATAAACAGCACATGCAGCTCAATATTAAAAAAACAAACAACCCAAATAGACATTTCTCCAAAGAAGAAATACAGATGGCCATGAAGCACATGAAAAGATGCTCAACATCACTAATTATTAGAGAAATGCAAATCAAAACTACAATGAGGTATCACCTCACACCAGTTAGAATGGGCATCATCAGAAAATCTACAAACAACAAATGCTGGAGAGGGTGTGGAGAAAAGGGAACCCTCTTGCACTGTTGGGAGGAATGTGAATTGATACAGCCACTATGGAGAACAGTATGGAGGTTCCTTAAATACTAAAAATAGTATTACCATATGACCCAGCAATCCCACTGAGCATATACCCTGACCACAGGGTATACTGGGCATATACCCTGACAAAACCATAATTCAAAAAGACACATGCACCCCCATGTTCATTGCAGCACTATTTACAATAGCCAGTACAGGGAAGCAACCTAAATGACCATCGACAGATGAATGGATAAAGAAGATGTGGTTCATATATACAATGGAATATTACTCAGCCATAAAAAGTAATGAAATTGGCTCATTTGTAGAGATGTGAATGGATCTAGAGACTGTCATGCAGAGTGAAGTAAGTCAGAAAAAGAAACACAAATATTGCATATTAACGCATATATGTGGAACCTAGAAAAATGGTACAGATGAACCAGTTTGCAGGGCAGAAATAGAGACACAGATGTAGAGAAAAAACATATGTACATCAAGGGGAAAAAGTGGCGGTGCGGGGGGGGTTGTGGTGTGATGAATTGGGAGATTGGGATTTACATACATACACTAATATGTATAAAATGGATAACTAATAAGAACCTGTTGCATAAAAAAATAAATAAAATAAAATTCAACATTTCAAAAAAATAATAAATTAAAAAAGAAAGTGCAGGTCACTTTCGAGAAGATAGAGGACATGTGAGCTGAACCCAGAGCTGCATCACTTCCCTTTCATATCACCTCGTTTATACCAATGCTGCAATACCCACCTCAGGCTACTTATATGATGCTAACAAGAAATCAAACAGTAGTGTATGATGTCTTCCATTTAAAAACAATAAATCAAGGAATTGGAGAGGCCAACAAGCTTAGTTTTATGAAATCCACTTAGTGTATATAGCAGAGTAGCCGCAGGAATGAGGCTCATTCACATATGTGAATTCCCAAACCTCCAGTTCACATCCGTGAGCTCCAGTGAACTGAAGCATCCACATTTCAACTTTAAGTGAGCATCCAAATAACCACTAGCTTTCCTGGACCCACCATGCATTTCAACTCTCCACTGGGGGGAGTTGGGGGAAATAAATGTTTCCTAGGTATTGATGATCTTGAAAAGCATTTTGTGGTCTGGCTCTACTCTTTCATGTTTCTACTAATTTGTTCAGTAAATATGTATTGAGTATCTATTTTGTGCAAGGACCTATGCTAGGGATTGGATCTACAAGGACAAAGAGGGGACAGGAGCCTGGTGGTAGAGTCCAGCATGTAAACAAGTTAAGGTAGAGTGGCAGCTCCCTGTGATGGAACACTTACATTGGAGAGCTATTCTATCTGAGGAATGGTTTATAAGCCAGAAAATATGATTCAAAATCAAAATTATCTTGAAATCCCTTAAGAAACACCACGCTGAGGATCAACTTACAACTTTTTAATAAATCTGATTCAGCCAGTTTTTCCACCAGAGAGCTGTTCTTTGGCTGAACGTAGAGAAGGGGTTGGCTTCTCTTTAGGGGTCATGTACAATACAAGATACAAATCTTCAAGTAGCAAAATTCCAGTCAACATGGGAAGATTCTCACATAATTAGGCTCATATGAGAATTGAGGCCAGTCTGAGACAGACACTAATTAAGGGAAATAGGTTATAGAATCACCAAATTACGTAGCTTAATGAGCTTAATGTTGCACACTCTCTCTCATTGCCCCCCCCCCTTTTATTTTCTTCTCTCCCTCTCTCTTTTTGTGCTAAACACATATACTTGAATATGACTAACTCCAATGAATAAAGTCACTGGATGGTACTGTGTGTTGGACACTTTATATACTTTTCTCTTTTTTATTAATCTTTATTGGAGTATAATTGCTTTACAATGTTGTGTTAGTTTCTGCTGTACAACAAAGTGAATCAGCTATATGTATACATATATCCCATATCCCCTTCCTCTTGAGCCTCCCTCCCACACTCCATATCCCACCTCTTTAGGTCATCATAAAGCATCGAGCTGATCTCCCTGTGCTATGCAGCAGCTTCCCACTAGCTATCTATTTTACATTTTGTAGTGTATATATGTCGATGCTACTCTCTCACTTCATCCAAGCTTCCCCTCCCCCCGTCCTCAAGTCCATTAGCTACATCTGCATCTTTATTCCTGCCATGCCACTACGTTCATCAGTACCATATTTTTAGATTCCATATTATACATTAGCATATGGTATTTGTTTTTCTCTGACTTACTTCACTCTGTATGACAGACTATAGGTCCATACACCTCATTACAAATAACTCAATTTCGATCCTTTTTATGGCTGAGTAATATTCCATTGCATATATGTGCCACGCCTTCTTTATCCATTCCTCTGTTGATGGACATTTAGGTTTCTTCCCTGTACTGGCTATTGTAAATAGTGCTGCAATGAACATTGGGGTACATATATCTTTTGAATTATGTTTCTCTCTTGGTATATGCCCAGTAGTAGGATTGCTGGGTCATAAGATAGTTCTATTTTTAGGTTTTTAAGGAACGTCCATACTGTTCTCCATAGTGGCTGTATCAATTTACATTCCCTGCAACAGTGTAAGAGGGTTCCCTTTTCTCCACACCTCTCCAGAATTTGTTGTTTGTAGATTTTCTGATGCTGCCCATTCTAACCGGTGTGAGGTGATACCTCATTGTAGTTTTGATTTGCATTTCTCTAATGATTAGTGATGTTGGGTATCCTTTCATTGTTTGTTGGCAATGTGTATATCTTTTTGGAGAAATGTCTACTTAGGTCTTCTGCCCATTTTTGGAATCGGTTATTTGTTTTTTTGATTCTGAGCTGCATGAGCTGCTTGTATATTTTGGAGATTAATCCTTGTGAGTTGCTTCATTTACAAATATTTTCTTCCATTCTGAGGGTTGTTTTTTCATCTTGTTTATGGTTTCCTTTGCTGTGCAAAAGCTTTTAAGTTTCATTAGTCCCATTTGTTTATTTTTGTTTTTAATTCCATTACTCTACGAGGTGGGTCGAAAGGATTCTGCTGTGATTTATGTCATGGAGTGTTCTGCCTATGTCTTCCTCTTAGAGATTTATAGTGTCTCGCTTTATATTTAGTTCTTTAATCTATTTTGAGTTTATTTTTGTTTATGGTGTTCGGGAGTGTTCTAAATTCATTCTTTTACATGTAGCTGTCCAGTTTTCCCAGCACCACTTATTGAAGAGGCTGTCTTTGCTCCATTGTATATTCTTGCCTCGTTTATCAAAGATAAGGTGACCATATGTGCGTGGGTTTAACTCAGGGCTTTCTATTCTCTTCCACTGAACTATATTTCTGTTTTTCTGCCAGTACAATACTGTCTTGATTACTGTAGCTTTGTAGTATAGTCTGAAGCCAGGAAGCCTGATTCCTCCAGTTCCATTTTTCTTTCTCAAGATTACTTTAGTTATTTGGGGTCTTTTGTGTTTCCATCAAATTGTAAAATTTTTTGTTCTAGTTCTGTGGAAAATGCCATTGGTAATTTGATAGGGATTTCATTGAATCTGTAGATTGCTTTGTGTAGTATAGTCATTTCACCATGTTGATTCTTTCAATCCAAGAACATAGTAAAATTCTCCTTCTGTTTGTATCATCATTAATTTCTTTAATCAGTGTCTTATAGTTTTCTGTGCACAGGTCTTTTGCCTCCTTAAGTAGATTTAGTCCTAGGAATTTTATTCATTCTTTTGCAATGGTAAGTGGGAATGTTTCCTTAATTTATCTTTCTGAATTTTTGTTGTTTGTGTATAGGAATGCAAGAGATTTCTGTGCATTAATTTTGTGTACTGCCACTTTACGAAATTCATTGATTAGCTCTAGTAGTTTTTTGGTGGCATCTTCAGGCTTTTCTATGTATAGTATCATGTCATCTGCACACAGTGAGAGTTTTACTTCTTTTTTGCCAGTTTGGAATAATTTTATTTCTTTTTCTTATTGCCATGGCTAAAACTTCCAAAACTATGTTGAATAATAGTGGTGAGAGCAGGCGCCCTTGTCTTGTTCCTGAACTTAGAGAAAATGCTGTCAGTTTTTCACCATTGAGAATGATGTTGGCTGTGGGTTTGTCATATATGGCTTTTATTATGTTGAGGTAGGTTCTCTCTGTGGACACTTTCTACAGAGTTTTTATCCTAAATTGGTGTTGAAGTTTTTTGAAAGCTTTTTCAGCATCTATTGAGATAAGCAGATGGTTTTTATCCTTCGATTTTTTAATATGGTGTAACACATTGATTGATTTGCGTATATTGAAGAATCCTTGCATTCCTGGGATAAACTGCACTTCATCATGGTGTATGATCCTTTTAAAGTGCCATTGGATTTGGTTTGCTAGTATTTTGTTGAGGATTTTGGCATCTAAGTTCACCACAGCGATACTGGCCTGGAATTTTCTCTTTTTTTGATATCTTTCTCTGGTTTTGGTATTAGGGTGATGGTGGTCTTGTAGAATGAGTTTGGAAGTATTCCTCCCTCTGCTATATTTTGGAAGAGTTTGAGAAGAATAGGTGTTAGCTCTTCCCTAAATATTTTATAGAATTCACCTGTGAAGGTATCTGACCCTGGGCTGTTGTTTGTTGGAAGATTTTTAATCACAGTTTCAATTTCAGGGCTTGCAAACGATCTGTTCATATTTTCTATTTCTTCCTGGTTCAGTCTTGGAAGGTTTTACTTTTCTAAGAATTTGTCCATTTCTTCCAGGTTGTCCATTTTATTGGCATATACTTGCTTGTGGTAGTCTCTCATGAACCTTTGTATTTCTGTGCTGTCAGCTGTTACGTCTCCTTTCTTGTTCTACTTCTAGTGATTTGAGTCTTCTCCCTTTTTTCCTGATTAGTCTGGCTAATGGTTTATCAATTTTGTTTATCTTCTCAAAGAACCATCTTTTAGTTTTATTGACTTTTGCTACTGTATCGTTCATTTCTTTTTCATTTATTTCTGATCTGATCTTTATGATTTCTTTCCTTCTGCTCACTATGGGGTTTTATTTTGTTCCTTCTCTAATGCTTTAGCTGTAAGGTTAGGCTGTGTATTTGAGATGTTTCTTATTTCTTGAGGTATGATTGTATTGCTATAAACTTCCCTCTTAGAACTGCTTTTGCTGCATCCCATAGCTTTCGGGTCATCGTGTTTTCATTGTCATTTGTTTCTTGGTATCTTTTCATTTCCTCTTTGATTTCTTCAGTGAACTCTTTGTTATTAAGTTGTGTATTGTTTAGCTTCCATGTGTTTGTATTGATTACAGATTTTTTCCTGTAATTGATATGTAGGCTCATAGCATTGTTGTCGTAAAGATACTTGATAAGCCTGAGATTTTCTTAAATTTACCAAAGCTTGATTTGGGACTCAAAATATGATCTATCCTGGAGAATGTTCCATGAGCACTTGAGAAAAAAGTGTATTCTGTTGTTTTTGGATGGAATGTCCTATAAATATCAATTTAGTCTATCTTGTTTAATGTGTCATTTAAAGCTTGTGTCTCTTTATTTATTTTCATTTTGGACAATATGTCCATTGGTGAAAATGGGGTGTTAAAGTCCCCTACTATGATTGTGTTACTGTCAATTTCCCCTTTTATGGCTGTTAGCATTTGCCTTATATATTGAGGTGCTCCTATGTTGGGTGCATAAATATTTACAACTGTTATACCTTCTTCTTGGATTGATCCCTTGATCATTATGTAGTGTCCTTCTTTGTCTCTTGTAATAGTCTTTATTTTAAAGTCTATTTTGTCTGATAAGAGAATCGTTACTCCAGCTTTCTTTTGATTTCCATTTGCATGGAATATCTTTTTCCATCTCCTCACTTTCAGTCTGTATCTGTCCCTCTGTCTGAAGTGGGTCTCTTGTAGACAGCATATATATGGATCTTGTTTTTGTATCCATTCAGCCAGTCTATCAGGTTTGGTTGGGGTGTTTAATGTGTTTACATTTAAGGTAATTACTGATATGCATCAGCATATTACCATTTTCTTAATTATTTTGGGTTTGCTTTTATAGGTCTTTTCCTTCTCTTGTGTTTCCTGCCTAGAGAAGTTCCTTTAGCATTTGTTGTAAAGCTGGTTTGATGGTGCTGAATTCTCTTAACTTTTTCTTTTGTAAGTATTTTGATTTCTCCATGAAATCTGAATGACATCTTTGTTGGGTAGAGTAATCTTGGTTGTAGTTTTTTTCCTTTCATCACTTTCAATATATCTTGTCACTCCCTTCTGGCTTTCAGAGTTTCTGCTGAAAGGTCAGCTGTTATCCTTATGGGGATTCCCTTGTATATTATTTGTTTCTTTTCCCTTGATGCTTTTAATATGTTTTCTTTGTCTTTTTATTTTTTGTTAGTTTGATTAATATGTGTCTCGGCATGTTTCTCCTTGGGTTTATCCTGTATGGGACTCTCTGTGCTTCCTGGACTTTATTGACTATTTCCTTTCCCATGTTGGGAAGTTTTGTACTATAATATCTACAAATAGTTTCTTAAACCCTTTGTTTTTTTCCTCTTCTCTGCTATACCTATAATTCAAATGTTGTTGTGTTTCATGTTGTCCCAGAAGTCTCTGAGACTGTCCTCCACTCTTTTCATTCTTTTTCCTTCATTCTGCTCTGAAGCAGTTATTTCCACCATTCTATCTTCCAGCTCAGTTATCCATTTTTGGCCTTATTTATTCTGCTATTGATTCCTTCTAGAGTATTTTTTTTTAAAAATCACTGTTGTTCTTCAGCTGTGTCTATTCTGTTGTTTATCCTCTAATCTATATATTTTTAAATTTATTTATTTATTTATTTTTGGCTGTGTTGGGTCTTCATTTCTGTGCGAGGGCTTTCTCTAGTTGTGGCAAGCGGGGGCCACTCTTCATCGTGGTGCATGGGCCTCTCACAATCACGGCCTCTCTTGTTGTGGAGCACAGGCTCCAGATGCGCAGGCTCAGTAGTTGTGGCTCACGGGCCTAGTAGCTCCGCGGCATGTGGGATCTTCCCAGACCAGGGCTCAAACCCATGTTCCCTGCATTGACAGGCAGATTCTCAACCACTGCACCACCAGGGAAGCCCTAGAGTATTTTTAATTTCAGTTATTGTGTTGTTCAGTACTGTTTGTTTGCTCTTTACTTTTTCTAGTTCCTTGTTAAATGATTGCTGTATTTTCTCTATTCTGTATCCAAGGATTTGGATCATCTTTACTATCATTACTCTGAATTCTTTTTCAGGTACTTTGTGTATTTTCTTTTCATTTCTTTTGTCCTGTGGGTTTCTATCTTGCTCCTTTGTCTGCAAGATATTTGTCTTCTCATTTTGTTTAATTTACAGTATTTGAGGTCGTATTTCCCTAGGATGCTGGGTTGTAGTTCCTCTTGCTTCTGTTTTCTCCCCCCTGTGGTGAGGTTGGTCCAGTGACTTGCATAGGCTTCCTGATGGGAGGCAGTGGTGCCTGCATTCTGGTGGGTGGAGCTGAGTCTTTTCCCTCTGATGAGCAGGGCCATGTCAGGTGCTGTGTTTTGGGATGTCTGTGAGCTTAGTATGACTTTAGGTAGTCTATGTGCTGATGGGTGGGTTTGTGTTCCTGTTTTGTTTCTTGTTTGGTGTGAAGCGTCCAGTGCTAGGATCTGCTGCCCATTGGGTGTAGCCAGATCTTGGATTCAGATAGAGGCATCCGTGAGAGCTCTCAGTGATTAATCTTCACTGTGGCCGGGAGTTCTCTAGTGGTCCAGCTTCCTGGACTCAGTGCTCCCATCCCAGAGCCTCAGGCCCAACTTCAGGTCTAGGAACAAGGACCCCACAAGTTGCTCGTCCTGGCAAAAAAGGGGATAAAAAAAAAAGAAAAAAATACTAACAAAACCTCAAAGGGTAAAAAGTAAAATCAAACCAACACAAACAGAATCAAGGAAACACACACACACACAAAAGAAATAAAAACAGAACCAAATAAATCAAAAAGCAAAAGAACAACCAGACAAACAAAAGAACTGAAGAATGAAATCAAACAATTGAAAACTGACAAAAACACAGAAACAAGAGGCAAAACAAAAGCAGAGGGCCAACTGAAGAATGAAGCAAAGAAAGCAAACAAACTGGCAAAAATGATTAAAAAAAATAAAGAACAAGAAGAAGAGAAATGGGAAACAAGACAGAACAACAAAAAAGCAACGTAGAAACAGAAATATATATATAAAAAAAGAAATATGTTAAAGAAAAAAAGAAGACAAACAAAACCCCCGAGAAATGGTAAAAACAAAATCAAACAAACAAAAACAGAAACAAGGAAACACACCTACGCAAAAGAAACAAAAACAGAACCAAATAAAACAAAAACAAGAGAACAACCAGGTAAATAGAAGAACTCAAAAACGAAATCAAGCGATTTGGAACAAAACTAACAAAAAAACGAAACCAAAGCAGTGTGCCAAGTGAAGATTAAAGCAAGGAAAAAGAAAAAACTGATAAAAATGATTTTTAAAAATAATGAAATAAATTAAAAAGGGAAACAACACAGAACAACAGAGAAGCAAAGTAGAAATGGAAATATGGGAAAAAAAAGTTAAAGTAAAAGAAGAAAAAAATGAGGGACGAGAACACAGAACAACAGAAAAGCAAAGTAAAAATAGAAATATATATTAAAAAAATTAAAAATGTGTTATAGAACATTCAGACCCCCAAAAGATAAAACAAAACTAAACTAAACTAAAACAAAAACTAACAGAGGATCTGTGGGGAAAGGGAGAGTCAGCATGTTAAAAGGAGGGCATCTGGAGTGTGGAGTTCCAGAGTTTGGAGTCGTGTGGCTGACAGGATCTCGGTGCTCCAGGCAGGTGTCAGGCCTGTGCCTCTGAGGTGGGAGAGCTGATTTCAGGACATTGGTCTACCAGAGACCTCCCGGCTCCACATAATATCAAACGGTGAATGCTCTCCCAGAGATCTCCATTCAACACTAAGACCCAGCTTCTCAATGCTAAGACCCAGGTCCACTCAATGAGCAGCAAGCTACAGTGCTGGACACCCTATGCCAAAAAACAAGTAAGATAGGAACACAACCCCACCCATTAGCAGAGAGGCTGCCTGAAACAATAGTATGGTCACAGACACCACAAAACACATTACCGATGTGGTCCTGCCCACCAGAAAGACAAGATCCAGCCTCATTCACCAGAACACAAGCATCATTCCCCTCCACCAGAAAGCCTACACAACCCACTGAACTAACGATAGCCACTGGGGTCAGACACCAAAAACAATGGGAATTATGAACCTGCAGTCTGCGAAAAGGAGACCCCAAACAAAGTAATTTAAGCAAAATGAGAACGCAGAGAAACACACAGCAGATGAAGGAGGAAGGTAAAAATGCACCAGACCAAACATATGAAGAGGAAATAGGCAGATTACCTGAAAAAGAATTCAGAGTAATGATAGTAAAGATGATCCAAAATCTTGCAAATAGAATGGAAGAAATACAAGAAAAGTTTTACAAGGACCTAGAAGAACTAAGGAGTAAACAAACAATGATGAACAAAACAAAAAATGAATAAAAGTTCTCTAGAAGGAATCAATAGCACAATAAATGAAGCAGAAGAACGGATAAGTGACCTGGAAGATAAAATAGTGGAAATAAATACCACAGAGCAGAACAAGGAAAAAAGAATGAAAAGAATGGAGGACAGTCTCAGAGACATCTGGGACAACATTAAACACACAAACAAACGAATTATAGGGGTCCTAGAAGAAGAAGAGAAAAAGAAAGGGACTGAGAAAATATTTGAAGAGATTATAGTTGAAAACTTCCCAGCATGGGAAAGGAAATAGTCAATCAAGTCCTGGAAGCACAGAGAGTCCCATACAGGATAAATCCAACGAGAAACAAGCCAAGACACATATTAATCAAACTATCAAAAATTAAGGACAAAGAAATATTATTAAAAGCAAAAGGGAAAAACAACAAATAACATACAAGGGAATCCCCATAAGGTTAACAGCTGATCTTTCAGCAGAAACTCTGCAAGTCAGAAGGGAGTGGCAGGACATATTTAAAGTGATGAAAGGGAAAAAACTACAACCAAGATTACTCTAAACTGCAAGGATCTCATTCAGATTTGACGGAGAAATTAAAAACTCTACAGACAAGCAAAAGCTGAGAGAGTTCAGCACCACCAAACCAGCTTTACAACAAGTGGTAAAGGAACTTCTCTAGGCAGGAAACACAAAAGAAGGAAAAGACCTACAGTAACAAACCAAAAACAGTTAAGAAAATGGTAATAGGACTATACATAACGATAATGACCTTAAATGTAAATGGATTAAATTCTCCAACTAAAAGACATATATGGGCTGAGTGGATACAGAACAAGACCCTTATATATGCTGTGTACAAGAGACGCACCTCAGACTTACGGACACATACAGACTGAAAGTTAGGGGATGAAAAAAGATATTCCATACAAATGGAAATCAAAAGAAAGCTGGAGTAGCAATTCTCATATCAGAGAATATAGACCTTAAAGGAAAGACTATTAGAAGAGACAAAGAAGGACACTACATAATGATCAAGGGATCAATCCAAGAAGAAGATATAACAATTGTGAACATTTATGCAACCAACATACTGGCACCTCAAGTAATAAGGAAAATGCTAACAGCCATAAAAGGGGAAATCGACAGTCACACAATCATAGTAGAGTACTTTAACACCCCACTTTAACCAAAGGACAGATCATCTGAAATGAAAATAAATAAGGAGACACAAGCTTTGAATGACACATTAAACAAGATGGACTAAATTGATATTTATAGAACATTACATCCAACAAGAACAGAATACATTTTCTTCTCAAGTGCTCATGGAATATTCTCCAGGATAGATCATATCTTTGGTCCCAAATCAAGCTTTGGTAAATTTAAGACAATTGAAATCATATCAAATATCTTTTCTGACCACAACGCTACGAGACTACATATCAATTACAGGAAAAAAAAAAGTAAAATATACAAACACATGGAGGCTAAACAATTCACTACTTAATAACCAAGAGATCACTGAAGAAATCAAAGTGGAAATAAAAATATAGGAAGAAACAAATGACAGTGAAAAAATGACAAACCAAAACCTATGGGATGCAGCAAAAGCAGTTCTAAGAGGGAAGTTTATAGAAATACACTCCTATCTCAAGAAACAAGAAACATCTCAAATAAACAACCTAACCTTACACCTAAAGAATTAGAGAAAGAAGAACAAAAAAAAAATCCCCAAAGTTAGCAGAAGGAAAGAAATCATAAAGATCAGATCGGAAATTAATGAAAAAGAAATGAAGGAAACGAAAGCAAAGATCAATAAAACTAAAAGCTGGTTCTTCAAGAAGGTAAACAAAATTGATAAACCAGCCAGACTCATCAAGAAAGAAAGGTAGAAGAATCAAATCAATAGAATTAGAAATGAAAAACGAGAAGTAACAACTGACACTGCAGAAATACAAAGGATCATGAGAGATTACTACAAGCAACTCTATGCCAATAAAATGGACAACCTTGAAGAAATAGACAAATTCTTAGAAAAGCACGACCTTCTGATACTGAACCAGGAAAAAATAGAAAATGTAAACAGACCAATCACAAGCACTGAAGTTGAGACTGTGTTTTAAAATTTTCCAACAAACAAAAGCTCAGGACCAGATGGATTCACAGGGGAATTCTATCAAACATTTAGAGAAGAGCTAACACCTATCCTTCTCAAACTCTTCCAAAATATAGCAGAGGGAGGAACACTCACAAATTCATTCTATGAGGCCACCATCACCCTGATACCAAAGCCAGACAAAGATGTCACAAAGCAATAAAACAACTGGCCAATATCACTGATGAACATAGATGCAAAAAATCCTCAACAGAATACTAGCAAACATAATCTAACAGCACATTAAAAGGATCATACACCACAATCAAGTGGGTTTTATCCCAGGAATGCAAGCATTGTCCAAAATATGCAAAACAATCAATGTGATACACCATATTAATAAATTGATGGATAAAAACCATATTATCATCTCAATAGATGCAGAAAAAGCTTTAGAAAAATTCAACACCCATTTATGAGAAAAACCCACCAGAAAGTAGACATAGAGAGAACTTACCTCAACATAATAAAGGCCATATATGGCAAACCCACAGCCAACATTGTTCTCAATGGTGAAAAAGTGAAACCATTTCCACTAAGATCAGGAACAAGACAAGTTTGCCCACTCTCACCACTATTATTCAACATAATTTTGGAACTTTCAACAACAGCAATCAGAGAAGAAAAAGAAATAAAAGGAATCCAAATTGGAAAAGAAGAAGTAAAGCTGTCACGGCTTGCAGATGACAAGATACTATACGTAGAGAATACTAAAGATGTTACCCGAAAACTACTAGAGCTAATCAATGAATTTGGTAAAGTTGCAGGATACAGACTTAAAGGCACAGAAATCTCTTGCATTCCTATACACTAATGATGAAAAATCTGAAAGAGAAATTAAGGAAACACTCCCATTTACTACTGTAACAAAAAGAATAAAATACCTAGGAATAAACCTACCTAAGGAGACAAAAGTACTGTATGCAGAAAACTATAAGACACTGATGAAAGAAATTAAAGATGATACAAACAGATGGAGAGATATACCATGTTCTTGGATTGGAAGAATCAACATTGTGAAAATGACTCTGCTACCCAAAGCAATCTACAGATTCAATGCAATCCCTATCAAATTACCAATGGCATTTTTCACAGAACTAGAAAAAAATTTTTCACAATTTGTATGTAAACCTTAAAGACCCTGAATAGCCAATGGAATCTTGAGAAAGAAAAGCGGAGCTGGAGGAATCAGGCTCCCTGACTTCAGACTATACTACAAAGCTACAGTAATCAAGACAGTATGGTACTGGCACAAAAACAGAAATATAGATCAATGGAACAGGATAGAAAGTGCAGAGATAAACCCACGAACATATGGTTACCGTATGTTTGATAAAGGAGGCAAGAATATACAATGGAGAAAAGACAGCCTCTTCAATGAATGGTGCTGGGACAACTGGACAGCTACATGTAAAAGAATGAAATTAGAACACTCCTTAACACCATATATAAAAGTAGACTCAAAATGGATTAAAGACCTAAATGTAAGGCCAGACACTATGAAACTCTAAGAGGAAAACATAGGCAGAACACTCTATGACATAAATCTTAGCAGGATCCTTTTTGACCCACCTCCTAGAGAAATTGAAATAAAAACAAAAATAAACAAAATGGACCTAATGAAACTTAAAAGTTTTTGCACAGCAAAGGAAAGCATAAGCAAGACAAGAAGACAGCCCTCAGAATTGGAGAAAATATTTGCAAATGAAGCAACTGACAAATGATTCATCTCTAAAATTTACAAGCAGCTCATGCAGCTCAATATCAAAAAAACAAACAACCCAATCCAAAAATGAGCAGAAAACCTAAACAGACATTTCTCCAAAGAAGATATACAGATTGCCACCAAACACATGAAAGGACGCTCAACATTATGAATCATTAGAGAAATGCAAACTAAAATTACAATAAATTTTCACCTCACACCGGTCAGAATGGACTTCATCAAAAAATCTACGAACAATAAATGTTGGAGAGGGTGTGAAGAAAAGGGAACCCTCTTGCACTGTTGGTGGGAATGTAAATTGATACAGCCACTATGGAGAACAGTGTTCCTTAAAAAAAAAAAGAGAACTACCATACAACCCAGCAATCCCACTACTGGACATATACCCTGACAAAACCATAACTCAAAATGAGTCATGTACCACAATGTTCATTCAGCTCTATTTACAATAGCCAGGACATGGAAGGAACCAAATTGTCCATCTACTGGTGAATGGATAAAGAAGATGTGGCACATATATACAATGGAATATTACTCAGCAATAAAAAGAAACAAAATTGAGCTATTTGTATTGAGGTGGAAGGCCTTATAGTCTGTCATACAGAGTTAAGTGTGTCAGAAAGAGAAAAACAAATACCATATGCTAACACATATATATGGAACCTAAAAAAAAAAAAATAGAGTGGTGGGATAAGGAGGGTGGGAGGGAGGGAGATGCAAGAGGGAAGAGGTATGGGGATATATGTATATGTATAACTGATTCACTTTATTATAAAGCAGAAACTAACACACCATTGTAAAGCAATTATACTCCAACAAAGATGTTAAAAAAAAAAAAAGAAAAAAAATTGTGCTGAAGAACTTAGGGACAGGACAGGAATAAAGATGCAGATGTAGAGAATGGACTTGAGGACATGGGGAGGGGGAAGAGTAAGCTGGGATGAAGCGAGAGAGTGGCATAGACTTATATATACTACCAAATATAAAATAGCTAGTGGGATGCAGCTGCATAGCACAGGGAGTACAACTCTGTGCTCTGTGACCTCCTAGATTGGTGGGATATGGAGGGTAGGAGGGAGATGCAAGAGGGAGGAGATATGGGGATATATGTATATGTATAGCTGATTCACTTTGTTATAAAGCAGAAAGTAACAAACCATAGTAAAGCAATTATACTCCAGTAAAGATGTTAAAAAAGAAAGAAAGAAAGAAAAAAAAATTTAAAAAGCCAGAACCAACAACAGAATGAATTAAAACATAATAAAATTAATAGTAATAATTATGTGTTCCTGGGGTCTCAGCTGAAAGTGTCCTTGCACATGCCATGAGCCACAGCCCATCTCCGTCTCCCCAAGAGGCCCTCCTGTGCCTCTGGTCTGGTCTCTGGAACTGCTGTCGGCCTTGTGGGGACCCCTCAGACTCTGATCTGGCCCAATTCCTCCATTTGTTTGCCCCCAAAGTCTACAGCTGCCAGAGTTAGACCGTTTTCATTTGTGGGAACACTAATTGTCTACTCAGATATTCCAAAGACGCAGGGTCTACATAGCTGAGTGTGGGGATTTAATCTGCAGCTTGTACAGCTGATGAAAAGATTTTTGATCTTATTCCTTAGTCGCCTCATCCCTGGGGTTCAGCTTTGGTTTTATCCCTACCTCTGCATATGGTCCATGCACAGGAGTCTAGCCCTGAGGCTGCCTTGAAGCTTTCGGGCCTGAACCAGTGAGGACAGGGCGCAGAGGTGGTATGACTGCTTGGATTGCGGGAACCCTGGTGGCACCAAATGCACAGGGAAGCCAGTTGCCACGGGCGCAAGAGACGTGGCCATAGCAAGGGCCTTTTCTAGCTCCCAGCAGCAGGCACGTGAGAGCCAGCCCTGAGTAGGCTTCTTTTATTGTTCTTGGGCAGGCGCCAGTGTGTGGGGAGAGAGAGGTTAAAATAGTGGCTCCTCCCCTGCGTGTGACTCAGCAGTATCACCCTGTTTCCATGGCCGTCTGGTCTTCCTCTGTAGGCATTCCCTGCTGCGGATTTCCTCCCTTCAGTCCCCTCAGTCCGTCTCCCCACAGCCAACAGCAGTTCTCGCTCTGGGCCTGTTCTCTAAACCCCCTGCAACAGCTCCCAGCCCCTTTGCACACCTGTGGCACAGGTCCCAGTCCAGGGCACGTAGGGACGAGGTACGGACTGTCTGTATTTCTCACTCTGTCCCATCTGCCACTGATCGGCCTCTTCACTCTCTTCCGCCAGCCTCAAGTTCTTCCTTTCTGTCCCAATCGATTCCCCCATTAGAGAGGGCATTTCCCCATTAGAGAGGGGGTTTTGCCGAATTCGGGAATCTCTCCTCTGCTTCAGCGCCCCCACCTCTGGGGTGCAGGCCCCATCCCGCTTCCTCTCCTCCTCCTTCTCCCTTTTTTTTCCCATCCCACCCAGTTATGCAGGGATCTTTATAGTCCTTTCCACTGTCCAAGGTCTTCTGCTAGTTTTCAGCTGGTGTTCTGTGAGAATTGTTTCATCTATAGATATATTCCTGATGCATCCATGGAGAGAGATGAACTCCACGTCCTCTGCCATCTTTAATCTCTGTATCTATATACTTTTCTAATCCTCAAAATAGATGTGCAAGATGTGTGTTATTATGTCCAGAAGATGAGACACAAAGAGCTTAGATAACTTGGCCAGGATCATATAGCTAGTAAGCTAAGTTCCTCGTATCAATCACAGATGGTATAATAAAATTGGAAATGTGAGGATAGTCTAATAAAAGAACTATTTTCAAAGGTGTGGGCAGGGTATAGTGACCTATGATTGACAATGAAATATCTTGGATCTAGTGACAGAAGTGGTGCTACCACCTCTCAGCATAAAGGAGCAAGGAGCATAAGGAGAGAGAATTGTTGAGCTGTGGTTATAAGTTGAGGGACGCAGTCAGCCTAGGTGCCTAAGCACGGAGGGAGCCAGGGGAATAAATACTCCCCAACTTCTCTCCACTTTCAATCTATTGCCTCTTTGCAAGCTTCCCCATTAGCTGAACTAAAAAGAAGGCAGAGGGCAAGAGGATCTGTTCAAATAGCCCATGGTGCTCAGTCTTCTGGGACACTGAAGTAGGTAGCAGGTGAGTCAGGAGGGACAAATGGAAGGTAGCCAGTGCACTTCTCTGCCAGAGAGTAAGTCATCCCTTCAAGTCAGTGACAGCAGTATCTGACTCATCTTCACATTCCACTGAACAATGCCTGTTGCACCATAAATAATTAATGAACACATGTATTAATACTTTTTTTCTTTCTTTCCTCACCATTCCTCTATCTCCAAGACCTCAGGCCAAAAGTGAAGATGGCATTGCCAGCCAAGTGTGAGCAGCTGGTGATAATCTAATAAGAGAAGGGTTGTTCCCTTCTCCACCCCTTCACCACCGTTTGGGAGGTGTGAGTGGAGAACACTCTAGAGCAGGACTCCCCCTTGTAAAGACTCCATGTTCCTTGCCCTTTTGCAGTTGGCCTGGAGGCTGGGAACAGGGAGAGTGGAGTGTTTCTTTTTCTGGGGATGCTTCCAAGCCATTTTGTAGACCATCAGCAACTTTAATTTGGGTCATAACCAAAGTTTGAGAACCGAGCTATTCAGTGAACTTATTTATAAGATGTTGGGAAAAAAACAAAACAAAAAAACCAAAAAACCCACTGTTTTTCAAGTGGCTAAAACTGTTGTCAGAAGCATTTTAGATTTGAATCATATTCATGAGAAAAATGTGGCCAAACAGGGCTGCATATCTGTTCCTTCAATTAGTGTTTATTAACTCTCTATCAAGTGACCTCGTACCATAAACAATCAGATAAAGAGGATGAACAGATATAGTTTAAAGGCTAAAGCCAATAATGATTTTTTCTCCCCAGGGTCCTCTCCCAAACTCTTGTGTCTCAAAAATGGGTCAGTCCTGCTCCAAGGAGGTCATCTTGCTCTTGGTTAGACTATTTTGTTTCTTATAGACCTTTCATATGGTTGTTGATGGTCTTTTAAACACAAGCAGCTGAGATCTCACTATTTGTTAAAATTTCTCTAAACACACTTGCACAACAGGAGAATGTGTTATGGAATCTTCAGGCTTGAAGGTCCTGGGGAGTCATCTGGTATGACGTCCCTTGGCATTTCATTCTCAGTTTTTCCCACACTAGTTGATAGGAATCTTCCTGAGGGTGAGGGCCCTGAAGAAGAGAAATCATCCTCTCCCAACTTGCCTGTCTTGCTAATAAGAAAGCAACTTCTTTCTCTGAATCTTGTCTGTTCAGAATTAAAAATGGAAAGTACAATAGTTTAATACATTTTATGACCTTCATGTTTTATTAAATTTCATAAAGGCATTCCATTCAAAAGAGGGTCAGATTTTAAATTAAGGCTCTACAACAAATATTTAAACTCAGATTTAATAAAAAAGTTATTGCATATTCATGCACTTGAAATTGATTATAGAAGACAGGTATTGAAATTTTAAAAGTGTAATAGATATTGTAAATGGATAATAATGTTTAGCAGGATACTGAATTTGTATTTATTTGGCCTGTTTTATGTACATTTTGAAAATTTGTGAAATAATGAAAATTATTTTTTAGATACAAGTGCTTCACACATACAAGGGGCATTACAAATATTGATTGAAAAATGCTTGGATTATAAGAGTGAAAAAATATATACAAACTTTATACTTTCTTTTTAAGTGAGAACTTCTACACTTTAATTAATTCAATGTAACAAAATTTCATACAGAGTTTAATTTATTCTAGCATTGCAACAAGCTTTGAAGGAGCTGTGTGAAATGTTCGTGCATCCTTAAAGAACTGAGCATTGAGATGGAGAGGCACGATCTATAGACATAAAACATTGAGAGAACAAGAAAAAAAACGAGATACCTGGCTCTCATACAGCTCTCAGGGGACCTGGAATGGTTAGATAAGAATTTATGGAGGAAGGAAAATTGAGGCAGCTCTTGAGTAACTTCCAAAGGGACATATAATATGCTCTCCCATTTTATCATAACAAGCATTTAAGATTGTCAAAGGATTTGCCAAAGATTCATAGCAAGGCAGAATATAAAGTCTAGTTAAAGAAATTAAACTTCCTCCTCCATAACAGTATTTTTCTTTATGGAAATTTTCTCTTTAGCTTTGTTTCCAGAAGTTTGACTATATGGTGCCTAGATATGACATTATTATATTTTTCCACTTATGGTTCACTGAGCTTCTTAAATCTGTAGGTAGGTGTCTTTCATCAGTATTAAAGAGCTCTTGGCCATTTTCCCCCCAAATATTATTCCTTTCCTATTCCTTCTTTTTCTTCTCCTAAGATTACAATTACATATATGTTAGTTTAATTCATCTCACACACTTCTTTCTGTTCTATTCTTTTTATTGTTTTTCCTTCCCATGCTTCATTTTGGGTATTTTTTAATACATTCTCTTAAGGTTCAATAATCCTATTTTCTGTTGTGTCCAATCTGCTGTTAAACCTATTCAATTTCAGATATTGTATTTTGTACATCTAGAATATTAATTTAATGACTTTTTCATAGATTCTGATTCTCTGTTGAACTATTTTATTTTTTTATGCATTTCATTCAATTCCCCCCTCTATTTCCTTTAACATCATTTTTTGAAGCCCTTGTCTGTTAATTCTAACTTCTAGATTATCTCTGGATTTGTGGCTCTTAACTCTATTGTCTCTGTTATCTCTCTATTCTTAGTCACTTTTTTCTGTCTCATTTTATGTTTAGTAAATTTTGATGGTGTGCTGGACCTTTAAAATAATGTTTTACAGAGGTTCGGATTATGTTATCTTCTTCTAAAGGGAGTTGAGTTTTATTCTGGTAGGTGGTTAAATCAAGGATGAATCCCCTTGATTCTTTTCAGGCCTGGTAAAAGCTTTATTAAATCAGATCTATTTCAGGTTTGTTTCCTCTTATTCTCAAGGCATGGTCCTTACTTCTACACTATGGCCATTTAAAGATCTCTAGTTTTTCAAAGTGTTGCCTGAAGTACCTCCACTCCAGCTGTCCCCTTTGGGATCTCTGTAATTTCTGATCAGCTCTCAACTCTCAGCATGCTATTTTCTAGGTGTCCTAAAGCCTCATGCTGCATGTGCAAAGTCCAGGAGTAGGCCTAGGACCCAAGGAATATTTCCACACAGATTTTTGAAATGCTTTCTCTGTGGTTTATCCGTTTTTATCACCCTGCTCCAAAAATCCCAGTTAGGACTCTAATTTTGCTTCCTTTGACCATTAAGATCACTTTTCATTGCTTGGGCTCCTCTTCCCTGCATTACAGCCCAGAAAACATCCTTGTGGAGAAAGACTGAGTGAATATAGCTCTCATCTCCCATGCCTTCATTCTCTTAAGGGACACGGCATTTCATTTCATCATTCTCCAATATCTGCCAATAATTATTTGATATAATTTATCTAAGTTTTATGGTTATTTTGTGGGCAGTGAGTCTAGTACTAGACTCTGTCACAGCTGGAGTGTCCCTACTAAAGAGAAATTCAAACTCATATGTGTTCATGCATAATATACAGGTTAACTTGTACACTCTCACACACACCTCTGTGTATACATGTGTATACATGCATACAAGTTTGCTTGTGTGTGAAGATATACACACATGTGAATGTGTATATATATATATATCACATGCATATGTTTACTTGTGAATATACATATGTGTGACTAAAACTGTGTACATGCTTGTACACACACACACACACGATTGAAGTTTAATTCATGCAGACAGAATTGGCTGGTGAATTATTAGAAGGTAGAGATATGCCTTCCCACTGCCAGATAGGCTATTAGAGATTTATTTGGTTATTTGAGGATTTTTGTGAGGGTGAATTCACTGGTTATTGACTCATTGACTCCTTACTGTGAATTCCCTGAAATAATCTCTCTAGCAGAGTCCCACAAGGGTAAATGCTAGAGCTGGCCCTGCAGAGCAGGTCTCCAGAGGTCTCACCAAATGCTCTTTGACTATATTAAGTTTCAGTCTTAAAAAGGGATTAGTCTTTTCCTGGTATACCTTACTCCATGAGATACATGGTTCCTTGCTGCACTAAATATTGGCAAATTGAGATGTTCTGAGTGGCTCTCTGGAAATTCAAATCCATCCCACTGCTTTGGTGTCAGACATAAACTTGAGCAAGCTTTCATTTAATTCTCTCCAAAAACAAAAGACACCTTGCTCACTCAACAAGGTGAGAAGGGTGAAGAAAAAAAGAAGAGCTAACATTTGGACAGAAGAAAAGGCCAGAATAAAGCAAAAGTGAGTGGAAGTGCCAAGCAACTTGTAAGTTCAGAGGCTTTTATTTTTGGAACCCCTGTGCTCTCCATCTGGTCTTACCCCAGTCCTGGTAGAGTCCAGATCTCCTCGGTGCTCTTCCCATCCTCCCCTCTAACCCTCAATTCCTAATTCTCAAATTGAGGTGACAATGACCAGTGATGATAAGCTAAATGTCCCCTTGAAGACACTTGCATTTTACAAGGCATCTAAACTTTGAACTAATGAAACAAAGCTACAAAGGTAATGTTTCTAGCACTAGAGAAGAATAAATATTATTGTATAATATATTACTATAGTATACATTATATTATGTAATATATTATTTATATAATATAAATAAATGGGGAGGATTGAACCAGGGCTCAGGGTGAGGCAGAAAAGTCTTTGTGCCCTCTGGAAGTTGGATGCCTGAGGAATAGAGAACAAAAAATTGCTAAATTCCTTCTGCCCTTGGTCTAGGCAGCTTGGAAATGAGGATATTACCAAGCTGAGAGTGAGGGCGATTAGACAAAAAGACTGTGAATGTAAGAGAAGATGGAGCTCCCTGAGGTGCTCATTCTTTTGAAGGTTTTTTTTTTTTTTTTAAGGTAGATGAAATGATTGGCTTCATCAAAGTTTAGTTTAGCAAAGCTGTTTATAGGTCCTAGAAAGCTGTACATGGTAACAAAACCCATTCTCCATATAGCAGCCAAGTTTATCTTTTAAAAATGTAAATCATGACATGCCTCTTCACAGCTTAAAATCTTCCAATCTTCTCCTATGTCATGGCAACTGGACTCTGAGTCCCTCTGTGATCTGGTCTCTGTCCTCTCCTTCCTTTCCAAGATCCAGTTGCACTGACCTTCTGTTTCTTAAAGAAGCCCAGCTTGTTCCTTCTTCGCAACCTTTTCACTCTTTCTTTTCAGTGCCTGAACAGCTCTTCCTTCTTGTCATTCAAGACTCAGTTCCAATGTTTTCACTTCAGAGAGGCTTCCATGACCCATGGCATGCATCACATTCTCAGCTTGCGTTTTTCTTCAGCAGTGACCTTGGTTATTCATGTGTTTGTGGTCTGAGCCCTTGCATCCCCTTGAGAATGTCCTCTTTGAGGTCACTGCTTTTGTCCTGTTCACCACTGTATGTTTGACTGCCAGAACAGGTTTTCAATAAAGTGCTGAACTAAAGAATTAATAGGCATAGAAAGGCAAATACTGTATGATAGTACTTATATGTAGAATCTAAAAAATAAAACATGCACATATATAACCAAACAAAAACAGACTCACAGATATAGAGAACAAACTAATGGTTACCAGTGGGGAGAGAGGAGGGGGAGGAACATTATAGGGGTAAGAATTAAGAGGTAAAACTATTATGCATAAAATAAATAAGCTACAAGGGTATACTGTACAACACAGGGAATATAAACAATATTTTATAATAACTATAAATGGAATATAACCTTTAAAAATTGTGACTCACTAGGTTGTACACCTGAAATTTACATAATATTGTACGTCAATTAAAAAAAATAGAGGGGCTTCCCTGGTGGTGCAGTGGTTGAGAATCTGCCTGCTAATGCAGGGGACACGGGTTCGCGCCCTGGTCTGGGAAGATCCCACATGCCGCAGAGCAACTAGGCCTGTGAGCCACAACTACTGAGCCTGCGCGTCTGGAGCCTGTGCTCCGCAACAAGAGAGGCCACAATAGTGAGAGGCCCGTGCACCACGATGAAGAGTGGCCCCCGCTTGCCACAACTACGGAAAGCCCTAGCACAGAAACGAAGACCCAACATAGTAATCAATCAATCAATCAATCAATAAAAATTAAAAAAAAATAGAATTAGTGAATCAATGAACAAATAGTCCACTCTGGTATGTTTACAAGAATTTCATTCATGGATTCATAAAATGCCTAAATCGTGAGGCCTACAGAAACCCTCTAGTCCGATTTCCACTGAACACTGCTCCCCCACCACCCACGGCATACTCAATAGCTGCTCTGCTTAAAACAGAAACTTTGTGCAATAGCCCATTTCACTAAGGACAGCCTTCCTAGTCTCTCATTCAGTGCATATTAACTTTTATTTGCTGCACAATTTTCATATGTTCATCTGGATTCTAAGTCCTTAGGTGACCTGCAGCATCTAATTAGAAGGAGAGGGAGGGACGGTCATAGAGATAGGAGGAAGATGGGACACCTCATAGTCTGACAGTGAAAGAGGAAGCAAGACTCCCTAAAGCTCATGTGAAAACAAAACCTGGAAGCTGCACCCATCTAGTTAAGGGCAAAAATGTAGATGTATTTTCAAAAGTGAAGGGCATCACAATATCACAGAAAAGGAAAGTACTGATAAGAACTCAGATGTTGCCATTGAATTGATCTGAATTCAAGTTCACATTAGTAGAGAGACATCACGTAATAACCTTTGTAATCTCCAAATTGCCCACTTGTACATTAGGGAAATAAGCCCTTCTTCAGAGAGATACTGTAGGAATTGATCTAATCTTTGTAAAATACTTAGCTCTATAAACTGACATGGAGTAAACCTTCAATAAATATGAGCTCCTCACATTACAATAATAATGTTCATGTGATGGGCTTATGTTATAAGTAAAAGGCTATCTTCTTTGCAGTAAATTTTATTAATATCCAACACTATTACTCTTTTTAAGTTTTAGTATAAAATAAATAAAATTTCAAATATCCAAACAACCAGGCACAATTCATATCAATGCTAATAAAACTTTATTTTTATAACATTTTATATTTTGCAAACCTCTTTCATGGATATTCTCTCATTTGATGACTCACAGTTGCTCATTCACTGAATAATGTAAAGCTTTAGCAATAATGTTTTATTTTTATTTTTTTATTTTTTAATTTATTTTTATTTATTTATTTTTGACTGTGTAGGGTCTTCGTTTCTGTGCGAGGGCTTTCTGTAGTTGCGGCAAGCGGGGGCCACTCTTCATAGCGGTGCGCGGGCCTCTCACTATCGTGGCCTCTCTTGTTGCGGAACACAGGCTCCAGACGCATAGGCTCAGTAGTTGTGGCTCACGGGCCTAGTTGCTCCGCGGCATGTGGGATCTTCCCAGACCAGGGCTCGAACCCGTGTCCCCTGCATTAGCAGGCAGATTCTCAACCACTGTGCCACCAGGGAAGCCCTGCAATAATATTTTATAATAAGAGTTACCTGTATTCCAGTTCAAGAGCCAGCTGCATCACTTTGGTCTTAATGATTTTTTTGGCCAAATCACATTTCCTATGCCATAAAGTACAGAGCCAACTTGTTCTCTTGAAAGCTCAAATATTAAAGGTAGGAAAGAAAAGTCTTTATCTTAAAAATGCAGCTTGGAGGTGTCAGTTAAGTTTGCTGCCTCCCAAGGATGCTTAACCTGGAGAAATCAGAAATAATGGAGGATTAAAGGTTTTGTGCCTACAGTAATTTTGGAAAATGAAGGAACCCCTCAGGTAGAAACATGATCCATTAGCCCAAAACTTTTCAAGTTACAGCTTATAAATATTTGAAGTGTTTAACTTCTAAGGAGGCAAAGAAATTATTCAACCCAGTACAAGGAGAGGTGATGAGGAATAATGGGATGACATTAACAAAGAGAACATTTCCTCAACAGGGAGAATAGATAATGCAAAGGTTTCACTTAAAATGGAGACTCCTTGACTTAGAAGACTTAAAACAAGATGACACCTTAGGGCAGGAACTGATGGCTGAGTTCCATTTTAAGTTCTTGTGATTTGTGACCTGCTCAAGAGTACATTGAATGACTGTAATGGTTCATTCAGCACCTATTAAATTGGTTTGAGTGAACTGGTATAAAGAATGGACATAATACACAGAAATGCTGATGATTCCCTGTCATGTTGACATCCACTTTTGCTGTTTTTCTTATTCACCACCACCTAATGAATTCACCTTATTTTGCCACTTTTATCTGTTCATGTGACAGTTCTCACTGATACTAAACAAGGGAAGGAAAAGACAAGAGGTAGGGGCAGTAGGTGGGAGGAGGGAGAAAAGTGGATGTTAAGCTGATTCTCATACATGTGTAATCAATTAATGGATGTAAACACTGCCCTGAACAACCAGCACTAAGGCTCTGTCCCCATTTTTACATACAGATTTCTTTCCAGTTCCCCTTGCTGAATCCTTGCCAGTCACCCTACCTCCCATGTTATTAAATACAAGGAGAGAAGAAAACAAGAAAAAGAGGACTAAGAGTCATGATATTTCTGTCCTCTAATTTATCAATCTGGTTTTCAAATATTTAGATGATGTAAATGCAGTTTTTAAACATGATTCCACTTACACGAGGTACCTAGAATAGAAATATTCATAAAGACACAAAGTATAATAGAAGTTATAGGGGCTGAGGGGAGGGAAATGGGGACATTTTGTTTATGGGCACAGAGTTCCTGTTGGGATGATGAGAAAAAGTTCTGGAGATGGAAGGTGGTGATAGCTACACAATATCGTGAATGTACTTAATGCCACTGAATTGCACACTTAAAAATGGTTAAAATGGTCAATTTTATGTTATGCATGTCTTACTACAATAAAGAGTTATTTTTTAGTTTGAATGTTAACTCTCAGGTCAAGGGATTAATAATGTTCACTGATTTCCTAGTTGTAGGAAATTTTTTCAAGAGCAGTTTGTTTTCCAAACTCTCTAGACATCCAAATCATTCCCTAATCCCCTTCTTCCAATTAGCACCACCAATAACTTTCTAAAACTTAAACTTAAAAACTATACTCTGATATTTATTGTAGCCATATATTGATATAAAATTTATGGCATATTATAATTTAAAAGATCAATTTACTCATTTGCTAATTCGTGCAATGAACATACTTAAGAATCTATTGAGGGGGGACCTTCAAGACGGCAGAGGAGTAATACATGGAGATCACTTTCCTACCCACAAATACATCAAAAATACATCTACATGTGGAACAACTCCTATAGAACACCTACTGGATGCTGGTTAAGACCTCAGATTTCCCAAAATGCAAGAAACTCCCCACCTACCAGGGTAGGGCAAAAGAAAAAAGGAAAAACAGAGACAAAAGAATAGAGACAGGACCTGCACCTCTGGGAGGGAGCTGTGAAGGAGGAAAAGTTTCCACACACTAGGAAGTCCCTCCACTGGCAGAGATGACGGGTGGATGGGGGGGAAGCTTTGGAGCCACGGAGGTGAGTGCAGCAACAGAGGTGCAGAGGGCAAAGCAGAGAGATTCCCGCACAGAGGATCAGTGCCAACCAACACTCGTCAGCCCAAGAGGCTTCTCTGCTCACCTGCTGGGGCGAGTGGGGGCTGGGAGGTGAAGCTTGGGCTTCGGAGGTCAGATCCCAGGGAGAGGACTGAGGTTGGCTGTGTAAACACAGCCTGAAGGGACTAGTGCACCACAGCTAGCCAGGAGGGAGTCCAACAAAATGTCTGAAACTGCCTAAGTGGCAAAAGACCATTGTTTTGGGATGCGTGAGGAGAGGGGATTCAGAGTACCACTGAAACGAGCTCCACAGATGGGCACAAGCCATGGCTATCAGCGCAGACAACAGAGATGAGCATGATACACTAAGGCTGCTGCTGCTGCCACCGAGAAGCCTGTGTGCAAGCACAGGTCACTATCCACACCTCCCCTCCTGAGAACCTGTGCAGCACTCCACTGCCAGGGTCCCGTGATCTAGGGACAACTTCCCCGAGAGAACACATGGTGTGCCTCAGGCTGTTGCAACATCACACAGGCCTCTGCTGCCACAGGCTCGCCACGCATTCCAAACCCCTCCCTCCCCCCGGCCTGAGTGAGCCAGAGCCCCCTAATCAGTCACTCCTTTAATCCCCTCCTGTCTGGGCAAAGAACAGACAGCCTCAGGTGACCTACATACAGAGTCAGGGCCAAATCCAAAGCTGAACCCCAGGAGCTGTGCTAACAAAGAAGAGAAAGGGAATTTCCTCCCAGCAGCCTCAGGAACAGTGGATTAAATCTCCACAATCAATTTGATGTACCCTGCATCTCTGGAATTCCTGAATAGACAATGAATCATCCCAAAATTGGGGCGGTGGACTTTGAAAGCAACTGTAGACTTAGGGTTTGCTTTCTGTATCTAATTTGTTTCTGGTTTTATGTTTATCTTAGTTTGGTATTTAGAGCTTATTGTCCTTGGTAGATGTTTATTGATTTGGTTGCTCTCTTCCTTTTTTTTAAATATATATGGATACTTTTTTTTTTCCTTTTTCTCTTTTTATGAGTGTGTATGTGTATGATTCTTTGTGTGATTTTGTCTGTATAGCTTTGCTTTTGCTGTTTGACCTAGGGTTCTGTCTGTCCATTTATTTTTTGTTTTGCTTTCTTTTTTTTAGTATTTTTTTTAAGCACTTGTTATCATTGGTGGATTTGTTTTTTGGTTTGCTTGCTTTCTTCTTTCTTTTTTTCTATTACGTTTTTATTTTTCATTTTTAATAATTTTTTAATTTTAATAACCATATTTTCTTTTCTTTTTTCTTTCTTTCTTTCTTTCTTTCTTTCTTTCTTTCTTTCTTTCATTCTTCCTTCCTTCCTTTCTTTCTTTCTTTCTTTCTTTCCTTTTCTCCCTTTTCTTCTGAGGCTTGTGGCTGACAGGGTCTTGGTGCTCCGGCCAGCTGTCAGGATTGAGTCTCTGAGGTGGGAGAGCTGAGTTCAGGACATTGCTCCACCAGACCTCCTGACTGCACATAATATCAAACGGAGAATATCTCCCAGAGAACTCCATCTCAACATTAAGACCCAGATCCACTTAATGACCAGCAAGCTACAGTGCTGGACACCCTATACCAAACAACTAGCAAGACAAGAACACAACCTCACCCATTAGCAGAGAGGCTGTCTAAAATCCTACTAAGTTCAGAGAAACCCTAAAGCACACCACAGGACATGGTCCTGCACATCAGAAAGATAAGATCTAGCCTCATCCACCAGAACACAAGCACCAGTCTCCTCCACCAGAAAGCCTACACAATGCACTGAACCAACATTATCCACTGGGAGCAGACAACAAAAACAATGGGAACTATGAGCATGCAGCCTGAGAAAAGAAGACACCAAACAAAGTAAGTTAAGCAAAATGAGAAGACAGAGAAATACACAGCAGATGAAGGAGCAAGGAAAAACCCACCAGACCAAACAAATGAAGAGGAAATAGTCAGTCTACTTGAAAAAGAATTCAGAGTAATGATAGTAAAGATATCCAAAATCTTGGAAATAGAATGGAGAAAATACAAGAAATGTTTAACAAGGACCTAGAAGAACTAAAGGACAAACAAACAATGATGAACAGCACAATAAATGAAATTAAAAATTCTCCAGAGGGAATCAATAGCAGAAGAACTGAGGGAGAAGAACGGATAAGTGACCTGCAAGGTAAAAGGGTGGAAATAACTACCGCAGAGCAGAATACAGAAAAAAAGAATGAAAAGAATTGAGGACAATCTCAGAGACCTCTGGGACAACATTAAACACACCAACAATTGAATTATAAGGGTTCCAGAAGAAGAAGAGAAAAAAAAAAAAATGGACTGAGAAAATATTTGAAGACATTATAGTTGAAAACTTCCCTAATATGGGAAAGGAAATAGTCAATAAAGTCCAGGAAGTGCAGAGAGTCCCATACAGGATAAATCTAAGAAGAAACAAGCAAAGACACATATTAATCAAGCTATCTAAAATTAAATACAAAGAAAAAATATTAAAAACAGAAAGGGAAAAGCCAAATAAAATACAAGGGAAACTGCAATCCAGAAGGGAGTGACAGCACATATTTAAAGTGATGAAAGGGAAAAACCTACAACCAAGATTATTCTACCCAGCAAGGATCTCTTTCAGATTCGACAGAGAAAATAAAATCTTTACAGACAAGAAAAAGTTAAGAGAATTCAGCACCACAAAATGAGCTTCACAACAAATGCTAAAGGAACTTTTCTAGGCAGGAAACACAAGAGAAGGAAAAGAATTACAATAACAAACCCAAAACAATTAAGAAAATGGTAATAGGAACATACATATTGATAACTACCTTAAATGTAAATGGATTAAATGCTCCAACCAAAAGACAAAGACGGGCTGAATGGATACAAAAACAAGACCTGTATTTTTGCTCTCTACAAGAGACCACTTCAGACACAGGGACACATACAGACTGAAAGTGAGGGGATGGAAAAGTATATTCCATGAAAATGGAAATCAAAAGAAAGCTGGAGTAGCAATTCTCATATCAGACAAAATGGACTTCAAAATAAAGACTATTATAAGAGACAAAGAAGGACACTACATAATGATCAAGGGATCAATCCAAGAAGAAGATATAACAATTGTAAATATTTATCCACCCAACAGAGGATCACCTCAATACATAAGGCAAATGCTAACAGCTATAAAAGGGGAAATTGACAGTAACACAATCATAGCAGGGGACCTTAACACCTCGCTTTCACCAATGGACAGATGATCCAAATTGAAAATAAATAAGGAAACACAAGTTTTAAATGATACATTAAGCAAGATGGACTTAATTGATATTTGTAGACATTCCACCCAAAAACAACAGAGTACACTATTTTCTCAAGTGCTCATGGAACATTCTCTAGGAGAGATCATATCTTGGGTCACAAATCAAACCTTGGTAAATTTAAGAAAATTAAAACCTTATTGAGTATCTTTTCTGACCACAACGTTATGAGACTAGATATTAAAAACAGGAAAAAGTCTGTAAAAACTACAAACACATGGTGGCTAAACAATACACTACTAAATAACCGAGATATCACTGAAGAAATCAAAGGGGAAATCAGAAAATACCTAGAAACAAATGACAAAGAAAACACAATGACCCAAAAGTTATGGGATGCAGCAAAAGCAGTTCTAAGAGGGAAGTTTATAGCAATACAATCCTACCTCAAGAAACAAGAAACATCTCAAATAAACAACCGAACAACATAAACATCTCAAATAAATAACTGAACCTTAGATCTAAAGCAATTAGAAAAAGAAGAACAACAACAACAAAAAAAACACCCCAAAGTTAGCAGAAGGAAAGAAATCATAAAGATCAGATCAGGAATAAATGAAAAAGAAATGAAGGAAATGATAGCACAGATCAACAAGATTAAAAGGTGGTTCTTTGAGAAGATAAACAAAATTGATAAACCATTAGCCGGACTTACCAAGAAGAAAAGGGTAAAGACTCAAATCAATAGAATTAGAAATGGAAAAGGAGAAGTAGCAACTGACACTGCAGAAATACAAAGGATCATGAGAGATTACTACAAGCAACTCTATGCCAATAAAATGGACAACCTGGAAGAAATGGACAAATTCTCAGAAAAGCACAACCTTCCGAGACTAAACCAGGAAGAAATAGAAAATATCAACCGACCAATCACAAGCACTGAAATTGTGACTGTGATTAAAAATCTTCCAACTAACAAAAGCCCAGGACCAGATGGCTTCACAGGCAAATTCTATCAAACATTTAGAGAAGAGCTAACACCTACCCTTCTCAAACACTTCCAAAATATAGCAGAGGGAGGAGCACTACCAAACTCATTCTACAAGACACCATCACCCTGATACCAAAACCAGACAAAGATGTCACTCAAAAAAGAAAACTACAGGCCAATATCACTGAAGAACACAGATGCAAAAATCCGCAACAAATAATAACAAAGAGAATCCAACAGCACATTTAAAGGATCATACAACATGATCAAGTGGTATTTATCCCAGGAATTCAAGGATTCTTCAATATACACAAATCAATAAATGTGATAAACTATATTAACAAGCTGAAGGAGAAAAACCATATGATCATCTCAACAGATGCAGAAAAATCTTGCGACAAAATTCAACACCCATTTACGATAAAATCCCTCCAGATAACAGG
Organism: Balaenoptera ricei; assembly: GCF_028023285.1. Classification (NCBI taxonomy): domain Eukaryota; kingdom Metazoa; phylum Chordata; class Mammalia; order Artiodactyla; family Balaenopteridae; genus Balaenoptera; species Balaenoptera ricei. The sequence continues at coordinate 65,475,472 of NC_082652.1, forward strand.
TATAGAGGGAACTTACCTCAACATAATAAAGGCCATATATGACAAACCCACAGCCAACCTTGTCCTCAATGGTGAAAAACTGAAACCATGTCCACTAAGATCAGGAAGAAGACAAGGTTGCCCACTCTCACTACTATTATTCACCATAGTTTTGGAAGTTTTAGCCACAACAATCAGGGAAGAAAAAGGAAAAAAAGGAATGCAAATCAGAAAAGAAGAAGTAAAGCTGTCACTGTTTGCACATGACATGATACTATACATAGAGAATCCTAAAGATGCTACCAGAAAACTACTAGAGCTAATCAATGAATTTTGTAAAGTAGCAGGATACAAAATTAATGCACAGAAATTTCTTGCATTCCTATACACTAATGAAAAATCTGAAGGAGAAGTTAAGGAAACACTCCCATTTAACATTGCAACACAAAAATAAAATACCTAGGAATAAACCTACCTAAGGAGACAAAAGACCTGTATGCAGAAAACTATAAGACACTGATGAAAGAAATTAAAGATGATACAAACAGATGGAGAGATATACCACGTTCCTGGATTGGAAGAATCAACATTGTGAAAATGACTATACTACCCAAAGCAATCTACAGATTCAATGCAATCCCCATGAAACTACTAATAGCATTTTTCACAGAGCTAGAACAAACAATTTCACAATTTGTATGGAAATACAAAAGACCCTGAATAGCCAAAGCAATCTTTTTTTTTTTTAACACTTTATTGGACTATAATTGCTTTACAATGGTGTTTTAGTTTCTGCTTTATAACAAAGTGAATCAGATATACATAAACATATATCCCCATATCTCCTCCCTCCCTCCCTCCCTTCCCACCCCTCTTGGTGGTCACAAAGCACCAAGCTGATCTCCCTGTGCTATGCGGCTGCTTCCCACTAGATATCTATTTTATATTTGGTAGTGTATATATGTCCATGCCACTCTCTCACTTCGTCCCAGCTTACCCTTCCCCCTCCCTGTGTCCTCAAGTTGATTCTGTACATCTGTGTCTTTATTCCTGTCTTGACCCTAGGTTCTTCATAACCTTTTTTTTTTTTTTTTTTTTTTTTTAGATTCCATATATATGTGTTAGCATACGGTATTTGTTTCTCTCTTTCTGACTTACTTCACTCTATATGACAGACTCTAGGTCCATCCACCTCACTACAAATAACTCAATTTCGTTTCTTTTTATGGCTGAGTAATATTGCATTATATATATGTGCCACATCTTTATTCATTCATCTGTCGATGGACACTTAGGTTGCTTCCATGTCCTGGCTATTGTAAACAGAGCTGCAATGAATATTGTGGTACATGACTCTTTTTGAATTATGGTTTTCTCAGGGTATATGCCTGGTAGTGGGATTGCTGAGTCATATGGTAGTCCTATTTTTAATTTTTTAAGGAACCTCCATACTGTTCTCCATAGTGGCTGTATCAATTTACATTCCCACCAACAGTGCAAGAGGGTTCCCTTTTCTCCACACCCTCTGCAGCATTTATTGTTTGTACATTTTTTGATGATGGTCATTCTGACTGGTGTGAGGTGATACCTCATTGTAGTTTTGATTTGCATTTCTCTAATGATTAGTGATGTTTAGCATTACTGTAGCCCAAAGTAATCTTGAGAACAAAAAATGGAACTGTAGGGATCTGGCCTCCTGACTTCAGACTATAGTACAAAGGTACAGTAATCAAGACAGTATGGGACTGGCCCAAAAAGAGAAATATATATCAATGGAACAGGATAGAAATTCCAGTGAAAAACCCATACACGTATCATCACCTTATCTTTGATAAATGAGGCAAGAATATAAAATCAAGAAAAGACAGCCCCTTCAATTAGTGGTGCTGGGAAAACTGGACAGCTAAATGTAAAGGAATGAGATTAGAACACTCCCTAACACGATACACAAAAATAAACACAAAATGGATTAAAGACCTAAATGTAAGGCCAGACACTGTATAACTCTTAGAGTAATAGGCAGAACACTCTATGACATAAATCACATCAAGACCTTTTTAACCCACCTCCTAGAGAAATGGAAATAAAAACAAAAATAAACAAATGGGACCTAATGAAACTTAAAAGCTTTTGCACAGCAAAGGAAAACATAAACAAGATGAAAAGACAACCCCCAGAATGGGAGAAACTATTTGCAAATGAAGCAACTGACAAAGGATTAATCTCCAAAATATATAAACAGCTCATGAAGCTCAATATCGAAAAAACAAACAACCTAATCCAAAAAGGGGCGGAAGACCTAAGCAGACCTTTCTCCAAAGAAGATATACAGATTGCCAAGAAACACGTGAAAGGATGGTCAACATCACTAATCATTAGAGAAATGCAAATCAAAACTACAATGAGGTACCACCTCACACCAGTCAGAATAGCCAGCATCAAAAAATCTACAAATAATAAATGCTGGAGAGGGTGTGGAGAAAAGGGAACCCTCTTGCACTGTTGGTGGGAATGTAAATTGATACAGCCACTATGGAGAACAGTACGGAGGTTCCTTAAAAAATTAAAAATAGGACTATGATACAACCCAGCAATCCCACTACTGGGCATATACCCTGAGAAAACCATAGTTCAAAAACAGTGATGTGCCACATTGTTCATTGTAGCTTTATTTACAATAGCCAGAACACGGAAGCAACCTAAGTGTCCATCGACAGATGAATGGATGAAGAAGATGTCGCACATATATACAATGGAATATTACTCAGCTATAAAAAAAAAGTGAAATTGAGTTATTTGTAGTGAGGTGGATGGACCTGGAGTCTGTCATACAGAGTGAAGTAAGTCAGAAAGAGAAAAACCAATACTGTATGCTAACACATATATATGGAATCTTAAAGAAAAAAAGGTTTTGAAGAACCTAGGGGCAGGACAGGAATAAGGAGCAGACGTAGAGAATGGACTTGAGGACACAGGGAGGGGGAAGCGTAAGCTGGGACGAAGTGAGAGAGTGGCATGGACATATATACACTACCAAATGTAAAATACATAGCTAGTGGGAAGCAGCCGCATAGCACAGGGAGATCAGCTCGGTGCTTTGTGTCCACCTAGAGGGGTGGGATAGGGAGTGTTGGAGGGAGACAAAAGAGAGAGGTGATATGGGGATATATGTATATGCATAGCTGATTCACTTTATTATGCAGCAGAAACTAACACACCATTGTAAAGCAATTATACTCCAATAAAGATGTTTAAAAAATAAATGTATCTATTGGTCAAGATTTTATTCTAAGTAGTATAATAAACGATGTTGGTGGGTGCAAATTCTTAGTAATATTAGTCTCCACTGTTAATGAGCTTAATATCGATTAGGAAAGATAAGACATGTACACCAACAACTGAAAAAATATATGTTGAAGATACTACAGATCTCTTTCAAATAATATCTTACATTTGAATATTTTTAGTTTGGCATACACATTTGCATAAAAGGAGGCAGATTTGTTTTAACAGTGAGTCTTCATGGAGGAGTGAAATTTTATCCAGGCCACAGAAAATGGCAGTTACATTCATTCCCATTTTATATATTACGTAAACTTTGCATAACCAAGTAAAATTTAACAATTTTAAAGGATTATAGATGTTATAGTTTGAAAAGGAGCCATGAGATTTGGAATCAGACCTAGATTTAATTTCTAAGTCTACTGATTACAACTGCATGTTTAAGGGTGAGTTATTTAATCTCCTGAAGTTTCAGTGTTGTTTCCCTAAAAATGGAGACACTAGCTCCCTCCTGGTCATGTTGTTGATGACTGGGATAACATATGTAAAGCACTGAGATGCATCAAGTGCTCAATAAATATTAGCTGTCTTTTTTAGCTGTGGTTGTTGTAGCTTAGATTGCTATGACACAATGCTGATTGAATCTATGATTTACCCAGTGTGGGCCCTGGGTCTGGCACACCAGTCCCAATAATAAAATTGTTCCTATATGAAAATATAATTTGGCTCTCAGTGATCTGTGTTTGATAATCCTTTCTGGTGTGGTTTCCAGGAACATGCTTTGATGAAAAACAAGGACTGTCTTATATGAGGGTGTGTGAATACATATATTCATATGTAAAAAAAATATATATATATATATATATTTGTACTATTTTCAAGTACTTTAAGTAATACAGTCTAGTGTCTCACAAAGTGTTAAGAGAACAGGGTTCCTACCAGATGTGCTTGAATGACTGGCTATCAGTCATTTGTAATTAGCACACTGTATGTAAATTTATACAACTTAAGTACTTGAAAACAATTTATTCTTGTAAGTAGATTAAATTGTCCTTTTTACAATCCTGTTTACATTGGTAATTTACTTAACAGACCCTCATTTCATTGATGGTAAACTTTACTCCTGCTCAAGTTCAAATTCTCTCATTTTGGCTAAGTGCCACCTGAATTCATGAGGTTATATTGTACTAAGAAAAAAAAGGTGGAGTACCAAATTCCATCAATCAACTCCTGGCTGTCAGTGACTGGAAACTGACACACGCACAAGGACTCCTGACCAGATGGTAGACATCTGTGCTTTTCTCATCGGCAGGGCCAGGTCAACAGATAGGCCTCAAAGAGTCAGGGCCCCATAGGTGGAGGGCATCTCAGGGCTGTTAAAACATTTGGGTTATGAACACCAAAGAAGAAACTGACACCTTGGGATGCCTTGAACTATTTTTAAAAATTATGTCATAGAATTTAGGACAGGAGCCAAGCTTGATCTCCTTGAGAGTTCCTAAGCCTGGGTTAGTACCTGTATCTTCAGAACAGAGGGGAAGATACAAAGGAGCAATATTTCAGAAGGTCATTCTATTAGAAAGTGTCCTTGGAGGGAAACTGAGGGACTTTGGCTCTGACTTATTGTGGGAACACTGGCTACTTCACAAGTTAGGATATTAATTTCTCTGCAGAAAAGGAACAAAATATACTTTCTGCTTTCCCTACTTTCCAGGGACAGTTTGAGGGTCTCATGAGCTAAAGGATGTGAACATACTTCTTAAATCCAGAGAGAGTACAAGAAAGCATTGCACCACAATCCCCTTCACCTACTTAGATCCCAGTTACCCTTCATGACAAAATTAAGCATTTTGTCCTCCATGAAAACCACCCTGTTGTTGCCACCTGGGTTATGCTTTCCAAGTCTGTAGTGTTAGAACCTCTAAGATCTAACAGAGTCTTGCACTCTTCTTGACTCCACTCTGCAGTGGTAAGGAATTTGAGTACAGGAGCCATGTCTTCTCATCCTCTTTCACAGGAAGATGCTAAATAAAAATGTGTTAACTGATTCACAGCTCTGACATTTCCACTCATATTCACAGCCCACTAGGCTGCAGTACTTTTCCCTCAAATATCTGGCTGAAATCCTGTTAAAAGGACAAGCAGGATATTTCCATTCTGGGGCCTTGTCAGTAAGCATTAAGCCCTGTCAATGCCCACGGATGAACCCCTGCCTCTTCTGTTCTGTGAAAGTAAAGGGAATCCATCAACAGCCTCTTGCACTCTGAGAAAGTCATCACTGAGCTTCAAATGCACTTGCAAATCTGACTGTCTCTTTACAGACTGTTGTTATCGAATTTTGATAAACAATAACGATAGCAAGGACGATAAGAGAGAGGTAGAGATTCCTTATCATTGTGGTGATAGAAAAAAAGCACTGGTCATGAAAATTTAGAGATTTGAAATAATTCTAACTCTGCTTTTAACTAGCTCTGTAACCTTGAAGTTATTTCACAAATCTGAGCCTCAGTTTCTTTTCTTCTGAAATGTTCATTTGGACAAGATCGTCTCCAGTGATCCTTCCTGTTCTACTACTTAATGATTCCCAGTGGAAAAGATCACAGGTAGAGTAAGTAAGAGGGTATGGAATGGCCAAAGAGGCAGACCAACTCTTATATTCTTTTCTGAAAACAAACAAATAAACAAAAAAAACCTCTGTAGTTATTTATATATTAGCAGAATTAAGCTAACCTTTTTTTCTTCCAGTTATATTGAGATATAATTGACATACAGCATTGTATAAGTTTAAGGTGTACAGCATAATGATTTGACTTAATACATCATGAAATGATTATCACAATAAGTTTAGTGAATATCCATCATCTCATATAGATATAAAATTAAAGAAATAGAAAAAAATATTTTTCCTTGTGATGAGAACTCAGCATTTACTCTCTTAACATCTCTCATATATAATATACAGCAGTGTTGATTGCATTTATCATGTCGTACATTACATCCCAAGTACTTATTTATCTTATATAAGGAAGGTTGTAACTTTTGACTGTCTTCATCCAATTCCCCCTTTCCCGCAACATTGGTCTCTGGTAACCAAATGCCTGATCTCTTTTTTCTATTAGTTTGTTTGTTTTTGGAGCTTAATTGACCTACAACACTATGTTAGTGCCTGTTACACAACATAGTGATTAGGTATGTCTATACATTTCATAATGATCACCACAATAAATCTAGTTACAATATGTCACCATACAAAGATATATTACATAGTTGACTATATTCCCCACACTGCACATTTCATACTCATGACATTTATTTTGCACCTGAAAGTTTGTACCTCTTAATCTCCTATTTCTTTTCTCCCCCTTCCCCCTTCCCTCTGTCAACCATAGTTTGTTCTCTGTATCTTTAACTCTGTTTCTGTTTTGTTATGTTTGTTCATTTTTCAAAAATTCCACATATAAGTGAAATCATACAATATTTGCCTTTCTCTGTCTAACTTATTTCACTTAGCATGATAACCTCTAGGTCCATCCATGTTGTCACAAATGGTGAGATTTCATTCTTTTTTATGGCTGAGTAATATTCCATTGCATGTATATACTACTTCTTTTTCCATTTGTCTGTTGATGGTCACTTAGGTTGCTTCAATATTTTGGCTATTGTAAATAATGCTGCAACGAACATAGGGTTGCATATACCTTTTCAAGTTATTTTTTTCATTTTCTTCAGATAAATTCCCCAGAGTAGAATTTCTGGATCATATGGTAGTTCTAGTATTAATTTTTTGAGGAACCTCCATACTGCTATCCATAGTGGTTGCAACAATTTACATTCCCACCAACAGTGCACGAGGGTTCTCTTTTCCACATCCTGGCCAACACTTGTTATTTGTTGTCTTTTTGATAAAAGTCATTCTGACAGCTCTGAGGTGATACCATGTTGTGGTTTTGATTTGCATTTCCCTGATGATTAGTGATGCTGAGAACATTTTCAATGTGCTTGTTAGCCATCTGCATGTTTTCTTTGAAAAAATGTCTAATCAGATCCTCTCCCATTTTTTAATCAGGTTGTTTGTTTTTTTGACGTTAAGTTGTATGAGTTCTTTGTATTAACCTCTGATCAGATATATTGTTTGCAATATCTTCTCCCATTTAGGAGGTGGCTTTTTCCTTTTGTTGGTAATTTCCTTTGCTGTGCAAAAGCTTTTTATTCTGATGTAGTTTCATTTGTTTATTTTTGCTTTTGTTTCCCTTTCCTGAGCAGACTTATCCAAAAAAAATATTACTAAGACCAGTGTCCAAGAGCTTACTGCCTATGTTTTCTTCTAGAAGTTTTACATTTAAGTCATTAATCCATTTTGGATTTATTTTTGTTCATGGTGTGGAGAGTAGTCGAGGTTGATTTTTTTGCATGTAGCTATCCAGTTTTCCCAATACCATTTATTGAAGAGGCTGTCTTTTCCTCATTTTCCTATTTTGCCTCCTTGGTCATAGATTAGTTGACCGTATAACTGTGGGTTCATTTCTGGGCTATCTATTCTGTTCCATTGATCTGTGTGTCTGTTTTTTTTTATGTGTGTCTGTACCATATTGTTTCAATTGCTGTAGCTTTTGTTTTTTTTTTTAATTTGAAATCAGGGAGTGTCCTATTTCCAGGTTTGTTCTTCTTTCTTAAGATTGTTTCAGCTATTTGGGATCTTTTGTGTTTTCATACAAATTTTAGAATTATTTATTCTAGTCTTGTGAAAAATGTCATTGGTATTTTGATAGAGATTACATTCAATCTGTAGAATGCCTTGGGTAATATGGTCATTTTAACAATATTAATTCTTTCAATCCATGAACATGATATATCATTCCATCTGTTTGTGTTGTCTTCAATTTCTTTCATCTGTGTCTTATAGTTTTCTGAGTGCAGGTTTTTTACCTTCTTTGATTGATTCCTAGGTATTTTATTCTTTGTGATGCAATTGTAAATTGGATTGTTTTCTTAATATTTCTTTCTGATAGTTCATTGTCAGTGTATAGAAATGCAACAGTTTTCTATATATTAATATTGTATCCTGCAACTTTACCAAATTCATTGATGAGTTCTAGTAACTTTTTGATAGCATCTTTAGGATTTTCTATGTATAGTATTTTGTTATCTGCAAATAGTGACAGTTTTATTTCTTCCTTTCCAATTTGGATTCGTTTTATTTCTTTATCTTGTTTGATTACTGTGACCAGCACTTTCAATAATAAGTTGAATAAAAGTGGCAAGAGTGGGCATCCTTGTCTTGTTCTTGATCTTAGAGGAAATATTTTCAGCTTTTCAACATTGTGTGTGATGTTAGCTGTGAGCTTGTCACATAAGGTCTTTATTATGCTGAGGAATATTCACACTATACCCACTTTGTCAAGAGTTGTTATCAAAATGGATGTTGAATTTGGTCAAAATATTTTTTTGCTTCTATTGAGATGATCATATGATTTTTATTCTTTCATTTGTTAATGTGGTATATCACATTGATTGATTTGCAGATATTGAGACATCATTGCATCCCTGGGATAAATCCCACTTGACCATGGGGTAAGATCCTTTGAATGTATTATTGAACTTGATTTGCTAATATTTTGTTCAGGAATTTTGCACCTATGTTCATCAGTGATATTGGGTATTGGTTATTGGGTGTTACGATATTTCCTTTTTTTGTGATATCTTTGGTTTTGGTATCAGGGTGATGCTGGCCTTGTAGAATGAGATTGGAAGTGTTCCTTCTGCAATATTTTGGGGATAGTTTGAGAAAGATAGGTGTTAACTCTTCTCTAAATGTTTGATAGAAATGTAAAGCCATTTGGTCCTAGACTTTTGTTTGTTGGGAGTTTTAAAATTATGGATTAAATTTCAGACTGGTAATTGGTTTGTTCATATTTTAAATTTATTTTTATTTATTTATTTTTGGCTGCATTGGGTCTTCATTGCTGCACAGGCTTTCTCTAGTTGTGGCGAGCAGGGGCTACTCTTTGGTGCACGGGCTTCTCATTGAGGTGGCTTCTCTTGTTGTGGAGCATGGGCTCTAGGCACGCAGGCTTCAGTAGTTGTGGCTCGTGGGCTCCAGAGCACAGGCTCAGTAGCTGTGGTGCACGGGCCTAGTTGCTCCACGGCACGTGGGATCTTCCCAGACCAGGGCCCGAACCCGTGTCCCCCGCATTGGCAGGCAGACTCCCAACCACTGCACCACCAGGGAAGCCCTCATATTTTATATTTAATCCATATTCAGTCTTGGGAAATTGTACATTTCTGGGAATTTTTCCATTTTTTCTACTTGTCCATTTGATTAGTGTATAGATGTTTGTAATAATCTCTGATGATCCTTTGCATTTCTGTGGTGTCAGTTTACTTTTTCTTCTCTGATTTTGTTGGTTGGGGTCCTTTCTCTTTTTTTCTTGATGAGCCTCGCTAAAGATTTATTAATTTTATTTATTTTCCTGAAGAACCAGGTCTTAGTCTCATTCTTTTATGTATTGATTTTCTAGGCTTATTTCATTTACTTCTGCTCAGACTTTATGATTTCTTTCCTTCTAATAACTTTGGGTTTCGTTTGTTCTACTTTCACTAGTTGTTTTAGGTGTAAGGTTAGGTTGTTTACTTGAGATTTTTCTTGTTTCTTGAGGCAGGAATGTATTGTTATAAACTTCCCTCTTAGAACTGCTTTTGCTGCATCCTATAGGTTTTGGATAATTGTGCTATTTTTTTTTTTCCAAATGTAAGTGTGAACTCTTAATTTTTTTTTCTTTTTAACATCTTTATTAGAGTATAATTGCTTTACAATGGTGTGTTAGTTTCTGCTGTATAACAAAGTGAATCAGCTACATATACATATATCCCCATATCTCCTCCCTCTTGCGTATTCCTCCCATGCTCCATATCCCACTCCTCTAAGTGGACACAAAGCACCAAGCTGATCACCCTGTGCTATGTGGCTGCTTCCCACTAGCTATCTATTTTACATTTGGTAGTGTAAATGCCACTCTTTCACTTTGTCCTAGCTTAACCTTCCCCCTGCCCGTGTCCTCAAGTCCATTCTCTACATCAGTCTCTTTATTCCTGTTTTTCCCCTAGGTTCTTCAGAAACATTTTTTTTTTCTTTTTTAGATTCCATATATATGTGTTAGCATATGGTATTTGTTTTTCTCTTTCTGACTTACTTCACTCTGTATGACAGTCTCTAGGTCCATCCACTTCACTTCAAATAACTCAATTTCACTTCTTTTTATGCCTGAGTAATATTCCATTGTATATATGTGCCATATCATCTTTATCCATTCATCTGTCGATGGACGCTTAGGTTGCTTCCATGTCCTGGCTACTGTAAATAAAGCTACAATGAACAATGTGGTACATCACTCTTTTTGAATTAAGGTTTTCTCAGGGTATATGCCCAGTAGTGGGATTGCTGAGTTGTATGGTAGTCCTATTTTTAGTTTTTTAAGGAACCTCCATACTGTTCTCCATAGTGGCTGTATCAATTTACATTCCCACCAACAGTGCAAGAGGGTTCCCTTTTCTCCACACCCTCCCCGGTATTTATTGTTTGTAGATTTTTTGATGCTGGCCATTCTGACTGGTGTGAGGTGATATCTCATTGTAGTTTTGATTTGCATTTCTCTAATGATTAGTCATGTTGACCATCCTTTCATGTGATTCTTGGCAATCTGTATATCTTCTTTGGAGAAATGTCTGTTTAGGTCTTCTGCCCCTTTTTGGATAGGGTTGTTTGTTTTTTTTGATATTGAGCTGCATGAGCTCTTTTTATATTTTGGAGATTAATTCTTTGTCAGTTGCTTCATTTGCAAATATTTTCTCCCATTCCAAGGGTTGTCTTTTCATCTTGTTTATGTTTTCCTTTGCTGTGCAAAAGCTTTTAAGTTTCATTAGGTCCCATTTGTTTATTTTTGTTTTTATATCCATTTCTCTAGGAGTTGGGTGAAAAAGGATCTTGCTGTGATTCATGCCATAGAGTGTTCTGCCTGTGATTTCCTCTAAGAGTTTTTTAGTGTCTGGCCTTACATTTAGGTCTTACATCCATTTTGAGTTTATTTTTGTGTATGGTGTTAGGGAGTGTTCTAATTTCATTCTTTTACGTGTAACTGTCCAGTTTTCCCAGCACCATTTATTGAAGAGGCTGTCTTTTCTCCATTGTATATTCTTGTCTAATTTATCAAACATAAGGTGTCCATACGTCTGTGGGTTTACCCCTGGGTTTCTATCCTGTTCTATTGACCTATATTTCTGTTTTTGGGCCAGTCTCATACTGTCTTGATTACTGTAGCTTTGTAGTATAGTCAGAAGTCAGGGAACCTGATTCCTCCAGCTCCGCTTTTCTTTCTCAAGATTGCTTTCGCTTTTCAGTGTCTTTTGGGTTTCCATGCAAATTGTGAAATTTTTTGTTCTAGCTCTGTGAAAAATGACATTAGTAGTTTGATAGGTATTGCACTGAATCTGTAGATTGCTTTGGGTAGTATAGTAATTTTCACAATGTTGATTTTTCCAATCCAAGAACATGGTATATCTCTCCATGTGTTTGTATCATCTTTAATTTCTTTCATCAGTGTCTTATAGTTTTCTGCATACAGGTCTTTTGTTTCCTTAGGTAGGTTTATTCCTAGGTATTTTATTCTGTTTGCTGCAATGATAAATGGGAGTGTTTCCTTAATTTCTCTTTCAGATTTTTCATCATTAGTGTATAGGAATGCAAGAGTTTTGTGCATTAATTTTGTATACTGCTACTTTACCAAATTCATTGATTAGCTCTAGTAGTTTTCTGGTAACATCATTAGGATTCTCTATGTATAGTATCGTGTCATCTGTAAACAGTGACAATTTTACTTTTTATTTTCTGATTTGGATTCCTTTTATTTCTTTTGCTTCTCTGATTGCTGTGGCTAAAGCTTCCAAAACTATGTTGAATAATAGTGGTGAGAGTGGGCAGCCTTGTCTTCTTCCTGATCTTAGTGGAAATGGTTCCAGTTTTTCACCATTGAGAATGATGTTGGCTGTGGGTTTGTCATATATGGCCTTTATTATGTTGAGAAAATTCCCTCTATGCCTACTTTCTGAATGGTTTTTACCATAAATTGGTGTTGAATTTTGTTGAAAGATTTTTCTGCATATTGAGATAATCATACAGTTTTTCTCTTTCAATTTGTTAATGTGGTTTATCACATTGATTGATTTGTGTATATTGAAGAATCCCTGCATTCCTGGGATAAACCCCACTTCATCAGGGTGTATGAAATGTTTAATGTGCTGTTGGATTCTGTTTTCTAGTATATTTTGGAGGATTTTTGAATATAGGTTCATCAGTGGTATGGGCCTGTAGTTTTCTTTTTTGTGACATCTCTGTCTGGTTTTGGTATCAGGGTGACAGTGGCCTCGTAGAATGAGTTTGGGATTGTTCTTCCTTCTGCTATATTTTGCAACAGTTTGAGAAGTGTAGGTGTTAGCTCTTCTCTCAATGTTTGATAGAATTTTCCTGTGAAGCTATCTGGTCCTGGGCTTTTGTTTGTTGGAAGGTTTTTAATCAAAGTTTCAGATTCAGTGCTTATGATTGGTCTGTTTATATTTTCTATTTCTCCTGGTTCAGTCTTGGAAGGTTGTGCTTTTCTAAGACTGTGTCTATTTCTTCCAGGTTGTCCATTTTATTGGCATATAGTTGCTTGTACTAATCTCTCATGATCCTTTGTATTTCTGCAGTTTCAGCTGCTACTTCATTTCTAATTCTATTGATTTGAGTCTTCACCCTTTTTTTCTTGATGAGCCTGGCTAACGGTTTATCAATTTTGTTTATCTTCTCAATGAACCAGCTTTTAGTTTTATTGATCTTTGTTATCATTTCCTTCATTTCTTTCTCATTTACCTCTGATCTGATCTTTATAATTTCTTTCATTCTGCTTAATTGGGGTTTTTTTGTTGTTCTTTCTCTATTTCCTTAAGTGTAAGTTTAGGTTGTTTATTTGAGATGTATCTTGTTTCTTGAGGTAGGATTGTATTGCTATAAACTTCCCTCTTAGAACTGCTTTTGTTGTATCCCATAGGATTTGGGCCATCGTGTTTTCATTGTCATTTGTTTCTTGGTATTTTTTGACTTCCTCTTTGATTTCTTCAGTGATCTCTTGGTTATTTAGTAGTGTATTGTTTAGCCTCCATGTGTTTTTCTTTTTTACAATTTTTTTTTCCTGTAATTGATATCTAGTCTCATAGTGTTGTTGTTGGAAAAGATACTTGATATGATTTCAATTTTCTTAAATTTACCAAGGCTTGATTAGTGACCCAAGATTTGATCTATCCTGGAGAATATTCCATGAGCACTTTAGAAGAAAATGTATTCTGTTGTTTTTGGATGGAATGTCCTATAAATACCAATTAAGTCCATCTTGTTTAATGTATCATTTAAAGCTTGTGTTTCCTTATTCATTTGCATTTTGGATGATCTGTCCATTGGTGAAAGTGAGGTGTTAAAATCCCCTACTATGATTCTTTTACTGTCAGTTTCCCATTTTATGGCTGTTAGTATTTGCCTTATGTATTGAGGTGCTCCTATGTTGGGTGCATAAATATTTACAATTGTTATATCTTCTTGGATTGATCCCTTGATCATTATGTAGTGTCATTCTTTGTCTCTTGTAATAGTCTTTAAAGTCTATTTTTTCTTATGAGAGAATTGCTACTCCAGCTTTCTTTTGATTTCCACTTACAAGGAATATCTTTTTCCGTGTCCTCACTTTCAGTCTGTATGTGTTCCTAGGTTTGAAGTGGGTCTCTTGTAGACAGTTTATATGGGTCTTGTTTTTGTATCCATTCAGCCAGTCTATGTCTTTTGGTTGGAGCATTTAATCCATTTACATTTAAGGTAGTTATAAATATGTATGTTCCTATTACCATTTTCTTAATTGTTTTTAGTTTGTTATTGTAGGTCTTTTCTTTCCCTTTTGTTTCCTGCCTAGAGAAGTTCCTTTAGCATTTGTTGTAAAGCTGGTTTGGTGGTGCTGAATTCTCTTAGCTTTTGCTTGTCTGTAAAGGTTTTAATTTCTCCATCAAATCTGAATGAGATCCTTGCTGTGTAGAGTAATCTTGGTTGCAACTTTTTCCCTTTCATCACCTTAAATATGCCCTGCCACCTTCTCTGGCTTGCAGAGTTTCTGCTGAAAGATCTGCTGTTAACCTTAAGGGGATTTCCTTGTATGTTATTTGTTGCTTTTCCCTTGTTGCTTTTAATATTTTTTTCTTTTTATTTAATTTTTGATAGTGTGATTAATATGTGTCTTGGAGTGTTTCCAATTATCCTGTATGGGACTCTCTGCACTTCCTGGACTTGACTCACTATTTCCTTTCCCATATTAGGGAAGTTTTCAACTATAATCTCTTCAAATTTTTTCTCAGTCCTTTTTTTATTCTCCGGTTCTTCTTGGACCCATATAATTTGAACGTTGTTGTGTTTAATGTTGTCCCAGAGGCCCTGAGGTTGTCCTCAATTCTTTTCATTCTTTTTTCTTTATTCTGCACTGCCATTGTTATTTCCACTATTTTATCTTACAGGTCACTTATCCATTCTTCTGCCTCAGTAATTGTGCTATTGATTCCCTCTGGAGAATTTTTAATTTCATTTATTGTGTTGTTCATCATTGTTTGTTTGCTCACTAGTCCTTCTAAGTCCTTGTCAAACATTTCTTATATTTTCTCCATTCTATTTCCAAGACTTTGGATCATCTTTACTATCGTTACTCTGAATTCTTTTTCAGGTAGACTGTTTCCTCTTCATTTGTTTGCTCTGGTGGGTGTTTACCTTGCTCCCTCATCTGCTGTGTATTTCTCTGTCTTCTCATTTTGCTTAATATTTGTGGTTGGGGTCTCCTTTTTGCAGGCTGCAGGTTCATAGTTCCCGTTGGTTTTGGTGTCTGCTCCCAGTGGGTAAGGTTGGTTCAGTGGGTTGTGTAGGCTTCCTTGTGGAGGGGACTGGTGCCTGTGTTCTGGTGGATGAGGGTGGATCTTGTCTTTCTGGTGGGCAGGACCACGTCCAGTGGTGTGTTTTGGGGTGTCTGTGACCTTATTATGATTTTAGGCAGGCTCTCTGCTAATGGATGGGTTTGTGTTCCTGCCTCGTTAGTTGTTTGGCATAGGGTGTCCAGCACTGTAGCTTGCTAGTCACTGAATGGAGCTTGGTCTTAGAGTTGAGATGGAGATATCTGGGAGAGCTTTTGCCATTTGATATTATGTGAGGTCAGGAGGTCTCTGATGGAGCAATGTCCTGAAGTTTATTCTCCCATCACAGAGGCTCAGGCCCGACACCCGGCCAGAGCACCAAGACCCTGTCAGCCATAAGGCTCAGAAGAAAAGGGATGAAAAGAAAGAAAGGAAGAAAGAAAGGAAGAAAGAAAAAATAAAATAAAATAAGGTTATTAAAATAAAAAAAAATTAAGAATAAAAAAGTGATAGAAAAAAAGAAAGAAGAGAGCAACGAAACCAATAACAAATCCACCAGTGTAAAAAGCACTCAAAAAAATACTAAAAACACCCAAAACAAAACAAGAAATAAACAGACAGAGAGAACCCTAGGAGAAATGGCAAAACAAAGCTATACCAAGAAAATCACAAAAGGAAGCACACGCATACACACTCATAAAACGGGAAAAAGGAAAAAAATATATACATACATATAAAAAATAAAGGAAGAGAACAACCAAAACAATAAACAAATCTACCGATGATAATAACCTCTAAATGCTAAACTAAGATAAGCATAAAACCAGAAACAAATTAGATGCAGAAAGCAAACCCCAAATCTACAGTTGCTCCCAAAGTCCACTGCCTCAATTTTTGGGATGATTCGTTGCCTACTCAGATATTCCAGAGATGCAGGGTATATCAAATTGATTGAGGAGATTTAATCTGCTACCCCTGAGGCGGCTGGGAGAAATTTCCCTTTCTCTTCTTTTTTTGCACAGCTCCTGGTGTTCAGCTTTGGATTTGGCCCTGTCTCTACTTGTTGGTCACCTGAGGGCGTCTGTTCCTCACCCAGACAGGATAGGGTTAAAGTAGCAGCTGATTAGTGGACTCTGGCTCAGTCTGGCCTCGGGGAGGGAAGGGTATGGAATGCGGGGCAAGCCTGTGGTGGCAGAGGTCAGCATGACGTTGCAACAGTCTGAGGCACGCTGTGTTCTCCTGGGGTAGCTGTCCCTGGATTGCAGGACCCTGGCAGTGGTGGGCTGCAGAGTCTCCCAGGGGTGTGTGGATAGTGACCTGCACTTGCCACAGCCTTGTTGGTGGCTGCAGCAGCAGCCTTAGTATTTCATGCCCGTCTCTGGGGTCCGCACTGATAGCCGCGGCTTGTGCTCATCTCTGGATCTGGTTTAGGAAGTGGTCTGAATCCCCTCTCCTTCTGCACCCTGCAACAATAGTCTCTTGACTCTTAGGCAGGTCCAGAGTTTTTCCCAGACTCCCTCCCAGCTAGCTGTGGTGCACTAGCCCCCTCAGGCTGTCTTCATACAGCCAACCTCAGTCCTCTCCCTGGGGTCGGACCTCCAAAGCCTGAGTTTCACCTTCCAGCCCCCACCCACCCTGGTGGGTGAGCAGACAAGCCTCTCAGGCTGGTGAGTGCTGGTTAGCACTGATCCACTGTGTGGGAATCTCTCCGCTTTTCCCTCTGCACCCGTGTTGCTGTGCTCTCCTTCATGGTTCCAAAGCTTCCCCCCCTGCCCACCCCCCACCCCCGTCTCTGCCAGTAAAGGGGCTTCCTAGTGTGTGGAAACTTTTCCTCCTTCACAGCTCCCTCCCAGAGGTCCAGGTCCCATCCCTATTCTTTTGTGTCTGTTTCTCCTTTTTCCTTTTGCCCTACCCAGGTACATGGTGAGTTTCTTGCCTTTTGGGAAGTCTGAGATCATCTGTCAGCATTCAGTAGGTGTTCTGTAGGAGTTGTTCCACATGTAGATGTAGTTTTGATGTATTTGTGGGGAGGAAGGTGATCTCTACGTCTTACTCCTCCACCATCTTGAAGGTGCCTCGATCATTGTGCTTTCATTTTCATTTGTCTCAAGGTGTTTTTTGATTTCCCCTTTGATTTCTTCAGTGATCCACTGGTTGTTTAGAAGCATATTGTTTAACCTCCATGTGTTTGTGTTTTTTGCAGTTTTTTTTTTTCTTGTAGTTAATTTCTAACCTCATTTTGTTGTGGTCAGAAAAAATGTTTGATATCATTTTAATTTTCTTAAATTTACTGAGACTTGTGAGGCCTAACAGGTGATCTATTCAGGAGAATTTTCCATGTGCACTTGGAAAGAATGTATATTCTGCTGCTTTTGAATGGACAGTTCTATATATATATATTTAATTATTCTATCTGGTTTAATGTGTCAAATAAGGCCAGTGTTGTTAATGATTTTCTGTCTGGATGATCTGTCCATTGATGTAAGTGGGGTTTTAATGTCCCCTATTGTTATTGTATTATTATCAATTTCTCCTGTATGTTTGCTAATATTGCTCCTATATTAGGCCTATGTACATTAATGAATGTTATATCCTTTTCTTGTATTGTTCCCTTTATCTTTATATAATGCCCTTCTTTGTCTTTTGTTATAGACTTTGTTTTACTTTGAGTCTACTTTGTTATGAATATACCTACTCCAGCTTTCCTTTCATTTTCATTTGTATGAAATATCTTTTTCCATCCCCTCACTTTCAGTCTGTGTGTGTATTTAGTTCTGGAGTGAGTCTCTTGTAGGAAGCATACAATGGGTCCTTTTTTTTTTTTTTTAAGTGGGTCTTACTTTTGTATCCATTCAGACACTCTATGGCTTTGCATTGGAGCATTTAGTCCATTTACACTTGAAGTAATGATTGATAGCTGTGTACTTATTGCCATTTTAATTGTTCTTGCAGTTCCTTTTGTTTCTTTCTTCTTTTGTTCTCTTCCCTTGTGATTTGATGGCTATCTATAGTGTTATGTTTGGATTTTTTTCTCTTTTCTGTGTGTGTATCTGCTATAGATTTTGGTGTGAAGTTACATATAAAAATCTATATACATGTGATTATTTTAAGTTGCTCACCTCTTAAATTCAAACACATTATAACAACCTTGTAATTTTTTTCTTTTTTTACATTTCTTCTTTTTCATTGGAGTATATTGATGTACAATATTATATAAGTTACAGGTGTATAATATTGTTATTTACAATTTCAAAGGTCATACTCCATTTATAGTTGTTATAAAATATTGGCTATATTTCCTGTGTTGTACAATATATCCTTGTTGATTAGTTGTTTTTTTTTTTTAATTGAAGTATAGTTGATTTACACTGTTGTGTTCATTTCTGCTGTACAATAAGGTGGCTGAGTTACATATATATATATGTCTATATTCTTTTTTATGTTCTTTTCCATTATGGTTTATCTCAGGATATTGAATAAAGTTCCCAGACCTTGTTGATCCATCCTATGTATACTAGTTTGCATCTGTCAGTCTGAAACTGCAAATCCTTCCCTCCCTCACACCCCCTTGACAACCACAAGTCTTCTCTATTCCTGTGAGTATTTTTTTGTTTTGTAGATATGTTCATTTTTGTTGTATTTTAGATTCCACATATAAGTGATATCATTTGGTATTTGCCTTTCTCTGTATGCCTTACTTCACTTAGAATGATAATGTCTAGGTACATCCATGTTGCTGCAAATGACGTTATTTCATTCTTTTTTATGGCTGAGTAATATTCCATTGTATATATGTACCACATCTTCTTTATCCATTCCTCTGTTGTTGGATATTTAGATTGTTTACATGTCTTGGCTATTGTAAATAGTGCTGCTATTAACATAGGGGTACGTGTATCTTTTTGAAGTGTAGTTTTCTCTGAGTATATGCCCAGGAGTGGGATTGCTGGATCATATGGCAACTCTATTTTCAGTTTTCTGAGGAACACCCATACTGTTTTCCATAATGGCTGCACCAATTTATATTCCCACCAACAGTGTAAGAGGGTTCTTTTTCTCCACACCCTCTCCAATATTTGTTATTTGTATAGTTTTTAATGATGGCTATTCTGGCTGGCATGAGTTGGTACCTCATTGCAGTTCTGATTTGCATTTCTCTAATAACTAGCAGTGATGAGCATCTTTTCATGTGCCTGTTGGCCATCTGTATGTCTTCTTTGGAGAAATGTCTATTTAGGTCTTCGGCCTGTTTTTTGATAGGATTTTTTATTTTTTTGTTATTGAGTTGTATGAACTGTTTGTATATTTTTGAAATAAAGCCCTTGTCAGTAGCATAATTTGCAAATATTTTCTCCTATTCTGTAGATTGTCTTTCCATTTTGTTTATAAGTTTGAGTATGCCCCATTTGTTTATTTTTGCTTTTATTTTTATTGCCTTGGGAGACTGACCTAATAAAACAATGGTAGGATTTATGTCAGAAAATGTTTTGCCTATGTTCCCTTCTAGGAGTTTTATGGTGTTGTGTCTTATATTTAAGTCTTTAAGCCATTTTGAGTTTATTTTTGTGTATGGTGTGAGGGTGTGTTCTAACTTCACTGATTTATTGTACATGCAGTTGTCTAATTTTTCCAACACTACTTGCTGAAGAGACGGTCTTTTCCCTATTTTATGTTCTTGCCTCCTTTTTCAAAGATTAATTGCCCATAGGTGTATGGGTTTATTTCTGGGCTCTCTATTCTGTCCCATTGATCCATATGTCTGTTTTGTGCCAATATCACACTGTTCTGATTATGGTAGCTTTGTAGTATTGTCTGACGTCTGGAAAGATTATGCCTCCTGCTTTTGTCTTTTTCCTCAGGACTGCTTTGGAAATTCTGGGTCTTTTATGGTTCCATTTAAATTTTAGGATTATTTGTTCTAGTTCTGTAAAAAATGTCATGGGTAATTTGATAAGGATCACATTAAATCTGTAGATTGCTTTGGGTAGTATGGTCATCTTAACAATATTAATTCTTCCAATCCAAGAGCATAGGGTATCTTTCTTTTCTTTGAGCCATCTTCAACTTCCTTTATAAATGTTTTGTAGTTTTCAGCAGATAAGTCTTTCACCTCCTTGGTGAGGTTTATTCCTAAGTATTTAATTTTATTTTTGGTGTGATTTTAAAAGGGACTGTTTGTTTACATTCCCTTTCTGATATTTCATTGTTAATGTAAAGAAGTGCAACCGATTTCTGTATGTTAATTTTGTATCTTGCTACCTTGCTGAATTTGTTGATCAGTTCTAGTAGTTTGTGTGATGTCTTTAGGGTTTTCTATATATAATATCATGTCATCTGCATATAATGACAATTTTCTCTCCTCCTTACCAATCTGAATACCTTTTATTTATTTTTCTTGTCTGATTGTTGTGGTTAAGACTTCCAATACTATGTTGAATAGAAGAGGTGAGATCGGGCATCCTTGTCTTGTTCCAGATTTTAGCCAAAAGGCTTTCAGCTTTTCACCATTCAGTATTATATTGGTTGTGCATTTGTCATAAATAGCTTTTACTATGTTGAGATATGTTCCCTCTATACCCGCTTTGGTAAGAGTTTTTATCATGAATGGATGTTGAATTTTATTGAATGCTTTTCTGCATCTATTGAGATGATCATGTGGTTTTTGTATTTTCTTTTTTTGATGTGGTGTATTGCATTGATTGATTTGCGTATGTTGAACCATCCTTGTGACCCTGGGATGAATCCAACTTGGTTATGGTGCATGATCTTTTTTGTGAATTGTTGGATTCAGTTTGCTAATATTTTGTTGAGAATTTTTGTATGTGTACTCATCAAAGATATTGGCCTGTAATTTTCTTTTGTGGTAATGTCTTTGTCTGGTTTTGGTATCAGCGTGATGGTGGCATCATAGAGTGTCTCCAGGAGTGTTCCTTCCTCCTCAATCTTTTGGAGGAGTTTGAGAAGGATAGGTATAAATTCTTCCTTATACGTTTGGTAGAATTCATCTGTGAAGCAATCTGGCCCTGGACTTCTGTTTGTAGGGAGTTTTGGGTTTTTGTTTTTAGAGATTCTATTTCACTTCTAATGATCAGTCTGTTCAAGTTATCTATTTCTTTTTGATTCAGTTTTGGTGAACTGTATGTTTCTAGAAAATTGTCCATTTCTTCTAGGTTGTCAAATTTGTTGGCATATAACTTTTCATAGTATTCTCTTATGGTTTTTTGTATTTCTGCAGCATCTTTCATTTCTTATTTTGCTTATTTGGGTCTTCTCTCTTTTCTTCTTGGTGAACCTGGCCAGAGGTTTGCCAATTTTGTTTACCCTTTCAAAGAACCAGCTCTTGGTTTTATTGATTTTTCTATTGCCTTTTAATCTCTATTTTAGTTATTTCCTCTCATCTTTATTATCGCCTTCCTTCTGCTGACTTTAGGTTTTGTTTGTTCTTTTTTTAATTCTTTTAGGTGATGAGTTAGGTTGTTTATCTGAGATTTTTCTTGTTTCTTAAAGAAGGCCTGCATCTCTATGAACTTTTCTCTAAAAACTGCTTTTGCTGCATCCCATAGATTTTGTATGGTTGTGTTTTCATTGTCATTTGCCTCAAGGTATTTTTAAATTTCTTTGATTTCATCATTGACCCATTGTTTTTTTAGTAGCATGTTGCTTAGTCTTCATGTAGTAGTTTTTTTCTCATTTATTTTTCTGTGGTTGATTTCTAGTTTCATGCCATCATGGTTAGAAAAGATGCTTAAAATAATTTGTATACTCTTAAATTTGTTGAGGCTTGTTTTTTGCCCTAGTATGTACAACCCTGCATTTTATCCTTTCCCCCTGCACACACATTTACTGCTTTTCACATCATTTTTTACATCTTTTTGTTTTGTGTACCCCTTAACTACTTATTATGTATATAGATGACTTCACTACTTCTGTCTTTTAACCTTCTTACTAGCTTCATAGGTGGTTGATTTACTGCATTTAGTGTATATTTGTCTTTTCAAATAAAAATTTTCCTTTTGTAATTTTCATACTTCTAGTTGTGGTCTTTTCTTTTTCACTGAAAAAAGTCCCTTTAACATTTCTCATAAAGCTGGTTTTATAGTGCTGAACTCTTTTAGCTTTTGCTTATCTGTAAAATATATGACCTCTTCATCAAATCTGAATAAAAGCTTTGCCAGGTAAAGTATTCTTCCTTGCAGGATTTTCCCTTTCATCACTTAAAATATATCATGCCACTCCCTTCTGGTCTGCAGGGTTTCTGCTAAAAAGTCAGCTGATAGCCTTATGGGAGTTTCCTTGTACATAGCTTGTTGCTTTTTTCTTGCTGCTTTTAATATTCTCTCTTTAATTTTTCCCATTTTAATTACAATATGTCTTGGTGTGGTCTTCTTTGTGTTGATCCTGTTTAGGACTCTGTGCTTCCAAGACCTAAGAAGTGTCTGTTTCCTTTCCCAAGTTAATGAAGTTTTCAGTTATTAAGGCTTTATATAATGTTCTCTGACCCTTTCTCTCTCTGTTCTCCTTCTGAAACCCCTATACTGCAAATGTTAGTTTGCTTGATGTTTTCTCAGAGGTCTCTTAAACTGTCCTCATTTTTTAGAATCTTTTTTCTTTTTCTGTTCAGCTTCAGTGTTTTCCACTACGCTGTCTTCCAGCTCACTGATCCATTCTTCTGTATCATGTAATCTACTTTTGTTCCTTCTAGTGTATTTTTAATCTCAGTTATTTTATTGTTCATCTCTGTTTGGTTGTTCTTTGTATTTTCACTTTGTTAAAAACTTCTGACTTCTTCCTCTCTTCATCCAATCTTCTCCTGGGCTCTTTGAACATCTTAATGATCATTACTTTGAACACTCTATAGAGTAGATTGCTTATCTCCACTCCCTTAGTTCTTCTTCTGTGGTTTTATCTCTTTTCTTCATTTGGAGCATATTCCTCATTTTTGCCTAATTTGCTCTTTATATTTCTATGTGTTTGGTAAGTTGTTTATAGTTTCTAGCCTTGTAAAAGTTACCTTTTTTAGGAGACATCCTATGAGTCCCAGCAGTGCATTTTGTCTCTGGTCAGCAGAGCTGTATGCTCTGGGGTATCCCTTATGTTGGCTGTATGTGTCCTTCTGCTGTGGTGGACTGACTACTGTAGATGGTCATATAGGTGTAGCTGACCCCCAGTCTGGTTAGTTGCCTGGCCTTCACTTGTGCAAAGGCTGCTGTACTCTGATTGGCAGCATCAGTTCACAAGGTGGCTTGCTGTAGAGCCCCGGAGGGTCCCAGGGATTACGCTGGCCCACTGGTGGGCAGAGCTGTGTTCTGGTGTGAGTGATTTCAGGACCTGTATTCTTGGATCTCTTGGTGGGCTTAAGTCAACCTTTAGAACTCTATTCTAATGAAGGTGGAGACTCCGTAGATGAGCAATACAGAAGGTTTATTTATTTGCTTGCTTTTGTGTTCATTCATTCATTTATTCATTTACATATTAACTTCTTTATTCAATAAATATTTATTGAGCATCTATTTTGTACCAGGCAATCTTTTAGTCATTGAGGATACAGGTGTACATAGATACATACATAGATTAAAAACCTGGCCTCCATAGAGCTTATACTCCAATATTCTAATAGTGACAGATACTAAAAAAAACAAATAAATAGATAATATGTGAGGTAGGGTTAAGAAATCTGTGAAAGAACAAAGTAGGATAAGGATATAGAGTCAGGATGGGGAAGGTGCTATTTTCAATGTACCTGGTATGTTAGAGGACCAACTAAGAAACCAGTGGCTGGAGCTGAAAGAACTATAAGGAGAAAATGGTGTCAGAGCAGCAGCAGGGCTGGAGACTATAGAGTTTTATAAGATAGTATGTGTTTGAGCTTTTACTCTGAGTGAACTGGGAACTATCATGGGATCTTGAGTCAAGGAGTGTCATGATCTGACATTTTAGGATTATTCTGCTGCTTTTTAGAGAGTACACTGTATAAAAGCAAGGATAGAAGCAGAAAGACCAGTTTGGAGGCAATTTAAATAATTCAGGAGAAAATAGATGGCTGTCAGATTAGGGAAACAGCAATGGAAGTGGAGAGAAGTGGTCTGGAATCTAAATATATTTCCAAGGCTGGGCTGACAGAAGTTATAAGCTGACAGAATATGCTAACGAACTGGATGTGTGTCATCAGAGAAAGACAGACATCAAAGATGACTCATATTAAGGAATGACTCTAAGTTTTTTTGGTCTAAGAAACTAACTGGTAAAATGAAGATGCCATTTGTGAGATGAGGAATAAAGTGAGATCACAAGGACTTTGATGGAAGGTTTCAAATCAAGAATCATGTTTCAAAAATGTAGAGCCTGAGTTGCCTATCAGACAGCCAAGTAAGGATGTCAAGTAGGAAGGTATAGACATGCATCTGGAGATCAGAGAAAGGTCAGAGGTAGAGATATACATTTGGGTATCATCAGCATATAGATATGGGGCCGTGAGATTGAATGAGTTCACTGAGTAAGAGAAAATAAATAGAGAAGATGACCAAGAACTGAGCCCTAGAATTCTCTAACAAAGGTCAGGATGTTGATAAGAGAGTTATCAGCTCTGTCAAATACTGCTAGTAAATCCAGCAGAATAAGGGATTTTACTTAGAATCCTCATTATGACACATGTGACTTTTTCTCCCTCATATACAATTGTGGTTCCCATCAATAGCTTTTCCTGCTAATTTGAATATGAAAAATGACCACTAAAATGAAACCAAACCTTCATCCACCACTTGTATGAAGGCTCAGAACTGGCTTCTATTTGGGATCTGTGTGTGTGTCTGTGTGTGTGTGTGTGAGAGAGAGAGAGAGACAGACAGACAGACAGACACAAAGAAACAGAGAGATATTATGCAGAGAAGCACAATAGAATTAGACATTGCCCCTGGCTTTGAGGACTTTGTCTAAAAAGAAAGACAAGAGAACCAATAACTTGTATAAACGTGGATTCAAAACATGCTTAAATAACTGCCTGCAGAATTTCAGCATAGACATATTAAGCAATCAGACAGGTGCTATGGGGCTGGGAAGGATCTATAATGCTTGAAAATTATTGTGACTGCCTTTGGGAAAGCTAAGGAATCTCTATTCAGGAAGCCATGCCTCAGAGTCATTTCTCAAGTTGTGTTATTACATTCTAGATTTGCTTAAGAATGTTCAAAAGTGTTCCACTGTCTAGAGGATAATCTCTCCATAGCCCTGGCTGGCTTTCAAAGTTTTTCAAAAACTCATCCCAGTCAATCCTTCTAACTATTCTAACTTATAGCAAGCACTTCCTTCAAACTCTTAGATCACAAGTTATCTACCTATCATTCATTAGTTGTCTTTTTAAAAAGTTATTAAGATTTTACATTTTTAGAGCACTTTTAAGTTCACAGCAAATTTGATGGGAAGGTACAGAGATTTCCTATATATCCCCTGCTCCCACATATGCATAACCTTCCCCATTATCAATATCCCCCACCAGAGGGTAAGTTTGTTACAACTGATGCACCTACATTGGCAGATGATAATCAGCCAAAATCTGTAGTTTACATTACATTTCACTCTAGATGTTGTACATTCTATTGGTTTGTACAAATGCATAACGATAGTATTCATCATTACAGGATCATACAGAGTATCTTCACTGCCCTAAAAAACCCTCTGTGCTGCATGTACTCCTCCCTCCCCCCAATCCCTGGAAGGCACTGATTTTTTTACTGTCTCCATACTTTAGAATATCATATAGTTGACATCAAGCAGTATGTATCCTTTCAGATTGGCTTCTTTCACTTAGTAATATGCATTTACATTTTCTCCATGTCCTTTCACAAATCGGCAGCTCACTTCTTTTCAGCACTGAATAATATTCCATTGTCTGGATGTACCAGAGTGTATTTATCTATTCACCTACTGATGGACAACTTGATTGCTTCTAAGTTTTGGTAGTTATGAATTAAGAGTCTATAAAATCTGTGTGCAGATTTTTGTGTGGACTTAAGTTTTCAAATCCTTTGGGTAAATACTAAGGAGCACAATTGCTGAATCATATGGAAAGAGTAACTTTAGTTTTGTAAGAAACGGCCAACTGTCTTCCAAAGTGGCTGTACCATTTTTCATTTCCACTAGCAATAAATGAGAGCTCTTGCTGCTCCACAACCATGTCAGTATTTGGTGTTGTCAATGTTTGGATTTTGGCCATTCTAATAGATATGTATAGATATCTCATTGTTATTTTAATTGTCTTGTCTTTTTTTTTTAACATCTTTATTGGAGTATAATTGCTTTAAAATGGTGTGGTAGTTTCTGCTTTATAACAAAGTGAATCAGTTATACATATACATATGTACCCATATCTCTTCCCTCTTGCATCCAGCTCCCTCTCACCCTCCCTATCCCACCCATCTAGGTGGTCACAAAGCACCAAGTTGATCTCCCTGTGCTATGCGGCTGCTTCCCACTAGCTATCTATTTTATGTTTGGTAGTGTATATATGTCCATGCCACTCTCTCACTTCGTCCCAGCTTACACTTCCCCCTCCATGTATCCTCAAGTCCATTCTCTAGTAGGTCTGCATCTTTATTCCTGTCTTGCCCCTACGTTCTTCTGACCATTTTTTTTTCTTTTCTTTTTTTTTTTAGATTCCATATATATGTGTTAGCATATGGTATTTGTTTTTCTCTTTCTGACTTACTTCACTCTGTATGACAGTCTCTAGGTCCACCCACATCACTACAAAAAACTCAGTTTCGTTCCTTTTTAGGGCTAATATTCCATTGTATATATGTACCACATCTCCATCATCCATTCATCTGTTGATGGACACTTAGGCTGCTTCCATGTCTTGGCTATTGTAAATAGAGCTGCAATGAACATTTTGGTACATGACTATTTTTGAATTATGGTTTTCTCAGGGTATATGCCCAGCAGTGGGATTGCTGGGTCATATGGTAGTCCTATTTTTAGTTTTTTAAGGAACCTCCATACTGTTCTCCAGAGTGGCTGTATGAATTTACATTCCCACCAACAGTGCAAGAGGGTTCCCTTTTCTCCACACCCTCTCTAGCATTTACTGTTTGTAGATTTTTTGATGATGACCATTCTGACTGGTGTGAGATGATATCTCATTGTAGTTTTGATTTGCATTTCACTAATGATTAAGGATGCTGAGCATTCTTTCATGTGTTTGTTGGCAATCTATCTGTATATCTTCTTTGGAGAAATGTCTATTTAGGTCTTCTGCCCATTTTTGGATTGGGTTGTTTGTTTTTCTGATATTGAGCTTCATGAGTTGATGTATGTTTTGGAGATTGATCCTTTGCCAGTTGCTTCATTTGCATATATTTGCTCCCATTCTGAGGGTTGTCTTTTTGTCTTTTTATGGTTTTCTTTGTTGTGCAAAAGCTTTTAAGTTTCATTAGGTCCCATTTGTTTATTTTTGTTTTTTATTTCCATTTCTCTAGGTGAGTCAAAAAGGCTCTTGCTGTGATTTATGTCATAGAGTGTTCTGCCTATGTTTTCCTCTAAGAGTTTGACGGTTTCTGGCCTTGCATTTAGGTCTTTAACCCATTTTGAGTTTATTTCTGTGTATGGTGCTAGGGAGTGTTCCAATTTCATTCTTTTCCATGTAGCTGTCCAGCTTTCCCAGTACCACTTATTGAAGAGGCTGTCTTTTCTCCACTGTATATGCTTGCCTCCTTTATCAAACATAAGGTGACCATATGTGCGTGGGTTTATCTCTGGGCTTTCTCTCCTGTTCCATTGATCTATATTTCTGTTTTTGTGCCAGTACCATACTGTCTTGATTACTGTAGATTTGTAGTATAGTCTGAAGTCAGGGAGCCTGAGTCCTCCAGCTCCGTTTTTCTTTCTCAAGATTGCTTTGGCTATTTGGGGTCTTTTGTGTTTCCATACAAATTGTGAAATTTTTTGTTCTAGTTCTGTGAAAAATGTCAATGGTAGTTTGATAGGGATTGCATTGAATCTGTAGATTGCTTTGGGTACTAGAGTCATTTTCATAAAGTTGATTCTTCCAATCCAAGAACATGGTATATCTCTCCATCTATTTGTATCATCTTTAATTTCTTTCATCAGTGTCTTATAATTTTCTGCATATAGGTCTTTTGTCTCGTTAGATAGGTTTATTCCTAGATATTTTATTCTTTTTGTTGCAATGGTAAATGGGAGTGTTTTCTTAATTTCACTTTCAGACTTTTCATCATTAGTATATAGGAATGCAAGAAATTTCTGTGCATTAATTTAATATCCTGCTACTTTACCAAATTCATTTATTAGCTCTAGTAGTTTTCTGGTAGCATCTTTAGGAGTCTCTATGTATAGTATCTGCAAACAGTGACAGCATTACTTCTTCTTTTCCAATTTGGATTCCTTTCATTTCTCTTTCTTCTCTGATTGCTGTGGCTAAAAATTCCAAAATTATGTTGAATAATAGTGGTGAGAGTGGGCAACCTTGTCTTCTTCCTAATCTTAGGGGAAATTGTTTCAGTTTTTCACATTGAGGATGATGTTGGCTGTGGGTTTGTCATATATGACCTTTATTAGGTTGAGGAAAGTTCCCTCTATACCTACTTTCTGGAGCGTTTTTATCATAAATGGGTGTAGAATTTTGTCAAAAGCTTTCTCTGAATCTATTGAGATGATCATATGGTTTTTCTCCTTCAATTTGTTAATATGGTGTATCACGTTTTTTGATTTGTGTATATTGAAGAATCCTTGCATTCTGGGGATAAACCCCCCTTGATCATGCTGTATGATCCTTTTAATGTGCTGTTGGATTCTGTTTGCTAGTATTTTATTGAGGATTTTTGCATCTATGTTCATCAGTGATTTTGGCCTGTAGTTTTCTTTCTTTCTGACATCTTTGTCTGGTTTTGGTATCAGAGTGATGGTAGCCTTGTAGAATGAGTTTGGGAGTGTTCCTCCCTCTACTATATTTTGGAAGAGTTTGAGAAGGATAGGTGTTATCTCTTCTCTAAATATTTCATAGAATTCGCCTGTGAAGCCATCTGGTCCTGGGCTTTTGTTTGTTGGAAGATTTTTAATCACAGTTTCAATTTCAGTGCTTGTGATTGGTCTGTTCATATTTTCTATTTCTTCCTGGTTCAGTCTCAGCAGGTTGTTCATTTCTAAAAATTTGTCCATTTCTTCCAGGTTTTCCAGTTTATTGGCATATAGGTGCTTGTAGTAATCTTTCATGATTCTTTGTATTTCTGCAGTGTCAGTTGTTACTTCTCCTTTTTCATTTCTAATTGTATTGATTTGAGTCTTCTTTTTTTTCTTGATACGTCTGGCTAATGGTTTATCAATTTTGTTTATCTTCGCAAAGAACCAGCTTTTAGTTTTATTGATCTTTGCTATCGTTTCCTTCATTTCTTTTTCATTTGTTTTTCTGATCTGATCTGTATGATTTCTTTCCCTCTGCTAACATTGGGGCTTTTTTGTTCTTCTTTCTCTAATTGCTTTAGGTGTAAGGTTAGGTTGTTTCTTTGAGATGTTTACTGTTTCTTGAGGTAGGATTGTATTGCTATAAACTTCCCTCTTAGAACTGTTGTTGCTGCAGGTTTTGGTTTGTCGTGTTTTCATTGTCATTTGTTTCTTGGTATTTTTTGATTTCCTCTTTGATTTCTTCAGTGTTCTCTTGGTTATTAAGTAGTGTGTTGTTTAGCCTCCATGTGTTTGTATTTCTTGCAGATTTTTTCCTGTAATTGATTTCTAGTCTCATAGCGTTGTGGTTGGAAAAGATACTTGATACGATTTCAATTTTCTTAAATTTACCAAGGCTTGATTTGTGACCCAAGATATGATCTATCCTGGGGAATGTTGCATGAGCACTTGAGAATAATGTGTATTCTATTGTTTCTGGATGGAATGTTCTATAAATATCAATTAAGTCCATCTTGTTTAATGTATCATTTAAAGCTTGTGTTTTCTTATTTATTTTCATTTTGGATCATCTGTCCATTAGTGAAAGTGGGGTGTTAAAGTCCCCACTATGATTGTGTTACTGTTGATTTCTCCTTTTATGGCTGTTAGTATTTGCCTTATGTATTGAGGTGCTCCTATGTTGGGTGCATAAATATTTACAATTGTTATATCCTCTTTTGGATTGATCCCTTGATCATTATGTAGTGTCCTTCTTTTTCTCTTGTTATAGTCTTTATTTTAAAGTCTGTTTTGTCTGATATGAGAATTGCTACTCCAGCTTTCTTTTGATTTCCAGTTGCATGGAATATCTTTTTCCATCTCCTCACTTTCAGTCTGTATGTGTCCCTTGGTCTGAAGTGGGCCTCTTGTAGATAGCATATTTACGGGTCTTGTTTTTGTATCCATTCGGCCAGTCTATGTCTTTTGGTTGGAGCATTTAATTCCTTTACATTTAAGGTTATTATCGATATGTATGTTCACATTACCATTTTTTAATTGTTTTGGGCTTATTATTGTACATCTTTTCCTTCTCAAGTGTTTCCTGCCTAGAGAAGTTTCTTTAGCCTTTGTTGTAAAACTGGTTTGGTGTTGCTGAATTCTCTTAGCTTTTGCTGGTCTGTAAAGCTTTTAATTTCTCTGTCAACTCTGAATTAAATCCTTGCTAGGTAGAGTAATCTTGGTTGTAGGTTTTTCTCCTTCATCACTTTAATTATGTCCTGCCACTCCTTTCTGGCTTACAGAGCTTCTGCTGAAAGATCAGCTGTTAACCTTATGGGGATTCCCTTATGTGTTATTTATTGTTTTTCCCTTGCTA
Organism: Balaenoptera ricei; assembly: GCF_028023285.1. Taxonomy (NCBI): domain Eukaryota; kingdom Metazoa; phylum Chordata; class Mammalia; order Artiodactyla; family Balaenopteridae; genus Balaenoptera; species Balaenoptera ricei. Next base: position 65,506,463 of record NC_082652.1, read on the forward strand.
CTTTTAATATTTGTTCTTTGTATTAAATTTTTGATAGTTTGATTAATAGGTGTCTTGGTGTGTTTCTCCTTGGATTTATCCTGTATGGAACTCGCTGTGCTTCCTGGACTTGATGAACTATTTCCTTACCCATATTAGGGAAGTTTTCAACTATAATCTCTTCAAGTATTTTCTCAGTCCCTTTCTTCTTCTCTTCTTTTCTGGGACCCCTATAATTTGAATATTGGTGCATCTAATGTTGTTCCAGAGTTCTCTGAGACTGTCCTCAATTCTTTTCAATCCTTTTTCTTTATTCTGCTCTGCAGTTGTTATTTCCACTATTTTATCTTACAGGTCACTTATCCGTTCTTCTGCCTCTGTTTTTCTTTTATTGATTCCTTCTAGAGAATTTTAAATTTCATTTATTGTGTCGTTCTTCATTGTTTGTTTGCTCTTTCATTGTTCTACGTCCTTGTTAAACATTTCTTGTGTTTTCTCCATTCTATTTCCCAGATTTTGGATCATCTTTATTGTCATTATTCTGAATTCTTTTTCAGGTAGACTGCCTATTTCCTCATCATTTGTTAGGTCTGGTGGGTTTTTGCCTTGCTCCTTCATCTGTTGTGTGTTTGTCTTCTCATTTTGCTTAACTTACTGTGCTTGGGGTCTCCTTTTCGCAGGCTGCAGGTTCGTAGTTTCCTTTGTTTTTGGTGTCTGTCCCCAGGGGCTAAGGTTGGTTTAGTGGGTTGTGTAGGCTTCCTGGTGGAGGGGACTAGTGCCTGTGTTCTGGTGGACGAGGCTGGAACTTGTCTTTCTGGTGGGCAGGTCCATGTCTGGTGGTGTGTTTTGGGGTGTCTGTGGTCTTATTATGATTTTAGGCAGCCTCTCTGCTAATGGATGGGGTTGTGTTCCTTTCTTGCTAGTTGTTTGGCATAGGGTGTCCTGCACTGTAGCTTGCTGGTCTTTGAGTGGAGCTGCGTCTTGGTGTTGAGATGGAGTCCTCTGGGAGATTTTTGCCATTTGGTATTACATGGAGCTGGGAGGTCTCTTGTGGAACAGTGGCTGGAACTTGGCTCTCCCATCTCAGTGGCACCGCCCTGATGCCTGGCTGGAGCACCAAGAGCCTGTCCTCCACATGGCTCAGAATAAAAGGGAGAAAAGAAAGAAAGAAGGAAAGAAGATAAAATATAATAAAATAAAGTAAAATAAAATAAAATAAAAAGTTATTAAAATAAAATAAAAACTAATTATTAAGAAAAAAATATTTTAAGTAATAAAAAAAAAAACTAAAAAACCCCCAGACAGACAGAACCCTAGGACAAATGGTAAAACAAAGGTATACAGGCAAAATCACACACAGAAGCATACACATACATACTCACAAAAAGAGAAAAAGGGGAAAAAATATATATATATCATTGCTCCAAAATCCACCTCCTCAGTTTGGGATGATTCGTTGTTTATTTAGGTATTCCACAGATACGGGGTACATCAAGTTGATTGTGGAGATTTAATCCGCTGCTCCTGAGGCTGCTGGGAGAAATTTCCCTTTCTCTTCTTTGTTCACACAGCTCCCGGGGTTCAGCTTTGGATTTGGACCCACCTCTCCGTGTAGGTCGCCTGAGAGCATCTGTTCTTCGTTCAGACAGGACAGGGTTAAAGGAGCAGCTGCTTCGGGGGCTCTGGCTCACTCAGGCTGGGGGGAGGGAGGGGTACGGATGTTGGGCGAGCCTGCGGTGGCACAGGCTGCCGTGACGTTGCACCAGTCTGAGGCATGCTGTGTGTTCTCCCGGGGGAGTTGTCCCTGGATCACGGGACCCTGGCAATGGTGGGCTGCACAGGCTCCTGGGAGGTGACGTGTGGAGAGTGACCTGTGCTTGCTCACAGGCTTCTTGGTGGCTGCAGCAGCAGCCTTAGCATCTCATGCCCATCTCTGGGGTCCGCACTGATAGCCGCGGCTCACGCCCGTCTCTGGAGCTCCTTTAAGTGGCACCCCTAATACCCTCTCCTCGCGCACCAGGAAACAAATAGGCAAGAACAAGTCTCTTGCCTCTTCGGCAGTTCCAGACCTTCTTCCGGACTCCCTCCCGGCTAGCTGTGGTGCACTAGCCCCCTTCAGGCTGTGTTCACGCAGCCAACCCCAGTCCTCTCCCTGCGATCTGACCGAAGCCCGAGCCTCACCTCCCAGCCCCCGCCTGCCCCGGCGGGGGAGCAGACAAGCCTCATGGGCTGGTGAGTTGTGGTCGGCACGGATCCTCTATGCGGGAATCTCTCTGCTTTGCCCTCCGCACCCCTGTTGCTGCGCTCTTCTCCGTGGCTCCGAAGCTTCCCCTTCTGCCACCCACAGTCTCCGCCCGTGAAGGGACTTCCTATTGTGTGGAAACCTTTCCTCCTTCACAGCTCCCTCCTACTGGTGTAGGTCCCGTCCCTATTCTTTTGTCTCTGTTTTTCCTTTTTTTTTTTCCCTACCCAGGTACGTGGGGAGTTTCTTGTCTTTTGGGAGGTCTGAGGTCTTCTGCCAGCGTTCAGTAGGTGTTCTGTCGGAGTTGTTCCACATGTAGATGTATTTCTGATGTATTTGTGGGGGGGAAGGTGATCTCTACGTCTTACTCTTCCATCATCTTGAAGCTCCTCCCTGTCTTGTTTTTAAAAGTGTGTTTCTTATCTCCTCAAACAGAGGAGATAAGAAGCTATGGAACAAATGAGACATTATTTTACTTTTTTTTCTGTCCACTACTAAAAATTATTATTAAGTGGGTACTTAATAATGCTATTTCGATGAATGCACAAAAATGCCACATATGTTCTTTACCTGTCATTCCTAGTGTTTACCCAGAGGTAATGCAACTAAGAAAAAGATGAACAGAAACATTTTGTGGGTGGTGGATAAACATTGGTGACATATTCAGCTGGTGTGTTTTCTAAACTTAAGCAGAATATAAATGAAGAAATTTAAATCAATATTTGGTGTGTATATTATTTGTCTTCAGAGAACTTCATAAAACTTCTCTCAAAGCTGCCCTCCTTCCTGCCAAGTAAGTCATGACATACTTCCACAAAAAGAAAAACAATGCCTTGACCCACGGACCTTAACTCGAGTGATTAAATAACTTATCTTCTAGGCTGGGACAATTTTGAGAAAGGGGATACTAATAACAATTACACCAGATAAGCAGACATGAGCCAGGACAATCCTAAAGAAATTTCCTGGGTCATGGACTCCTTGAAAACGGGTAGAAGCTATAGTTTCTTCCTCTAGAAAAATCTTACCTTAAGTTTCAGGATATACTCACCCCCCATAGCCTGTCCCAATTCACTGATTAAGAATCCCTGACTCACATGACCTCATGTCCATCTGAATGCTCCACTCCCTCAGTAAACTCACTGCCCACATTAAAAGGTTAAAATGATCCTCAAAGGTCCCTAAATTAAACCAGAAGGAAAAAATATATATAGATATCATTTTCTGTAGCTGATATATGTTTTCAACCAAAATGTTTATAAAGTTCATATCTGTGGAGAAAATCCTATTTTCTAAAGCTTGTCCTTAAAAGTAGGAGATATGTTCCCATTTAGGGAAACATAATTAAATATTTTTCTATCTATATGAGCATTGTAATTACTTTTGAAATAGATCTATATTCTTCAGTACGTTCAAATAAAACCCTAAGCCCTTTGTCCTTGAACTCCTTTTGGTCTCCTTGACATGCAGTTATAAACTCACCGAACTTGTTATAATGTCTGAGGGAGCTTGGTTACTGTACCACATCATGCCAGTAGGTGCCACTGTAACATGCTGGGCTTCTCTGGGAAGAGTTCTTAAACTACGTATTTTGTGATTTCAAATTTTCAACAAAAAGATTATAATAATCTCATTATAAAGTTTCAAACAAGGCTTCATGTGTATACACTCTACTCATTCTGTTCCTTCAATTTTCTAAATATAATGAGTAAAAATATACAAGAAACAATCATAGGACACTGCTAGTCAGTTGTCCTAAAAGTTGTCAGTGTTTCTGTACACATACACACATACTCACACACACACACGTACATACACACACACACACACACACACACACACACATATTTTTAGGATGGACTTTTACATCTTAAGGATTTTTTAAATAATATTTTTTTAAATTTAAAGTTACTACAATCTCATAGAAAATTTGAAATCACACACAAAAATAGAAAATGTTTAAATCACCCACAATTCTATCATTCAGAGATAACCACTACTATCATATGCCTACAAATTTTTCTGTATATTTTCCTATATATAGAATACACATAAAGAAAAATTATATACACATATAATCCCCTGCTTGTCTTTTTTTCAACTCATATAAAAGTATAGACACTTTCCAAAAATCTAGAATTTAGAGTCAGAGAAGACCCTAATGATCCCCTTCTTTGTTTAATGCAGTTTCATTATAGATGAAGACATAAAGACCTGGATCTTGCCCAACTTTTTGATTTTCAAGTGAACAATTAGACAAAGAACCTGTATTTCAGTAAGTAAATTGTTTATTAATATATAATCTCAAATTTAGATGTTATAGACTAGTTCAATAAACATGTATAGACTATCTACTACAACTACAATTGTACTTTTTTGAATAGTACTTGAGAGATAACAAAGAACTTTCCTGTGAATTATTTTCTTTAATCTCCAGAATGTGGGAAATACCATTACTATTATAACTTCCATTTTAGACATTAGGGAATTGAGGCTCAAACAGGTCAAACAACATGCCAAAAATCATATAAGAAGTAAATGGATGAGCTGAAATTTGAAATTTAATCCTCTGATCTCAAACCCCATGTTATTTTTAGTATAGTATTGTAATCCAGGTAGTAAAGTTAATTAAAAAGAGTCAGTCCTTAAGTGATCTTACAATTTTGCTGAAGAGACAAAATATGTTAATCAGAATGTATGAACAGACAGAGAAACAAACAAGAAAAGCTAGAATTTATTGAATATTCACTAGGGGCTGAGCACTGTGCTAAAAATTTTCTTGCATTATCTGATTTGAGCCTCGCCTCTGAGGTAAGAACTATTTTCCCCATTTTACATGTGAAAAAACTGAGGCTTAGAGAGGTCAAATAATAAATCAGTTAAAGAACTAGGGTTCAGCCTCAGACAGCTGGACCACAGAATCATTATGCTGAATAATTATGATACAAATACAATGAATCTTCTTCACTGAACAACTTGAAGTTCTGTTTGAACCATTAAATCTGACATCATTCCCAGTGCTGGGAGTGGTGGGAAGAAGCTTCATAGAAGTTGTAGAGTGTTAGTCTGTTAAAAATCAGTGGGACTTAAACTGGACTTTGACATTGAGTAGCAACAGTGGATGAAATGAGATTAAGAACAGAACTGTTGCCATTGCAGGTGTGGGCAAGAGCAAGAGAAAGGTAGAAACAGGAAAGAATGTGGCAACCCATACAGTTAAAAGCCTAAACCACAGCTTGAATAAATGTTTTGAGCCAGATTTGGAAGGGCCAAATGTCTGGATAAAGAGTTTGGGCTTTGCCATTAAAGAATTGAGAGCCACTGAATATTTTTGAATGCAAAAGTCTGACAATGGTGTGCCATTGGGGAGGTGTTTCTGGAAGGGAAGGATGTGTAGGTTAGTATAATTGGCATTGAACAGCAGCAGCTGTCAGCCGCTTCAGCTTAAAAGTTCATCTTTGGTTTTGCCTACAGAGTTAAGGAAAGAATCATTGCTGTCCATGGTTCTATTGAGGCTACAGCCTGGGGCAAGGTTGGAAAAAAAATAAATGTCAGCCTGATTCCTTCTGTTGAGAGGCAAAAAAGAGAGCATAAACTCCACTCTGTTTTAGCAGTGTGAATTTTAGTATTCACATTTCAATAGTTCTCAAGTCTGAATGCACGTTAGAGTTACCTGCGGCACTTTTCAAAAGCACAAATGCTCCTGATCCACCCGCTGGAAACTGATTTACTTTCTTAGGGAGGAGCCCAAACATTGGGAATTTTGACAGCTCCCAGACTATTCTAATGTACAGCAATGGATAGAGAGCCATAGTTGCAACGGAGGAAGCTAAAACTAATGCTGTGTGTGTCTTATGGTCTTAAAACGAAATCTCCTTTCCAAATCTATTGTTTAAACCTGAGCATCCAGCCTTTTATAGTCAGAAAAGCATTTTAAAGGGTATCTTTGGATACTTTCTTTTACATTTCTGTATAACTTTGTGCAGAAGCCAAGAGAAGTAATGGAAAAACTTAATTGACCTGTCAGGGATTTTTTTCCCCTTGATTCTACTTCTCTTATGTCTCTTAAATGTAAGAAGGCAGGGGCTGATCTTACATGCAAACTTACCATCCAGACCTACCTTTCTGGCTCATCTTTTTACTTTCCCTCCACTAACTTTCCCTATTCATTCAACAACTACTGTGTTCTCAGCAGTTGGTGCCAATGCAAGTAAGACACTTTCTTTCCTCAAGACACATTTGGCTGAATCATACTTCAAGTCTCAGCCAAGGCAAGTCTTACCTCTTTCATGGATCTTTCCCTGGTGGACTCCACTTTTGAGAGGGTTTTAGCTCTTCTCCCTCAAATTGCAATTCCTCAGGTACCTTTATGTCCTGCTCACAGGAGATGCTCCATGAACCTTCTCTAACAGTCTTCCATGATAAACTTCTCCCCATACTCATTACCCTTGAACTCCACTTGTGAGTCCTGATGTTTAGGTAGTAGCACACTCCCATCTTTTTCATTTTCTCATCTGCTCATTCTAATTAGAGTTAATGATTCATGGACTGTAGCTTTTTCTGAGGAGGTCTCCACAGGATACTGGACCCCTCCTCCTAGGATGGAACCTGGAAACTTGGATATTTTTATACCTCCTAGATGATGTTAATTGTTAGCCAAGTTTAGAAAGAACTTTCTAGAGCAATATTTTAAGTTTATTTTATATTTAAATGCACAGTAAATAAAACATTTTTACCCTGCAACTCAATGCCACCACATCCATAACTGAAACAAATATATACCTACTATATGTGAAGTATTCTGATATTTTCTATCCTATTTTAGTTCATTTTTAAAAATGGGAATCTTACAATTCTTTACTGGGTTGCATCTCTTAGTTTGAAAAATACTCTTCTAGAATTATCACAATTATTCACATAAGTATTTGAAAAATACTAGTGGTATTGATTTATATCTTTTTATTTTACTTCTAGGGAATGTTTTTTTACTTAAAAATATCTCCCTATCCCATTTCTCTCTCTTTTAAACTAAGTTATGAGTATAAGCCACTTCCCTGAGGCTGCTTACTATATCCCAGCTCTCTGTTTCTTTAAATCTTCAGAAAGTCTTGGTGCTTCCAGTAGGCATTTTTTTGGACAACTTCACCCATGCTCCAGCTCATAAGGACAAGAGAATAGCTCCTTTCAACACCATAAAGACCTTACCATATATCTTGGTTTGTATTGTATATCTTCCTTGGTGGACTTTAGCCTCCTAGAGAACACAGACCTTGTCTGCCTCTACGTTTATTTCAAGAACTGCCAATACGGCTGTATACCATTTGTTTGTTCAATACATAGTTGTTGAGTGATTGTCTTGTGGCTCCTAACTTGGACTATGTGTAATAAAACTTGATATCAATTTATTCAGGCAGAGACCTCTTAATATACCAAGCTGTCACTTCTAGCTTTACAGTTGAAAGACAAGATGGTTGACACTCACACCAAGACAGATTACATCACCTGTTCTCCAAAGTGAGAAAGTAAGGACAGGTGCTAACCCAAAGGGAATCAACAATACAGGAGCTGATTCATTCTTTCCTTTTTCTTTGGGGGGGGGTAATTTTTGGACGAGGCCCTGAAAATAATTGACAGGCCACATCATTTAATTGAAGAGATAGAGCTATGAAGAGCCCTCTCGATTTTCCATTCAGTGTTAATTGGACCAAAGAAGGTGCTAAGAGGACCTCTCAGAGACTGAAGGAAGTTCTCTTAGTTACCTGACAAAAAGCTGATGCCAAGCACCTCACTAGTAAGTTGGATTTCACATGGATGCTGTGGATGCTGCTCAGAGAAAATGTTTAGATTTTTAAAAATGGTTTATGGGTAATACACTGTACTCTTATTGAAATTAATAGGGTTAAATGTGAGCTTAATTTTTAAAATATTCCGTTTTAGATATCTAGGTTATGTTAGGCTACATGATAACCATATTACAGAAGCTATGTAGAGAAATAATAATAATTAAGAAACAGAACATTTCCATGTTGAAAGGCTAATTTTTATCACAGTGAGATCTAGTTAAATTTATAGGACCATATTTTATATACATATACACAGAGATATACATACAGTTATATATTTATATCAAGACTAGCTAATGCCATTAAAGAGGCCCAAATTCTGTGTAGAAAGAGAATGAACTCCTCTGAACTGATTATCGATATCTGAGACTGATAACTTCTTTGAATAAATTGGATTAAATAACTGCATGAAGATGAGAAGATACAATTTTCTTTTGATTTTTATAAATTTGCTTTACAGATTTCTTTTCATTCATTCAACAATAATTTATTGAGTACTCCTGATGTGTCAGGCAAAATGCCAGGTTCCTGACATTAAGGAGCTCTCAATCTAGTAAGAAAACATATAAACAAAAAGGTCTTTTTGAATGCTAAGTTTCAATAGAAAACATAATAGAAACCTTCTTGGCTGATGTAATTCAAACCAGTATTTTGTGTGTTGAGAATGATAGTTAAAGGGGAAAATTATAATAAATACTAATGCTATAAGTACTGTATATTTTGCTTAAAATTATAATAAACTAACTAATTTTAATGTAGGTCAAGGATTTTTGTGTACAGGTTCAATAATTGGAGTTTCACATGTTCTTTCTTATGTAAACCACATCCATCATGCATTATATACTAATTTCCAATTTTATTTTTCATTTTATTTTGAAGAGTGAAAAATTAAAATACCAGCATCAAAACAATCTGAGTTCTGAACCCCTCTGGAATGTCATGTTTTTCGCCCCTACTCTTTTACAATTTTTCACCCATCCCTAATTTGACTTGCTTTTATCAAATCATTCTAAACCAATAACTTAATTTTCACAGAAATAACAACCCCTTTTCTTTCACACTCATATTTCATCAATTTAAATAATATATGATTTAGTTACATAATTACAATTAAAAATTCAATTGTCATAAACAAATACAGGAATGAACTTCGTTGATTCTTGGAAGTGTGCTATTCAAATGCTGGTGAGAACTGATGTGAGTGCACTAGACAGCAGAGTACCAGCCTCACCATCCTGTGTGCCCTGTCAGCTGCTTTATGGAGGACGGAAAACATAAGTTAATATAAAAAATTAATTATTTGAAAAGTCAAGAGAATTCCTAGTGTTGTAATCATGAGTTGAGCAAAATGGAGCAGGAGCATAGAAGAAGTTAGAGAAGGGTTCATAGAGGTAGGGGTATTTGAACTGGATCTTGAGGCTTGAGAGGGGTTTTCAACATGAAGAAGCAGAAAAGGATATTCCAGCCTGAAGAAACAGCTTGTAAAAGTTCAGAGAATCAAGAAGGATATGGAGTACTTGAGGCGAAATTGGAAGTTGAGGGTGATTGTAGCATAGAATTTAATGGGCAGAGTAGCAAAAGATGAAGTTGGATGAGTAGGATGGGATAGATGGTAGAAGGGTGTAATAATTAATTAGAGACAAAATGTAATTTAGAACACATGATTTATTAATTTATAAAAGTAGGCTGGGTATTCATTATGTATTTATTAAAGAAATGTAAAGGGAAATAGCTTAGTGTCTATTACTGTGTATCCCTTCCGGCAGAATAACCAAGTCAATATTAAATCTTGCCTAGAATGTATTTTTAAAATAAATTTAAGTAAGTAATAAATTTAAGTATTTTTAAAATAAATTTAAATTGTCTTCTAAGTAGAAGGCTTGAAGTAATGCTTTTTATTTGAAGAAGGCTTGTGTATCTGAAAACTCAACACTAAAAAAGAAAAAAATCCAACTAGAAAATGGTCAAAAACATGCACAGACATTTCATTGAAGAGAATACACAGATGGCAAATAAACACATGAAAATATGTTCAACATCATTAACTATCAGAGAAATGAAAATTTCAGCCACAGTGAGATATCACTACACTCATATCAGAATGGTTAAAATGGAAAATTATGGTGAGGAAAAATGGTGTAAAGGATACAAAGAAACTGGATCACTCACACATTGCTGGTGGGAATGTAAAATGATATGGCTACTTTAGAAAATGGTTTCTTTCAAAACTGAAAATCTACTTAATATCTGGTTGTACACCCAGAAATTTCAGTCTTGAGTATTTATTCCAGGAAAATGAAAGTTATTTTCATGCAAGAACATTACACAAATATTCATAGCAACTTTATTTATAATAACCCAATTTGGAACCCATACATCTTTCAATGGTTGCATAGTCAAATAAACTGTAGTAATCTCTACCATGGAATACAATTCAGCAAGAACAAGGAGCAAACTTGCCACACCCAAAACTTGTATGAACCTCAAGGAAATTATGCTGAATGAAAAAAATCTTAAAAGGACATATAATGTGTGATTCCATTTGTGTAACATTCTTGTAATACATAATTATAGAGATGGAGAACAGATTATTAGTTCCCAGGGATTAAGGGTGTTGATGAGGGCATGGAAAAAGGAAGTGTGGCTATAGAGGAATAACAGAAATCTTTGTGGTAATGGCACAGTTAAGTATCTTGGTTGTGGTGGTGATTAGACAAGGCTACACATGTGATAATATTTCCTAGAACTATACACACATTCCCACATGAATGTGTGAATATATAATTGGTGAAATCTTAATAAATTCTACGATTATGCTCATGTCAAATTCCTGATTTTAATAATGTACTAGAATCATGTAAGACATTAACATTGGGAGAGGATGGGAGAATGGTGCACTGGACTTCCCTATATGTTTCTTTGCAGCTTCCTCTGAATCTAGTTATTTCAAAATAAAAAGTTTTTTAAAACTTTATATGTGTATGTGTTATAATTTTGATATGTTCTATTCCTTGTGCCAAGTATAAATGTTCAGCCATGCTTGTTACCTGGTAACAGCTTCTGTGTTAGGAATTCTTTACTAGGGTGTGAAAAATCTATTAAGGATCAAGTTTAAGCTCAAAGCCACAAAATATATGATGGATGTATCTTACCCTTGACTAAGTGATAGGCTTTATGATGGCTGGCTTCAAAACTCCCTACATGTCTTGTGTAGAATGGATCTTGGCAAGAGAAAATTGTTTATGGGAAATACACATTGATTATACTGAGTAATGTCTGCCACATAGTCAACCTCAACATATTAATTCATCTTTTCTTTAAGGAAGGGCATTTAATATAGCATATTTCAAAATAAACTAACAGAAATCATTTAGTTACTAACAAACATGTTTTTCTGACCAATATCCTAATGAAAGCAAGAAAATCACTTCATATTAATATATATATGGATTCAAGAAAATTCTAAAAAGTTTCATTCCACATGCAAACTCTTAGAGCCATTTTCCTTTGCAGGCCTGCAGGGTGGGTTTTCAGGATTGTAATGAAGATGTTATTTTTACCTACCCTTTTAAAAAAATGCCTAAACTTTCATATCTAAGGGACAATACTTTTTCTTTCAGATACAGAAATCAGACATAATGCAAGTCCCCTTAGAGGGGAGAGAAATGATGACTTCAATTTCTTTCAAGAGTTAGGTTACTAGTATAAGGCACTTTGATGACGACAGGTTTGATTAGCAAGGCCAAGCAAGGGTACCTGGAAAGAGGACAGGGACATGGCCTCTGAAGAGAGAGGCAGACATCGAAAAAGGAGATGGGGGAAATGGCTCACAGCAGGCTCTGAAGTTAGACTAATTGCATTTAAATTCAAATTCTGTTGCTTGCTAGCTGTGCCATGTTTCCTTCTTTTTAAAACAGGTATATTCATATAAACTACTTCATGGGGTAGCCATGAAGAGTCCAGAAGCCCAGCATTAGGTTCATAGGGGCCCACAGTCAATGGTAGCCAGTGGTGCTGGTGGCAATGACTGTTGTAAGATTGTCGAACCTCAACCCCACAGAGTACATCTCTCGTGTACGTTTTACATGTCCCATCTTGGCTCACAGTCACAGGAAGGACTCTGCAGATTGCAGACCTGGGCTTCTACAGATACCACTTTCGACCAAAAAAGATACAATTCTGTCCAATACTTAGAAAAATTTCTCCAACTACTTATCATTCTCTGGAAAGCAATAATCTCTTCTTTTGGTTGAGTGTCTCTGGCAGGGTTTAGTTTGCTACCCACAGCAGGTGATCAATAACTGCTAGCTGACAATCATGAAGAAAGTATATTATCATAGGTGTTGTTTGAATGCATGAAACAGAAACCTACTAAAACCAATTTAGCAAAAACAAAAAAACAAAAACAAACAAACAAACAAAAAAAAACCGGTGTAAATCCCAATTATGAGATAGGCATTGTGTTTTATGCCCAGGACCTGAAAAGTCATCAAGCAGCCATTCTTTCTCCATCTTTCAGAGACAGCTTGTCTCCACCCTTCCACTTAAATCTTTCATTCTCCTTCCTGCATTAGATCATCTACAAGGTTCGTGGATTCTGCTCCCCCATAACATTGGCTTGAAGGTGGCTTTGGTGTCCTGGAAGCTTGGAAGAATTACAGTTTAGTGCCTAACACTCCTTAACTGGCTCAATCTCCATATTTTACTTCCATTCTCCTGAGAGATTGAAAATGCTTGACTACCTCAGGCAGACATTCGTCTCTGGTTCAAGGGATGGAGTCTGTGGTTTGAGTCCTGCCCCTGTTGGGCTGTGGGCATAGCAGCTTCTCAACAAGAAAGGATGGGCAGGGAGAATACAATGAGTATTTCTAGAACATGGACACAAATATTTCAGAAATAAGTATCAAAGGAATTTTCAAATTGAAAATGAATGCAATTTTCAAAGTATAGGTCTTGATATTGATCCAACTTTAGATCAGGTTATGGGGCCCATCCTCATGTATGTACAGAGTAAGTGTTCCCCAACATTTTGTCAATTCAAGGCTGACAGGAAAAGGTCCTGCTTCAACAACCTGACCTTAGACAGGCACATTATTCTTGGATGGTCCAATTTCTATACTTTTGCTACTTTTGCTCCAAATGGTCAATGAATGTGCATTTCCCCTATCACGGGTTGAGATCTCCCTAATATCCAGCTAAGTGTCATCTAAGGCACAAAGGCAAAGGGGCAGGGGGACCGCCAGCAGCAGTCCTAATGCACCACCGTGTTGTGGATCTTGACTCCTCATCCAATTCCCTTGGTCTTGTTGTCTCAGTCTCTGGTGTCTCAGCTGCTCTTTGCAGCATATTAAAGACTTGCTGTCTCTATTAGCCACCAATAATGCACGAATACATTCGTTCTCCTATTACCTCGGACACTAATTTGGTGGAATTGGATAGTGACAGCACATGGATGTTGTTGAAGTTAATGACCCAGAAATTTACAAGATAAGTCACATTAGTAGTTAAATTGATTGTAATCATTGTATCACTGAGCAGAATCTGCATTAAGTACAGTATATTGTGCTCTGTCTTTCACAACTCCATTAATTGAGAGAAAGAGGTGATCAGAATCTTCAGCCTTTTTATCTTCCTTCCTGTTTTCACAATGATTCTGTTGGGACTTCTACTTTCTCTTACATCTTGAAGAGAAAGATGTTAAGTACACAAGGAAAGAATGGGATTTTAATGTATACATCTGTGAATTCAAATAGTTATGAATTCAAACAGGTCACTCAAGTAGTTATGGTTATTTATTTCTTCCTTTATTGGGTATCTACTGCTTTCTTGATCTCATGATTTATGCTAGGTAATTCAGGACAAATTGTAAGACATGGATTTTGCCCTCAAGGAGCTTACATTTGAAGTAGAATAATGCACCGATGATGAGACAGAAGACTCTATGTGAAAGTCACAGTGAATGGAATAATCACTTCTGAGGAGGGACACGCTGAATTAGACAGAGAGGTTGTCATGCTGGAGATGGGATTTCAGATAGAGATTAAAATACTTCTAAGATTTTGATAAAAATTAGTGATCAAGTCTTTATCTTTTAATTTATAGATAAAAATATTATTCAAAATATATTTACACTTGCATAATTTTCACAAATTAATAAACCTTGTTTTCCTCATCTATTAAATGGGGATAATATTGTTGGTCTCATATGTCTTTGATAATATGAAAATAATCAAAGAGGACATAAATATTCCATATCTCATTTAATTTTTTAAGAAAATTAAATGCCACTTGAAGCCAAGATAGAAGTAACATGAAGGGTCAGTCTTAAATATATTATGTGGGTTATAAATAAACAAGATGCTAAGATGGCAGAGTAGAAGGATGTGCACTCACTCCCTCTTGTGAGAGCACTGGAATCACAACTAACTGTTGAACAATCATTGACAGTAAGACACTGGAACTCAGCAAAAAATATACCCACATCCAAAGACAAAGGAGAAACCACAATAAGACAGTAGGAGGGGCACAATCACAATAAAATCAAATCCCATAACTGCTGGGTGAGTGACTCACAAAATGGAGAACACTTATACAACAGAAGTCCAACCACTGGAGTGAAGGTTCTGAGCCCCACGTCAGGCTTCCCAACCTGGGAGTCTGGCAATGGAAAGAATAATTCCTAGAGAATCAGACTTTGAAGGCTAGTGGGATTTGATTGCAGGATTTCGACAGGACTGGGGGAAACAAGACTCCACTCTTGGAGGGCACACACAAAGTAATGTGTGCATCGGGACCCAGGGGAAGGAGCAGTGACCCCATAGGAGACTGAACCAGACCTACCTGCTAGTGTTGGAGGGTCTCCAGCAGAGGCGGGGGGTGGCTGTGGCTCACTGTGAGGACAAGGACACTGGTAGCAGAAGTTCTGGAAAGTACTTCTTGGTGTGAGCCCTCCCAGAGTCCACCATTAGCCCCACCAAAGAGCCTGGGTACGCTCCAGTGTTGGGTCACCCCAGGCAAAACAATCAACAGGGAAGGAACCCAGCCCCACCCATCAGCAGACAAGTGGATTAAAGTTTTACAGAACTCTGCCAACCAGAGCAACACCCAGCTCTACCCACCACCAGTCCCTCCCATTAGGAAACTTGCACAAGCCTCTTAGATAGCCTCATCCACCAGAGGGCAGACAGCAGAAGCAAGAAGAACTATAATCCTGCAGCCTGTGAAATGAAAACCTCATTCAGAGAAAGATAGACAAGATGAAAAGGCAGAGGGCTATGTACTAGATGAAGGAACAAGATAAAACCCCAGAAAAACAACTAAATGAAGTGGAGATAGACAACCTTCCAGAGAAAGAATTCAGAATAATGATAATGAAGATGTTCCAGGACCTCGGAAAAAGAATGAAGGCAAAGATCGAGAAGATGCAAGAAATGTTTAACAAAGACCTAGAAGAATTAAAGAACAAACAAACAGAGATGAACAATACGATAACTGAAATGAAAAATACACTAGAAGGAATCAATAGCAGAATAACTGAGGCAGAAGAACGGATAAGTGACCTGGAAGAGAGAATGGTGGAATTCACTGCCAGAAAACAGAATAAAGCAAAAAGACTGAAAAGAAATGAAGACAGCCTAAGAGACCTATGGGACAACATTAAATGCAACAAAATTTGCATTATAAGGGTCCCAGAAGGAGAAGAGACAAAGAAAGGACCTGAGAAAATATTTGAAGAGATTATAGAGGAAAACTTCCCTAACATGGGAAAGGAAATAGTCACTGAAGTCCAGGAAGTGCAGAGAGTCCCAGGCAGGATAAACCCAAGGAGAAACACGCCGAGACACATAGTAATCAAATTCACAAAAATTAAAGACAAAGAAAAATTACTGAAAGCAACAAGGGAAAAATGACAAATAACATACAAGGGAACTCCCATAAGGTTAAGAGCTGATTTCTCAGTAGAAACTCTACAAGCCAGAAGGGAGTGGCATGATATATTTAAAGTGATGAAAGGGAAGAACCTACAACCAAGATTACTCTACCCAACAAGGACCTCATTCAGATTCAACGGAGAAATCAAAAGCTTTACAGACAAGCAAAAATTAAGGGAATTCATCACCACCAAACCAGCTCTAGAACAAATGCTAAAGGAACTTCTCTAAGTGGGAAACACAAGAAAAGAAAAGGACCTACAAAAACAAACCCATAACAATTAAGAAATGATAATAAGAACATACATATAGATAATTACCTTAAACGTGAATGGATTAAATGCTCCAACCAAAACACAGGCTTGCTGAATGGATACAAAAACAAGGCCCATATATATGCTGTCTACAAGAGACCCCCTTCAGACCTGTGACACATACAGACTGAAAGTGAGGAGACGGAAAAAGATATCCCATGCAAATGGAAATCAAAAGAAAGCTGGAGTAGCAATACTCATATCAGATAAAATAAACTTTAAAATAAAGAATGTTACAAAAGACAAGGGAGGACACTACATAATGAGCAAGGGATCAATCTAAGAAGAAGATATAACAATTATAAATATATATGTACCCAACATAAGAGCACTGAAATACATAAGGCAACTGCTAACAGCTATAAAAGAGGAAATTGACAGTAACACAATAATAGTGGGGGATTTTAACACCTCACTTACACCAATGGACAGGTCTTCCAAACAGAAAATTAATAAGGAAACAGAAGCTTTAAATGACACAATAGACCACATAGATTTAATTGATATTTATAGGACATTCTATCCAAAAATAGCAGAGTACACTTTCTTCTCAAGTGTGCATGGAACATTCTCCAGGATAGATCACATCTTGGGTCACAAATCAAGCCTCAGTAAATTTAGAGAAAATTGAAATTATATCAAGCATCTTTTCTGAGCACAACACTATGAGATTAGAAAACAATTACAGGGAAAAAAACGTAAGAAACACAAACATATGGATGCTAAACAATATGTTACTAAATAACCAAGAGATCACTGAAGAAATCAACAAGGAAATAAAAAAAAAAAAAAAAAAAACCTAGAGACAAATGACAACAGCAACACAACTATCCAAAACCTATGGGATGCAGCAAAAGCAGTTCTAAGAGGGAAGTTTATAGCAATACAAGCCTACCTCAAGAAACAAGAAAAATCTCAAATAAACAATCTAACCTTACCCTTAAAGGAACTAGAGAAAGAAGAACAAACAAAACCCACAGTTAGTAGGAGGAAAGAAATCATAAAGATCAGAGCAGAAACAAATGAAATAGAAACAAAGAAAACAATAACAAAGGTCTATAAAACTAAAAGCTGGTTCTTTAAGAAGATAAACAAAATTGATAAACCACTAGCCAGACTCATCAAGAAAAAAAGGGAGAGGATTCAAACCAATAAAATTAGAAATGAAAAAGGAGAAGTTACAACAGACACCGCAGAAATACAAAGCATCCTAAGAGACTGCTACAAGTGATCTATGCGAATAAAATGGACAACCTGGAAGAAATGGACAAATTCTTAGAAAGGTATAACCTTCCAAGACTGAACCAGGAAGAAATAGAAAATATAAACAGACCAATCACAAGGAATGAAATTGAAACTGTGTTTAAAAATCTTCCAACAAACAGAAGTCCAGGACCAGATGGCTTCAAAGGTGAATTCTATCAAACATTTAGAGAAAAGCTAACACCCATCCTTCTCAAACTCTTCCAAAACACTTCGGAGGAAGGAACACTCCCAAACTCATTCTATGAAGCCACCATCACCCTGATACCAAAACCAGACAAAGATGCTACATAAAAAGAAAATTACAGACCAATATCACTGATCAGTATAGATGCAAAAATCCTCAACAAAATACTAGCAAACAGAATCCAACAACACATTAAAAGGGTCATACACCATGATCAAGTAGAATTTATCCCAAAGATGCAAGGATTCTTCAATATACGCAAATCAATCAAGGTGATACACCATATTAACACATTGAAGAATAAAAACCATATGATCATCTCAGTAGATGCAGAAAAAGCTTTTGACAAAATTCAACACCCATTTATGATAAAAACTCTCCAGAAAGTGGGCATAGAGGGAATCTATATCCACATAATAAAGGCCGTATACAACAAACCCACAGCAAACATCATTCTCAATGGTGAAAAACTGAAAGCATTTCCTCTAAGATCAGGTACAAGACAAGGATGTCCACTCTGGCCACCCTTATTCAACATAGTTTTGGAAGTCCTAGCCACGGCAATCAGAGAAGAAAAAGAAATAAAAGGAATACAAATTGGAAAAGAAGAAGTAAAACTGTCACCATTTGCAGATGACATGATACTATACATAGAGAATCCTAAAGATGCCACCAGAAAACTACTAGAGCTAATCAATGAATTTGGTAAAGTTGCAGGATACAAAATTAATGCACAGAAATCTCTTGCATTCCTATATACTAATGATGAAAAATCTGAAAGAGAAATCAAAGAAACACTCCCATTTACCATTGCAACAAAAAGACTAAAATACATAGGAATAAACTTACCTAAGAAGATGAAAGACTTGTACTCAGAGAACTATAAGACACTGATGAAAGAAATTAAAGATGATACAAACAGATGGAGAGATATACCATGTTCTTGGACTGGAAAAATCAATATTGTGAAAATGACTATACTACACAAAGCAATCTACAGATTCAATGCAATCCCTATCAAATAACCAATGGCATTTTTTACAGAACTAGAACAAAAAATCTTAAAATTTGTATGGGGACACAAAAGGCCCCGAATAGCCAAAGCAGTCTTGAGGGAAAAAAACGGAGCTGGAGGAATCAGACTCCCTGATTTCAGACTATACTACAAAGTTACAGTAATCAAGACAATATGGTACTGGCACAAAAACAGAAACATAGATCAATGGAACAAGATAGAAAGTGCAGAGATAAACCCACACACCTATGGTCAACTGATCTATGACAAAGGAGGCAAGGATATACAGTGGAGAAAAGACAGTCTCTTCAATAAGTGGTGCTGGGAAAACTGGACAGCTACATGTAAAAGAATGAAATTAGAACACTCCCTAACACCATACACTAAAATAAACTCAAAATGGATTAGAGACCTAAATGTAAGACTGGACACTATAAAACTCTTAGAGGAAAACATAGGAAGACCACTCTTTGACATAAATCACAACAAGATCTTTTTTGGTTCACCTCCTAGAGTAATGGAAATAAAAACAAAAATAAACAAGTGGGACCTAATGAAACTTAAAAGCTTTAGCAAAGCAAAGGAAACTACAAACAAGACGAAAAGACAACCCTCAGAATGGGAGAAAATGTTTACAAATGAATCAACAGACAAAGGATTAATCTCCAAAGTATATTAACAGCTCATGCAGCTCAATATTAAAAAAACAAACAACCCAATCAGAAAATGGGCAGAAGACCTAAATAGACATTTCTCCAAAGAAGACATACAGATGGCCAAGAAGGACATGAAAAGCTGCTCAACATCACTAGTTATTAGAGAAATGCAAACCAAAACTACAGTGAGGTATCACCTCACACCAGTTAGAATGGGCATCATCAGAAAATCAGCAAACAACAAATTCTGGAGAGGGTGAGGAGAAAAGGGAACCCTCTTGCACTGTTTGTGGGAATGTAAATTGATACAGCCACTATGGAGAACAGTATGGAGGTTCCTTAAAAAACTAAAAATAGAATTGCCATATGACCCAGCAATCCCACTACTGGTCATATACCCCAAGAAAACCATAATTCAAAAAGACACATGCACTGCAATGTTCACTGCAGCACTATTTACAATAACCAGGTCATGGCAGCAACCTAAATGCCCATCGACAGACGAATGGATAAAAAAGATGTGGTACATATATACAATGGAATATTGCTCAGTCATAAAAAGGAAAGAAATTGAGTCATTTGTAGAGACGTGGTTGGACCTAGAGACTGCCATACAGAGTGAAGTAAGTCAGAAAGACAAAAACAAGTATCGTATATTAACGCATATGTGGAACCTAGAAAAATGGTACAGATGAACCAGTTTGCAGGGCAGAAATAGAGACACAGATGTAGAGAACAGATGTATGGATACCAAGCGGGGAAAGTGGCAGGGGGTGGTGGTGGAGTGATGAATTGGGTGATTGGGATTGACATATATACACAAATATGTATAAAATGGATAACTAATGAGAACGTGCTGTATAAAAACTAAGTAAAATTAAATTAAAAAATCTAAAAAAAGAAATGTAGCCAAAAAACTCCTTTATATTAACATTTTTCCCTCATAATTAACATTTATTTTCAAAATAAATTTTTAATTCTCTTGTCCTCTGGAAAAAAATTTTTTAAATAAATAAATAAATAAACAAGATACATCCCTGAAATTATTGTCTCATCTGTGGTGTGCATGCACACTTGTGCACTTGTGTATGTGTGTATGTATGTATGTATGTGTGTATGTGTTTATAGCCATGCATGCAAGTCAGCTCTGAAGGCATTGGAAAGAGGAAAGTTCTAGAACTTTTTTGAGAGTCAGTAGACTAGCATGGTAGCATGTGACACTGTGTGCTACAGCCTTTTAATTGTACAGATGAAGAAACTGCAACCAAAAGACAGGAAGAAGTAAATTGCTCCATGGCACACAGTTAGGTAAAACACAAAATGTAGATTATAACCCTGATGAACTAACTCCTAGAAAAATATTCTTTCCACTACTTCAAGACCCTGAGGTGTCTCCTGTGAAGGACAATATTGATTAGGCATTCTGGCTTGTTTTCTGGGTTTTTAGTCTCATTTCTTCATCTTCCTCTATCCTAGAAGGAACCTTCCTCTCCTATTGTTTCTAGGGTCTTATTCTCACTCTTCCATTTCTCTGAAACAGAGGACCGCATCTTCACCTCTGCTCATCTGAGCTTGAAGCCCTTTCTTTGCCCCCTACTTATATTGCAAGCTGCCTTGATAAGCATCCTGATCTGAGCTGAGAACTCCTTGTGCCACCAGTCCTGGTCAGTCCTCAAGTGACTTCCCTGCCTGGCATCTGGAGCTGTCCAATCACAAAGCATCCCCATGTCGTTATGAATTAAAACATTGATTTTTGATGTTTCCTCATTTGAACTCCTGCTTTTGTGCTGTCAGAGAGACTGGGGCCTGCCTAAAACCTTCCATGGGACTGGGATGTCTGCCTGCTCTGCCAGCCCAAGGACCCTTTAGCTAATGTCAGTGAAATTGTTGAAAGCAAAGGGAGAGAGAGAAAAAATATCAATAATAATAATAATAATAATAATAATAATAATAATAAATGGGTTCCTTTTAGTTCAGAGAAGCCAGAGGGAAGGGCATGTCAGCAACTTGCCATGTGTTGTATTGTGGGAATGCAACTACCCAACCTGAACAGCAGCACATTCCAATTATAAATATAAAACAGGGTTCACTGCCTGCTGCAAACATGGCCTGTAAAATGGGATGGCAAAATTACTGTCCACCCCATGTTATACTTTCTTATTATCTCATCATAATTAAAAGTTGTTAGGATGCTGAGCTTCCCCTAATCCCTTATTGTTCTTCTCAGAGTATTCTTGTGTTTTAGGATTCGAATTGTTGAGACTGGATTACTGTGGTATAATGGTGATGTGAGCCTAAAGCAACCAACAAAATCATGTCCAAAAATGCTGGTGAGATACGGAGGAAGATGCTCAGGCAGGACATTACAGTTGAGTATGTGTAGGGAAAGGCTTGGCTCCTGGGGAGGATGTCAGGTAATGTGGAGACAGCAACACAATAGAAATGGTGTCCCTAAGAGTGACAGGAAGAACAGGCAGAGCGAATCACCAGGGTCAGCATTTAGGGACAGAGGCAGTCAAATGGGGAAAGGCAGAAGCAGATGCCCAAAAGGCTTTAGTTAGAGCTTTTGAAATGTGAAGCTAGCTTTCAGAGCTGGCACAAGGAAAGCTGGGGTTCAGAGAGAACAGGGCAAATACCAAACCCATGCTAAAGTATGACAGGCTAAAAATGTTAATACTCAGGCACTAGAGTAAATTGTCATCTGCCCATATAGTGCCCTATTTTTTAAAATCTAGCAATGAAATCACTATCTTGAAGAGGTATCTGCACTCCCATGTTCATTGAAGCATTATTCCGGATAGGCAAGGCATGGATAACCATCCTTGCATCCCTGGGGTATATATGTGGATATTATTAAGCCATGAAAAAGGAGATCCTGTTATTTGCAACAACATGGATGAAACATGCAGGCATTATGCTAAATGAAGTAATTCAGACAAAGAATATACTGTATGATCTCACTTATATATGGAACCTAAAAACATTTAGCTCATAGAAACAGAGAGAATGGTGATTGTCAGGGGCTGAGGGGTGGAGGAAATGAGATGTTGATCAAAGGGTATAAACATATATGAATAAGTTCTGCGGATGTAATACACAACATGGTGACTATGTATTAATATGGTTAATAATACTGTATCATACACTTGAAAGTAGCTATGAGAATAGAACTCTAATATTCTCAACACAACACAACAAAATGGTAACTATGTGATGTGAAGGATGTGTTAACTAACCTTATTGTGGTAAACATTTTGTAATATACATGTGTATCAAATCATCACATAGTAAGCCTTAAATTTACACAATGTTATGTGTCAATTATGTCTCAGGAAGCTGGAAAGGAAAACATAATCAAATTTGAGAAAAAAAACAGAATATGTGCAAAGAATGTATATTCTCCAATTTTGGAGTGTGATACTCCATATGTATCCATTAGATAAAGTTTATTAATTGTGCTATACAAATATCCTTATTAATATTTTATCACCTAATATATTATTACTGAGAAAGATGTATTGAAATGTCCCTCACCTCTGATAATCTGTCAATTTCTTCTTATAGTATTGTCAAATTTTTGCTTTATATCTTTTTAGGCTATATTATTGAACACATGAATGTAGAATTGTACATAATCTTCTCAGTGAATTGACTTTCATGACTAAATTTTATTGACTTTATTTCTTTTTTTAATTAAAAATAATAAAAGTAATCATACCACTTAATATCCCTCATGTATTTTTCTCATCTGCCACCCCCTCCCCTCTGGCAATCACCTGTTTGTTCTCCATACCTGTGACTCTGTTTCTTATTGTTATGTTTGTTCATTTGTTTTGTTTTTAGATTCCACATATAAATGAAATCATATGGTATTTGTCTTTCTCTGTCTGACTTATTTCACTTAGCACAATATCCCCAGGTCCATCCATGTTGTAGCAAAAGACAAGATTATATATATTTTTATAGCTGAGTAGTATTCCATTGTATGTGTATATATGTTCTTTATCTACTCATCTATTGATGGGCTGTTATAAATAATGCTGCAGTGAATATAAGGGTGTAAATATCTTTTCAAATTAGTGGGTTTTTTTCTTTCCACCAGGAGTAGAATTGCTGGATTGTATGGTATTTCTAGTTTTAATTTTTTGAGGAACTTCCATACTGTTTTCCAAAGTGGCTGTACCAATTTACATTCCGACCAAAAGTGCACGAGGATTCCTTTTTCTTCATATCCCTGCCAACACTTGTTATTTGTAGTTTTGTTGATAATAAATAATAGGTGCAAGGTGATATATTTGATTTGCATTTCCCTGATGATTAGTGATGTTGGGCATATTTTCATGTGCCTGTTGGCCATCTATATGTCTTCTTCAGAAAAAATTCTGTTCAGTTCCTCTATTTTTTACTTGAATTGTTTGTGTTTTTGATGTTGAGTTGTATGCGTTCTTTGTATATTTAGCATATTAACTCCTTAAAATGTGTATTATTTGTGGATATCTTCTCCTGCTTAGTAGGTGGCATTTTTCATTTTGTTGATACTTAACTTCACCGGGCAAAAGCTTTAGAGTGATGTAGTCCCATTTGTTTGTTTTTGTTTTTGTTTCCCTTACTTGAGGAGACATACCCCAAAATTATTACTATGATGATGTCAAAGAGAGTACTGCCTGTATTTTCTTCTAGGAGTTTTATGGTTTCAGGTCTTGCATTTAAGTTTTTAATCCATTTTGAGTTTATTTTTGTATATAGTATGAGAAAGTAGTCCACTTTGATTCTTTTTACATGTAGCTGTCCAGTTTTCCCAGCACCATTTATTGAAGAGGCTGTCTTTTTCCCATTGTCTATTCCTACCTCCTTTGTTGTAGAGTAACTGCCCAAAAAAAATGTGGGTTCATTTCTGTGCTGTCTATTCTGTTCCATTGATCTGTGTGTCCGTTTTTGTGTCAGTACTATATTATTTCGATTACTGTAGTTTTTAGGATAGCTTGAAATTAGGGAGTGTCCTACTTCCAGGTTTGTCCTTATCTCTCAAGATTGTTTTGGCTATTTGGTGTCTTTGGGTTTCCATAACATTTTAGAATTATTTCTTCTAGTTCTGTGGAAAATGTCATTGTTATTTGGAAGGGGATTGCATTGAATCTGTACATTGTCTTCAGTAGTATGCTAATTTTAATAATTTCAATTATTTCAGGCTATGAGCATAGTATATCTTTCCATTTGTTTGTGCCATCTTCAATTTCTTTCATCAGTGTCTTACAGTTTTCTGAGTATAGGTCTTTTACTTCCTTAGATTTATTTTTAGGTATTTTATTCTTTGTGATGTAATTGTAAATAGGATTGTTTTCTTACTTTCTCTTCCTGATAGTTTGGTATTAGTGTATAGAAATGCAACAGATTTCTGTATACTTGTTGTGTACCTAGCAACTTTACCAAATTCATTGATGAATTCTAATAGTTTTTTGGTGGCATCTTTAGGATTTCCTGTTTGTAGTAGTATGTCATCTGAAAACAGTCATAGTTTTACTATTTTTCCAATTTAGATTCCTTTTATTTCTTTTTCTTGTCTGACTGCTGTGATTAGGACTTCCAATACTATGTTGAATAAAAGTGGCAGGAGTGGGCATCCTGGTTTTATTCCTAATCTTATAGGAAATGCTTTCAGCTTTTTGCCATTGAGTATGATGTTAGCTGTGGGCTTGTCATATATGACCTTTATTATGCTGAGGTGTGTTCCCTCTATGCCCACTTTCTGGAGAGTTTTTGGATGTTGAATTTTGTCAGAATGTTTTTCTGCATCTATTTAGATGATCATATGATTTTTATTTTTCAATTTGTTAATGTGGTGTATCATGTTGTTTGATTTATGAGTATTGTACCATCCTTGTACCCCCAGGATAAATTTCACTTGATTGTGGTGTATAATTCTTTTAATGTATTATTGAATTCGATTGGCTAATATTTTTTTGAGGATTTTTGCTTCCATGTTCATCAGTGATATTGTAGAGTAATTTTCTTTTTTTGTAATGTCTTACTCTGGTTTTGGTATCAGGGTGATGTTGGTCTGATAGAATAAGTTTGGAAGGGCTCCTTCCCCTGCAATTTGTTGAAATAGTTTGAGAAGGATAGGTATTAACTCTGCTCTAAATGTTTGGTAGAATTCACTTCTGAAGCCATCTGGTCCTGGACTTTGATGGAATTTTTTTTATTGCTAGTTCAATTTCACGACTGGTAATAGGTCTGTTTAGATTTTTCTATTTCATCCTGACTCAGTCTTGGAAGATGGTATATTTCTAGGAATTTACCCATTTCTTCTAGGTTGCCCATTTGATTGACATATAGTTGCTTGCAGTAATCTCTTATGATCCTGCATATTCCTGTGATATTCATTGTAACTTCTTCTTCTCCACTTCTGATTTTATTGATTTGGGCCTTCTCTCTTTTCTTCTTGATGTGTCTGGCTAAATGTTTTTCAATTTTATTTATCTTTTCAAAAAACCAACTCTTAGTCTCACTCATCCTTTCTATTTTTTGTCTCCATTTCATTAATTTCTTCACTGATCTTTATTATTTCTTTCCTTTTACTAACTTTGGGTTTTGTTTGTTCTTTTTCTCATCCCTTTAGGTGTAAGGATAGGTTGTTTATTTGATTTTTTTTCTTATTTCCTGAAGTAGGCTTGTATCACTATAAACTTCCCTCTTAGAACTGCTTTTGCTGCATCCCATAAATTTTGGATTGTTGAATTTTCTTTATTTTAAAGTCTATTTTGTCACATACAAGTATTGCTTCCCTGGATTTCTTTTGATTTCCATTTGCATGGAATATCTTTTTCCATCCCCTCACTTTCAGTCTGTGTGTGCCTAGATCTGAAGAGAGTCTCTTGTGGGCAGCATATATCCATTCAGACACTCTGTTTTTCGATTGGAGCATTTCATTTATTTACATTTAAAGTAATGATCGAATGATATGTACTTCTTGCCATTGTTTTGGAGTTGTTTTTGCAGTTCTTTTTTGTTTCTTGTTTCTTCTTTTGTTGTCCTTTCCTTGCAATTTGATGATTACCTTTAGTGTTATGTTTGGATTCCTTTCTTTTTTCTGTGTGTGTTATCTGTCATAGATTTTGGTTTGTGGTTAACCTGAGGTTATATTTAACTGTATAACTATATATATAAAAATAAAACTACATATATATTTATATTTATAAAATTATTTTAAGTTGCTGATCTCTTAAGTTCAAACATGTTTTAAAAATCCTGCATTTTTATTCTACACCCCCCCCAAAGTTTATTGTTTTTGACATCATATTTTACATCTTTTTGTTTTGTGTATCCTGTAACTATTTATTGTATATGTAGATGATTTTACTACTTCTGTCTTTTAACTTTCTACTAGCTTCATACATGGTTGATTTACTACCTTTACTGTATATTTGCCCTTTCCATTAAGATTTTTCTTTTCATACTTTTCATATTTCTAGTTGTGGCCTTTTATTTTGACTTAGAGAAGTGCTTTTAACTTTTCTTGTAATGCTGACTTTATAGTGCTGAACTCTTTTAGTTTTTCCTTATCTGCAAAACTTTTGATTTCTCCATCAAATCTGAATAAAAGCTTTGCCAGGTAAAGTATTCTTGGTTTTAGGTTTTTCCCTTTCATTATTTTAAATATATCTTTCCACTCCCTTCTGGCCTGCAGGATTTCTGCTGAAAAGTTTGCAGATAGCCCTATGGACATTCCCTTGTACGTAACTTGATGCTTTTCCCTCACTGCTTTTAATATTCTCTCTTTATCTTTAATTTTTGCCATTTTAATTACAATATGTCTTGGTGTGGCCCTCCTTGGGTTGATTCTGTTTGGAAATATTTGTGCTTCCTGGACTTAGATGTCTGTTTCCTCAGGGCAGTTTTCAGCTACTATGACTTCAATTACATTCTTTGCCCTTTTCTCTTTCTCTTCTCTTTCTGAGAACACTGTAATGCAAATGTTATTAAGCTTGATGTTGTCCAAAAGGTCTCTTAAACTGTCCTCATTAGTATTTATTCTCTTTTCTTTTTTCTGCTCAGCTTCAGTGATTTCCACTACTCTGTCTTCCAGCTCACTCATCCATTCCTCTGTATTATCTAATATACTGTGATTCCTTTGAGTGTATTTTTCATTTCAGTTATTGTATTCTTTATCTCTGTTTGGTTCTAATTTATATTTTCTAGCTCTTTTTTAAAAACTTCTAACTTCTCACTCTTTCATCCATTCTTCTCCTGAGTTCCTTGAACATCTTTAGGATCATTACTTTGAATTCTTTATTGGATAGATTGCCCATCTCCAATTTACTTAGTTCTTCTGTAATCTTATCTCATTTATTTATTTGGATCATATTCTTCTGTTACCTGATTTTGCCTAATTTGCTGTTTTTATTTCCATGGGTTTGGTAGGTTGATTATGTTTCCCAACCGTGGAGAAGTGGCCTTTTGTAGGAGATGTCCTATGCCTCTCAGCAGCATACTCTTCTCAGGTAACCAGAGCTATATGCTCCAGGGGTACCCCTATGTGAGCTGTGTAGGTCTCTTTGTTGTGGCAGGCTGACTACTGTGAGTGGTCTGGTAGTCATGGCTGGCTCCTGGTCCAGTTGGTTGCCAGGCCCTGCCTGTGCAGAGGCTGCTGGTTACTGGTGTGCAAAGTTAGTTCATGAGGCAACTGGCTGTGGAGTTCTCAGGGGTCCAGGGGCTAGTGTGGAACACTGGTTGGTGGAGTCAGGTTCTGGTTTGGGTGGTGTGAGGCCAGGCATCTCAGATCTAGTGTTTGCCTGCTGATGGTGGAGCTGGTTCCTGACATGGCTGGCTGAGGGTTACGTGGTATGCCAGATGTGGTATCAGCCTGATGATGGGCAGGTCTGTGGCCTGGGTGTTCTGGAGGCTAGTACCAGCTCACTTGTGGGTGGAGCCAAGTCTTGGAGTCTCTCGCTGCAGGGACCTGGGGTTCCCAAAGCTGGTGTGTCAGCTCATTGGTCAGTGGGGCTAAGGCCCAGGAGGTTCTGAGGCTTGTGCCTATTCACTGATTGGTGAGTCTGATCCTTGGACTAGGCCCACTGGTGGGCAGAACCAGGTCCTGGGGCCAATAAGCTAAAGGAAGGACTCCAAAATATCACTTGCCAGCACCAGTATCCATGTGGTAGAATGAGTTCCCCAAAATAGCTGCTGCCAGTGTCTATGTCCCCAGGGTGAGCTGGAAGTTCCCTCCTGTCTCTCCAGAAGGCTCTCTAAGATCAGCAGGTGGGTCTAACTCAGGCTCTTTTCAAATTACTGCTCCTGCCCTGGGTCCTGGAGTGTGTGAGAGTAGAGTCTCTATTTCCCATAGTCCTCTGGCTCTCCCAAAAGTAAGCCAAACCTTCAAAGCCAAACTGGACTTCAAAGCTAAACCTTCTGGGGGCTTATCTTCCTAGTGCAGAACCCCTGGCTGGGGAACCTGATATTAGCCTTGGGCCACTCACTCCTTGGGGAGGATTGCTGCAATTATAATTATCATCTTCTTGTGGGTCACCCATCTGGGTGTATGGGTCTTGACTGTACTGCGTCTCCACCCCTCCTACCCATCTCACTGTGGTTCCTTTTTTATATCTTTTCTACTAGTCTCATGGTTTTTCTCATCAATAATTGCTCTGTAAATAGTCATAATTTTGGTGTGCCCATGGGAGGAGGTGAGCTCAGCATCTTCTTACTCTACCATCTTGTAACCAAACTCTAAATATTTCTTTAATTGCAATAAATGCAAATAGACCACACTTCCCAGTTAAAGGTAAATATTTCTAGATTGGATAAACAAAAATCCAGCTATATGTTGCTTGTAAAATTCACACCAAATATGACTTAAGAAACAGAAAACTCGAATAGTCTTTTAACCTTTAAATAAATTGAATTGTTAATTAAAAAATCTTCCAACAAACAAATCACCAGGCTCAGACGGCTTCTTTATCAGATTGAGCAAGTTCTGTGAGACAGTTACAGAACAGAAATGCCAATCTTACTCTTCCAATCTTCCAAAGGATAGAAAAAGAGGGAAGACTTCCAAACTCCTAACACAACTTTTTCCAAACCTGGAGTGGAGTTTGTGAGAACTTTCAATCACATTTGCATCCTCATGACCCAGCAGCTCTACCGTTTTTCATCACTCCCTCACTTCTGCATGTTGGACCACAATGGACTGATCACCGACTCAGGAGAAGTGCTCCAGCTCCCTCCAATGGGAGCACACTCATGTTCTTGCACCTTTACACCTGTTGTGACTGACTTTATTTCTAATAATACTCTTTATTGTGTTTACTATCAATATCATTACACCAGATTTCTTTTGGTTAGTAGTGCCTGACATATCTCCTTTTGTTCTGTAATATCATCTTTTGACCTTTATTAAGATATCTCTCTTGTAAGTAAGTTGAATCTGCCCTTGAATTTGGAGTAGAAGCTTCAGCAGCCATCATGATGCAGATCTTCAGAGTCCAACTCTTTCAGACACCTGATTTGAGTTCAGCCACTGCATGAAGAACTGTATCCTTTTGTCTGCCCAACCCTCATGGTAATTTAGCCCCACCAGGAGCCCCAACACCCTCAGTAGAGCCCCCAACACCCGTGTTTACCTATATTGATGTGATTTCCACTGCTCTTCATTTTCTTCTATAGATTCAGGTTTTTCTGTAGTATCATGTTACTTCTGCCCAAAGAACTTTTTAGATTTCTTTTAGTGTACATCTGCTGGTAATAAATTTTCTCAGTTTCTGTTTGAAAAATTTTTTA